>NC_059390.1:10910000-11547777 GCF_019703515.2 Myxocyprinus asiaticus
CAGATTTTCAAAGTGGTCTTAGACTTTTGGACCCCACTGTATGTTTGGGCCGATGCTTAGCCTGCATTATGCCACTGGCAGCGGGTTGTTTTTCTTTCAAACTACCCCTACCCCCTCCCTCTATCTCCACATCTGGCCAACGTCAGACTGCGTAAATAAATCAGAATGACTTCTACCTTTGTATTAGTAGGCCAGTCTGGGCTCTGAGCCAATCACGACAGTCCCTCCTACAGTGGTTTGGTTTACAACCCTTTAAGGGAATTTGTGGTCTGCTAATTTATTGTATGTTTACTAGCTAAACACAGAAATTAATTTTTGTGAGGGGTGGTCAGTGCTTTGAGCCTGAGGGAGGGTTGTATCATATCTATGTTTAGAGGAAGTGCCGGATGAGGGTCTGAGTGTATGTGAGTACATCTGGAGGAGTTTTTCAGGAATCCGGGGGAAGGAGTCATGGAGCGACTGGTGCATGGTACTCTACTAAGTTGAGATAGGCCGACCTGATCTGTCAAGAAAATGAGACAAAACATTTACTATTAAAATTAATGTCAATATGGTGTTTTTTTTTTTTTTTTTTTTGCTCTCTTATGGAAATCTGATTCCTCAGTCCATTTTGTGCTTGATTTCTAATTTGCTGCATTTACTACTGGAAAGTATTGTTCAAAAGTTTGTTTGGAGCCAAAGATCCATCCACGCTATCACAATTTTTTATCCATAAGATTTTCCATCCAGACTTTGTGGAGTGGAAAGTCAAAATAACCGTGAACAGAAGAGAAAGAAGCTGGTTCTCATTAGAGCAGATGGAAAGAAAGCGAAGTCATACTTGAGATTATTTTAATTGGGTCCGACTGTAAATGCACAATAGGTCAATAGAATACCGAATAGAATTTCATCAGTCCTCCTGTGTAATCTTAATTTGGGTTTGGCCAGATTACATTTTTGAAGTCTTGCTGTGATTCCTGCACTTGTTTCTGGCCTTTTAAAGGTTCAATCACATCGGCAAATATTGAGTTTCAAAATTCTCCTTGCACCATTGGGAATAACTGCTAGAAATCCAGGGCTTCCCCCTAGGAAGTGATACAGGCAGCTGACTAAATACAGCACCATTTCCTCCAGGGACGTGGAGAATGTTTTCTGTAAGCCAAAAGTAACTCCGAGCTCCTGGAAAGCCATGGAGAATAGATGGGACAGACCTCCACTTTGGCCAGTGTTTGAGAAGGTGATAATGGATCTGGATGTCAGTTCAAATCCAGAAGATCATAATTTATTAAGCAGTTTCATGCTTTGTGGTCAGAAGCTTGACTATGTTTTTTTAGTTCTAAATGGAAAACCATTTATATTATATGGTAAAATCTACTGATGATGAGGTTTGTTGTTTAAATGTCCTAAAATGGGTGGATTTTGAATGGTGGCAGTCAAGGCATTGTATACAATAGACTCATTAGCTAGACAAAATCTGATATACTTAAACAAAGGCTTAGCCCTCTCCTTTTGCTACGTAAATCTGAAGTGACGTGACCTTCTTGCCCTTTCTCAGTATTCCATCATCTATTACAAAGTTTGTTGATTGAAGATGTTCATAACAGAATAGACTCATCTTAGAAGGAGAATAAAGCTCATAATGGTGCTCTTTCTGCAGGTCGGTGGCAACCGGACAAACAAAGACCTCTGTGTTAGTTGTTGAGCTTTCCTGAAGTTCACCCGCCCACTCTGTAACCAGATTAAATGGGGTAATTTAGAATGTTTTACCCCACTGTTTTGCCTTTTAATTGTAACCAGCAGCATGCAGCATCTCATCACCTATTCTTATGGCATTTTTAGTTCACCTATTCTCTCATCATTTACTCACCCTCTTGTTGTTTCAAACCTGTATGACTTATGTTCTTTTGTGAAACACAATGGAACAGATGTTAGGCAGAATGTTAGCCTCAGTCACCATTCACTTTCATTGCCTCTTTGTTTTCTGTACAATGAAAGTGAATGGTGACTAGGCTAACATTCCGCTTAACATGTCCTTTTGCAGAAGAAATTTGAGTTCGACATTTTATGTTTTGATTCACGGCCATATAAATGGTTAACTTTGTGGGTGTATGTAACATTTACATAACGTGGTTATATGTAAAATGTTCTATAGCCTAGGCAACTTGGATATGTGTATGTGATTTTTTATGTATATATATATATATACACACACACACACACACACAGCTCTGAAAAAATTAAGAGACCACTGCAAAATTATCAGTTTCTCTTTTTACTATTTATAGGTATGTGTTTGAGTAAAATTAAAAAAAATATATATATTTTTTTTTCTATAAAGTACTGACAACATTTCTCCAAAATTCCAAATAAAAATATTGTCATTTAGAGGATTTATTTGCAGAAAATGACAACTGGTCAAAATAACAAAAAAGATGCAGTGTTTTCAGACCTCGAATAATGCAAAACATATATATATATATATATATATCATATTCATTTTTAAACAACACAATACTAATCCAAAAAACAAAAAGCTGGATAACCATGGCACTCTTATTTTTGATTTATTATTTCTTTCCCTCACCTTTTTCTCCCCAATTTGGAATTCCCAATGTGCTCAAAATCCTCATGGTGGCATAGTGACTCGCCTCAATCCGGGTGGCGGAGGACGGATCTCAGTGTCTGAGACTTCAGTCTGCGCATCTTATCAAGTGGCTTGTTGCGCTTGCTTCTGTGGAGACATAGTGCTTGTGGAGGCTTCACACTATTTTCCGCCTCATCCACACACAACTCACCACACGCCCCACCAAGATCAAACCACATTATACTGACCACGAGGAGGTTACCCCATGTGACTCTAGTCTCCCTAGCAACCGGGCCAATTTGGTTGCTTAGGAGACCTGGCTGGAGTCACTCAGCACGCCATGGATTAAAACTCGCGACTCCAGGGGTGGTAGTCAGTGTCTTTACTCGCTGAGCTACCCAGGCCCCCACACCATGGCACTCTTTTTAATTAAAAAGCCTTTATCATCACATGGCTTAATAGAAAAGGTAAAACAGCTCTCCTACGCATTTCGGCTTGAGCCTTCCTCAGGGAGAGTAACAAACAAACTTCACACAGGTGAGAGTAATATCAATCATTTAGTAAGCCACATGATCAACTTGTTAACTATAGCGTTAAGCATTCGCTATTGTTACTTGTTTTCTTACTCGAAGGGAATATTACAAAAGAACAGAAATACAACCACTTATAACACACACACACACACACACACACACACACAAACTAAGTTATAGAAAAGGACTAAAATCCAAATCCTCATTCAGTCCAGGATATTTCATAGCATTTAACTTTATCCAAAATTCTCTCTTTTTGTTCTCTATTACCTTTCCTGATTGAAGTACTTGTATGGTCAATACCTTGTATTTTAAGAGTAGAAGGATTACAGTTGTGCACTGATTTAAAATGTTTAGCCATAGTATACTCTTCATTACCCCTCCTAATGGCATATTTATGTTCAGCCAGACGGTCTTGTAATCGTCTTTTTGTTCTACCAATATAGAAAACCATACAATGTGGACATTTCCAACCTGTAGATAACATGAGTAGTTTCACAATTGAGTGTTTGATAAGATTTATTCTATGTTTTTCCATCTAGAAAAGCTTCTCCTTGTACTACATTATCGCAATGATTGCATCGATGACATTTAAAATAACCCTTAGGTTTATCCCCTAACCAATGATTTTCAAGAGTGTTTGGTAGGTAACTGTGTACTAGTCTGTCACATAAGGTAGTGCTTTTTTAAAAAACTTATCATTGGAAGATCTGGGAATGGATCTCTCAAATAAATTATCACTCTGTATAATGCCCCAATTTTCTTTGAAAATTGTTTGACTTTTTCAGCAATCGTGCTATGTTGTGGTACAAAATAAATGTTATTTGATGTTTCAGATCTCGTTTTCCTTTTTAACAAATCTGTCCTTTTGTCATATTTTTCACACGTGTTTTAGCTTTTTGGAGAGTTTGAACTTATACCCTCTGTTTAAAAAGTGTTTTTTCGAAGTCCTTGGATTTATCCTCAAAATCTTGCTCTTTGTCACAAATCTACACAGTCTTTGAAATTGTCCAAACGGTATGTTTCGTATCAATTTAGGAGGATGGAAACTCTTAGCATAGTACATTTCCTAAATATTGATGCATGTAAAAAAAGCATCTTTAGCTTTACTAATTTCAAGCTCTAGAAAATGTATCTTTTCCTAATTGTACTGTAGGGATGGTTTCACATTTGAATTAGTACTATTAAGATATTGGTGAAATGATATTTGATCTACCTCTGAACCTGAACAAAATAGGAGAACGTCATCAATGTAAAGCCCCCACCAGATGATATTCTCTAAAAAATGATTTGTTCTAGAATTCAATACATAATCATGTTCCCATTTGCCTAAAAATAATCCAGCATATGAAGGACTATTATGAACCCTTGACCATAGAGCACCTTAAATTTATACTCCACCCTGGAAGCACTCTCTGTTGTGGGACATTGTTTAAGAACACAATACTAATGTTTTAACTTAGGAAGAGTTCAGAGATCAATATTTGGTGGAATAAACCTGATTTTCAATCACAGCTTTCATGTGTCTTTGCATGCTGTCTACCAGTTCTTCACATTGCTGTTGGGTGACTTTATGCCACTCCTGGCGCAAAAATTCAAGCAGCTTGGCTTTGTTTGTGCCTTGTTGATGAAAGAAAGGCCAGACTGGTTCGAACTGACAAAGTCTATGGTAACTCCGATAACCGCAATGTACAATTGTGGTGAGAAGAATATCATCTCAGAATGCTATTCTTAGATGCTGATTGGCACTGTTTTGGTTATTTAAACCATGATCAATAAGTAATTCATAATAAGTGTTGTATAGATATCTGGTGAATTTAATTTGTCTTTAATTAATTGGAATTTTAAATGGAATTTCCAGGATGTTTGGGGATTGAACCTTTTGGGCGGGAATGGGAAGCCTCAGAAAAAAAAAAAACAAGCTGAGATATAAGCCAATGGCATTAGCAGGCTGGACATGCCACCTCGGGGATTTTGTTATGAAGGCCTGGAATTCCGATCATTTCAACACACGGCAGTGAAATATCCTGTGAGAACTGTGCCATTATCCCTCACATGAGTCCTCCCATTCTGCATGGTGGGACTGGAACTCGTACTAGTGCCAGGGAAAAGAGAGACAGTTAGTTAGAGAGCAGGTGGTGTTCTGTTTAACAGAATATTTATAAATGAAAATACCAGACATAATTCATGAAGCATGATGCTCAACATTCAATCAACATTTTCAATTCCTTTGCAATTGACAACTAATTAAAAATTCTCTAAATATCTATTTCTAATAGTTCTATCCTTTACTGACTTTGAATGCCAATTTGCAGGTTTTAAAGAAGGTGATCATGATGTCTGATGCCAGTGAGATGTTGGCAGCTGCCCTTGAGCAGATGGATGGCATCATTGCAGGTACAGCACAACTAAACCAACCAAATTTGACTGTAGGCACAAAGTTTATTATCTGCAGCTTTACAATGTGGTCATATTTAAAAATAGACATTGCAACAAATTGTTTAATTGAAGTAGTGATAGACCGATAATTGTTTGACAGATATTTTTAACCAATATTTACATGTCATCTGTTATCTTTCCTTTAATATTGGGTTTACCAATAAAGTTAGCATGGCCCAAAACAAAGATGTACTCACGTAGTGGAAAACAAATTGTGCAAAGTCTTAGATTCCAAGTGTATATTGCCAATAAAATGGGTGAAATGAGTTATTTGTTGACTGTGCCATATTAGTCTCAGAAAGCAGGCTGTGCACTTACAGAGGTTAGTGATGAATGATTAGCTATAATTGTGTCTACAAGTAGAAATAAAATGAGAATTAAAAAGCAGTTATTCATATTGATTATCTGACACTTGGATATTGGTCGATGTTCAGTGTGGGATAAATTGCATATCAAGTCGCAGAGAATGAATTGGCATGCTCAATCTATCAGTATTTTTGCAGATTTGTTAGAGCTGAGAAATGATTTTCTGCCGAGGCTGTGTTTGTAGTGAGTGACATTACAAGCTTTTTCCACTATTTCAGCACTGATGAAATCTAATGCTTTTTCAATGTGCTACTACAACACTGTCAATCTCTGGGAACATCAGGCACACATCAGAGAGAAATGAATGTCTTTACTTGGAGCAGGAATGAGTCTTTTAAAGGCTGTACTTTTCCACTCTGTTATTACGTCCCATTGTGAGTACGGCACTGGAGTAGTCACGCCAAATCTTCCAAACTGGGTTTTGTTTTGGTCAGTTTTAAAAATGGCTTAAGCAAAACCATACAGACTTTGGGACCATTTACACAGAACATGCATTCAAAAACAGCTTGATGCAGCGCAGCATAATGGAACGGAACACATTTTTAAAAGTTTAACCTCTTTTAACTTGAAAATGTTAAAATATGGCACAATGGAGTGATGTGATGCATCTAGTTAGGCAGATGTTTACCTATAGAACAACAATTAAATAATAACAGATTGATTCCTTCACACATCCTAAGTGAACAGCCCCTTATTCTTCCTTAAACTTTTGTTGGCACTTTGGAATACCATACATTTTTAAATGTATGATTCCTTTACCCATAACTGAACAAAAGCCTTCTAATTATAAATCCCTACTCTGATCCTCATTCCTGTTTTTGCTACAGGTTCTAAGGCCCTGGGCTACACCAACGGACTGTTTGATTGTCAGTCACCGACTTCTCCCTTCCTAGGCAGCCTCCGGGTGCTGCACCTCCTGGAGGATCTGAGGGCGGCGCTGGACCTGATAGATCCAGAGGAGAGGGATAGTCTGCGCAGTCAGGTGTCTCCAACCACAGCTGAGGGTCTGGTGGAGTGGCTGCAAGGCCAATTGGTGGGTGTTCCTTGCACTATTTAAAAAGTGATGTTATAGGTACAGTAAGGGGTACTGCAAAGGTAGTCCCAGTCATGTTATGTAGATGCCTGCATGCTTGTGATGACTCTGAACATATGCTTTAATTAGGGCTGTGAATCAAATTAATTAAAAGACATGTAGATTAATTAATTGCATAAATATTTGCAGAGAAAGCCTCCCGAAATAACAATAATTCAATATTTAATGCTTAAATATGTTATTATATTTTAATAATTATACAATAGAAGGCATTGTATTATTTATTTCCTTATTATTTTACATAAGCCTATTGTATTGGCCTACAGTCCACAGCAATCCATTTTGCAATTGAATTTGTTAATCTGTCCAAGATTTATTTATTATAAGGGCTTTTCTAAGGATGCATCAATGTACATGTATCAGACGGACGCTTTTGGGGCATCTCACTTTAGTTGCATTGCATCATAAACGGCATTTTTAGGTCGCTGTGTCAAACTTCGTTGAACGTGGTTTTAAACTCCCTGCATTCCGAACTGCAGAAGTGTGGTTTATTGTCTGTACAGCTGCGCGTTGCATTTACAGCTGGAGTTTTGCTTACTGCCCCCTTCTGAAAACAGCTGGTACTTCAAGCTTGAATTGCTCTGATGGTAGGAATATTCTTTATATTATAAAAAAATTATATATTTTGTAATTAATCTCACTGAATTCACACTGCCATAGTTTTCATATAAAATATGCAAGAAAAAAAATAGAAGCTTTAATACAGCTAAAGTCCTATCACTTGTACATGTGCATCACTACTACATAATAAAAGCCATAACTTCTGCTTTGATTTTGCATGCATTGTATTGTACAGTGCATCCGGAAAGTATTCACAGCGCTTCACTTTTTCCACATTTTGTTATGTTACAGCCTTATTCCAAAATGGATTAAATTCATTATTTTCCTCAAAATTCTACAAACAATACCCCATAACGTGAAAGAAATTTGTTTGAAATCTTTGCAAATTTATTAAAAATAAAAAATGAAAAGGAAAAATAACATGTACATAAATATTCACAGCCTTTGCCATGACACAAAATTGAGCTCCGGTGCATCCTGTTTCCACTGATCATCCTTGAGATGTTTCTACAACTTGATTGGAGTCCACTTGTGGTAAATTCAGTTGATTGGACTGATAAGGTCCCACAGTTAACAGTGCATGTCAGAGCACAAACCAAGCCATGAAGTCCAAGGAATTGTCTGTAGACCTCCAAGACAGGATTGTATCTAGGCACAGATCTGGGGAAGGGTACAGAAACATTTCTGCAGCATTGAAGGTACCAATGAGCACAGTGGCCTCCATCCGTAAATGGAAGAAGTTTGGAACCACCAGGACTCTTGCTAGAGCTGGCCGCCCGGCCAAACTGAGCAATCGGGGGAGAAGGGCCTTAGTCAGGGAGGTGACCAAGAACCCGATGGTCACTCTGACAGAGCTCCAGCAATACCATCCCTACAGTGAAGCATGGTGGTGGCAGCATCATGCTGTGGGGATGTTTTTCAGCAGCAGGAACTGGGAGACTAGGCAGGATCGAGGGAAAGATGAATGCAGCAATGTACAGAGACATCCTTGATGAAAACCGGCTCCAGAGCGCTCTGGACCTCAGACTGGGGCGAAGGTTCATCTTCCAACAGGACAACGACCCTAAGCGCACAGCCAAGATAACAAAGGAGTGGCTACGGGACAACTCTGTGAATGTCCTTGAGTGGCCCAGCCAGAGCCCAGACTTAAACCCGATTGAACATCTCTGGAGAGATCTGAAAATGGCTGTGCACTGACACTCCCCATCCAACCTGATAGAGCTTGAGGGGTCCTGCAAAGAAGAATGGTAGAAACTGCCCAAAAATAGGTGTGCCAAGCTTGTAGCATCATACTCGAAAAGACTTGAGGCTATAATTGGTGCCAAAGGTGCTTCAACAAAGTATTGAGCAAAGGCTGTGAATACTTATGTACATGTGATTTTTTTTTTTTTTTATTTATTTTTTTTATAAATTTGCAAAGATTTCAAACAAACTTTTTTCACGTTGTCATTATGGGGTATTGTTTGTAGAATTTTGAGGAAAATAATGAATTTAATCCATTTTGGAATAAGGCTGTAACATAACAAAATGTGGTAAAAGTGAAGTGCTCTGAATACTTTCCGGATGCACTGTATTGCATGCATTGTTTTAATGTATACTCCTAACAAACTAAGAGAGTACTGATGCTGTAACAACACTGCTGTTGCAATACAGTAGTCAAATATCAGAGGTGGAGTTTGTCCAAATTAAATGAGAATTTTAATAATCGTAGCACATTGTGAATGTAAACAGTGACAATCGTGAGGCTGTCTGCAATCTTTGCAAATAAACAGGTTAAAAGAATATGGTTTCAGCATTAGGACATTGTTTTGTAGAACTATTTTCAATGTGTTCTATGTTACCATTATGGTTGTACTTTTATGTATCCTTTTGTATGATGCTGTGTACAGTTTGATGGAAAAATTCCTTTGCAGTATAATTATTTCAGCATAATTCCTCTGAAGGGAAAAATATCATAGACAGTTTTCTTTATAACGCACGTGTCTGTTTGTCTGACGTATGTCTCTCTCTCCCTGTGCATTTTCCGTCCTTAAATCCAGCTACGATTCATCTGGATTAAGCACATTTCGGCTCCCCAGCCCCTTTTTCCATATTCAACCTGAAGCAATGCTTGCTTTGTGCAATTTCCACTCCTGGACATCAAGATCTTGCGATGTGAAAACCATCTAGGCTCTCACATGCATCTCATATTCCACAATTTTATGTAGAAACTTCACATGACTCAGACAGCAGCATGTGATTTCATTTTCAGGTCCCACCAGCATTTGCCTGTATATGGTCATTTCAGAATCTACTCCGTTTATCGAACTGTGTTTTGTTGACTGTTAAGAGCCTGATTAATCAAGGTTGCAATGTATCACAGAAGCAGTGTTTTTGACCCCTTGTCACATGTTGTCATCCTCTTAAAGGAATAGTTCACCCAAAAATAAAAAGTCTCTCATAATTTACTCATCCTTATGTCATCCCAGATGTGTATGACTTTCTTTCTTCTGCAGAACACAAATTAAGATATTAGAAGAATACTTCAGCTCTGTAGGTCCATACAATGCAAGTGAATGGTGACCAAAACTTTGAAGCTCCAGAAAGCAAATAAAGGCAGCATAAAAGTTTGGATGAGAACAGACCAAAATATAACTCCTTTTTCACTATTCATCTTGACATCAGCAGTCTCCTTGGTGATCAAACTTGATTACACAGCCTAGTGCCATCTAGTGCTCTGAACATGCATCAAGTGCTAGAAAGTTTAATCGAGCTTGTAATTGTGGTTGTGCTTAGAGATGGCAAGATGTACGGTGAAAAAGGAGTTTTATTTTGGTCTGTTCTCACCCAAAACCAATTTGATCGCTTCAAAATACATGGATTAAATCACTGGAAACAGATTATCTTTGTGCTTTTTTGGAGCTTTAAAGTTTGTCACCTTTCACTTACATTGTATGGATCTACATATTTGAGCAATTTTTCTGAAAATCTGTGTTCTGCAGAAGAAAATCAAGCATATCTCATATGGCATGAGGGTAAATGATAAGAGAATTTTCATTTTTGGGTGAACTATTTCTAATCTGATGTCTGGTTTGGAAAAGCGTCAGTCAAAGGTTTGGACACACCTACTCATTCATTATATCTATTTTCAACATTTTAAAATAATAGTCAAGTCATCAAAGCTATGAAATGGAAGTATGTGAACTATGTTGTAACCAAAAAATCTAACAAATCAAAACCAACTTATTTTTTAGTTTCTTCAGAGTAGCAGCCATATGCTTAAGTTGCAGATCTGCACCATTCTCTCTGTCAACATCATGAGGTCACCAGCTTTTAAAACCTTATTAAAGGAATGCTCATATAATGTATGCTGGGCACTTGTAGGCCGCTTCACTATTCGGACCAATTCATAAAAATAACAAATAAATAAAAAAAATGTAAAGAAATTATTTCAAGCATTTAAACATAAACCTTTGTATCAACAAGTTTTAAAGATCATTGGAAAGGTAAATTCAGTCAAGTATGTCAAAAAATTTGACTGCTAATGTATGTTTAATGTAGAATAAAACTATGTCTAGAACTCTAAGCACGTGTTTATGTTTCCAGACAAATGGCCATGGATCTGCAGGAGAGAATTTGGTCTATCAGGAACGACTTTCGCGTTTGGAAAGCGACAAAGAATGTTTAGTGCTCCAGGTGTGTTGTTGAAAACAAGTCAAGTTTCAGACTTTACAATATGGGATTTTCCTATTGTGTACTGCTGCTTTACTATTGGCAGTCTGGCTGAATACTGCCACTGTTGTTTCTAAATGTTACAAACACAGAAACCCAATAATTTTGCACCCTAACCCCTTTAGGTGAGTGTTCTGACAGACCAGGTGGAGGTTCAGGGAGAAAAGATAAGGGACCTAGACACGTGCCTTGAGGAACACCGCATGAAACTGAATGCTACAGAAGATTTACTTCAGCAGGTCTGTGACCTCTTTTAAAGTACAGTAGCAAAGATGCACTGTATCTAGGTCACATTGTTGTAAGAATGGGCAGTAATATTGTTAAAGGAATATTTCACTCAAAAATGGAACCATAATGACATTCCAAACCCATATGACTTTCATCCTTCGAAGAAATGCAGTTGAAGTGTTTAAAAATGACAAAAAAAGCACCATAGTCCATCCAACTTGTATGTTATTTTCCAATTTCCGTATACAACCATACAGTGGATTTGCATGAGCAGCAGACCAAGAAGTTCTTTACTGAAAGTTCTTTGCGCCAAGATGCATCACACCACGTTTGACTTTAATGAAGAGACACACAATGACATTTGAGAAACAATTACATTTGTTAAGGACATAAAACATCACCCTTTTAAACTTCTTTTAAAGAGTTATTATTCTTCCCAAAGAAAGCTACTGCGTTTAACCATTCTCTTATTTTATCATTATCGTTTTTTTGAAGGAGCTGCTTAGTAGGAGTGCTTTAGAAACTGAGAAACTGGAATTGCTGACGGAGGTATCAAGTCTGAAACTGAAACTGGCCGCTGCAGAGGGCGATTGCAGAGAAAGTGAGGTAACAAGCACACTTTTGCACCATCACCACTACGGAAATGCATAGGGCACAGGTCTAATAAATTACCTCCTATAATTAATCTGAACCTTAAAAGTGATCAGATCTGAACTGACAACCTGAACATTTAATGAAATGAGACCTGGCTATTATGGTTTGACCACCCTGTGGTTGCCATGGTGGATTCATTGCTGCTTAAGGCTTCCAGAGGGTGAGAGAAAACGCAGAGTACCAGAGCCATTTCCTGTTATAAAGCTTTGAGTCAGTGAGTCCAGACTACACTGAGCCCATTCAGCTTTCTCGTACTTGCATGAGTTTAGGGGAGTTTCAGTTTCAGAAACCAGAAATCCACCATTAATCAAAAGAATGGGCTAGGTTTCCTCCAAATTAGACACAAATATGGATTTCATTTTAAGGACAATGTGTCTGAATTTCTCAGCTTAAATATTTTTCTTCTGCTGTGTCAGTAAGTGTATTTGACGTAAATTGCTGAGAGCACATTGTTAATTTTCACATGCCCTATATTGTTAGCTTAAAGCTGAAGGATTTTTTCCCCCAATGTTAAAAGGGTCATGCCATGAGGAATCAAACTTTTCTTGATCTTTTAACATATAAAAACACTAAAAAAAAATATACTGTACATTTCAGATCTTTAAACTTCCTTCTCACTGCAAAAAGAGCATTGTTGAAACCAAGCTGCCATAACAACTCATTTCAAGTTTGTCATATGCACAAGAGCTGTGAAATATTTTAGAAAATAAAGATTTTTCTAACGGGTTTCCCAAAAACTGCCATTGGTTGGTCAAACAGACCCTAACTCGCACTCAGACAAAAAAAAATTCTGCTTCCTCCACATTGTGATGTCACACTGTGGTAGACATTTTTATCTGAATGCCTCCACAACAGATCAACGCCTACTTTACCTTATTACTTCCGTAGTCCCACCCAGTAGCAGTAAAATAATAAGGAGAGAGCAGGTCAGTCAAGATCAGTGAGCCAATCAGAACAGTGGGTGTTTACCGTCAAGTGTTAAAGGAGAAGCAGCACCAAAACAGAGCATTTTTGACAGAGGCCCAGAAAGAGGGTGGAAAATGATCATGTTTTACAAATATGACTTTTTTGTGCAAAAAAGACTTTATTTATATTATAAGTGACCCTCAAGAAACATATTAAAATAATAAAAAATGGTATGTCATGGCCCCTTTAATATATTTTGAATTGCCCTATCCCAGCTTATAATGCAGATGCACTAAGTAAGCTATTTGTAGGTTCATTTCCCCAAAAAGTGTTAAATCTGGATCTGTGGTGCTTTTGAAACCATTGTTCTATTTGTTTGAGTGCGACTTAGGGGCTGTTTGACCAACCAGTGGCAGTGTTTGGGAAACCCATAGAAAAATCTTTATTTTTGCAACATTTTCTGCTTGGTAATTGGTTTTCATATACATCATTTAGCTTTAATTTTTTGCAACAAGAATATTTTTGCCCCCAAGTATTTAGCATGTAGAATCTTTTAGTGCATCAGTTAGTTTGCATCTGCATTTTGCACATTGTGTATATTTTACATCTGTTCCTTACATATTTATTCGCTTTCACATTCTTGACCATTTGATGCATAGATAACATGGTCTGTCTCCTCAGGGTCTTTATCAGGATTTGAAAGACATGCGTCTCAAGTTGACAAGCATGGAGGATGAGAGACAAGAGTATGACCAAAATCTTAACTGTATCAAAGTAAGAAATCCTCTTGGTCAGGTGATACTTACACAACACAAGATTAACAGCACTGAAGTGTAACGGCATTAGTGTACGAATCATTTTAGCACACAGAAATCCCTGTGTAGCTCACTCGTCCTTCATGGCTAACCACTGGAATGTGTCAAGCTAATGAAGTATATTCTCATGCTCAAGGCTGGATAGATTCCTCATGTAAAGTCATATCAAGAAGGTTGTTGCTCTGAAGTTGTAGTATTTCTGGACATTACTGTGCTATGCCTCTCTTGATGTATTTCTTGATGTCTATATTTTTGTTGTGTTTTCATGTAGTTTTCTCATTGAGGTCTTGAACAGCATTTGTTCACACTGCATTATAGAATACCCATTCTTTTCTTTCAATCCCAATCACTACAGTGGCCCAAATAGTTTTTGGACCCTTAAGCAACACTTAAAACAAATGGATTTCAGTGCATTAGATAACAAAACAAAATACCGAAAGAAGTGACATTTTCAAACAAATAATGCAATCTTTTCTCAGAACTAACTTCGAGTGTCAAATAAATTGTCCAAATACATTTGTCTTCAGTTTAAAATCTTTATAACCTAACTTTTTTTTTTATTTTTATGTATTGCTTGTACAGTGTTTTTGTGCTATCTTTCTTTAAACTATTTGCCACTTGATTTAACATTGATTTCACATGCAAATATATTAAGTGTAGCTAAAGTGTTTGAATACTACATGGGGCCACTGATTATTAAATAATAGTTTAGGTTTATTTTCTGTGTTGCATTTTAAAACTGCCATACATATGCACTATGAGAATGTACATTAATTTGGTTTTGATTTATCAGGAACAGCTAACAGCACTTCAGAAGCAATTGGAGGAGAGAGAGCAGGTACTTAGAAGACTTCAGGATCAAGCCCAACTGGAGGTCATGACCCCGGAGCAGTCACAAAGCAGGGAAAAAGGTACTGTTGTGTGTCTCATCACCTGATGTGAACATATGGCTATATAGTGCATGCAGCATGGGGGCTCAACATTTAATCATTGTTTATTTGAAAATTTAGATGGAACTCATACATTCATAGCTTTGTTAGATTAAAAAAAAGTTTTGTATATAATGCACATTTTTTTTATGCTTGCAGCTATTACAGGGTTTCTGCAGATCCTTAAAGTCTTAAAATGTCTTAAATTCAGTTTTCAAAATTTAAGACCATAAAAAGTCTTAAATATCTTAAATGGTAAAACAAAAGTCTTAATTATCATTTAAAGAGGTCTTAAATTTAGAGACAGAAAAACAGGAATCGCGTTATAGCCGAATGTAATTATTAAACAACAGAAGGCTGTGATTTAATCAAATAAATCTATAGTCTGTATACGCTGCACGCTTCAAAGAGAAGACGCGGCACTGTTGCACATTTTCCAAGTGCACAGGAAGCTCATGATACAGTGTTTCCAGCGGTTTCAGAGTGGTTTAAAATCAGTTAATTACTGATTTTTTTGTTTTGTTTTATGACAATGTTTATTTTACAGCGTGTATATAGTAATAAGTTGTAGATTATTGTAAGAGTGTATATTTTATTTCCCTTATCTTTTTGTGTGAGCAACTGGGAGTACAGACATTTCAAAATAAGAGTCCCCGGTGTATTTTCGGCTTGTGTATAGTCATAAGCCCTGCGTTATGCACCAAATCTTTTTTTTTTTTTTTTCTGGTTATTATATGAAATTTGGTTTCTTGTTGCCTCTGTGTCTGTTCCCATCACAGTAAGAATTTGTAACACATCAATATATCAGTTTTAAAAACAATTGGCCGATTTGTCAGTTATTGCCTTTCTTCCAATGCATTATTGTATCAGCAAAATCCAATATCGGTCGATCTCTAATTAGTATGTGTCGATATTTTGGTAATTTTTTTTTATATATATATATATATAATCTGGTATGAACATACTGTACTCATTTTATTTGTTCAAGTCTTAAAGCTTTTCAAAAGTCTTAAATTTGATTTTAAAATCTGTGCAGCATCCCTGTATTAATTCTATTTGCAGCAGAGGCTGCGCACTGTCAATGGATGACACCGAACAAAAACATTTTGTGTGATTTAAAGTGCTCTCTACTTTCTCCTAACACATTGTAAGCTCAAGAAAAAACATTGTGTTGGAATGTATGAAGTGTGAAGGATTGTAACGATGCGTGTCTAGGCAAGCTGATTTTTGCATGTAAGCATCCCCGCTTTTAACTCTGTTTTTTCGAGATTCTCTCAACATTTATTCTACATTGCAAATCATCTTTACTTCCAATATGACAATTTATTTAAGTTATTCCTGAGACAAACATGTTGACAAAGCCTTTCTCCATGTCCTATTATGATTGCATGCTATAAGATGTAATTTCTGGAGATTTCTGAGTTGTTGTTTTTTTCTTCATATATATATATGTGCAGATATGGAAGTGCAGATAATGAGGGGCACTGTTACGTCTTTAAAGGAAGCTAACGATGAGAAGGTATGAATCAATATGAAAGAGTTTTGCTGTGGTAAAATCAAATCACACCACACACGCTTGCCAATAGATGGTTTTCATGGCAAAGAGTACTTCATAATCTCCCCTTGCTTCAAATGTCTAACATTTATATAACCACTTGTGTTTTTATAATGTATGGATCAATAAATTGTGATGTATTGAGAATCTGAATTTTCTTTTTAGGATCTTAAGATAAAAGAGCTGCAGCAGTCCCTGATGCATTACAAGAGAGTTCAGGATATGGGGACATCCGTGCAGGTATCAAAAGGTGAGATTTCCAAAGCTTACTTTTATGTACTTCCATCATTTCAGTGACATTTTAAGGGTTCTCTCAACCACTGTCATGAAACCAATGGCTTGTATACTCAATTGACTCTGTAGCTGAGACATAGGAAGTGTATGCAGCCGAATGTGTGATGGAATATAAAAAAAAACATTTGTAGCATCCTCAGTCTGTATTATGATTTCATTGAACGTTAATTCAGCTTGATCTCACAAGTCACCTAATAGAGTACATTTTAATTGTCTCCTACTGTTTGGAATTGTTCCAAAATATTTCCCACAAAACTTTGGTCACCATCTCCGCACAATAACAGGATTTATCCTGTCTAATGAGTGAATTTGTGCTGTTTTCTCAGACAAACCCAGAGAAGAGGACTTGACGGAGGGGCTGTGTGAAGGGACAGTCGTAGCGGCCACAAATACTGAGAATGTCTCCACAGGAGGCACAGAGGAAACTGATGAAGTATGAAGGATCTCTGCTGTATCTCACACACTGTTCTGTACGCAGGATGTTCCTCAGACGTCCGTTACACTGCCTTCCTTGCAGTGCTTTCATTGCGATGGGCTGACAGAATAACTTGAAAATAAACTTTTTTTTTTGACCGAGAATATCTCTGTTGTTTTTGTTTGGGAGCAATATCCTGCGGGGGTTTTTGTAATTATTATTTTTTAGGTAATTTTTTCACTGGTCACTGTCTGCTCCTCTTGTTCAATGAAATTTGAATCCTCAGGGCAAATAGTTTGCTAAATGTTCATCTTTGTTCTCCTCTCTGCTCTTCTCTTGTTGAACTTCGTTCTTGGTTCATCAGTGTTTTCTCTCTCACAGCCTCAGCTTATTCCATGCACAGAACTCCTTCCTGAAGTTGACCTCACCGGTGTGACCGCACCCAAACCTGCATCTGAGACCGCACTTGGACCTCATGCACAAAGAGCTACAGACAGGTCTGTTTACTTGCTGTGGACATGAGGCTTTGCCTCATCATGGTATTTTTAATTATACATTTTTTTCAAAGTGTTGCAGTACAGTGTATATACGGTTAATGCAAAGGAGGGCTTCACATAAAACATATAGTATAAAATTAAGTGTGACATTTTAAGATGGGCTTATAATAAAAAATGACATGCTTAATGATGCTTAGCTTTTTAAATGTAGCTTTGGTTGAGGTTAACTGAATATTCTATTTTTGTGTAATACATATTTTCGTATTGTTCGCAAATTCGTTTGAGATCAAACAATAATTGGTGGACTCTCCATTATAAACCCTATTCAAATGGATACAGACTTCAGCAGAACGCCATTGACGTGGCATGTAAATAAAGTGTTTCGAATATATGTATTTGTCTATATTTTTTGGTGTGATAGATTATTTTAGTTTATTTTGTTCATTTTGCGTTTTTAGTGTCTCTGTGGAACGGCAGCCAGAAAGCCCTCGTTTGGCAAGCAGTAATGAGGTAGGTACTTCAGTTTTTTGTCTACTGAATGTTCTTAGAAATATATTTTTTCAATGTTTTGTCCACGGAACGATCCAAAAAACACTTTAAACTGCAGTACAGACCATTGAAGAGACTGTACATCGATCCCTCACCGCTTCGCTGTCATTCCCATTAAAAATCAAAGATGGTGCTAGCGTATGGCAAGCGCTTTTATCCTTTAATATTCAGATTTGACTATCCATAATTATGATTTGACTAGTCAAAACTCCAATTTCAGATATCTGTTGTGCATTTCTGACTAGTCATAATTAACATTTAAGATATCTGCAATGCAACTTTGGCCAGTCATTTGTTTCCATAGGATTGCATTGAAAACTATTTTCAGATATCTACAATTGATTACTAGTACAAATTATAATTTAAGATATCTCTTAAGTTGTTACTAGTAATAAAAATCAATTGAAGATATCTGTAATTGAATTATGACTAGTCAGAACTTAAATATATCTTTAATATTGGTTTTGACTAGTCATAATTCAATTACAGATATCTACAATTCTGCATCTTTAAAAATATCATAATTAAATTTTTTGATCTCTGAAGGCAAAATATAGTTGTAGATATCTTGAATTGGATTCATGACTAGTCAGTATTTAATAGGCGATATCTTTTAATTTGAATTATTACTAGTCAATATATTTATTTATTTATTACTATAATGTATTTATGGATATCTCAAATTGATTAAAAACCAGGATCTTTATTTGGAGATATCTGCAATTATATCACCAAATAATTTAATATCTGGGAAGAATTTTAAAAGAGATATCTTGAATCAACATTCTTACTAGTGAAAATTCCTTAACAGATATCTAAAATGCTTATGCAAATTGCCTCTGCTATGCCCCGGCTTAAAAAAACAAAACAAAATCCTACTTCGGAAATTTTTGCTGTCCGCCATTTTGTCTGATAAAGAATTGATCTTTTAATGTTAGTCTTGCAGGTTTGGTTTATTTTAAACAGAATTTTGCAATAAAAAAAAAATTAATAAAAATCCATTAACAAAGAACAATGATGGAGCACTTGTAAACATGATTTGTATCAGCCAACATTCCCAAATAAACTCAAATAAAATCAGAAAGGACCCTTACATTAGCTCAAAGGTCAATTGCACATTGCATGTCTACAATGGGCATGTAATTATTAGAAACAAACTTTATTGATCCATGTCTCATCACTCCAACACTACTTCTCCACAGTACTTCTCTCAGTGTTGCTGTTACACACTGCCATCAATTGGGCTATAACGGTATTGGCAAATAGTACACAAGCATGTTTAATATACTAATTAAATACATTTATTTAATTGTTAGTGCCATTAATTAATATAGGTTTTGTATTAATTCAGAATACAGACGTTATAGTAACTAGGAAATTCACAGCTGCTTAATAGCAGTTATGATCGATTATTTAAATTGTTGAATGAGGCTTCTCTCTTTTCAATTCACTGTCATTGTTTAACTGTGTTTAAAGATTTTAAAGGATTAAAAAACATGGGTGCATTGATTCTAAAGCATTAAACCATACATCTATAATTTATTTGGCCAATTTCACATTTTTATAGATTGCATAATAATAAATAAATAACCATTTGTGGTTGTCTGTCTTTATTATTCATTTACACTTAAATTGGTCCTTGCTGCAACATATAACAATCACTTTGCTACACATAGTTAACTGAAGACCTTTTAACATATAAGTGCATCAAGATATTGTTTACGGTACATTGCCTAGTCATATCTTAGTTTCAGATATCAAAAAATGTAATTAGGATATCTTCAAAGATGCAGAATTGTAGATATATATAATTATGACTAGTCAAAACCAGATTAAAGATATCTTTAAGTTCTGACTAGACATAATTAAATTACAGATATCTACAATTGATTGTATCACTAGTAACAACTTAATTAGAGATATCTTAAATTATAATTTTTGTACTAGTAGATATCTGTAATTACAATTTCTACTAGGGAAAAACTCTATTGTAGATATCTGAAAATAGTTTTCAATGCAGTCCTATGGAAACAAATGACTGGTGAGAGTTTCATTGCAGATATCTTAAATTGGAGATTTGACTAGTCAAAACATAATTATGGAAAGTCAAATCTGAATATTAAATGATAAAAGCACCTGCCATAAAAACAACTCGCCATAGGTCTATAGATCATTAACAGTTCTATTGGCATGTTACTTGGATAATTAAATATTCAGCTCTCTGGCACCCTCTGATGTTGAAATATGTCCTTGCAAGCAATAATGTCACTAGAATCGTGACCACATTTCACTACCGAATGACAAACTGTAATCAATGCCAAATAATTAGTTGGTCAAATTAGCTTAACAAGTGCCTAACAAAAATAAATATTTTACATAAAACAGCCACATGGCTGCATTCAACTGATTAATGTTCATGACTGCTTACAATCTGATGGAAGATGCAAATGCGTGTTTGATCTATTGATTGTAATTACTTAACATCTCATTTGTTTTAACTGGATTTTAAGTTAGTATAGATATTATTTGGTTAAGATACTGTGTGTAGTTTTGTATTTTTATATATATATATATATATATATATATATATATATATATATATATATATATATATATATATATATATATATATATATATATTTGTATGAACAAAGATTTTTACCAGTTGGTTGCAATTTTTTTAGGATGACATTAGTAAAAATGGAGGCTTGCCAACTGTCTCCCCCTCTCAGCCCTCCTCAGGAGGGAGTGAGAGTTTTGGCACTAAGAAAATGCGCTCCTCTTTTGGACGTGGCTTTTTCAAGATCAGAGGAAACAAGACAAGCAGCACCCCTAACCTAGGTGAGTTAAGCCAAACACTACCTGTAATTCTTCAAAAAATGTTGGGCTTGCATTTATTTAGTACGCACATGTTAATGCTTTGCAAACTTAACTGATTTTTTTTGTTTTGTTTTGTTGAACTTGCTAAAGTGACGTGTGAGCCTTGAAAGCATCAAGTAGAACAAATGATTATGATGATTATGAACAAATCAGACATTTTTGATTTTGCATCGTATGGAAACATTTTCCAGCCAGCAAATGTGTTTATAAAGCTTACAGCTCTCATGGAGTTACACTATGACTGTAAATTTACATTAGGAAAACGGTGTATTTTACATTTTTAATATTGAAATTATTTGTTGTAATTATATTTTTAGAAAGAAAGTAATGTTTTAATACAAAATAGATATTTTTAGCATGTAAAGTGTGTTAATAAAATAAACAAAACAAAAAATATTAAACTAAACGACAAAAAACACATATTGAGTGCAAACTTTTTTTTTTTTTTTTTTTTTTTTTGTAATTATTATTATTATTTTTTTGTTGTTGTTTTTTTTGGGTAGTGGGGCCAGTGAAATTTGTTGTGGGGCCAGTGAAATTTGTTGTGGGGCCAGTGAAAATAGGGCAAGGGTGAGCAAAAATCTGAACTAAGGGGAAACGATACATCTTATTAATGGATTATTGATTGTATATTGACAGTTGAGGGGGAACAGAAGGGGACTGAGCACTTGGACTTAGCCGGAGCACCACCCAAGAAGCCAAAGGTGTTAGACACACACTCCCCTGAAGGGAAGAAAAAATCAAAGGGGATCATGAAGTTCTTTGGAAGGTCTTTTCTGTCTTTAACCTTTGTTTCTGACCATGTTTATGTTCTATGTAACAATAACCAAGAATAATTTTGTTGCGCATGTGTATAATCCCTCCATCAGGATGAAAAGAAGTCAGTCCACCTCCTCTGATCTGGACGATTCTCCAGAGTCAGAGTTTAAAAGGGGTGGAGTTCGAGCTACAGCGGGACCCAGACTGGGCTGGTCACGTGACCTGCAGCGGAGCAACAAGTAGGTATTTTTTACTGTCATTTGTTTGTTTGTTTATTTTGAGGCAGTTTATAATTTTATATTGTTAATGTATCTCTCAGTGAGCTGGAAAGCCCCTTTGCACACTGGAATAAACAGCAGGTATGTGAGTGGCTGCAGGAGCAGGGGCTGGGGTTGTATATAAACCAGGTGCAGCAATGGATCCGCTCCGGACAGACCTTATTGAAGGCATCGCAGCACGACTTGGAAAAGGTCTCCCGTAAAGCCCCACATTTTCAAATTAGTCTAACAGATCTCATTTTTTCAAATGGACTACTTATACCTTACCTATGTGTATGCTATATGATATTCCTCTTTGTACTTCAGGAATTGGGCATCAGGCATCCTTTACACAGAAAGAAACTGCAACTGGCTCTTCAGGCGTTGGGATCAGAGGAGGAAGATGCCATGGGTAAACTGGACTACAACTGGGTTACCCGTAAGTGACACAAATCAGCCATCTTTTAACTTTTGAGATTAAAGGGTCATTATAATGAGAAATCAAATGTTCCTTGATCTTTAGTGATAGGAGTTCAATGTACTATGAAAACATACTGTAACTTTACAGACCTCAAATCGTCCATCCCAGTCCAAAAAGACCATTTATTAGAACTAAGCTGCATAATTGGCTCGTTCCAAACCTCCATAAATTACTAATGTAAGTCAGATGAATATATATATATATATATATATATATATATATATATATATATATATATATATATATATATGGCTGCCCAAATTTATACATTGTCTGAAAGTTTAAACTAGTTTTAAAAGTTTGATGGTTATACAAAAATGACAGTAAGGAAAACAAGCTAACTAGCTAAATAGTGTGTCTGACCATTTATCTGACGGCCAGACTATCTGTCACATAGTCAGATAAAGTGTCAGATAGATAGATTTGTTTACATTTGAATTTTGGATCTTGAATAGTCTTGGCCCATTTGAACATTCCGTCAATACAAGTCTACTGGATGTTTCAGATGTTTGTTTGTCTGCTGTGCAAAAACTAATTCTGATCAGTTAGAAAAGATATAGCGCACTAAGTCAGAACAGTCTGATACAGGTCTGTGCCAAGGATTGTGGATGTAGCTTGAAAGCTCTAGGAAGAGTTACGGTTGATACTTTCGGTCTTTCAGGGATTTTGTAAATATCCTAAACCATGTCTGTAGAATAATAGTGCTGGCTTTCTCAAGTCAACATAATAATAATTAGGATTAATATTACTCCAAAATATATTGGATTTTATCTTAAACCAGACAGTAAATGTTTGAGTTCAGTGAAGTGCTGTTTTTCATTTTACATGCTAAGAGGCTGTTAAATGTATGTAGAAGTCTTAAAGGCACAGTAGCAAGAAATGGCCTGTTTTAGGTCAGATAGAGGAAAAATGTTCATGAAAACCATAATTTAGGTTGCTGTTATATAAAAATGTATAACACATTTTTTAAACAATTTTAAAATTTAAAACAAAGTTTTTTGATATATATATATATATATATATATATATATATATATATATATATATATAATATAAATAAAATTCCATGATTGATTCATATACATGATTTGTACAAAATCAACTATTATATTTATTGATGTTTTGGTGCAAGACCTCATAGAAGCCCAGATACAATGCTAAGTCAGAAAAAATGTTTTTTGTTTTTTGTTAGTTTGTAATAAAAAACATAGATTAATATTTCTAATTATTTCAAAGGATGGCTGGATGACATTGGTCTGCCTCAGTATAAGTCTCAGTTTGATGAGGGCCGAGTGGATGGGCGTATGCTTCACTTTATGACTGTGGTAAGTGTTAATCGAGTCAAATAAAAAATTTTGTTGCATACAATTCAGGTTGATTTACTCAACATCATTCTTTAGGATGACTTGCTGGGTCTGAAAGTGGGCAGTGTGCTCCACCACCTTAGTATTAAGAGGGCCATCCAATTGCTTCGTATCAACCGCTACGACCCCAACTGTCTCCACCGCAGACCGACAGAGGTAGTACACTCTGCCATGCCACCAACACACACTTTGCACTAATAGTTTAGAGTACGACTTTGACTTATTTCTGTATTAAATTTCCTCTGATTAGAATTACGTCACACCGGCAGAAATCTGTCAATGGACCAATCACAGAGTGATGGAGTGGCTTCGCTCCGTGGATCTGGCAGAGTATGCACCCAACCTGAGAGGAAGTGGAGTCCACGGAGGCCTAATGGTACATTTAAATAAGAATGTAACAAAGTGGAACAGAAATGTATCTGGGAGCATATAAGCATGTTTGTGCTTCATCATCATTCTGTGCTTTCTTTTCTTTTACTCGCAGGTTTTAGAGCCTCGTTTCAATGTTGAGACCATGGCCTTGCTTCTCAACATCCCGCCAAATAAGACACTGTTGAGGCGTCACCTTGCGACCCATTTCCATCTTCTGATTGGTTCAGAGGCACAGAGACTGAAGCAGGAGTATCTTGAAAACCCAGATTACGCTGTCCTCACAGCCACAGCCAAAGTTAAGGTGCGTAGCATCTCTCAAAGTTGCCTCTTTGTCTATTAGCATCACTTGTATAGCTCAATACAAGTGTGTTGATGTCCTCCTACTTTTAGCCAAGGCGTCTGTCATTTGGAGGTTTCGGGACTTTGAGGTGGAAACGGCAGGAGGAGTTAGAGGAGTACGTTTGCCCCATGGATGTGCAGATGCCCCAGAGCAGCAGTTTCCAAGGCCTTTGCATATATAAGGACAGCTTGGATCAGCTGGAGCAGGTACAGGCAACTCCATGGACCATGTCAGTGCACCTAAAATAGCTAATCATAGTAGAAAACCATTTTGTTGCAGCCTTCTCTGCTTCTACAGTAGTTAATTAATATGTTGTTGTTATATTGTTCAACAATGATGTCATCGTACAGATGGAGGACTCTGAGGGCACAGTGCGACAGATTGGCGCCTTCTCCGAGGGAATTAACAACCTGACTGTAAGTCACCATCATCAGATGCTGTCTGAAAATACTTAACATGTTTGCTGTTCCTGAATTTTCAAGTTCTGTCTCCGGTGTTCTCCAGAGCATGCTAAAAGAGGATGCATTCTTCAGGGAAGTATCCTCACGTCCACCTGTAACCAGTGCCACAGATGAAGACTAAAATGTTTCAACCTGTCATTCATCACATAAGCCTTTAGCTGTGAAGTGTCCCAATTAGTTTTAAGCCTCCAGTGAGCTTGAGATCCAGGCAATAAGCTTGACTCAGTGATTCAACTGGCTCTTCAACTTGCTTATACTCCAGTATTACACAATCAACCGCAACACAGTAACCCCAACACACAATAGAATATTATGTTGATGAAATGTTATTTATTTGTCTATTTAGGATCTGTAGGATATACTGTAATTCAAACAGTGTTTGAGTGTTTTCACCAAGCTAAAACCAAAGACTACACATGACAAAGGCCATATCAAAACATAATTTGCTTTTGAATGATCAGGCATACTTTTATTCAGTTTTTTTTATACTATAGACTTTTGTGATTTGTGCATGTTTTTTCAGTTATGTTTACATAATGTTTATTGTATGGGAAAATGTTTTTCCATGCCTGCAAACTATTGATATTGTTATTCCATGACCATATCAGTGAAAACCATGTACTGTGTACTGTTTTACGAATTTATATATATATATACACATTTTTATTTTTATTTATTTTTTATTTTTGCTCTTTAATTCTTTTTGTTTTTTAAAAGATGCATGTTAATTTTGTCTCTATTCTTTCGCAATTTGAGTCAGTTGACTTGTTGATGACCACTTTTTTTCATAAGGTGAGCAGAATGTCTTGGAAAAATGTCTTTAAAAGATCATCAGCACGTCAAAGATCTCAATCCCCAGGTGCTCTGGGATGGTTGTTTGAGATTCTGAGATTTAAACAGAGCAATATGTCATGCTTTAAAATCTGGGCTGGAAATTGGAAGGTTTTAGGCTCAATAGATGTGTATTATGTAATTTTACATTTTAGCAAAAGAGTTGCAGTGTCATTTATTTTGTGGCTTGTTAATAAATTGGAATATTTTTTCCCTTGCTTTGTACCACAGCTTACTTGAGGCAATATTCCAAAATATCAATTTCAGAATGCTTTTTTTGAATGTTTTCACCAATAAAAGCTTGATCTTCCAAATGAGTTGATAAAGCTGAGACAGGTGTTGATGAAGCCTGTGGCATCCTCCAGCTGTGGCTAATGACATGCTAATATAGAACTGATTTAAGTTGTTTTTTTTGGTACATGTACCAAAGCACCCCTGCAAAACACTCCAAGCTCAGTGGATAGACTTCAGCCATTAGTCTCCCAAAAGTCTTGTTTAGAACCTCACAATTTTTATGTTTCTTTCATCATATGCAACAAAACATCTCCATCCAAAAACACATTGTGAAACAATCCAAACTCGGTGGCTCGGGATAAACTTTCATCCATTTGTCCATGAAAATCTTGGTTTGAATCCAACAGTTTTTTTATCATATCATATGTAACAAAACATATGCCCCAAAAACACGCTGCAAAATATGTCAAGCTCAGGGGATAAACGCTGGCCTTTTGTCCCTACAAGTCTTTGTTCGGATCCAACGATTTTTATGTGTCTTCAATTATATGTAACAAAACATCCCTCCCAAAAACACACTGCAAAATATGTAAGAGTCAGTGGCTCAGGGGATAAATGCTTGACTTTTGTCCCCGAATGTCTTTGTATCTGACAAATTCTAATTTCTTTTATAATATGTAACAAAACATCCCTCCCAAAAACACACTGCAAAATGTGTCAAACTCAGTGGTGCAGGGGATAAGAGCTTGCCTTTTGTCCCTGAAAGTCTTGGTTTATGTCAGACAATTTTAACATTTTTTTTTTTGTTGTTGTTGTTGTTTAATCAAATGTTTTAAAAAAAAAAAAAAAAAAAAAAAAAACAATCATCCCCCCAAAAATCACACAGCAAAACGTGCCAAACTCTAAGGCTCAGGGGATAAATGCTTGATTTTTGTCCCCAAAAGTCTTGGTTCGAATCAAACAAATTTTACGTTTCTTTCGTCATATGTAACAAAACAGGTGGACCCTTAAAATACACTGTAAAATATACCAAACACAGTGGCTCAGAGGATAAATGCTTGTTTTTGTTCCCAAATGTGAGCAACTTTTATGTTCCTTTTATCATATGTAACTAAATATCCCATCCAAAAACGCACGGCAAATAAACCTTGAAAGTCTCTGTTTGAATCTGTCAAAAAAAAAACAATCATATGTAACAAAACATCCCTCCAAAAGCAAATTGCAAAATGTGCCAAACTTAGTGGCTCATGGGATAAATGCTCGGAAAGTCTGGGTTCAAATCTAAAGATTTTTACAGGGGTTTCTTTCATCATATGTAACAAAACACACCACCAAAAACACACTGCAAAACATGTTAACTTCTGTGGTTCAGGGGATAAACATGACTTTCATCCTTGAAATTCTTTGTTTGAATCCTACTATTGCTTAAGTTAAAATTTGTTATATATTTGACTCTCTGGAAGCAGAGCTGCAAAGAGGCATGGGTTCATGTCCCACCTTAGCATGATGGGTGGAACAAACTGCAGCACAAGCAAAACACCCGGGGCAATAAAAATGATGCGTAACAGAAAAACACAGGTCTGTGAGAACTGAAACTGGCTGCCATAGCTGGGGCAGTAATAACCAAGATGCAAAATAAGCAGACTGGAGCACACAATGAATGTCTGCCCTAACTGGGACAGTAAGACATGAGAGAGGCAGGTGCCCACAAGCTACCAGCAAGGGTGGTGATACTGAGGGTGAAAGATGCACAGAAAAGAAACAAAAGACTGTTTTTATTTATCCTTTTTATTATTATTATCAACACCATTCAGTCCATCATAATTATTCCTTTCATCTCATGCCATCACACCCACTTCACAAATCGGACCACAGCTGAAGGTGGATTTGAACTAAGGTCTCTCCCATGGGCATTCTCTAACTACTGGGCCATCACCACCTCACATATTTAAAAGTTTTTTTGTAAATGTTAAGAAAAAAAAGACTAAAATGTTCATACATCTTAAAAAATTAAGCATTCCTGATTTAATTGTGATTAAAATCAGGAATTAAAAGTGTCTAGGTAAGGTTAATAATAAATGTTAACTGGCATTCAAGGAGGGTGGATTAACAGGATCTAGTGGTCCACAGATCATAAGCACTACAAAGTTAACAAAGAAGCATTTTAGAAATTCTTCATAACCATCATGAAGCTATACTAAATGATTTTAAGACACAACACATGGACACTTCCATTACTTGTCCATGATCAGATTTCCATCATTAGAGCAAATGCCTGTCCACATGTTCCAGAAATCTGCTTTGACTGGCTGAGTGTACGATCCAAATACATCCCTTATTCTAAAGGTTAAAGAACACAGATCATTCAACATAATTTAGTGATTCAGAAATTAACTTTGCCTTAATTGAATCATACATTAAATTAAAGGTGCACTAAGTTTTTGCTAATTAAAAAAGTTTTACACATAAAAACATGAATAGCATTTTTTAGAAATATGTTGAAAATGATGTACAGTCGCATTAGATGAGGACTCCAGACATATCAGAAAACCAATAAAAGCTGTTTAATTTTATATTGAGGGGGTCGCAAATGTGCCTTTATAAAGCGTCTGTATCACACACTTTCTGCATGAATTCTGACATAAGAGTCTCTGAGAATTTCCCTTTAAAGAATGAAAACAGACATATCCTATAAAATAATGGTTAATGGTTGTGTCCAGTCCTGTTATGGTCACTCCTGTGTGTTTAACACATATGAGAATCCCCCAGATCGTACTGACAGGAACATTAAGCCTAACAGTGTCCTAACCTACAGTACAGTTCAGTCTGTCTGTATTCTATCATCTAGAAAAGTGGCTTCAGACTTCTGTAAAGATTACACTCTGAAGAAAAAGGTCAGTCACCTGCTGGACCGATTTTAGATTGGCTCAAATCCCCTGATCTCTAACTCACTGTCTACAAAGACTATGAGAAGCTGAATGATGCCAACAGAGCTTTATAGACCTCCACCACACCAGCCTGCTCAAAGATGGAGTAACGGTGCAGTCTCTGGAGCACAATTTTTTAGACAGAAATGTAATTATGGAGAATGAAAAACAATCTCTCAAAGACCACACATTAAAAACAGTGGTATTGGATGAACTTAGTCAAATTTACTTATAATGATTACATAGCTTCCATCTTACTAGTTTGTCTCAGAAACCAAAGCACAGGAAGACGAGAACAATGACACTGTTAAATCACTAGCTTAGAGCAAACAAACACATCAGCTGAGCAACTGCTGCAAAATGAGAATCCAAAGCAGAAGCTAGCTAAGTGTCCAGTCAGTGTCTGTAAATTATTCTTGGATTGCAAAATAGTTTATTGCTGCCTGATTGTAATACAGGAACAGTTTTATATCTGAAATAGAATTTGAACTGTTCTGTGTTCTGCTCACCTTGTAGCAATCAGTCATAGCTGGAAGTAGGAAATGCATGAATCAGAAGGAGAACATCAGAGCATCCCACATCATCAACTGACTCTATTAACAATCATTAATACAGAAGTCTATTATTTATAGTGAGATTACAACATCAAAATGACCATTTCTAACTATTCTACTTTGTAACATGAATAAAAAAAAAAAGTATGTATGTTACAAACATACTGATGAGGGGCCCCCCACACAAATTTTTGCTTAGGGCCCCCAGAATGCTAGGACCGGCACTGTTAGAAATACAGTTTGAATATGCAGAAAGTTACTTACAGGTGAGTCACATTGGTTCCTACACTTGATCGCAGTGTGTCTCGGTTGTGTTTGCTGATGGGGTGGAATATATGCTGTTGAGAGACATTAGTCGATCATCTGCTGGATTTATACTTGCATGGGGTTAATACAGTCCAAATGTGTTGAGGCGACTGTTATCAGGCGTCATGTCGCCAAGGATCCACAGGCTGGAAGTGAAGCCTATTTTTGTCAACTAGTGGAGCAGACAGCAAACTGTACTTTGGTTTGCTATCATATGAGTCGTTTGTATAAAAAGGGATAGCTCACCTAAAAATTAAAATGTACTCACCCTCATGCCATCCCAGATGTATTGTGTATGACTTTTTTTTCTACTGCAGAATACAAATAAAGATTTTTAGAAGAACATCTCAGCTCTGTTGGTCCTCACAATGCAAGTGAATGGTGGCCAGAACTCTGAAGGTCCAAATATCACCTAAAGGCATCATAAGTGTAATCCATTCCACTCCAGTGGTTTAATCAATGTCTTTTGATGAGATGCATTGGTTTTGGATGAAAACAGATCAAACTGTAGCTCCTTTTTCACTCTAAATATTGACAGCAGTCTCCTTGGCAATCGTGATTTCAAGCTCTATTACTCATCCTATAGCAGAAGTGACATTTCAAGTGCACGTGACGTGTTGCCGCTAGCTTTAGCACGTTAGCCAACCTCAGTTCAACACTTGTATCTTAAACAACGTACATATTCACACAGCGTGAGGTGATGGTAAAGCATTCAACTCACATTTGTATGGTGCTGTCTCCACTGAAGTTTTGCTAGCTGCTACATTCTCCATCATTTACAACTGTTTTGTCAGACCAGCAGCGCAGCAAGGTAACACTGCCCCTTCCGCTATGTACAGCATGATGCTTGCGCTGAGTGCATGAAGTGTCCAACATTCCACACTCTGTTTTGACGGTTGAAAATGTGCATCATCCAGGTACTTAAAGTACACCTTTTTTTGTGAGACTTGTGTCTCTGCAGAACAAAAATGGCTGTTTTCCAATCAGTGGGCGTTTTCAAACCGGGATGGGTGTTTTCAACCACTTAACACGATTTGCCTACTACTTTGAGATTCCCAGCTTTCATTGGATAGTTCAGAAATGCCCATTGTGGTTTGGAAATGCCCACTGATTACTATATTGAGATTCCCTACTTTCGTTGGATAGTTGAAAAACGGCCATACCGGTTTGAAAACACCCACAGATTGAGAAAAGCCTATTACTGTTCCACAGAGACCTATGCTTCTTTTTTGCTGCATTTTTAGTTAGCATACTACTTGCACTACTTACACTACAAAATGGCATAGAATAGTGCAGAAGTGTGTGGTTTGGGTTAATCAGCTCCTTCTTGTGGCCATTAAGCGAACCAGCATTAATTTATAAACACCATATTTGTAAGAGGTGGCCAGTTGTTGGTTAGAGGATACAATTTTTATTTGAATATTAATATTTTGGCAGTTCCCAGCCAGAAGAGCAACATGGAATCTACTGATCTCAGTAAATGACCCAAACAGTACTCCACTTACAGGGTAAAACAGCTGAACTAGAAATCACATACCTGATTTATTAAGATGAAGTGTGTTGTTTTAGAATTGCAAAAATGGTCAGGTGGTCGAAAAGCAGATAGTCACGCCTCTAACTCATGCTATTGGTTGAGCCAGTGTTGCTGTGTCAGGCTGATGAGGATGTTCAAACAAAGCAATGTTGAAATGCCACAGTGTTTGCTATTTGGGGTAATCAGTCTACAAATGGTTTACATATAGTTGTTTCTGCATATTAATATGGGATAGGAGAAAAGTTTTTTCTTTTTTATATATAAAATTACACACTTCCCCTTTAAGTAATGTTCCAAGTGTCTTAAAACCATCCTTGCCCTATAAATTACTGAACACTTTTCCCTTTCACTCGATTTTACTGAAAGTCACACCCAATTTCTGTGATCTAATATGCCTTGGAATAGAATCATTGTCTGAGGAATTTCAAAACAATTAAATGTGCATTGTACAGGATATTTATCCCCAGCATCCCACCTCAACACCTGTCTATTTGATTGTGAGTGCCAGTGCTCAAATCCCAGTGGGACTTTTCATGTGTGTACAAAAGATTAAGAATTATTAGCGGTTTAACTCCATTAAGTGCTGCAGATGAAGTCACCATTATGGTGATTATTGTTTTAATTTGCATTTATCGTTCAGCTGGTGCAAAAGTGTTTCAATAAAACATGTTTGCACAGTGATGAAAGAATGGAGATAAGCTGGATGAGTTGACTTATTAGGAGAAATATCTGTTATTCTGTTCACGTTCATGGTGTAATTATGTATGCAACATAATATCCAGCTTGCAATGCAACATGAATAAATTATGCAGTTTTTTTGTTGTTGTTTTTTTTTTTACTGTTCTCTGGTTGTATTTATGCTGAAGCTGTTAGATTTAGTAACTTGATTTGTAATGTTCAGAGTTATCTTTTAGAAAATTAGATTTTTGATGTGTCACCATTTTGCATTTTGTATACTGAGTGGCAATGTCTGTGCATTTCACCTCATAGCATTTGATTAGCAGTCCAAAAGTATTCAAATAGGTAAAATTTGCCAAAGTGTGACATCAGGATCTGCCCTAATAGTAATTCAACTTTCACAATGTGATGTAAAACAGTATACTGTATACTGTTTATTACAGTATACTATAAAGTGGTACACTTTGCTCTGTTCCCTTGTCATAGAGCTAATATTCTTGTGACATTTTGCACCTCTTTCAGCCAATCTAAACATGGAGGTTAAAGTGCCAAAAACAAAGAGAACACCAATCACCATAATGGTGACTTCAAAGGAAACAAACAGGGCTGCGTTTCTGAAAAGCATCATAAGTCAAGTAGATTGAAGAAACCATTGCCGCCAATCAACTTCAGCTTGCGATGATATTGGAAAACGCAGCCCTAAACAGTGTCAGTACGGTGCTGGGCAGATATTCCCTTTGGATGCTTTCACTTACAGGAATAAATTTGTCATATTTGACAACAAATAGTGCATGTTTACAATGACATCAGTAACAGACACGATTTTTGCATGGTGCTGCATCTGCGACACTGTGTCAGCTTAATGTAAACACAAATTCCTCGCTGTTCCAGTATTTGATGCATTGATGAATTTAGCCGTTTTCTAACTAGGTAACAAGCCCAGTTTAATTTAAATGCTAAAAATGAAGATATTTTATAGCTAAACAGATCCGGCCACATAGACAATATAACAAATGACTGGATACAACATATATGAAATCACGCACCTACAACTGAAACAAATGCATGCAAATGTCAAATAAGGTTTATGGAAGTAAGGCACTTACAAATATTTAATTCATTCATTATTAGTAAATGTCATTATTAAATAACTCTCCTGTGTTCCAAACCAGCATGCCATTCTTTAATCCGTGGAATGCAAAAGGATATGTTAGGCAGAATAAAAATGTCGGTCACCATTCACTTCCATTGTATGGAAAAAGTTAATTTAAATTTAAAGGAAATGGTGACAGAAACTATCACTCTGCCTAACATCTCCTTTTGCATTCAACGGAAGAAACCAAGTCATACAGGTTTGGAAAATGGTTCCTTTATGATTTCTAATTTTTGACTAAACTAAGCCTTTAACATGTTTGAACTCTTTAGCGATGTACAATGAACACTGTCTAGACAAATGAATGTAAATAATGCAACACCAGGTCCCACTTTAGTGTCACTGTAAAGTATTACCCAACACCAATATCCATGGATGTTCAAACAAAACAGTCCTACTTGTGTTAAACTAAGGCAAGTAGAAAAGCAAAACATTGGTACATGTTAAACTAAGATATCTTAGTCAGAGATATCTGCTGAAATTATGAAAGCCACACTTCTTATTTGCATTAAGGCCCAAAGCACAAACAATGAACATTTTCTTCAACTTATTTTGGCAAATATTAAAAGTGCATCTATTTTCAACCATTTTAAGCATATACTGTAGACTGGAAATGTAAAGTTATGTCTTTGCATTGTTATAGATCCTTTGACCTTTCTGGTAACTCTGCATTTGGAATATGAGAGCCATACACGCATCTGACAGGTTATAACTGTTGATTATAATTGTGAATTATAATGAAGCGGCACTTTAATACAAATCTGCAGGTGGTTTAAGATGAAACTGGTGAGACACTTTTAGAAAGTGAAACACCTGTCATTGGAATGGCCCACCTTGTCCAGGTTTGGGTTGCAGGCAAACTGGATCATGGAAGGAGGTCCACACATGAGGATGACAGTGTCATCTCCAGGTGGAGGAAGGTGGTTCTTCACCATGTCCTCACTGATAAAGCCTTGGCTGTTCCCCCAACCTGCCACATGAAGTTCATTAATTACTGTCAATTAAGTAATTTTTATTAGTGTAGCACTTTTCACAATACACATTATTTCAAAGCAGCTTTAGAGAAGGTCATTTTTTAACCATTTAAACATGCCGCCTTCTTGATACATGTCTGGGGTGCTTGTGGCAGGTTTGATCCCATATAAACCAGTGTGCTCTTGAGTCAAAAAAAATTAAGGTTATTCAAAAGGGATAAACATGTTAATTTGGAAAACAACAGCCATGGAGCAATGTCAAGTGTGTACTACACCTTGAATCGTGTTGGGTGATTGGCCATGACCTCTTCTAACTCGTAGAAGAATGTCATTTTCTGTCTGTCTGAGAAGATACAGAAGGGTAATGAGAGGGAATAATTGTCAGTTTCAAGGCCATCCAACAGTTCTTATATTGTATGTCTTGAGCATATGCACGCACCACTGCAGCAAAGCTCTGATATAATAATTCACATTTTTTACATAAATGTTAACAGACAAACTTCTGAAAAATACAGCTAGTTCCATCCTTTTCAATTGATTAGAAACATAATAATAAAAAAATAAAAAAATGTTTTGAAATGTTATAAGTGAGAACTGTGATTTAACTAATAATCATACAATAGAGAAAAACTATACAAGAATGAGTGTATAAAGCAACACACACACACACACAATTCTTTAGCTTTTTCTTTTTAAGCAAGATTTACTTAACATGTTTGTGTGTTGTATAGCCACTGTTCCTCAGATCACAAATAGAATTTAGTTAACAGAACTTAAATGCCTTTAGTTAATATGAATCAGAATAAGGAATAAGTATTTTAGTAACTGAGACATATTTAACTTGATACAACTTTGTAAAACTTCAGTGAGTCAAGTACAACTGAATTGTTTTTACAGGTTAATAATATTATTAACAGTGTTGGGGGTAACGTGATACAAGTAATGCGTGTTATGTAATCAGATTACTTTTTGAGTAACGAGTAAAGTAACAATTTTATTTTTTAAATTTTAGACCATAAAAAAAAATACTTTTCAAACAAAGTAAAGTGCTGCTTTTGTACACCTCTACTTTCCCTTTATTGCAAGAAATCAGGAGTAAAAATGTGCAAACTTTGGGGAGGAGATGTAGTGCATGATGGGTATTGTAGTTCTATAGAGTGTGAGGCCAGAGACAATTTAGCAGAGACGAGTCACTTCTTATTGAAATGAATGGGAGAAATTGGAATGCCCAACCAAGAAGCTCCAGCACCCAACAGTCAATGGATGTAGAAAGGAAGTCCTGCCTTGCAGGTAAAAGAACCAATCACCTTTTAGATACCGACATCGCCTGTCAATCAACTCGCTATACAAGCCAGGACAATTGCGTGTTTTAGCGTCATATGAGGTCAACATTCAGTTGAGTGAAACGCGATTGATACATGTGTTAATACACACTGCATTAAAAAAGTAAATAAATCAGTAAAAGTGTTTAGGCAGAGGGATTATAAGCAGGGCCGGACTTAGGGGGGTGGGGGCCCCTGGGCTTGGGTCATTTTTGGGCCCTACCTACTTTACAAATGACTTTAAATAGAACAACATGCATCATAGAGCTATGTATCATAGCTCTAAAGCAGTTACATAAGCCCAGTCAAAAACTGAATCATTTATTTATATGACAACTGACTGAAGCTTGAAAAACCTTTTCCAAAAAATTATAATAAAAATTCAAAGTGATCATGACTTTTGTGCATTACAATAAACACAACTGTTTCTTTGGCAGAATGATGATAAAAAAATAAAAAAAAAACTTCTTTACATGGAAAATATTGAAAAACATACAAAGACCTTGTAAGGTTGCAGTCATAAAGAATTTCTATAACATGTAAACAGCAAGTCTATAATGACTGTATGTTCTTGGTAAGTGCTGACATATTGTATAGATTGTATACATTTAGGTTGACTCACACCCAAGTATGACTACATCCCATCACTGGCAATTTTAGAGTATAATCTATAATATAAAAGTAAATGAGCATTTCCTCTCTCATTATGGCATTTTAAAGATAATTTAGTGTTGGCACCTACAGCTGTTGGTTCACTCTAGCAAACAACTACAAACTGCCTACAAACTACAAAAAGCCTAGCTTAGTTAAAATTTTAGGGGGAATATTAGATAGCAATTATAATACAATATAATACAGGAAGTGCTCTCAGCTGCAAGAAGATATCAAAATAACAGACTGAACAAAGCACAAGATAAAGAATGAGTGAGTGGTTTTGTGTGTGTGTGTGTGTGTGTGTGTGTGTGTGTGTGTGTGTGTGTGTGTATGTGTGTTGAGTTGGTAAGTGGGTGAGTTTTAGCAAACTTTGAAAAATATCAAAACCATGCACACAAATACATTTAATTTTTTTTTATTTATTTTTTTTACAGTAAATATAAAAAATAGTACACTGTCTATACCCCCTTAAACAAGCATGACACCATACAACAGCAGGATCCAGAGGCTGATCATTTAAAACAACAACATACTATAGAGAAATAGGTAATCAGGTTTTGACTTTATGTATGTACTGTCTGTCATCTCATTTGAAAGATATTTATGTAGTACAAATGTTGAGATTGAGGCTTACTTGTTAGAAGTATCATCTTCTGGATTTCTTAGCAGCAAACTCTTTGATCAAATCAGCATGCACACTCTTACCAATTTTACCTCAGTGAACTGGATCGGTGGCTAAATAGTCTGTAGAAGTTGTAGGCCTATCTGGTTCAGTAGCTGAAAAAGTTGCCATTTCTTCCACCGAGCTAACGGCTTCTGACTGAAGAGATGATGATGATCCATTGATGGGCTGCCCTGCTCATGAAGTCAGATCGGCTCCAGCGTTTTCCTCCAGCACGTTTTTATCCTCTGGATTCTCTGCTTGCACATCACAAGTGTGAAAAATCCAGTGATCATTTTCATTTTTACTGAGTGCTTCCTTTTCGTGTTGCTGTCTCTCATTTTCGAGTTTTCTTTTAAGCGCGCCACTCCGTTACCGCTTGTCCGCCATGTTAACAGTGTCTAATGCAGACAGGTGTGTAACACGATGTGTAAACGCAACACATCGTAACCACCAATAACCAATCAGCAAACATCAAGATGACTGACATGTAATTTAGTTAATTAAATGACATCATTCCGTACACAGTTTGTTGATTGGTATCAACAAACTTTAAATGAAAAATAAAATGACTGGCATATAACTGAACAAATCAAACGAAAGTAAGCGGGCGGGGCCCCGTACTGGGCGGGGCCCATGGGGTGGAGCCCAGTAAAGGCCAATGGTAAGTCCGGCCCTGATTATAAGACTAGTCTTCCAATGGCCACGACATGATTCACAGGGTGAAATACTCGCTCAATTCACTGACTTATGCAGCCGAACTGCTCCGTGTTACAGCTCCCAGTAACTGGGAGAATGAGATGAGAAAAGCTGACTCTGGATCAGTGGCTCTGAGCAACGTTCTATATCGACTGTGTACGCAGAGAAAATGTCTACAATTCTACATAATAAACAAGTAGTTTGATTCATGAAACAAACCGTTTTGATGACATTTTGGTAGCATTAAAAACGATTCCATTCAAGTTGTATCAAAATGCACGTTTAAAGTTGTATGCGATCAACCAGTGGCATCTGTACGCACCGTGGATCAACTCAAAATAAGTGTGCACTGAGATGACTTAAGTGAAAAATATTATTTTATTATCAGACACATTCCTTAACATGTTAGGCTGGCATTCCCCACTTAATTGTATCCTGACTTTTGAAAAACATCTTAAATTGACTCTGACATTGTCGATGGGCACAGCACATGATGACATATATGATGCAGGTTCAAGTGTTGGACTTTGCTGCTTTAGATAAGACAGTGGTTATTCTTCATTATTCATATTGGCTGCCATGTTGATGGAAAAACAAATCATGCATATTCATGTTATTAATACTTTATTATAAATATAACATGAAGACCTACTTTCTAATATCTGTTTGTTTACTATATTGTTTTGACATGAGTGTTGTACTGTAGCTAGCATGACCTGCAATGTCTCTTGTATGCAATGCATGGCTTATTTGTATGGAATGCATAGCATAGCAGAAGAGAAAGTGGCTGTGAGGAAAAATTAACACAAAAATAACGCTAAAGTAACGTAACACTTTTTTTTTAACGCTTTTCCATAAAGGAGTAACGCAATATTATAATGAGTTACTTTTAAAAGTAACGTTATCCAGCATTGATTATTAATATAAAAAATTACAAGCCATATGATCCAACATGGTTTGCAAAAAGTAGGTAACAAGCAGTCTCGTCCTTTGGTTCTTTCATAATAGCTAGAATTATCTGAAGCATAGGTGTGATGCCTACAGTAGATAAAACAGAAAAAGATAGGAATTGATTGTTGCTCTCCCTAATTGCTTTGTTTAAAATAAATAAATAAATAAATAAATAAATAAATAAATAAATAACTTAAGACTGTATGGTCGTGTGCTTACCTGTGCCGTCAGCGATCATGCCAATGTGTTTTGCAGTTTTAATCACAAGGGGTGATTTCTTATCAGGCCTGATTGCAAATGATCCTGCAGAAATGTTGATACAGTAAGTCACAATGCATCAAGATCACTCAGGAACCAAATTATCTGCACTGATTGTCAGTATCGTTTTAAGTCAAAAGCACAGTGCTGTGATCAATAGCTCTTTGAAATGGTTGTCATATATAAAATACGAACCATATTATACTCTAAATGCATTCAGTATGTTATGGGCAACTAATGTTTCATATTTGCCTTACAATGTTTTGCATAAAAATACCTTCAAGTAGATGTTTTCATAACTTTCCCTGACTCCGAGTGAATTTCAGCACTGTCTAGTGTCTACATTTGAGTGACTACAGACCTCTGCCTTTGTAAACCAGCAGTCCACTTGGCCCCCTGAAATCAACTGTGTAACCAATACGAAGACTCTCCAAGTATTGGGACATCTTCCTACCCTCAGGGGACTTTGGATGGACATTTTTGTAGTATATCTATAAAATCAGACTCAAAATCTTTCATCTTATGCAATGGCCTCACACATTTCGTGGATCAGAAATGAGAAATTTGTTTTTTATGCTTGCTTGATTAGAAACCTTAAAGGTGCACTAAGTAATTTTTGTGTTTATGTCATCTTGGATTGACACCTAGCGGCCTGGATGCAGCATAATTTAAAATCAATAATTTTCAGTTACAGATGCCATTGTAGAAATTCACTATTTACAGTCAGCCACAATTAATTTAATGTATTAGTGAAAGTGTCCAAAAACAGGGCGGTTACTGAGATTAAGCAAGTAGTATTCGGTTGGTCATGTGATTCTAAAATGGCAACCCCCATGAAGGGACCCTCTCCATGTAGAATAAAACAGCTTTTATAAGGTTGCTGAAATGACTAGAGTCCTCATCTCATGTGAGTGCTCATTATTTTTTTTTTTACAAATGTTTTGATGGGGGAAAATCACTGAGTGCACCTTTAAAAAATATGTCATCGACAGCATAATCATGGCATTATGTTAATTACCAAAAAATAAAAAATATACTTGTCCATCCTTTTCAAAAACAAAAATCTGGGTTACAGTTAGGCACTTACAGTGGAAGTGAATGGGGTCAATCCGTAAATGTTAAAATACTCACCATTTCAAAAGTACAGCCACAAGACGTAAACAATATGCGTGTTTATATGTTTCTAGTGTGATAGCATTGCTTACTAACCTTTTCAGTGTAAAGTTATATCCAATTTTACAACTTCGTTACCATGACAACGTAAAATCACTGTAAACTCGATTTTTGCTTTTTTTTTAAAGAAAGCTGGGACAAGTCGAAATAATTTTTTGTGCCAATCAACATTACGCCACAAATTGTGTCGATTGAGCAAAACTTGTAATAAACTCGAAATATTATTTTAAAGGCACACTCAATATGAAAATGAAAAAAAGCGAATTAAATTGACTTCTAAGTATACAAAATATGAATGATTTTACACCTCTGATTTCATATGTTTTACAGTAGTATGATATACACATAGAATAGTCGAGTATGATATACCTTCACAACCAGATCAACAAAGCCCTTGTCATCATCACTAGACACAGGTGTGAAAGGCCTCACCACAAGGTTGCAATCTATCTTGGCCAGTGTTGGGTAAAATACCTTAAAAAAGTAATTAATTACTAACTACTAATTACATATTCTACAGTGTAATTAGATTACTGTACTAATTACTTTGTCTGAAAAGTAATTGCATTACTTATTACTAATTACTTTTCTAAAACCCTTATCAACCTGGACCAGATGAAAAATACATGGATAGACATGAAATTGTTCTTTTAATTCTTTCATAAAAATTATATAAAATCAAATAAATTATTCATAAACTGGCCAAAGAATTTAACGGGCCAGCGGTAAATTAGAAAACATATATTTTAACATTAGACGTTAAATTTGATTTTAAATTCACTTTTTTATATATATATATAGAATTGTTCTATAATCTATACAGTATTTAACACAATTACATCAGAAGTAACTGTAATTAAATTACTGAAAATTAAGAGTAATCCCTTACTTTACATTTTCAACGAAAAAGTAATCTGATTACAGTAATTAATTATTTGTAATGCATTACACCCAACACTGATCTTGGCGGATAGATAGATGTGCTGGCCTGCAAATATAATACATAAATATATGTATATATATGGTTGTTTGATACTCCATACTGATTGATAAAACTGATTAAAAAGGTATTTAAAATGAATCATTAATCAAAATGAATCATATCATTAATAACCATATTAATCAGAATCAAATGGATGATAGTTCTACCATTTATATTCTGAAAGGATCCCATTTCCTGTTGTTCTATGTCATTCACAAGTATTGACAGGTTTAGTGCAATTAATAATTATAGGCAAATGTTTCCATTATATAATACAATTACAAAAGAATCACAAACTTGTTTAAAAAAATGGCTGATTCAGCTCAGTGATCTGAAAGGGGGATGTTTTGTCATCATTAGTTGTTTTGAAGGGATAGTTCACCCCAAAATGAAAATGTTCTCATTATTTACTCACCCTCATGCAATCCCAGATGCGTATGAACATCTTTAACAGCAGAACACAAACAAAGATTTTTGGAGGAATATTTCAGCTCTGCAAGTCTATACAGTGCAAGTGAATGGTGACCAGAACTCAGAAGGTCCAAAAAAGACAATGTCATTTTTATGTCGTTTATTTATTTATTTATTTATTTATTTTATGTACAGTAAATCTCCACCTCCAGCCAGCCCCAAACAGTAGGTGGCTGAATGTGAAAGTGGAAGTGTAGATTTATAGCAAAAAAATGACTTAAATATTGATCAGTTTCTCACCCAAACCTATCATATTGCTTCAGAAGATATAGATTTAACCACTGGAGTCATGTGATTACTTGTATGCTGCCTTTATTTGCTTTTAGCCACTTCTGAGTTCTGGCCACCATTCACTTGCATTGTATGGACCTACAGAGCTGAAATATTCTTCTAAAAATCTTCATTTGTGTTCTGCAGAAGAAAGAAAGTCACACACATCTGGGATGTCATGAGGGTGAGTAAATCATGAGAGAATTTTCATTGTTGGGTGAACTATCCCTTTAACGTCTATCAAATTCTCCAGTAGGTGGTGCCATTTAATAAGATCAACCACTCCAGCTGTTATTCTAGTAAATAAATATCTGAAAGCATCACACTCATGTTCTTGACATCACCTGGGAATTCTGCATAATGAATGTTTCAATTTTTTCATATAAATGACAGCTTAAAAATAAAATAAAAGGGCTTATCAACTTTATCATTACTCTAACCAAAACCTTTTTACATGAACAGGACAGTATACAATGTTAATCATTACACTCTCAATGAAATGACATAAAAAGCTCTATTCTAATCATTCAAGGTATCAGTCAGTCAAACAATCAATCAATCAAACAAACAAACAAACCTTACAGCTTATCACAGAAATTTTAATGATGACGCAACACAGTGGTCTATCATGGTCATTTCTATTGGCTGTACACAAATGCAAGTCATTAAACAACTGCACTGTAGCAAAAGTGTAACATTCTTGTTTTGATTGTTAAACTCAACCACATCCCTTATATTTACACCAAGTTCTATAGATATTTCTCTATATTATCTTTTGTACAATGTACAATGTTTCAATTAAGTGAAATAATAACCGCCAACAAATTCCGTTAGACTCTGATCCAGTAAAATCATGCAGGTTTTGTCTAATAGAGATGTCAGAAGGTGTGCATTAGTGGAGATTGGAAAAACAGCCAGAAGCAGAAAAAGCTGAAGCCAGGAAACACTGAGCAAGTCACTTTCTATGTGAGGAGGTGTACAGCTTTTACATACCCATTGACACTACATTTGGCCCTAGTGAATTATTTTCAAAGAGGTCAGAGGCTACATTGAGAACTGTTCATGCTTTGCATGACTAATAAAGGTCAGACAAGAGAGCACTAAACTTACATGGTACATATTAGCATGGAAATATTTGTGCCAAGTATTGCTTTTGCAAAAACCCACAAATCATTGTAGGGTAAACTGTAGACATTGCAAGTAATCAGGTCCAATCTTCAAAATGACAATGACATGATTTATCCTTGTCACTGTTTGTTTTAGTTTGTCAAAGCAATGACATTTTGCAAACGCAAGGACATGTACAAATTACATTATGACTTTTTTTTTTAATGTCTGATACACAAAATAGCAGACAAGGATTTCACAATAAATGTACTTCATAAGAAAATAAAGTAACTATACTACGTCTTTTAAAATAAATGTATCTTCACAGTTTTAAATTATTTGCATCATGATATTGTAATTCCATAGTTAGCTACATACCAATAAACTATGCATTTAAATTTATATGTAACCTAATTAACCAACCTTTTCATTTTACATGAGCAGTTGGATGTTCATTACCATTAAAGTTATTTTGTTGCTCTACTGTACATAAAATTTAAATCATACAATACCTCTCTAATCAAAACATGACTCTTAGACAGCACTACCAGCACAATGTGGTAAGGTGCAGACACTTTTTATAAATAGTTAAAAGTATGGATATTATAAAAAAATGATCTTCTGGTTTATACTGATAGAGAGAGATTTTTATGATGTCATCTTCAGATATTCTTTGGATGAAATGTTTGATCGTTGAAAATCTGTTACTTTGGGTTCAGCCTGGTTAAAAATCCTCTGCTGGTAACACCATACGTCCAGTACAGTTTCTAACATCCTGAAGGGTATGGATGAACACAGGAAAACCAGAACATGCATTTTGGCAGATAAACTAAAACTGCCTCTTTTTTTTTTTTTTTTTTTTTTTTTTTTTTTGTGGAGCTGGCTTCAAATTTTCACATTTAACAAAAGCAGCAGGTGAGGACCGGGAATATGTACATTGGGTCACAAAGGTAGTGACCAGTGCAATAGCATTTCAGCAATAGCTTTCATAACACACTATTAGACAGAGTTGCAAGCAACAAAGACAAAGTCCTGTAAGTAAATTTCATCAGACTAAATCATATTTTGCATCCACAAAAGGTAAATTAGCTCTCAAAATAGGTAAACTAACATTAAGAGCACTGATTTCATTTTCTACATAAGCTTGACACAGGCTGCGGAGGACCAATGCAGATTATTGACACAGATCGTTAATTACACGACCTCAAGGCAAGAATGAACTGCTCAGTTTTGTGTGTAATACAGTGGTAGTTTTGAGGACCAATAAAACTGGTGGGCTGAAACAAATGGGGACACTTAGCTCAAAACTAATGCAATGGTGGAGAACAAGGAGATAATGAAAAATCTCAACTAAAAAAAAAAAGTCTACCATTGTTTGGGTAATTTGTGTTGGATCAGTGTACAAAAGACAACTGTAGATGTATCCTGCATGTGCCACTTTGATTGTTAGCAAATCACTACTTCATAAAATCGCAAAGCATTTAGATCAAACACAAGTGCTTGAATTTAAATAGCTGGCGTATTGTTGTTCACATAGATACCAAAAATTGTAGTAGCTGGATGTCAATATTAAGTATATAAAACCTTGATTTAAAACTCTACACCTAAAGGATGTTTCCCAAGGAGTTTTGTCCAACTATAACACAAATGGCTTAGCAAATGTAATGGCAGTTTATAACAACATGCATTATTTGCCTCAAGAAATTTGTCACTTGGAGATAAGGTTACACAAATTCAGGATTCAAAAGGCAGGCTAACAATACTATGTAAATCAGAACGGAGAGTTATATTACCATGTTTCTAAAAAATATGTCCACAGTAAAGCTCAGTGCACAGCGGGTAGCATGACAACCATTTACAATAGACAGTGTCCACCTAACAATGAAGCAGACCCATCGGCAAGCATGACCGAGGCAGTGACGACATCATTTGGTCAGGTGTGATTAGCTTGTCACAATGTTGCTAGGATGTTTAGAGAATGTCCCATAATGTAGCCCTTGGAATGGTATGAGTTCAGCAGGCTGACGTTTCTGCAACGTTGTGGAGATGTTAGCCTGTGGAATAAAAAGAAATCTCTTGGTCCTACATACATCCCATTAGGCAGGCGCTAATCGTGTTGGCTATGACGTTTTAAATGTCTCCAACCAGTTTTTAGATAGTGGTACACAATTATGGGTTTCTCAATGAAAGCACAGTAAGTAAGAGTTGGTGTGATCTTGCATGAATTTGGTGAAAGTGTCAAACAATGGAGCCCTTGGAGGCAGAGAGATGGATGGAGCGGATCCGCAAGGCCAGGGTTCTCTCGAGATCATGAAGGACGTCATAAGCCGGTCCTGGACCAGGGCTCTCTGCAGGAACCTCGTATAGAAGGTGCTTAAAGTTTTCCAGCTCGATCAGGAGCACCATGTTCTTCAGGAAATAGCCCTCGATAAAGGCTGCCAGCTCCAAGGCTCCAAGGAACTAAAAATGTGTGGGATATTATGAAAATGTGAGACTTGATGTTCCTAAATATAAGCGCTTTCCACACTACGCTAAACCCTGACGGTCACTTTTAACCCAGGGTTAAGCAAGGTTTCATACTTGTATTTTTGGAAGGAGGTTAGCACTGATTTTAACCCTGGATTATGAAGCCCTGCTACAGTAATAATTAATGCAGTTAATTATCAACAGAAAACCAATCATAAACCTCATTACATATTCGGAGTGTCTATTTGCACCCCGGTGTAAACAGCATCTGCCACACAGAGCAGCTATTTGCACCCCAGTAGTCTGGTGGAACCACAGAAATATACAACAAACTAAACAATAGATGTTGCTGTAGTGGTTTGGGGTGTAAAGATGGTGAGTGAATGTGTACTGTTGTCCTAGCGACCGCGGTTAGATCATGTTTTATCCCACTCTTTTTCCCATCCGATTTCCTGATTCCACACTTAATATTTCCTTTAATACTATTATAAAAATAGATACAAATTAATATGAATGTTGATTTCATCGCAGTGATTTGGTCACGGTGAATGTCGAGGAGTGCAGAGAGGAGTTTAATCCTGAGGCGGGGTCTGTCGATCGCACTCGTTCCTGCGGGTCGGCATCGCTTGTGTTGAGATTGCATCGCTGTATTACTAATATTGTAGTAACCATGTTTTTTGGTAGAAACCATAGTTTTAATGCAATTAACCATTGTGTTATTGGTGCAGTAATATGGTGGTAATAGTAACCATGGCTAATGTTGTGGTTACTGTAAATTTACAAAAAAAATACCATGTTGAAACCATGGTTAATGTAGGAAAACCAAGGTTATTTTTTTATAAGGTAAAGTCAAGGTTAGGTTTAGGGGTAGAGGTTAATATAGTGCACAAACACACTGCGGTGATGCCCATACTGTATGTTAGTATTTAAATATGGGTGCAAATATTATCTGACACTATTTGCACTGGGGTGTAAATAGCATATACCATTATTTGCACCGGGGTGCAAATAGTATCTGCCTTAAATATTTGTGCACTTTGTAGCCACAGTAACAATCACAGAAATATTTTATGCGCTGAGATTAGTTTAAGCGTCTGAGGGAAGCGGTGATGCAAACACGTTAAGTGGAGTGATTAAGGGTGCTTTCACACTAGCATTTTTGGTGCGCACCCGAGTTCGAATGACGTCAAAGTTTGGTTCGTTTGGGTGGTGTGAACGCTGTTTTTGCACCTGCAAACCACACCCGAGTCCACTTGAAAAGGTGGTCTGGGGTACGGTTCATGTGAACTCTGGTGCGGTTCGCTGCTAATATGAACGCAATCGTACCAAATTACGGAAGTGAACCCTTATTGATGACATATAATTTGCGTCTTTGCAGGCTCCCGATCGCAATTATTATGGTTTAATGAGTTTCTTATACCAGCATGTGTCCAAATAAATCACCTTTAGAGAGCAGCTCACAAATGCTAATATTCTTCACATCATTGCACATTCAATGCATCCGTGGCAGACAAATATATTTGTTGTTTTGTGCATGTAAAGTTTTGGTGGTAAAAGAGATGAATACTTCAATAACACAGCAAAGCTGATGTCTTCTTGAGTTGTTGCCTAGTTACAGTAGTAAACAGCTGCCGCTTGTACTCACATTGATGACGTAATCGGACCGTGGTTCAGACCCAAAAAATATGATGTGAACAGAGACCAGTGGGGGCAGGGGGAGGGGGAGGAAACGAACTCGGGTTCGGTCCAAGCAATCGAACCAAGTGTGAAAGCACCCTAAGAGACAGGATCATTTTAAGACAAATAGAGCAGATTCACATAGTCACATATGCATGGATGGACAGTATTTAAAATGGGTTCCATGCTATACTTGCCCAATCAAATTAATGAGTTACTGTATTCCAATTACTCTTTTACAGGAAAAAGTAGTGTATCGCATTCGATTTTAAATTCTTGAATTCAGATTACAGTTACAAATTTTCAATTAATAATTTTTAAATGTGTTTTAGGTTACATATTTTTCTAAAATTGTATTATTTTTGTAGAATACATTCAAAACATGAATTATGTTCATACACTTGTCTGTTTCTGTGACAGCTGAACGGCATGCAGCCCCTAAGAAGTCATTTTTAGTGAGAAACATGCTGCTGAGTGTGACAATGAACAAGGAGGACATAGACATTATTTTGAATTAGTTTAGCGGATTTTAATTACTTAAAAGTAATAAGTAATGTTATTACATTTCAAAGAAGTAATCAGCAAAGTAATCTACCATTTTAGAGAAGTAATTAGTACTTTGTAGTGGATTACCTTTTTAAGAACTATGCAAAAAAATGTTAACTCAGTGTTTACAAATGCACATTGTGAAATGTCGAAACCTGACTATTCAGAATTAATTACTCACGCAGGGTAAAGTAAGAATAGTGTGAAACAAGGAACCAGATAATCCAGGATTACATTAGTCCAGGGTTAAACACCCTGAGTTAACTATTTAAAGTGTGAAAAGCCCAATAGAGTAACATAAATTATAAGTATGTGAATGGAAAAACATCTGGTTGCTTAAACATTGATGAAGCAGTTCGCACTTACAGTAGCTATAAAACATACAGTAGGTATAAAAGTACAACATATCAGCAACATTCATTATCCAGCTTTCTTCTGAGCATTAAATGTACCTTAGCATGTTTGTATATGTCCACACAGGTGTCGGTAGTGATGTTCTTGGAGCAGATTATTTCACAGTGTCTTTGGAGAGCCTCAAGCTGGAAGAACTTGGCTGCAGACAAGAGCTTTGAAGCAGAGGGACCATTAATGAGCCGAGCGCATCAAGCTTTATAACACTCAAAGGCAATCAATTATTCAAAGATCATAAATGTTGATCATTAACACCTCTGCTGCAGTGATATGCACAAAGGATCTCCCATCCAGTAAAGATGGTGATCTATGAGTGATGAGATTTATCAGAGACTATTTAGCAGAGATGGGCCACTTTGGGTAGGGGTAAGGAGGAAAGAGGCAGGATTACACAAGACAAACCTTAACAGATTGCACCCAAAAATTACTAAAAGAAATTCCCCAAATACACACACTTACAGGAAAGAGGAGAAAATATTTCATACCTCCATTATTTCAGTGTTCCTGATGTGCAGAGACTCGGTGCCACCACAGTAGAGGTACTGCATTACCAGCTGAAACACATAGCGCACACAGTTCTCAGTAAGTTATAGCAGAACTTCTATGAGCAATTTTAAGACAGGTGAGCTTTGCACTTATCACAAAGGCACAGATATAGTCTCAGTCATTAAGCCAAATCGGGCAGACAGAGATGGGAATTAGGTTAAGGTGGTTTGTCAGTGATGCTGGCAGAAGTTTGAAGGGGTTTTGTGTGAGTCACTGGATTCAAACCTGAAAAATGTTGTACTTGACATGACTGATCTCGATGCATGTGTTTTCAGCTGCTGGTCTGTTAGAAAGCAGAGACTTAAACCTGATGGGCAGAAAGAGAGAAAGAGAAATGGCGTGAACATCTTCTAAAAGCCATATTGTAAGGGCAAATGGAAACCTTAACCCCCAACCCTAACCCTAAAACCTAAGGCTAAATATAACACCATGCATTTCTTCAGTCACAGAAAAGCTGACTTACACTGATTCCTCAAATCCTCAGTAATGTTCTCTCTCTCTCTGCTTAAGAAAAATATTGTGATCTTTTCACTTTTTTTGAGAAAAAAAAAGATGTATAAAGAAAATTTTCTGGATGTCAGCCAAACATCACTTCAGTCTATTACGATGGACTTCTGAGGATGAACTGATGCCAACTCCAACCATAAGACATGGGATACTTCATATGCCATTGCCTGAACCTTGGATTTAGGATAGACCTCACTGAAATTACCGGCCGGTTGAACTGCGATGCACCTCACTGATCTCTGCCTGAATCACCTCGGTCTAATGATGGACTGCACTCTTGAAATGGAATACACAGACTATCAATTAATTGCCAACAAAAGTCTTCATCAGCCAACTAACAAAAGACAATGCATCTATGTGAACTTCTGCAGTTAATCCAGGATGAACTTCAAAGACATTAGTCATTAATCTTAAAGTTCATACAAAATCTTTGTTTAAACACTGACCCTTAACACTTAGTTTAATAATTGTAAACCATGACTTGCACTATACATAAGTAATATTGGCATTATATTCATGATGTTTAGCCAGAGGGGAACTGGCCCCCACAGTGAGCATGGTTTCTCCCAAAGTTATTTTTCTCCATTAACCAACATCTTATGGAGTTTTGTGTTCCTTGCCACAGTCGCCTTCGGCTTGCTCACTGGAGTTCTAAATACAATTATTACTTAATTACTTATTTTTAAACACAAATCACAATCGTATTTGATCAAACTACACACTGAAGACTTTATAGATATTATGGTTTCATTTTCTGTTAATGCATGATTTTCTGTAAAGCTGCTTTGAAACGATGTGTGTTGTGAAAGGCGCTATACAAATAAAAATGACTTGAATTGACTTGGATGTCAAGTCATATTCTTCTGCTGTCTAAAGCTGTAATGTTTTTGAATTTAAACTTACAAGTATTTTATCTGTAGGTTGATGGCAAAAAGTTAATTTTAAAACAGATGCAAACACTTTAACTGGTAGCTACCATCCAAGAGCTACTGAAATTATTGATAAGTATTTATTGAAAGCACTGAGTGTATTTTTATTAAAAGTATTGAAAGGTTGAATCTGAGAAAATGTAATAAACATTATTTCACTAAAGTATCAAGGCTAATCTTGACTAATCAGCTGATCAATATTTTACAATTTAAAAAACAAAAACTTTTCAGTAGTATATATTTATAAATATTCAATAATAAAGCAATGATTACTTGGTGTATATGCTCATGTTTGAGATACAGTGGGTTAATAATGTACAACCTTGTAATGGGGGTCAATGCAACACTCTTGACTTCTCATATTCAATGCATTTTGAATATGTTCAAATATTCATAGTTTCACACTATGAATATTTTAATGATTCTATTACTGTTAGGGAATATGTATTTTTCTTACACCGAAGGAAATCAGGTAGATTTGTAAAAGTATGTGAGTTATGAGGGAAAATTGAAAAATTATACAATTGCCTGGTCTCCCCAACTAAATATATTATTAAAAGACAACTTCTAAAAATCATACAAGTTTTACAACATGTGTTTAAAGATGCACAGTTCAGCCGTTTTTGAGTGTAAAAGTGCATTTTTAGCTGTAAAGGTAATAAATTCTAAAGTATTATACTTTGAGACGTACCTTTGTGAGGAAGTGAAGAGCAGCACTTTATGGGCATAAAAGGGTTTTCCTTCCACCAGAAATGTCACATCAGACATCTCTTTATTATTGAGAAAGTGGGGATCTGGAGGACATAACACATTGCATCTTATCCACACAACAGTTATTATACAAACTACTTAATGATTTAGAAGGTAGACCCATGCAGTGGCGTAGCCAAGGGTGGGCCGGGATGGGCCCACCCTAATTAGACCCAGGCCCACCTAGATTGTTAGAGACTATTCTTTTACTTCAAATATATATTTATAAAATAGTAAAAAAAAAATAATAAAAAAAAAATAAAAAAATGTTGGAATGCACCAGTTCTCTGTTGTTAAGGGAAATGTGGTAAAAATAAATAAATAAATAAATAACTTGGCCCATCTATTTATATTGAGACCCACCCAAAGGTAATTTTCTGGCTACGCCCTTGGTACCATGTCTTGTGTTTGAAAGGTTGTCATGACTATTAGAAAGTCAGAGAGCATGTAAAGGATGTCTATTTTGCGGTCCATTGCATGCAATACCTAATCTAAAGCCTAGATGGCACAAGCGTTCCTCCAACACTTTATGAACCCTAATTCAATTGGAACTGAAATCGAAAATTCATTTATTGCACTTTCCTCTGCTTAGAGTGAAACTATTTGGGAAAGATCAGTGTAAAATGCTGAATCAACTTGGGATTTATATAAACCCAGAATTAATTGGTGAGACGATGTTAATAAATGCAGTAGTTAGATCACTGCACTGAGCTGCCTTAGTCAATACACTAGACAGACTTTCAGGGCACACAAGGACAAGTGTCAGGCATTGCTCAATATGGTCATTGTTAATAATGGAAGAAGCTGAGCAGAGCTGGAGTCAGTTTTGAAGATAAACTTAAAGTCAATGTGAAACCACGTTCGCAACCCATTTATTTCTGTAATGTGACCTTAAACGTGATATTCAACAAAAATAAATGCAGGGCAGGTTTTGATTTCATCCATCGAGATTTAATTCGATTGTGAAAAGTGGCAGTTCCATACAAGGATGAAACCTTCAGGCAATGCAGCCTGAATGCGAGTTTGAAAAAATACAGTCAAGATAAATAGCTTTTGACTATTGGTTAACATTATCCAATAGCATGCATGGTCTAGGTGACATCAGTGGAAAAGGACAGTCATTTCAGTGGAAGAGCAAAACAATTCAAATTTACAAAGACTAATGAGCACTAATGAATCATTCACAATAAGACCAGAAACATGCAATTGGAAAGTAAATAGAATCCATATTAATATCATGTTGACTACAGCTGATGTACTCACCCAGACGAGATGTTTGCTTCTTTTTAATCTCTGTTAATTTGGGGATTGGGAAAGGCCCGTAGCACTGGGTAAAGATCACCGACAGCTGCTGGCTGATCACTTCGTTCTGCAGATCACACACACAGGGTGTAACTAGACCCTAAATTCTGTTTTCTAAAAGTAAAGTGCATTCAAGCCTACGGTAAAGCCAACACACACCACTTATGATGAGCAGTAATTAGAAGTTTTATCATGTTAATTACAGAGAGAGCTGAACCTGGTGTGGCTGATGTTGATTGCCTGTTTGCTCAGAGTCATGGACTGCAGCACAGTGATAACAACAACGCAAAGACTTACGAGGGTCATTAAATTCTGAAGTGTTGCAAAATAATTTAAAAGGTAAATTGACAGTAAAAATAAAACACTTCAATATTAGAGCTAGCAATACAGAGGGACTCTTAGAGAAATTTGCATTAAAGTGCTAGTTTCACATAAATGAAAATTCGGTCATCATTTACTCACCCTCATGTTGTTCCATTGCTTTTTTTGTTCCATGGAACACTAAAGAAGATATTAGGTAAAGTGTAATCTTCAGTCACCATTCACTTTCACTGCATCTTTTTTTCCATACAATAAAAGTGAATGGTGTTTTATCTTCCACATAAAATGAGTTTGGAAGAATATATCAGGTGACAATGAATGATGACAGAATTTTCATTTTTGGGTGAACTGTCGCTTTAAGAGTCATCTACATAATGCATGTTTTCTTATATGATGTAATAAAGAAGTGAGAATGCACCTTGCTGGCTCTGAGGATCTGGAACATGAGTGGCAGTCCATGTGTGATGAGTTCCTCTGTGTACTCGTCTTCTTTAATGCAGCTGAAGTCCTTCAGCAGGCCCTGGATCAGAGGTCGGCGCTGCTGCACAAAGCACGTACGCAGAGACTCGAGCCATGTGTGCAGGGTCCAGGGCACGCCTGCATATGCAATCAATTAATCAATTAATCTACTGTATGTGACACTTCAGAATCGATCTTTCCATCAGCCTACTGTATATTGAATGCATGTATAATGTGTGTTGCGATGCATATTGAAACTAAATACTCAGTGTCAGTGCTGTTCCAAGAAGTGGATAGATATGGAGATCGCTGCATGACAGAACTGAGGCAGGCTGTAAATGTCTATGGCCCTGTTTTCACCTGGTATTGAAATTCATTTGGGTGATCTGATCACAAGTGGACAATGCTAAATGCAGGTGTAAATATTCTCTAAAATGTTTTGTAATTCGATAATACAGAGGTTGTCAAAAACTCATGTGACTGAGTATTTCCCAGCACCACTTTCCAGCAGTGGTGCTCCACAGCTACTGATCCGAGTTGTGATCGTGCACTCTAACATTTTTCGACAGTTTCAAGTGTTTTGTACTTTATCAACAGGCAACACATTGATGTAATATGTGATGTTTGTTGTCACAAAATTGGAGACCTTTATCTCGAAATCCGAATGCAAGTGATCACAGGAGATGCATTTGAGACGCATGTTACTACCAGGTGTAAACAGCCATACATCTCGGCTGATCACTTGTGACTGGATCACCTGAGACGGATCTTAAATCCAGGTATAAACAGGTCCTGTGGTAAGCGTGCAGTGTTTTTACTAACCCAGGCTGCGGATGTCTATGGTAATGTCCACATGGCTGTGCTCGGCACTGTGGTACATGGCCTCGCGGAGGGCCCTTAGTTTGGCCTTGCCCGTCCGGAGGGTGGCCTCTGTCTGTGGCACTCTCCTCTCTCCTGGCTCAGAGCCTTCGGCTAGGATCTCTTCCAGTGACAGCACGTCCCCCTTGTCCTTTTCCACTTGAGACAGAAGCTTCCGGAACACGTTCCTGCAGGAGCACGTGCATGTTATCAGTTCACTCAGGTAATTACAGTACATTCATTAAACAAATAGTTCACCCAAACATGAAAATTATATCTTTTTTTACTCACCCTCATGTTGTTTCAAACCTGTATGCTGCTCCAAGAAGATTTTTGAAGAATCTTCATGCAGCTCTTTTCCATAAAACAACAGTTCATTAAGCTCCAAAAAGGACATTAAAGGGATAGTTCACCAAAAAATAAAATTTACTTATCTTCATGCCATCCTAGATCTGTGTGACTTTCTTTCTTCAGCAGAACACAAACAAAGATTTTTAGAGGAACATCTCAACACATCTGTAGGTCCTCACTATGCAAGTGAATGGTGATGAGACTTTTGTAGCTCCAAAAATCACATAAAGGAAACATAAAAGTAATCCATATCTTCAGAAGCAATATAATAGGTGTGGGAGTGATACAGAACAATATTTCAATCCGTTTTTACTCTAAATCTCCACTTTAACTTTCAGATGTGAAAGTGAAACTAAACAGGCACCACATGTGACTTTCAGATGTAAAGTTAAAGTGAAAGTGAAGATTTTGGGTAAAAAAAGGACTTAAATGTGGATCTGTTTCTCAATCACACCTATTATATCGCTTCTGAAGATATGGATTTAACCACTGGTGTCATATGGATTACTTCAATGTTTCCTTTATGTGATTTTTGAACCTACTAATGTCTGATCACCATTCACATGCATTGTATGGACCTACAGAGCTGAGATATTTTTCTAATCTCAGCGCAGACATGAATAGGATTCCAGAGCTTAGGCTGATTATCAAAGAATAACAACTTATATTTCAGTCTGTTTCTCACTCAAAGAAATTGTCTGCCTTCAGAAGACTTGGAACAGAGTGCACGAGTCATATGGACTACTTTTATGGTGCTTTATGAGTTTTTTGTTCTTTTTGGAGCTTGATATTCATTGAATGGAAAGGAGCTGTGTGAAGATAGTTCAAAATTCTCCTTTTGTGTTCCACAAAATGTAATTTTTTGGGTGAACTATCCCTTTAAGGCAGGTTTGACTGTGAAAGTTTTTTGTTTTTTGAGAGCACAAAACTTCTAAGAAAGACAGATTGTTTTACATAGCCATGAAGATTACTTGCTTGCATCATTTTTCTATCAGTGGATATTGATGAGCAAAAAGTGTTTTAAACAGCTTATCTGTGAAACACCCAGAGCACATTTGTGTTTATGACTTTCATTTATCAATGCATTCAAATATTTTTTTCTGTTCAATTTTGTCGCAAGTTCTCAGGCTTCTGTGTTTGCGTGAAGACATTTTATTTAATAAAAAGTACCAGTGCTCTCAACGACCAGTATAATCTGCATTAACAACAAATCATCACTGTATACACCTCGGCAAACACCTAAGGAACTTGATGCCCAACAAAAACATTCAGTTCTGGCTCAGACCTCGATACATCTCCCATTCAGACGTCCTTTATAACGGATTGCCTTAATATCGCAGAGGTGGGCGAGTTGGACATGTAGTATTCTGGATTCTCATTCACTTGCATGCACTGTGAATTTCAATGAGCTTTCATTATGCAGTGCTGGGCATAGGTGAGATTGAATGAGTGAGCACCCAGTCACCCATACAGTTCACCAGCAATGGATAGTGATGGGGCTGGACTTATGGCAGTAAATTACACACACTTTTGTGGCCAGAAACACCAGCTAAGCTTTTTATGTCTGCCAATAATAGCGCATCAGAGGTCAGATCTGATATATTAAGTTCTTGCAGTCAGGTTGATGTATAACTAAACAGGAATAATGATGCGTGGTGACAAATGTGTCAATGCAGTAATGAAAGTTTGGTTCCCTGTTGTGCTGGTGGGTAATGTGCTGTCTCTAACATATGTGAGTAATCACTGTTGCTGTTGAGTCATTGGTTGCACATTACCTGTGTCCGTGTGCTGCTGCCAAGCTGTACGAGTTCATTTCGCCCAGCGGGCCAGAGGAAATCCCATTACGGTAAGTGGTGCCAATCAATGGGTCTGCTCCTCTTTCCAAAAGCAGACTGACCAGTTCAAAGTTGCCTGTTAAAACCCAAAAGGCAATTAACATTTAATTCATTTAGCAGATGCTTTTAAACAGTGACTTCAAGATTGTTACGACCCCAGTCGTAATTTTTAGTACTATTTTGACAAATTACAGGTGGTTCCATCCTATCAAACATGCCCACTCCTGATTAGTGCAGCCTTTGGATACAGCTGGCTTTTAAAAGATGCTTTTAAAACACAATCCAACACGTTCATGTAACTCATTCTGACTGCTGTTATGCTTGACTTTTGCTACTGACTGTATTTGAGAGATATGACATTTGCCTCTAGATTTGTTTGCCCACATTTTCTTGTATACCTTATACCGGGGGGGGGGGGGGGGTATACAAGATACAATTTCTTCTGCTCCGTCCTTATATGGTGTCAGGTGCGCTCACTGACTTTCAAGTGCACTTGATGAACAAGACATTCTTGTGTACGTGCCAGATTTGAATAAGTGAAGAGGAAGATTTTCAGTGAATTAAGATTTAAATTTCGACCGGTTCCTCACACAATGCTATCATATGGATTTAGAAGACATGTAAATTAATGCAGCAGTGATATAGATGACTTATGGTGATTTTATGTCCTGTTGGGGCTTTACAGTCACAATCACGATCCTCTCATCCCTTATCCTTGTGTTTCACAAATGAAATATGTTATAGTGCTTTTTTTTTATTTTATTTATTTTTTTTTTTTTATTGCTCCTGCAAAAAGCATCACATTTAATTTTTTTATAATTTGGATATTTTATTATTACAGTATATAATTAAACACAAAAAGTATACAGAAAATTACAGAATGGTAGGCCTAGTGAGAAAGTTAATTCAGATTTTCTTTTATATGAGAAGTGTTACTTTTGTTAATTTTTTTTTTTTAAATAAAACTTGACTTCAAAAAGTTGAACAAAAAATAACATGAAGCAGAAAATGCAGTGTTTAAATTAAATAATTAATAAACCATGTTTTTTAGTAAAATAAAAAAAATAAAAAAATAAAAAGATTACCAATGCATTAGGGAGAAAGTAGTTTTGATTTTTTAAATACTCCTTTCTGCCATGTTTATAATGACACATGGAGCTTATATGAGAAAAGTTTTGTGAATTAATTTCAATTTTCTTTAAGTTAAGAAGTTGTGGATTTTGTTTATCTCTTTTTTGTTATAGCCTTATCATACACAAGTTGTAACATGGTAAACATTTTATCTATATGTGTGTTCCCTGGTATATTGAATCAATAACCTTCGTGATGGCTGCGATATGTTCTACCAGTTCAGCTACAGGAATTAACTAAAAAAGTATCCGGCCAGGTCCGCCGCTGGCCAAATTGATGCCCTACGCCAGGGGTGTCAAACTCAGTTCCTGGAGGGCCGCAGCCCTGCAGAGTTTAGTTCCAGCCCTGCTCCAAAATGCCTCCTTGTAATCTTCAAGCACTCCTGAAGACCTTGATTAGCTGCTTCAGGTGTGTATAATTAGGGTTGGAGCTAAACTCTGCTGGACTGTGGGCCTCCAGGAACCGAGTTTGACACCCCTGCCCTACGCAGAGCTCCACGATCGTTGGTGCGAAAGTTTCAGCGTGAGGTGATAGTCTGTGTTCCGTGACAGCTGTCGGGTACTTGAATAACATATAATGTGCAAGTAAGAAGCGGTGGAACTGTATCTGACAGACAAGCAGGCCATTCCCAGATTGATTTGCTAATGTAAATTAGCAGGCTGCCTGTGCACATCCACATTGGAGTAATGAGGAGAAAGTGTTTCCACATTAAAAGAAAAAGCCTGCAGATGCTAACACGGGGGGAAATTGACCAAACATTCAGCAAATGAGGCGGAATCAATAAGCCCTGATGAGTTTTGCATCTGATGAGGCTCAAACAATCCCATTCACAACCATTTCTATTGGGTAGCACGGTCTTACAGTTAAATCTTCTTCTAGACATTTCTGTTCAATCAGATTGCTTGTTTTTCCTTCATTTCTTTTCTACAAGGCTGCATGAAATTATAACATTTTTGTACACGCCATCTCTTTTTGTCACACTAAGAAAGTGTCCATTACCACCTGACTGAAACCTGAATTACCCAATTCTTAAAGAGTTTGTATGCTAAGTGGGTTAGACAGGTAATTTTCAACATTATGCTGGCAAACACTTGGCAAATGTAAATAAACATCAATTCATATTCATAGCATTGCCACTGCTGAGATTATGAAATCTCATTTGGCAGTGGTTTCCATACATCATTTTACCACGTGGACGTGTCATATTCACACTGGTGACTTAATAAAAAAAACTGGTGTCGCTAAGGCTCATTATCAAATTTGCAAAGGGCTCCTGAGAATGCTGCCACCATGCCAGTCTCTGTATAATACAATTAGAGCTCTGGAATCAGTATGGGGCACAAAAGTATAATGTGATTACAGTCTGCGAGGACTATTTTGCCACAATTTCAAGATGCGCAAACGAACCAGAAAGGAACCATTCAAAAATGGGCCCTCTGTGTATAGTGCAAAATCAAAAGTTTTTTGCTTTTAAATTTTTCAAAATCTGAACACATTCTGTTTATTTCTAGGTTTAAATGAGATTTTCAGTCCATTTTAATGTGGACTCTTGCACCCCAATGAATATAAAAAGATTTCTGCTCACTAATAAAGTTAAGTGCTTTTAGTAAGTAATTTAATGTGTTGGTGAGGGTTTTCATTGTACCTGCCGCAGATGCCAGCTGTAATGGAGTCTCTGTGTAATTCTCCATGCCATCCTGAATCCCTCCCTCTACATTTGCTCGAGCATCGAGAAGAAGCTGCTCGGTAAGGTGAAAAGTAGAAGATTAGCATTATGAATCACACATAGAACTGTAATTGGGGATTTCACTTTAATATTACCAAGGAATTGGTAAATACAAATGCTGAATTTGCATTAAATTATTCTGCCCCTGGTAAACACCTCCTAATGGTAAAATATTTTTATGGTAATCTGTTCACAATTTATTTCACTTGATGCTTTAAGTGGAGAAAAAGTGATGGGGAAAAACACAAGAAGATGGTGATAACAGAAAATTTTAATGATAATACATCTCCTGCTGGGGATGTGGGCTTCTGGGAGATTAAGCACCCCAAGAAATATCACCTTGCCTTTCCATTTTCCTGGAAGAGCTACAGTATATAAGTGGACCTTAGTAGGTCATCAGTACAACACTTCTATTTGTGGAAGATTATTTAGAATTAAAATAAGACTTTATTCCACTTTGGAATAAAACATTATGCACAAACTGCCCTCTGACAAACCCTTTCTCTATCTTCCTTGACACTTTTGGCCTTTTCTTGATATAATTAAAAGGATAATTGGATTATTCCCTCTATTTTACACATGCCAATTCAAGTTCCACTTGGGCAGTCCCATCCAGGCCACAAAAGTATAACAGGGGGTAACATCAAACTGTTTCTTTTGCCATTATTATTATGATAACATCATAATAATAACAGAGGAAAGTGCAAAGGTGGAAGGCATCGAATCATTCACAGCGTCACTACCTGAACGACAGGGACGTGTCCGTGAGACACGGCGAATGTGAGTGGCGTCCCCTGCCTGGTGTCGGGATAAACTGAGGGGTGCTTGTGTAGTGAGCTGGGCACCTGGGAGGTCATATAGGTGAAGTTCAGGGAGAGAAAAATTCAGCCATTATATACCAGAACGTGGAATTGCAGGAGTACGAGAAAGAAAAAAGGGGAAGGTATGAGTGAGTGAGTGAGTGAGTGAATAAGTAGAAAACTGGAAAGTTCTTCCACCGTTTGGCTCTTTTGTTAATTCAAGTTAAAAACAGAAGAAAAAGTCTGTGCTTGTTTTGTTTTTCCATCCATCCCACATTAATCAATAACTAGAGTTTACATTTGTTTACTCTCCTTTGGACAACTCCTACATGCCCTTCTTGCTTTAGTCCAAATCCTGACCATGAAGAGTTTGAAGTGTTAGGATCTAGTTCATACTTTCATAGCGGTTAAAAACAGACTGCAGGAAAGATAGTTGGCAGCGAGTTCAAACGCTAGAGGAGTAAGTGAGCGGTGACTCAAATACAAAGCACCAAACACGAAAAAAGTAGGCTTGTCTGGCGTTAACGCTTACAACTGTGCTGCATAAAGAGTTGAGTCGATGTTAAATTATGCAAGCATCTGTGAATGTCTAGGCAAGCATGACCTTTTGGAACAGACTGTTGAGATTAGGATTAAACAATTGATACTGCAAAACTGACTTGGAAGCACTGTGTGTCTGCTCACTCGATAATGGACTTTCTCTAGCCCTAAGCAATTTGTAAAACAAGTTAACATTGCTATTTTGGTGCTTTGTGCCCAAGTCAACGACTCCATGTAAAGAAGTACTTCAAGATTCAAATGAAGAATACACACAAGGTAAAAATGCACAATATCACATCATGCTGTGACTAATATATTGAGGTGAATGTCTATTTGAGAACCATTATATTTTTGTGAGTAACTCTTTACAGTAAGGTTGTATCTGTTAACATTATTTAACTACATTAGTTAACAAGAACAAACAATAATAAATACTTTTACAGCATTAATTAATCTTGGTTAATGTTCATTTCAATATATACTTATACATTTTTTAAATGAAAAGTTGCATGTAAGTTCATGCATTATGAATGAAACACTGAAAAATAGCATTTTTATAGGTAAATTATCATCAACCAAGATTGATAAATTATGTAAAGATTTAGTTCTTTGTTAGTTTATGACACTTTATGCATTTACTAATGTTAATGAATAGAACCATACAGTATTGTAAAGTTTTACCATTTTTTTTGCAATGTGACATTATTTTCAATACAATTTAACACATTTCCCAAACACATTCTCATTACTGTAATGTGAAAAAAAGATTGTGAAGAAACAAATTTCAAAGTATTTATACATCATAGAAGTATTTGTTGCTGCCTTTAATTTATGCTGATTTAAATTAATTTTAAATTTAATTGAATTTGGGTCATGAGAATCACTATTGAAAATAATTACGGTAAGTAGATACGCATTACGATACTGAGAATTTTGGGGGTAAAAGTGCTTTTGACTTTGTTTCTGTGTTTCGTAACAGCTTGCCACTGCGATCTTTTAGGAAACATTTGTATCGGCTGCTAAACACCTTCTTACTGCCATTGATACACTTCAGAGTTGTGACCTGGTCCTTCACCTACTTTGAGGCAGACAGCTAATTCCTGTTCAGTCAGTTAAGATGAGTCAACATGAACACACCGGTGTGCAGAGTTGTTAGCGAGTTGGTGCAAAATTACCTACATCTGTACGATTGTTCGCATCTGCTGCTGAAAGCTATTCACACATCTGCCCAAAGACATGCCTATCATCATTCTTTTCTCTGTATTCTGCCTATTAACACTCTTTTATACACCCATCTTAGCGGTAGTACCAGTGTCATCATAAATGACAACAACTGAGTGTAATCGGCACATATTATGGCTGCGTATAGCGTATTAGCATTTAAGCACCATGACTGCAACAGGTAAACATTACAAATTACACATTATCTAGTAGTGCGTATCATTTTTTTAAATCAACACTGAGTAGTTAAAACATATTTTTTTACTGATCTTGTGTGAATTCTATTCATAGAATGAGGCCTGAAGTCATTGATAACACATTTTTAACGACATACTGTAGGGAGCTTGGAAGCTGATTGAGACGCACCCACACTCTTGTGAAAGTTTCCGCAGAATGAGGGTTACCATATAGCCATTGGCCATAACAAATGCATGCAAAAAGCATAGTGAAGAAGACAAAAAGATGCGCTACAGTTCCTTAAATACTGGCAAAGCAAAACACGCTTCCATGCTGCTCAAGATGCTTTGTAACTCTCCACCAATAAATACTGACCTCGCTGTTAATGTCTGCTCCAGCATCCAGCAGCATTTGCACCATGGCCTCGTCCCCACGTACGCACGCATACATGAGAGGGGTCATGCCCTGGGGAACACACAAACAGCACCAAAACACACCAAAAAATTAGCTTTCTGTTGTACAGCACAAGTTTTAGTGTTGTGCTATATATACTGCTGCACTAGTTACGGGTTATTGGGCAAAAAGTTCTTAAAAATAAGAGCTTTTTATAGCCTTTGAATGTTTTTAAGCCTCCATTTAAATGGAGTGGAACAGTAATCTTTATGATGATGCTCTATTAAAGCACTTTAAACAGAAAACAATTCAGACTCTAGACCACCAAATGCAGTGCATAAAGACACATAATGGCAGTTACATTCAAATTAGTTACGTTTTTGAACAGTCTATAAACAACATGCACCATTAATACCACGATAGTTGCTGGAAAAATTAAGTCTGTGAGCCCTTGGATTTACCTGGATTTCATACAATTTGATCTCATCTTCTGAATGGAGTCATTTAGATTGAGACTGAGATGCTTTACATGACGTCAAGAGAGCAATTCACAGCAAATATCTCATGAATATTGTTGAATTGAAAACATTTAGTAAAAAACAATGGTGCAAAATTCCTCCTGACTGTTACTACCCAATTACAGGAAACGTTTGGTAGAGGTTGTGGCTGCCAAATGAAGGTCAACCAGTTATTAAATTCAAGGATTCACATATTTTCCCCCTGCACTGTCTGTTTACATGTTGTGTTGTATACCTAACACGAAAGCAAAATACCCTGCAAACAACTTCCACTATGAAGAAGGAAATTCATTTCTCAGAGCAGCCCTACTTCAACATTTGCCCTCACGGCTCCACTTGAAGTCATGAGTACCATATTTACCAGCATGATGTTGCGAATTTCGGAACAGCCCTTCCAGAGCAAGATGGAGCTCCTCTCAAATGACTCCCAGCTGGATTTCAACAATTTCCCCTTTCATCACATTTCCCCATTCTTACGGTTTTGCCTCGAAGTCACTTCAATTTTACATGTTAGTTTAATCCACTTTGTCAGCGCCGGCATGTCGCTGTCATTCTTTGCATAGACTGGCTGCGGTTTTCAAGACAGACTGTGACAATAACACGCATTCCGTGCTGGATACAGATGACTTTATTTGATTTATAATACGAGAGTCATGACTACTGTCTCAATGAATGATTACTACACAGATCAACTCAGATTTAAAGGCTTTTCCTTGTGTAAAGGTCATGCAACTCTCTTTTTTAATTCTCTTAGCCTCTAGATGTCTCTCTAGTTATCTTTCTTCACACACAGAGATATAATATTATAGGTAACTGACTGCACAGTTTTTCTTTTGAAGTGACATACTGCAGAAATGTAATTTGGAGATCCCTGAATATCTAATGTGTGGAGAGACCATTCATTAAGAAGCCATTCATTAAAACCAGATGTAGGGGAAGTCACACTTTTTTGTAATTAATTATATTCATTTTCAAACATGGATACTGCAATGTAAAGCATTACTGTCAGGGCAAAAGTTGCTGTGTGCTGTGTCAACATAACTTAGCAGAAATAGAATGATTTTGGTTTGTTTTGATAAGAAATAAGGGCGCTCCTGATTAAAGTCAACATGAAATCAAACTGACCCTATTTACTTTCTTAATACACACTCCCAGTCTTATTGTGAGCGACTAATCAATGCACTCTATTTGAAATATGCATTTACAGTACATCCTGTTATTTAGCAGACACTTTTATCCAAAGCGACTTTCAAATGAGGAATATAACAAGCAACTTCAAAATAATATTCAAATATTATTTTTTTTCTAATATTCAGAAAAAATATATGTTAATCTTATTTTTTTTTTCTTCATTAAAATGTGTTAACTTTCTCTTTCCTTATTGGCTGATGTCACCGAGCCCTCTTATTTTTTTTGCCCCTCCCCTCCAAACACCTGTCATACATAACTTTTCACAATCAAATCAATTACTGATGGATAAAATCAAGTCTCGCCCTACAGTTTATTCTAGTGCAATATCCTGTTTAACTTGAAAATATCACATTCAAGAAGTAAAATTGCAAATACAATTTCATGTTCTCTTGAATAATGTTGTATTGAATTTATTGCAATAATGCCAGATTTTGTATTCTTCATCTAACAAATTCTCATTAACAATAAACAGCTCTGTAAAAAGAAATTACAATCTAACTGTATACAGGCCTAAATGGTATGCAAATGTTATACAATGTCAGATTGTGTGTGTGTGTGTGTGGGTGGGTTTGTGTGGTTTGCAAGGACATTTTTTTAGGTTACAAACCGGTAATTACAAGGGTATTATGCTATAAATGTGGTTTATGAGGACCTTTCTAGTGTCACCATTAGCAAATCGCCTAAAAGGGAGTGGTGGTGGCGTAGTGGATTAAAGCACTGAACTGGTAAATAGAAGGTTGTTGGTTCAATCCCCACAGCCACCACCACTGTGTCCTTGAGCAAGGCACTTAACTCCAGGTTGCTCCAGGGGGACTGTCCCTGTAATAAGGGCATTGTAAGTCGCTTTGGATAAAAGCGTCTGCCAAATGCATAAATGTAAATGTAAAAAACATACTAAACAATGTTTTTTTGAAATTGTAAAAATGCAGAAAGTTTTTTGTGAGGGTTATATTTAGGGTTAGGGGATAGAATATACAGTTCGTACAGTACAAAAATAATTATGTCTATGGAGAGTCCTCATAAGGATAGCCCCACCAACATGTGTGTTTGTGCGTGCGTGCGTGTGTGTGTGAATATATCAATGCTTCTGACCTGTTCACTCATACTGTTAATGCCATCTGGGCCGAGCAGGTTGACTGCTTGTTTAACCAGGTCAGTTCGTCCACAGTTGAGCATCCGGAAGCCCAGGTCCTGCAGGAATTTAGCTTCTGTAGAGGCAGCGTCCAGCTTCCGTGTGGCACAGAAACAATCATCCGCTCTGTTGAAAGAAGAGAACAGTCCAGACAAGAGGTAGACCGATATATCGGTTTTACCGATAAATCGGTGCCGATAGTTGCTTTTTGGAACTATAGGTTATCTGCAAAAATCTATGCCGATAGTTGACGGTAGTTTTTTAATTATTTTTCCTCCCTATTCCTCTGTGGCCGGCACTGGAGGATTCTACAGTTAGAATGACTTCATTCTACAGTATAACAGCAGCCTCTTGAGATTAAATAAAACAATCCCTGACATCTTGTGGTGATTTGTTGTATTTAAATCTTTCATGATTGACGATATTCATCCATATTTTTATCCTCACTTCAATGCACATCTTTTCGTTATCTAATCAAGTATTATAAACTGAAGTGATGGCTTCATTTTAAAACAAAAAGCCCTGGTGTGTTTTGAGCTTGTTTGTAGTTAAAAGTTCCGCGTTATGCACAAAATCTTAATTTTTTGTGGTTATTCTTGGGATTTTGGTTGAACAATAATTGCATATGACCTAATAGCAGCTGGAATTTTATTAATTTTGGGCACTTGCAGCCTCTATGTCTTTGCCTGTCATAGTAAGGACAGACTAACTTTTTTTTTTTAAACTATTGGCCGATTAATCGGTTATTGGCCACCGCCTTAGTTATCAGACACCTATTACACCCGTCCAAAATGAGCTGCTATTCCGTGACTATCAACAAAGCAGTTGTACGATGATGCAAGAATTCCTTACAGCTAATTTACTGAAATGCAATCATTACCATCTTTTATTCTCTTTAATGTATTCCAGGTACCATATCATTGCTTTAACAGAAAATATTCTGTAGCTCCAAAAAATAACAGGAAATTTCTTTCAAAAGATTGTTGCCATGGAAAAAGAAGCCCTGAAGCTAACCTTTGTTTGTTTGCCAAGACAACCTGCATCTTTCAAGGTATTAGCACACACTTGAAAACAACTATACCCATGTAAAATGGCATTTATATAGCACTTCAGAGCCTGGCACTAGGAAACTAAAACCAAAGGGAAGTTAAGGATGCTCTGTGCAGTTTGTAATGGAGTGCATAGTGTCTGTATATGTACTGTCAACAACTGACTAATTGTTAATTAAAGCTTTTTTTTGTGTGTGTGTGTGAATATAGTGTGTATGCCGGTTATGTGTTATTGTATTTGTGTATGAATGTGTCATTGCATTCCAAGCCTACTTCAGCTGCCTTGGCTCACAGTCCACCCTGGGTAACAGCAGTCTGGCCGCCTGTCGCACATCGTCGCTATCTACCGAGAAGCTGCGGCGGTGTTCTGTGTGTGCCACTGCCACTCTGATCCATTCCATCAGAGGAGGCAGTACCAGGAATGGCCTGTGGGGGCAGCAGATAAACATGTTTTATTTTAGGGCTATGGCTAGGTGTGTTCAAGTCAATAAGCTTCTATAAAGGGGTCATGGCATGAGGAATAAAATTGTCCTTGATCCTTTGACATATAAGAGGTCATTGTACTATAAAGGCTAACTGTAAATTTCAGAACTCAAAACTTCCTCCTCACTGCAAAAAGAGGATTTGTTGAAACAAAGCTGCCAAAACTACACATTTTCTACTTCCTCCACATTGTGATGTCACACTGTGTTAGACGCCACAACAACATATCAATGCCTACTTTCCTTTATCACTTCTATAGGCCCGCCCATTAGCTGTGAGCAGTTAGATATCAATGAAAGAGAGCAGGTCATTCAAGAGCAGATAGCCAATCATAACAGTGGGCATTCACTGTCAAGTCTTAAAGGAGAAGCAGCACCAAAACAGAGCACTTCTGACAGAAGGTTAGAATGAGAATGGAAAATGATAATGTTTTACAAATATATGACTGTTTTTAGTTTTATGACAATTTTGTTTTTTACTAATATTACATGTGAATCTCAAGGAACATATTAAAATAATAAAAAAGTGCATGTCATGACCCCTTTAATAAAAGCGTGACAGGAGAAGGGGTCAGGTTTTTTTTTTTTTTTTTGTATTTGTTTTTTCAATTTCTGTTTAGTTTTAGTTAGCTGTAACATTGCATAAATAGTTTTTATTTTGTATTTTTGGAAAATGTTAGGTTTTCATATAGTTTCTGTATAGTTTTAGTTTTCATCCCTTTTAAAATAGCACCGCCATCTGCCTATGATACATCAGAACATCTTTATTCTACAACAAAACTAAATCAAATTCTAAGCAGAATCATGATATGAACACACCTCATTAGTCAACACATTTTTTTTAAATGTATTTATTTGTTTCTTCTAATCACCTTTCCACTTTTTTTAATGGGGACATCTGTTTGCATGCAGCTTTTGCATACTTTAGAGAAGTAATAATAAACTCTCTGTTGGGATTACAGTTACTACTAATTACCAGCACTAAGCAGCATCTAATTAGTGCGGTTGGACTCTGCAGCATATGAAAGACCTGTAGCCCTCATGACAGGCTTTCAGTCAGAAAATGAACATAGAGATTCAAGCTGCTCATTACAAAAAAATTAAAAATAATAATTAAAAATAAAAAAATCCCACTCTCATTGCAACAGATGAAACAGCATGCAAAAAAATAAATAAATCATTAAACAGCTGTAAGTGCACATTTAATTGCACATGGCCTATCATTTTAGTTATTTACAGTACAGTATGTGCTGAACTGCTTCTGACCTTCCATCCCTATGACTTTTTGATCTTAAACTTAAAACTAGTTTTATAAAAAGATTTAAAACTATTCTTTACAGGTTGTACAACATGAGGAAGATCAAATTCAGTGAGTCACAATAATCATTACCACAAATTTCATATTTTGTTAGGTATTTCTGCTTGAAGCTTCTGTGGTGACTTTCTTGGAGTTAATTATTCTTATCAGGTTGTTTTATGGGCCAATACTGTGACAAGGAGGAGGGCGTGGTCGGGCCGGCGCTGAATCAGATGATCAGTGGGAGAGCGAGATAAAGGGGGGCCGGAGACACCGGTTCGAGAGAGAGAGAGAGAGAGAGAGAGAGACACGTGGCCGTGTTACATGTGTGTCTGTGTCCTTATGTTTTAAGTTGTTTTAAGTTCATTTATATCATAAAATTTTACATTGATGTTCAGCCAGTTCCCGCCTCCTCCTTGCCTGTCCTTATACTGTTACAAATATGCTTGTAATGCAGATGGCTATATACAATGAAGTACTTGCAACTGTCTTTCATGAGAACAAATGTGTGAAATGGGTTGGGCTTTATATTTATGGCTTTGAAGTTTCTAAAAACAATAGCTTCATAGTACTTGTACGCCTACACAACAACAATGTAAATGCTTGTCTTTGTGTCAAACTTGTCACACACACCCCTCTGCACTAAAAAAGCAAGCCGTGTGTGGGAAAGAGCATGTTATCATAATTCCCAATTCCTGTTCAATTAACATCACTGTTAAGTAGTGACATTTTAAGTGGTTAGTGCACAAGCCTCAAAATAATTATGCAGGCAGGGTCAAAAATGAACTTTTTGCCACATCGGCCACGATACAGGTGAACAGAGAAAATGTACCATGCATAAATATTACTATAAATTGTATTATACATTTAATTATTATTATTATTATTATTATTATTATTACTATTATTATTATAAATTATGAAAAGTGCATGCACTGCCATTAAAGTGCATTTTACAATGCTTATTTAAAAAATATACAATTCTGTCCCTTTGACAGCTGTATCATTCAGCTAATTTGTCCTTGCACGCTTGTGTAAACAGCACATGTCATACATGTCATTGTGTAACTCACTGCATCATGATCATTTTGATTTTGTTTCTGATATTTTAGTTTTTTTGTGGCTTAAAGTGGGAAATCTAGCACTGTTACCACATGAGGTAAATCTGCCACTGAGGTCAAAGTTTAAAGTAGTGACTGATGTTTTCTTTAGTACAGTAGATGTTTTGCATGTCTTTAACTGAACCGCAAAAGGAAGTCACTAACGAAAATAAGATATCGTTCTTATAATTCTACTTAAAGCATGTTGTGTTGCTGCTCCTCATAAAGTTCACCGGCCATCTGATGAGCAATTATTATTGTTTTTTTATTTACTGGCTGAAGCCAATTTACTTGCATTTGGCGAGTGTTAATTGTGTACTCTGTGTATGGAAAAATACATCAGGTCCCTGTTCTGTTCTGACTGACATTCCTCTCCAATAACTTGAAACACCATCAAACCCTCCTGAGACCCGAGCATGACTGCTGTGAGCATTTTCCATTTCCTTTTTTGATTTGTAACTAGTAGCACCTAATAAACATGCAAAATCATCATCATAATAATAATTCTAGAGCAAACAGTTTTCCTAAATATTTATGTCCACATATGTGGACAGCGGCACTAAGTTGTGAAATTTTAAATAGTACCAAGCGATAGAAAGTCCGATTTTTTTTTCAAATGGTTTATTATGTTTCCAGGAGTGTTGGTTATTCATGTTTTTGAGATGTTACAGACATTACAGCTGATTTTCTGTGAAGTTGCTTTGTAACAATGTGTATTGGGAAAAGCACAAATAAAAAATAACTATACAAATAAAAATGACTTATGTAACAATGTTTTTTGGCAACAAAATCTCAATGTTCTCTCTTTGCACTGTCAAATTTGACCAATCAGAAATTAGCATAAAGAATTCTGATTCAAAGTAATGGCCAGCATCATCCAATCACTGCCAACCATGTTAAAATAAAATTATACATCATTAATTCTGAATCTAAGTACTAACTGCCATTGTCCCATGTCTGCTAACCATGTCGAGTGGTGCAAACATCATCTGCAGCCTGAAACTAAACTTTTGGATTGATTTTAGAACTGAATGCACTTGTCTGCATAGGAAAGCTATAGGATGCTCCTCTGCTCCCTTGCTTCCTATTTAGTGAATGACTTGACCTCCAGTGTTCTGTCTGTCTGCACTGGCTTCAAAACAGTTAGAAAAGTACCTTTTATTCATAGTAAATATAGGATTTCTAAGGGAAACTAGTGCTATTGAACACTATTGTACACATTGTTTTTAGCAGCGTGGTGTTTTTCCAAAGAAATTTGAATGGTATGAAACTAGAGACTGTAATCTTTTGACTCAAACAGGTTTCAATTAAAAAACTTAATTAGGTTTCTTACCAGATGTTATTTTGTTGGCATTTCTCCCAAAGACAAACTCTGCTGTAATCGGCGCCATGTTGTTTTGTCACATGACTCCATACTTTAAAAGTTTAACCCTTTACTGACAGCCCAGAATCTTCTGAACTGAGATCAGTCGGTTTGAATTAATTTAAATAATGTGTTGCATACAGCAAAGACAAAATACAAGTCCACGCATGTATACGCCTGGTCGCACAAGGATACACCCTGAAGCTTCGTTGTACACCCTCTGTCTTCATCTAATTGTGTTTCCTCTGATCTGTATCTTTACAGCTAGCTTTGCACGATCCACACTCCTCTTCCCTGGACACCTACCCACTGCAGGAAAGCCTGCCAGGAATCCGAGCTCAGCCCAAACAAACCACAAACCCTTCTATGTTTCTCTTTTGCCTGACTAATGTGCTTGTCCTCTCCCCTCCCTTCAATGAAATGTTGAAGGAAAAGGACGTGGTTCTCATTCCACTCAAGAGTTTAAATGTGAAGCCACAGCTGGCTGAAAAAATGGAGCCTGGTTTTTGTTATAGACTGAGCCATGAATATTGTTAACTCAAGCGTTGACCAGAGGAAGGGAGTTTCCCGATCAAATAAGGTTTTCCAGAAAAATGCCAAGGTCTTTATAAACATTTAGCTAAATTCATGATTTTCCATCGATTTATGTTGCTTACTGTAGGTCAATAATTAGCCTTTCAGGAAACTCTGATCTAAATGGAAGAAATAAAAAATATTTCCAAAATCTTCTGTACAAAGCATATATACTGTATATATACTGTATATTATTACAATTTAATGGTTTCAAATAAGATTGACACTTTTTACTCAACAATCACTCTAAAATTACTAAATTTGGAAAACTGCACAAACCTTTGACAACGCTGTCAGTACATTTTTAAAAGGAGCACAAGGTGGAACAGTTAATCAGCCAGCTAAGCATGTTATTGGCAGATGCCAAAATGCCAAATATTTGCCAATTATTTGGCATTAGTGATTATATTAGTTTATCACTACACATACTATAACCACAAAATATTAATTTAAAATTTTCTCTACACATGACATCTGAGGCAAACTGCCAGCTTGAGAATGATTTAGAAAATTTCAAATAATTAACTCTCAAATCTAAGAAAGGAGTTTGCTAGATCTTTCAGCATTATTCATGGTGCTAATTATGCAGTGCGTGGAGTGAACAAAGGTGATAACTACAGTGCCAGTATGTGTATTTGTGCGCCCATGTTTTTTGTCTCTCTACAGTAGGAATGCATGAAAAGGAAATGTCACTGAGCACATCAACAAAAGCTCACCCAAGTGTAGTCTGCAATCCAAAGCTTCAACCTTGAACCACTCTAGACCTCTCTTTCACTCTGATCTCTTGTTTTCTCTTTGCATTCTCTTCCTCCATTGTGCGGTTCTTCTTTCTCCACCTCTCTTCATTTTCACTCTTCTCATTTTTATTCCTGTCCTCACCAACCATCCATTTTATTATTTCTGTCATTCTCTCTTCTTCACTCTTTCTCTTTGTCTCTCACTCTTCTTTGGCAGGCCAAGTAAGAAATGTATAATATAGATCACCTCCTCTCTGGGGAACCAGGCAGATTGCTAATGCACCTACTCTGTCGGGCATTGCATGAGTCTCCCACCACATCCCTGGAAGAGGACTTTTTTTTTATCACATCTGAGTGATGTAGGAAGAAATGTCCCAATGGATCCAGCAACGGGCAGGAGATAACTCCAAAAACATTCCAATACTACTCCTGTCTACAACTCTGAAACAGGAGTCAAGAGGTTCTACTGTATCTGCACTGTCCTAAAAATGTATATCTGGGAATTCAAGATTATGTTTAAGAAGCTGTTCGGACAGAATGTGTTGTTGCATAAAGAAATTATTTTAAAAAAACTCATTGTAGACTCTAAACTCAGTGCAGTGCAACAAATGGAACAGAATGCATGTGTCTTAAGATGCATTTAAAAATTGAAGTTCTTTTAACCTGACACAGTGTCTCAGGCCACATGAATGAATGAATGAATGAATGAATGAATGAACAAATGAACGTTACATTTATATAGCACTTTTCTGACACTACACTCAAAGCACTTTAAACGGTGAACAGGGGACTCTCCTCAACCACCACCAGTGTGCATCATCCACCTGGATGATGCGACAGCAGCCATAGTGCGCCAGTACGCTCACCACACAGCAGCTTTTGGTGGAGAGGAGAGAGTAGAGTTATAGAGCCAATTAATGGATGGGGATTGTTAGGAGGCCATGATTGAGAAGGGCCAATGGGGGGAATTTGGCCAGGACACCGGGGTTACACCCCTACTCTTTACGAGAAGTGCCCTGGGATTTTTAATGACCAGAGAGTCAGGACCTCGGTTTAACGTCTCATCCGAAGAACGGTGCCTTTTTACAGTATAGTGTCCCAGTCACTACACTGGGGCATTAGGACCCACATGAGCACCCCCTGCTGGTTTCTTTAACACCTCTTTCAAACAAACCACATTAATTCGTTTTCATTAGTTTTTCAAAGTATGCGGAAATAGAGAGCGTTTTTGGAATTCTTTGTTTTCGTTGGAGGAAAACAATGTTCTAGTGTGAATGAGAGGTGTAATTGTAAACATTTAGAAATGAAACCGTTTTCAAACAAAAACAGGTTAGTGTGAATGTGGCCTTAAAAACACAGCGCTTCTGTGCAAGACTTTGAAAAACAGCATAATGTGGCGCAATGCAACGGTCAATGACATCCATCTAGCACGTTTACATAGAAAACCAGCACAGATGGACACAGTGACATATTTGGTGTGAACGGCCCCTTAATCACATGTTCCTTGTTGTCAAGGGCTTGAATTCTACAATTGTGCTTACAGTGTCAATATTGACTTGCCAAGTAATCACAATCTTCATTTGAATGATCCTGTTATCGATTCTTAGAATACCAAGATTAATCTTTTACGTTTACTTCAGTTTTGGTTGTGTTGATTATTTTTCTGTTAAATATATAGAAACGGAACTGGAAAGTTCTGGAACTTGTGATAATTATTAAACTACATTAATATTTTCATAATGTACCAAGTTAGAAGGTTTTCTGTATAATTTACAGCATTAGTTTAGAGAGAAATTCTTTCACGTGTAAGCAAAATGGACATAACTGGAATATACCCAAATGAATCACAATCAAAATCATATCGTATTGAAATCTGAAACAAATCGACAGCTTGTGAATCGGAATCAAATGAAATATGGAAATCTGTATCAATACCCCTCAGTAGAAAATGTGTGGCGTTTGCCTCTGCAAAACTTGCTGAAATGATGATAGGGTATTCTAAGTGGTTGCCATGGCATTTGTATGTGGATGTAAGGGTGTTCTGTGTTGTTGCTAGGGCATATATAGGTGGTTGCTAGGGAGTTGCTTGCAGTTGCAAGGTGGTTTCTTCTTTTACACCCGCAAGCCTATATGATATTCCAGTCTGTAGATATACTGTAGATCTACATTAACCCTACATGACATTCTGTGCTGCTTTAATTATTTGCATTATTGAGACATACAGTGGCAACATTTATGGTTCTCATATACAGCATACACTCACCTCTCAGTATGTAAGGTAATTTTTGAGGGTTCTACATTAGGGTTTTCCCACTCCATCTGTGGGCAGTGCATGAAATAGCAGAGTGTGTAGAGGGCTTCGGGTTCCCAGTGCACTGTTCCAGTGTGGTTCTGATGCACTGGCGTTCCATTGCTGGGGTTCTTGATGTGCAGAGGCTGAAGGTGATGCATGGCACGACACACCAGGTCACCTACAGGGGGTAGTAGAGACGTGATTGAGCGTATGAGAATGTATGTATATTTACAAAGACACCCTCAAGATTGATGCTGTGCATCAAAAATAGCTTCTACACAGTCTTTGACATAGACAACTAGGAAGAATACATAGAAAAAGACAAAATTTGAGAGCTCGTAGATCACCACATGCACAAAGAAACACACAATGGTACATTGGACAGGTAGACATTCGTTACAGGTGGAAATTAAACTACAGCAACATCTACGACTTCCTCACAAAAATCTAGTACAAGAAAATTTGTCACAGTATTCCCATGAAACCTTGAAGGGACAAAATAAAGTAATAAGTCACTCAATGCTCCTATCCTAACATCAGGCTATTTGCGGTTGCCAAGCAACTTAGCAACTTGGAGCATTAATATAAAATGTGTGACCACTTGTGTGCATTCATAATAATTTTACAATGGCTTCTAAAACAGCACGGCTCATCCAGTCAGAATCTAGAGGTTGAACTATACATTAATTAAGCAACAATTTCGACTCATTTTATCAAGAACAGAAAAGGACGAAAATTTGCAGTTGTTCCCTGAACTGAGCACATCTAAACTCACTTGGCATGAATGTGTTTTCTGCACCTGTTGGCACTTAATCAAACTCTTCAGGATGAAGGGATAAGTGTTTACATTATTTGGGGGGGGATCAGTTTATGAACGGCTTACTTTTAGTTCGCTATGAATATTAAGCTGGGACAGGAGAAAGTATATAAAAAAATAAATAAATAAAGCTTTATACGATAACGATATAGTGCATGTGAAAATAAACAGAATGTGCTCTCACCAATTCACAACAATCATGCAACTTAATTTTCAAGTTGGCATTTAAAATCCACTTGGTTCAAAAGTTTGAATGGGCATGATGCTCTTGCACATGCAGTAGCTATTCTGACTCTCTGCTATTTAGGTTTGTGAATTATCCAAAGGAAGGGCGTCTTATTAAGGGCAAATTACACTTCCCACATACTCACCTCATACTCAAATTGTATAGAGGAGAACCTGCTAAAAAAGGCAATTAGACACATGCTTATAATCGCCCCCACAAGAGCTTTTTTTCTTTTTTTTTTTTTTTTGGAAGATGATCTCATTATTGTTCATTTTTTGCAAATCCGGCTGCAGAAATAAAATTCCTGTCAAATCTTATCAAAGATTACTAAAACCATGATCAGAAGATTGGCATTTTAACCTGTCCATGAACAGAACGCCCATTTCTTCACCTAACCAGATGGACTGAAAGATGTCTTTCAAGCTTTGCCAAGTGTTTCCAAACACCATTCATCTCAAGCTAGCCTTCACTTGATTTTACCGGTGTGTGATGCAGGAGAGAAATGGCTGACCAGCTGTTGTTGTTCAGCACTGGTCCGTGCAAAGAGAAACCACTTTCTCAGCAGGAATAAGAAAGGATTTAATTCTAGTGTGCCTACCGTCCATCCTGTGAGTTAGTGTTAACATTGTACACTGCCTGTAACAGTTTCTTTTTTGGCTTCTGCTGCAATAAGGTAAAATCAAATGCCATTGACTTGGAGCTGCACAAGGAAGGAGAGAGGCCCAAATAGAAGACTATTATAGTGGCAGCCAGGACAGGATTCAAATCTGGTGTGTTCTTTTTTAATTCAAGCAGCCAAAATTGAAGCTTTTCTTCACTGAACAACATTACTAATGCATTCCACTGAGCCCACTGCCTATGTGTGTGCAAGAAAACAGTTAAGGAAAGTTTGGCAATATATTTTGCCATGCTATCTGCAGAAACAAACCACAAATCATTGTGTATTTAATTTTTGAATACATTGTGTAGATTTTGAATACAAAATCTTTTCAACTTTCAGAGGTCTGTACAGTATGTTATTTTCTGTGCATTTAACACTAACACCCTGTTTACACTTAGTATAAATGTGCATATCAAATGCATTTGCAGTGACCACTTACAATCAGACATCAGGTATAGTCTCTGATTTTGTGACAACATACGTCACTTTTCATCAGTGTGTCACTACAAATGGATATCAGGCATGTCAACATTTTTAAACAAGAGTTTTGCAAGTATACAGTTGCCCTAAAAAGTATTTGGACACTTAGTTTTGTCATTTGGTTTGATAATTAGTTTCTAATGCAATGAAATGTAACTTTTTCGGGTGGCTTAATAATTGTCTTGCTGGAAAAGTTTAAATCTCCTCTTTTGGTGCAATGATTACATTATATCAGTAGGTGGTCCTTCAATGTTGTCTGGGCGCTTCAGGATGCATTAGCGTTTACACTACAAATGTAATGTGGCCGTATGCATCCCTGACCACCTTCGAATGGTATAGGTGAAACACAAAACACACTGGAACCAATTTACAACTGTATTCAGTGCTGTCCACTTGTGATTGGATCAGCCAAGACAGATATCAGGTGTAAATGGGGTCCTGAAAGATTCTTAACATTTGTCTGCTTCTATCATGTGTATAGACAAGAGCTGAGAACCTCTTCAGTTTAAAATGGGATCCATCTATAACTGATCCACATATTATCGGACACTGGTACTGATTGTGTTGCTTAGCTGAAGTGTGGCCTGTGAAGCACCTCCAGAGCATGTGGGTGTGTGAGGGGCACAGTTGCAGGCCAGTAGAGAGTAAAGACCTCGGCATACCACTCATACTTCTGCTGAGTTTATAGCTGCTGACCTTTCCCTAGAAGCCAACACACCAGCATCAGAGGAAAATATGACTTTCAAAATACTAAGAAACAGTCTGACATATGGTGCTGGACCAGGTGTCACCATTCCATCATGATTAAATATCTGAACACCAGAGCGTGCACAGCTTAATGAAGAACAAAATGTCAAAGATGTCACCAAGATTGGTTTCTCTATGAATGCCACACTTAATGAGTTTAATTGTTTTCACTTCTTAAATCTATATATGTCAGAAGCACATTGTATATTTGTATTATTATTATTACTCTTACTTGTGGTAAGGTATTTGAATCCCCAACCCTACCCTATTAAACTTTGGCATGTTCATGCTATGGGTATAATTAATGCCTTAAATCATGTGGATTCACAAGGAGAGGTGTGCTATTAATTTTCTCAGAGATTGGACTTGTGATTTTCACCTAGTAGGCAATAAAGTGGGTGAAAAAATCTTGCATTGAAAGAGGAACCAGAATGTCATAGAGACTTGGGGGAAGGCTAATTTGACTACATTCATGTATTTATTTGGCACATGTTAGCAACCACCCAGAATACTACAGTAACTGCATAGCACCATGCTAAAAACCAGATGCTTAACACCGCAGCAACTGCATAGCAACACCCTGGCAACCACCCACAATGCCCTAACATTGTGGCAGCAAATTTTGCATGGACAAGCACCACTCACCTTTTCTATAAAAATCTAGTTTACTAAAATATCTAAAAATCTACAATGTGAGTAGGGATGCCAACTGTCCCATATTAGCCAGGATATCCCAAATTTTGGTTCAAATGAGAACGTCCCGCTCAGGAAGCCTAGTGTCCCGTATTAAAGCAGCTAAACTCTGGAAGATGCCCCTCTCCTGATCGAAAGGCAAATGTCTAGTATTCCTATGGTGAAAAGTTGGCAACCATGAATGTAACTCTATTTTACACTATGTAAAACAAAAGACCCAGGATGGAACACTTATGGTAACAAGTAAAAGAGCCAAACACCTTTTAGACATACACATCGCCTGTCAGTCAACTCGAGAAAGCGCAAGTGCATTAGCTAGACCAGCTTTAAAAATAGTGTTTAAGTGTGATCTGAGCAAAAGAAGCACAATTTATGATACATTTGTTGTCAGATTTAACTGCTGATTTGAAATACGTTCTTAGGTCATAATCTTGGCCAACCGTTTTGGAGATTTCTGTCTTTTTCCATTCAAGTAGATAAGAGCTGTACTTTTATGTCGCTTGTATCCATAAAAAAGCTGCCTGGGAGAATTCCAAAAATGGCTGCAGAGTGAACTGACTTGAACACTACTACACTATGTAAAACACTAAGTCTATTTTACACTACAAACATCAACTACACAACAGGGTTCAATATACCTGTTAATGTATGACAAAGTTGGCCTCCTCCAGACCCACACAAGTTAGACAACTCAAAGTACTTGAATGAGGCACAGTCTTTTTTACCAGGAAATCACATAGGCTCCCTTTTTCAAACCAAGCCTTTTGGGTGTGATTCAGCCTTGAAATTGCTCCAATTATAGATCCACAATTCCCCTTTACTCTCATCTTTTCTCGCAACAGACAAACAGTCAGCCTAAAAGATAAATCCTCTATATGGCCTTCTCTATTCTAATTGCTCTTTTGTGGTTGGTGTAGTTTGGAGGGAGTCAGAAGAGGGGAGAGAACTGAGGCACTCGTACATCTTTATACTTTGCAGTAATTATTCTCTGGTCGTTCCCAAAAGGCCTCTCAGGCACACCTGCATTAATCATAAGAAATGACTCGGTGGAACTCCCTCTCTCTCTTTCTCTTCCCTTCAGCAAATGTGGTAGTGGGAGGTGTAATTATAAGGAACAGATCACGCCCCCGTCGAATATGACTCTGCAAAGACGCCCTGTGAGCCCATCCACAAGAGCGAACAATATTGAGACATAAAATTCAAGTTTTTCATTTCATGCTGTACTATTATGCATAATACTAAAAGAGATGGGAGTCTTTACAGGCAAGGCAGTACAAAATGATTATGTTCTATCTTCCTTCCACATTGGCAGTTTCTCGTAGGGGAGGAAATTAAGGATTATTTTACTAATTTAAACTAAGTCAACAGGAAATAAAAATTAAGTCAAATTGTTTATTTTCTTAAAGGTGCTGTGATTTAAAAAAAATAAATGACATACAGAAAACTTCCCTATTACCAGTCAGATATCATTGAATTAGGTGCCATGAAATATCACACCATGCAACAAAACAAAACACAAAACAAAACACAACACAACAGAAAACAAATCAATCATATTATTTAATCAAAAATCACTGGTTCCACCTGAAACTACTTCAGGTGGAACCAATGACATAAACAATTTCCTCTTATTTTTCAACCCCTCCCTACTAGACACGTACTGTAGAAAAAACTTCTCATGATCCTACCCCTCCAGTGTTGTTTTCTTATTGAATATTCTGTTTCATTCAAAAATGCATAACGTTAAAAAAGTAAATGGGTTGAAAATTCCATTTTATATTGACTTTAATAATCACATTTCCATATACTATGGACAATAAATAATAAAATCACAATGTGAAAGTAACCTTCAGTGATTATTTAAATAAGTAGGATGTAATCTAATGACACTGAACGAAAACCTGAACCTTCAAAAGGTCTCCAAAGGACAAAGTCAAAGCTGAAAGACTTTTTTTCCTTTACTGCCCTTTCAGTGTCAAAGAAGCATGAACTCTTTGAAGTTTATTTCAGAAGTGTTCTCTAATGACATTTACTGAGCAAAGCAATCTGCTCAGCCTTATGGAGAAGCTTTACAGACAATTTACCCAAATCTTTTGAACAAATACAGCTAGGAGCACATCTCTATTCATCTATAAGTGTTGTATTAAAGGGCTCATATCAAGAGAAAGTACATTTTCCTTGATCTTTAGCGATAAATGAAACATACTGTAACTACAGAACACAAAATTGTTGACTGTGTGTAACACCTGCTACTCTGCATTTCTTTCTGAAAGATCGTTAGAAGGTGTGTTCGAAACGAGCAGCTGAAGTTTTTAACTACAGTGAATCAATCACGAGAATCAAAGTTTCACTTTTGACAAAATGTTGCCTTATGAGGACACATTCCTTAACTCTTGCTGCGATTGTCAGTTTAAATTGTAAAGTTTATGACGGCTGCTCACGTAAGCTCCAGTGCACAAAAAAAATCAACCGCTGCAAATTATGAGTACAACTGGATTCCACTGAAGAGTTCAGATTTACATTACTTTACCAGCAATATTATGCAGTTTTTAATACATAAATCTCAGTGTGGGCTAAAAGGAGACTTGTTGTGCTCTGCCCATCGCTGATAAGCATGGTTCATATTCTCTAGATCTACAATACCCATCATGCACACATACTACAACTTCATTGTGCATCTCTGGTAAGCCTCCCACTCTCTAGAATTACAATGCCCATAATGCACTATGTCACCTCCCCGAAGTTTGCACACTTTTACTTCTGATTTATCGCAATACTGGGAAAGGAGAGGTGTACAAAAGCAACACTTTACTTATTTAAAAAGTAACTCAGATATTTTGAACTAAAATAAAAATAAAAATATCGCGTTACTTTACTCGTTACTCAAAAAAGTAATCTGATTACGTAACATGAGTTACTTATAATGCGTTACCCCCAACACTGCACACACACACACACACACACACACACACACACACACACACACACAAACACACACACAGACACACACACAAACTTTAATACCACTAGAAGTCAATCTCAGAAATAAAAATTACAAAAATGTACCCTTACCACCTGGAGCATTGGTCATTCAAAAAACGGTGATGATTGTTATTTTAATTTCTCAGTTTTTGTCCATTTGTTTTGTTTATCTGCAGACATTTTATCTCTTGCCACCAGTAATTTTGATTGGGATTCAAGGTCGAAGCCGCCATTGATCTACTCATCAGCAAGGCAATCTGTAGGAGATCAAGACCGGTGAATTACGGTTATGCCTGACTAGTCAGCAAATGTGTCATTGAAATAGGTGGCTTCATTTAAAAGTCACACACACAAACACTCAAACAAAATTATGCAGTGTGCTTGTGTATGCATGTCATATCGAATCCCCCTGAGAATGATGATTGCCTCATCCACCTTACGAGCTGTGTAGACCAGAATTATTAAGGCAAACTATCACTCAGGGAATGATTCATCTAGCTGAAGACTTGGCGCCATTAACAATGATGACAAACTATATTCATCAACCAGAGGCCACAAGCACAAAAGTGTCTCATCTATGGGTCCATTTAAAACATGGCTTTCATCATAATTAACCACCCCTGGGAAACCATTATCATGCACTTTTAAAAGTGCAGTTATTATAATTACTAGGGTTGGGCATTATAGCTAATATATATATATATATATATATATATATATATATATATATATATATATATATATAAAACAACATTTTTCATCTTTTTAACAATATTAAATATATAGTACATCTCAATATTTATGTATTTCCTCTAAAAAAAAATAAAAATAAAATAGAGCACATAAAATTAAATGAGTGAACCAGAGCATCATTTCCAACATATTCTCATGACAACTTTTAGTATTAGTAAGATTTTTTATGACTTGGCTCATCTGAAAAGGTGAGACTTCTATTCCCATTGAGACCAATCAATTAACAAACAGAATTTCAAATTAATACAATATAGGCATACAAATTTTTGCTAACCTCCTATTCATTTTCATCCACATTTCATTTTAACAGAGGAAACATCTGTGAAAAAATTTGGTTACCAGTTTCATATTTATTTATGCAAAACAAATGACAGATGAATGTTAATAACCTGTTATATAGTATACTCCCTTGTCTCATTCCAAACCCAAATGTTTTCTTTCTTGTGCAAAAGTTATTTTCCCTTTAAAATCATGGTTAGGTTTAGGGTTTGGGTAAGGGGTTAGACCAAGGTTAGGTTTGGGTTAGGGGTTAAACTTAGGAAAAATCTTGTTTCTCTTTAATTTTCCTATTATAATCATGGTTAAGGTTTGTATTAGGGGAAAAAATAATTATAGCATTGTTCATTAGTTCATTTATTTTTCTTGATGTGAGTAAAACTCGTTTTTGCACAAGCTAACTCGTACATATTCATCACATTCTATTATTACGACTTGTCATGAGGCCAGGTAGTCATTTCAACCAAACAGCCACCGTGGCTAAGAAAATTCAAAATGTTTAATTCAAGAAGCAAAATACAGTTAAAAAAGTAAAAAAAAAAAATAAATTTAAAAATTTAAAAAAAAAAAATATATATATATATATATATATATATATATATATATATATATATATACACACTCTACTGGTCAAAACTTTTGAAACACTTGACTGAAATGTTTCTCATGATCTTAAAAATCTTTTGATCTGAAGGCGTATGCTTAAATGTTTGAAATTAGTTTTGTAGACAAAAATATAATTGTGCCACCATATTAATTGATTTCATTATAAAACAAAAATTTTATAAAAAAATTTAAAAAAAGTTTTTGAAATTGATGACTTGGACCAAATAATAAGAAAAGCAGCCACTAAGTGCCCAACATAGATGAGAACTCTTCAATTCTGTTTAAAATGCATCCCAGGGTGATACCTCAAGAAGTTGGTTGAGAAAATGTCAAGAGTACATGTCTGCAAATTCTAGGCAAAGGGTGACTATTTCGAAGATGTTAAAATATAACACAGTTTTGATTTATTTTGGATTTTGTTTAGTCACAACATAATTCCCATAGTTCCATTTATGTTATTCCATAGTTTTGATGACTTTATTATTATTCTAAAATTTGAAATAAAAAAAAAAAAAAAAATGCTGAGACTTGCACGTGAACATTGATGATGAGTTTTGAATCAATTGACTGAAATGGAAAGTTTAAAACAATACAAGTAAATTAGTTGAACTTACTAACTCATGTGCCGCATTGCAACTTAAGTTAAAATCAGAGACACTACTAAAACATCTCTGACTTAACGCCCTAAAAATGCGAGTTACAAGACAAAACTAGTCAAATAACATGCTCTTTGGGACACTTAATAGCTGAATAAAAAGTGCATTAAAAGTATCTCAATATATACGATGTAGCTTAATTTAACATTGCCAGCAAAATCAAAACAAATATATTATGAATATTTAATATACCACCCATCCCTACTAATGACAAACAATCATTTGATCAAAGACATTACTGCCGGCATACCTGATACAGATACACTGAACTTGTTTTTCAAGTCAGTTTTTTTGTCCTAAAGCAACCTCTAAATCTGAATCCAGCTGCCAAGGGTGTTGCTTTCTAAGCTGTTCTCATGTTTTATTTATGCATGTCAGTACCATGTCTAACAGGGAAACCTCTCCAGAGGAGCCAGACTGGGATTGCTGAGTGGCAGTCTTGCTTACACGTCTGGCCCCAAATCTCATTTTATGATGAAATATGCAGAGTTGTTGGATAGAAGGTGATTTCATAAAACTGATCTCTAGAGGTGAGATAGGGAATAACAAAAGACATGTGCATTCATCACCGCTCTCGAGGGCTTAAGGGTCAAAGTATTCAGATGACCTGTGTGTCAGTAGATCTAAGTGGAATGCTCATTAAGTTAATACAACAAACCTGTATTAGCTTCTCTGAGAAGTTCATATTTACATTCTCTAAATGCTAAAATGATGTGAAAGCAGTTTACATAATGACTCACAAAGTATGCAGAATTTATGAGCAAATCGCAACAGTACTACTTTGGATTTGAGAATAAAAGCTATAATATCATTGCTGGGCCTTGTAATCTTGTTTGATGTCAGGACTACACAGATAAATGCAAGACTGGTTGAGATCCAGGTCTAGTGCTTTTGCTGAAGAGTCAGTTGGCAGCTATTTACTTATTTTTGGGCAAGATTTCCAGTGGATTTGATGGACAGGCCAAGATGGACTTAAAGGAATAGTTCATGAAGAAATGTCATTATTTACTCACCTTCATTTGTTTCAATCCTGTTCAAGGTTATTTTTTTTCCGTTAATTGTGCTGGTTGCTTTTTCCATGCATTTACAAGTTTGAATAGCTTTCAAGCTTTAAAAGGACACAAAAGCAACATCAAAGTATCATAAAAGTAGTCTTTAAATTTTTTTTTAATAGTAGATGTTAATTAATCATAATTTTAAGTCATTATTCACTGAAAATCTTATGCCCTAGCTCTCCTTAGCATGAACATTAGAGTTCATAAAAGAAGTGGCGATGTAAGATTCATGAACAAATAATTTTATTGTAGTAATTATAAGATAAAAATGATTATAAAACTATTAGTTTATTATAAATAACATAATATTATATATAATTTGTATTATTATTAAATTATACATAATTTTATTTTAATTGTAATTATAAATGTATTATTTTCCTATTTTAATTTTAAAATTAAATTGATTTCATTTAGTATTATTTTTAATATTTTGAGTCAAATATTTTCAATAAATTGTTTGGTCCAGTTCACAAAATGAGCCTAAAGGATTTGTTCATCAGACTGATCTGGTTCTTTCTGACTCAGTGATTAAGTTTCAGCAGTTAGTAGCTAAAACTTTAATTTCGGTCTGTTTGAAAATGCAGCACACAAGTCAAATGGACCATTTTGCACCACTTTCATGGTCCTTTTGCGTTCTTTTTGGAACCTTAAAAGCCTCAGTCCTGATTTACTGTAATTATAAAAACAACCAGTAAATAAAAATTATTTTTAAAAAAACACACAGAAAAAAGAAAAAACATAAAGGTGTGTAAATGATGATAATTTCAATTTTTTGGGTGAACTATTCCTTTGAGTCTGTATGACAAAATTAGTAAGAGTAGAACCAACAGGTGTATAAAGTCATATCCATCAATATACCGCACATTGTCATATTAAAAAATGGTGCTAAAGAGTTGAAAACAACTTTGCCTCTCGATCCTATGCAAGTCTTAGCAGGGTGTCTACGAAAATGTCTCTATAGGATACTATATCCAAGTACATGACAAATGGAGGGGTCTCAGCATTAACTACCAATGTGAAAGCAGCAGGAAATAGTGGAGCCTTTATAATTACTCACTTTCAGTGTAATAACTGGGTTTTCCTTTAACCGTGAAAAAGGCACCTTGCTATGCAATCTGCTGCACAGCTCGTGGGAAATTTTTTCAATGAGTTAGCACAAGACTGGTACTTGGAGATTTCCTTTAATTATATTTCAAATATTCTCGCCTCATTTTCTAGAACAGAGGCTAAAATGCACATTATATTTTCAATAGTCAAGCAAAGGTTTAATGCGTATTTCATATGCTGTAGTGCTGTAAACACAAGCACACAAAGCACACAATTTAATATAGGTTCCCTACTAACAACAGTCTCTTAGCATCAGGATTTCATATTTGTGAATGCAAATAAAAGTGTTTAGTAACCTAAAATGTACTCATTTCTCTATTAAAAGCGATTATAAGCAATTAGCAGTGTTTCTATGTGCTAATGATGATGTATACAATGTTAATTGCTATAATTATGTGCCATCTTGGCAGAATTTGTAGTTATCTTGTACAAAATGTGTGTCATTTAACTACAACTGTCGGGAGGCCTACATTCCATTTGATGAAGCAATGTGTTTTAATAATTTGCATATCATTTGTGTGTCATCACAAGCAAAACTCTAAATGAAGTGGGGCTAATTAGAGACCATTCTCCCATGCAATGTTATATTACAATGCCCTGTTAAAGGAAAAGTTCATCCAGAAATAAAAGTTCTGTCATCATTTACTTCTATGTTGTTAAATCAGTTGTTGGATTGGTTTTTGTTTTTTCCTTTCATGAAAAAGTAGATAGTGATTTATATGGCCAAACTTCAAAAACCACCATATAAGGAATTGACAACAAACCTGGAACAATACATTCAAAGCCAACACTTTTCATTTAAAGACAAGCCGGAATAAGATTTGTGAGCTCCGGAGGAGGGGAAGATTATCAGCCTTTATGAAAAACTAAATAACTTTCTGTGTGTTCCTCACACAAATTATTACATGGTTTCAAAAGACTTGGAATATAGTGCACACGTCCTGTGGACTACATTTATTATATATAAAGGTGCTTTTTTGTCCTTTTATAAGCTTGAAATAATTTACCTTTTACTTTTGTTGCATGGAAAACAGAAGCAAGGTCAGAATGACATAAGTGTGAGTAAATGATGGCTAAATATTTCATGTGGGGTGAACTATTTCTGAACTATAATGATCATTGAAAGGTCAGTGCTGCATCTTGTAATCTTCCTTTCACTCTTTGGGGTCTGTCAATAATGCAAGCAGTGAGCGACCTACAGAAGGAGGTGTGGCAGGTCAGGAGCAGCTGCAATTTGTGCAGATGAAAATAATGACTCAGTTGGCTTTGAAGGTCAGGTCAGAAACAGTAGGAGTTGGAAAAGAAAGGCTTTTCTTCAGATTTCAGAACTTAGAGTTGCACTATAGTCTGATTCTGAGAGCGATGACAATAATTTTAATTTTATCGCTCAGCCAATGCCAGATTTTATGCCAAATAAAGTCCTCTAATAAAGCTAATTTCTTAAAGGCAAAGAGGAACTTTTTTTTTTTTCCAATGGAAAACCTTCCTATCCTCTTTCCTTTTTGCAAGTTTGTTTGGTGATAGTGATGCAGACATTCACACTTTAACTTAAAGGTTTACTACCAAATCCTTTTAAAGTTGTTTCCAATGGCAGAAATATTTACACTATAAACCCTAATGTTGCCATTACTGGAAATTTTTTTTGTGTTAATTAAACATTACTTGAAATGTCAAGTTTTGGGCTCATAACACAATATATGTTCCTTGAACTTATTTTTCTTAAAAATCCATACATGTAAGACTAAGTGTTAATAATAGATCATTAATGCCTTATGCTTGAACAATTTAACTGTGTTTCTCTGGTGAACTTATGGGCGCATTTAAATAGTTGTTATTAAGAATTAATAGAGGTTTAAGCTCTTCTGTTATTTCGTACAGCAAATAGTTGTTTTGTGTGATGTCACCAGGGTGATCTGTGTCCCCTTTGGTCAAGTTGGACCCTGTTAATATTATCTCAGTTCTCCTTGTGAATGTGCAACTGAAGTACAGGTGTCTAGGCATTTCTGTGGAGAAATAAGTTTATTTAATGATTGACACAGAATCAGTTATAATCTTTACTTAAGCTGTGTTTTTGCATGACCTATATTTGAGTCCATTCAGTTACAATTATTAAGTTGAAACAACATAATTTAAATTGCAAATCTGAATTAAGTCTACTTTCATCTAGTTACATTAACTTAAATAGTTAAAGCTGAAGTATATAACTTTTCTGTGTTAAAATACTTTCTCCTATCCCAGCTTAATATGCAGAGAAAACTATAAGTAGGCCATTCATAGGTTTACTTTCTCGAAAACTGGAAGTGCTGTGTTTCTGTTACGCTTTGAAAATTGCTCTGTTTGTTTTGACAGTCCCATTTAGACCCGCCCCAACAACATTACTCAACCAATGTTATGAGTTGGGGGTGAGACTATTTCTTTGTTTGACCAACGGCAGACGGGGGGCGTATTCAGAAAACTGTTCTGAAAACAAAGTTTATTTTTGCAATTCCGTTTGGTGGCGCTAGAGGCGCAGAAATGACATACTTCAACTTTAATTTATTTCTATATGATCACCAAGTTAAGTGAACTTAATACGTTTTGCAGACACAATTACTCATTCCATTGAGGAAACAAGTTTACTCAATCAATTGAGTAAAGTCAACTTAGGGTTTTCAGTGTAGAAATACAGTACTAAATATTTTAACCAATGGCTGAACTATTTTGATAGCTTAAAATATTATAACATGAGTCCTAAGTACTGTATTGCTTTCCACAGATCTACTTTCTACAACACTGCCAAATTATTAAGTCACCATTTCTCTTTCAGCTATTTGATAATTTAGATCACAAATAGATGACAAATCTGCTTGATAAGTGATAAAGTAAATGCATGGCATGCAACTCTTTAGACAGTAAGTTTTCAAAAAGGTTATCAGCATAGGAGGAGCTGTGTAAGTCTGTCTCTGTGTGTGTGTGTGTGTGCGTGCGTGTGTGTGTGTGTGTGTTTTGCAAATGGCTGTGGGGGTTTTTTTTTTACCACAGTGTGTTATCGAGGCCTCAGAGAGGAAATTGTGTAGCTCAGCAGGTAGAAATAAGTGATGGAAGAAATGACAGACATGTCAGGCCTGAAGGACACTATGCCCTGAGAGAGAAAGTGAGATAATATGAGACTAACTGCAAAAGTGTGTCTGAGTGTGCTCATTTGCACATTACCCGCATCACCAGTCTTTCTTACCTCTAGTATTTGGTTAACGTCATGGTTACTGGTGTAACCTCCGTTCCCTGATGGAGGGAACGAGACGTTGGTGTCGATGTAGTGACACTAGGGGTCACTCTTGGGAGCCCGAGACACCTCTGGTCTTTGATAAAAGGCCAATGAAAATTGGCGAGTGGTATTTGCATGCCACTCCCCCGAACATACGGGTATAAAAGGAGCTGGTATGCAACCACTCATTCAGGTTTTACGCTGAGGAGCCGATATAAGGTCCGGCCATTTCAGCGGGTAGTTCAGCGTTGTGGCAGGAGGGACCAACGTCTCGTTCCCTCCATCAGGGAACGGAGGTTACACCAGTAACCATGACGTTCCCTATCTGTCACTCACTCGACGTTGGTGTCGATGTAGTGACACTAGGGGTCCCTATACAAAACGCCACAAGGCTGAACTGTGTTACGTGAACTGGCGGTGTGTGGTGGGCAGACTTGCTGTGTGCCTCATAGCCAGCACACCAGGTCGACACGTAACCTCCCCCAACACAGTTATGAGTGTCGAACGGCCCTTTTTGGGGACAAGTCGACTACCCAGAGATAGAGACAGGCTTAACCCAGTCATGGCCTCTTTCCCCTTCTCTTTTTCCACTCCCTAAAAAAGAAGGGGGATTATCCGACTGGGCCGCCAGGTCTAGTCGGGGGGTGTCCTCCCCTTGGGAGGGACACCGCGGAGACCACACCTCGCCCCAAGAGAGGGGGGGATATTTAAGTGGAAGAATACATCACATGGTCTTTCCAACCATGTGGAGAGCCTTCAAGGTAGATCCTACCCAATGGGGGAGGAGTTACTACAACATGGAGACTGAGGGGCTCTGCCCAAGGAAGACGCAGTTTGCCAGTAGGGAAACGAACTAGCGGAAGATATAGATCGCATGGGGTTAGCCTTACAGGGAACCGCCACATGCGGAGCACCTACCCCAGAACCGGGCTCTTAGTTAGCGCGTGTACTGGGCCGGCAGCGAGTCTCTCCGAAAACTCGACTGCCACAGGGCTCGGAGGAAGTCAACCAGGGAACAACCTTTGTGAACACTACTGGGAATTAACAGCGCACGTCTTCAGCTCAAAAGGAGGTGGAAGGCGCTATGTGCAAGCGATACACCCGGCCGGCTATCCCGGGCTTATCCGCTTGTGTTGCGTGCCACTACCTGGGACGAAACCGGTTCCACCCGGAGGTTGTAGAACCTTGCAAAGGTGTTGGGTGTTGCCCAGCCCACTGCTCTGCAATGTCTGTTAGAGAGGCACCTCTGGCCAGGGCCCAAGAAGTCGCTACACCACGAGTAGAATGGGCTCGTAGCCCTACCGGGGGCGGCATGTTTTGGGCGAGACATGCCATAGTTATGGCGTCAATGAGCCAGTGGGCGATCCTCTGCTTGGAGACAGCACTTCCTTTCCGCTGTGCACCGAAGCAGACAAAGAGCTGCTCAGAGAGTCTAAAGCTCTGCGTGCGATCCAAATAGATGCGCAAAGCGCGCACCGGACACAGCAACGCCAGGGCTGGGTCTGCCTCCTCCTGGGGCAGCGCTTGCAGGTTCACCACCTGGTCTCTAAAAGGAGTGGTGGGAACCTTGGGCACATAGCCCGGTCGGGGGTCTCAGGATCACGTGAGAATAGCCCGGACCGAACTCCAGGCACATTTCGCTGACAGAGAACGCTTGCAGGTCACCTACCCTCTTGATGGAAGTGAGCGCAGTCAGGAGGGCAGTCTTCAAGGAGAGTGCCTTAAGCCCGGCTGACTGCAAAACTCAAAGGGGGCTCTCTGTAGACCCTGAAAAACTACAGAGGTCCGATGAGGGAACAAGGCGTGGCCTGGAGGGATTCAGCCTCCTGGCGCCTCTTAGGAACCTGATGATCAGATCATGCTTCCCTAAGGACTCACCGTCGACTGCGTCATGGTGTGCTGCTATGGCAGCAACGTACACCTTCAAGGTGGAAGGGGACAGCCTCCCTTCCAACCTCTCTTGCAGGAAGGAAAGCACTGATCTGACTGCGCACCTCTGGGGGTCTTCCTGATGGGAAGAACACCACTTAGCGAACAGACACCACTTAAAGGCATACAGGCGCCTCGTAGAGGGAGCCCTAGCCTGAGTGAATGTGTCTACCACCGCAGGTGGGAGACGGCTTAGGTCTTCCGCGTCCCGTCCAGGGGCCAGACATGGAGATTCCAGAGGTCTGGGCGCGGGTGCCGGATGGTGCCCCTTCCCTGAGAAAGAAGGGCCTTTCTCAGGGGAATTTGCCCGGGGGAGCTGTCACGAGGAGCGTGAGGTCCGAGCACCACGTCTGGGCGGGCCAGTAGGGTGCTTACCAGGACGACCTTCTCCTCGTCCTCCCTGACCTTGCACAGGGTCTGTGCGAGCAGGCTCACTGGGGAAAACACATATTTGCGAATGCCAGGGGACCAGCTGTGCCAGCGCGTCTATGCCGAGGAAGGCCTCGGTGAGGGCGTACCAGAGCGGGCAGTGGGAGGATTCTTGGGAGGCGAACAGGTGCACCTGTGCCTGACTGAATCGACTCCAAATCAGCTGGACCACCTGAAGGTGGAGTCTCCACTCTCCCTTGAGGGTAACCTGTTGTTACAGCGCGTCCGCCGAAGTGTTGAGGTTGCCCGGGATGTGAGTGGCTTGCAGCGACTTGGTGCTGCTAACTCCGTTGGAGGAGACGGCGGGCGAGTTATGACATACAGCGGGAGTGCAGACCGCCTTGGCGGTTGACATATGCTACCGCTGCCGTGCTGTCTGTCCGAACTAGCACGTGCTTGCCCTGGATCAACGGCCGGAACCTCCGCAGGGCGAGCAGAATTGCCAGTAACTCGAGGCAGTTGATGTGCCAACGCGGCTGCGGACCCGTCTAGAGGCCGGCAGCTGCGTGCCCATTGCCAACAGCGCCCCAGCCCATTTTGGAGGCGTCTGTCGTGACCACGACGCGCCTGGAGACCAGTTCTAGCGGAACACCTGCTCGTGGAAACGAGAGGTCGGTCCAAGGGCTGAAAAGACGGTGACAGACCGACGTAATGGCCACGCGGTGTGTCCCGTGGCGCCATGCCCGTCTCGGGACTCGAGTCTGGAGCCAGTGCTGAAGCGGCCTCATATGCATCAACCCGAGCGGGGTGGCCACCGCCGAGGACGCCATATGCCCCAGGAGCCTCTGAAAATGTTTCAGTGGAACCGCTGTTTTCTGTTTGAACGCCTTCAAACAGGCCAGCACCGACTGGGCGCGCTCGTTCATAAGGTGCGCCGTCAAGGAGACTGAGTCCAACTCCAAACCGAGAAAAGAGATGCTCTGAACCGGGAGGAGCTTGCTCTTTTCCCAGCTGACCCGAAGCCCTAGTCGGCTGAGGTGTGAGAGCACCAGGTCCCTGTGTGTGCATAACCCGTCTTGAGAGTGAGCTAGGATTAGCCAGTCGTCTAGTGTGGCCATCATCCGCCCGGGAGACCGTGCCGTGAACTCCGTCGCTCGGAGAGCGAGGTCGGTCGTCGAGCGCAGTTCCTGCATCAATCCCGGGGCGGAACTACCCTCGTGCAGTTCCTTTAGCGCCTTGGCAGACTTGCAGGAGAGCCATGGCGTGCAGGGCGGAGGCGGCTTGTCCAGCAGCGCCGTAGGCTTTGACCGTCAGAGACGACGTAAACCTACAGGCCTTGGACGGGGGCTTTGGGCACCCACGCCAGATGGCGGCGCTCTGCGGGCATAGGTGCACCGCGAGCGCCTTTATCCACCGGGGGATTGCCGAATAACCCTTGGCCGCCCCACCATCGAGGGTAGTGAGAGCGGGGAAGCTGAAAAGATCGGGACCGGGCAGTAAAAGGTGCCTCCCGCGATCTTGTCAGCTCTTCATGCACTTCAGGGAAGAAAGGAACGGGGCGGGGCGTGGCTTTGAGCGGCGCCGCGAGCCCAGGAACCAATCACAGAGCCGCGAGGGTTCAGGGAAGAGCGGTGAAATCCACTCTAACCGACGCTCGCGGCTGTCCGGGAAAGCATGTCGTCATCTCCGCGTCAGCCTGTGACTGGGCGATCGACCCCGAAGGGAGGAGCCCAGCCGAGGCTTCCGACTGGACGAGCCCGCTCTCCGATGCTGCGCTCGAGAGCTCATCACTTTCGCGGGCTCCGAATAAGAGGTCGAACTCGCCGTGAGACGAGCCGGCGGACTCACCCGGAAGCCCGATCGGGGCAGACGAGCGTGCTGGGGAATGGGAGTTCCGCGGGGGGATACCCGGCGGAGGCGGTCCCATTGGGGTCCCCAAATCGCCCCCAGTGCTAGCCGCGCTGGCCTCAAACCCGTGGGTAAAAGGACCGAGGCGGGAGCCTCTGGGGTGGCTCGCTTCCTTATGAAGGCGAGCCGCGACCGCAATGTTGCCATGGACACATTCTCGCAATGAGAATGTGACCATCCACGAACGCTGTCTCCGCGTGAGCAGTGCCCAGACACGAAAGACAGTGATCGTGACCGTTAGAAGGCGAGAGATAACGAGCACAACCAGGAATAACACACAATCGGAAAAGCATCTTTAAAAAGACGCGTCTTTAAAAAGACGTTCCGTGTGTGCGCTCTTTTAGAGAAATATATACTCTTTTAGAGGGGAAAAATGCTCTTTCAGAAAATATACTCTCTAGTTTTTCTGCCGAAGCGCCCAGGGGCATTCTCTGCAGTGCACCAGTGCAGAGGGGGGAGAAGCCGCTGAAATGCGCCGTCAGATCCAGCAGGTGAATGAACAGTAGTATTCAGCTCAATGAGCATGACCGTTCGGCTCCGAAGAGAAAATCTGAATGAGTGGTTGCATACCAGCTCCTTTTATACCCGTATGTTCGGGGGAGTGGCATGCAAATACCACTCGCCAATTTTCATTGGCCTTTTATCAAAGACCAGAGGTGTCTTGGGCTCCCAAGAGTGACCCCTAGTGTCACTACATCGACACCAACGTCGAGTGAGTGACAGATAGGGAACTATGGTTATTACGTAGTACAAAGAGGAAGTGGTCTGTCTTTTATAGAAATTACGGCACAGTTAGGTTTTTATAGATTTTTATTCTTATTTCTCAAAAAAAAAGAGGTGAATATCTAAAAATCAGGGTGAGGTTCTCTTTAAGGAGACTACAAATGGAATACAATGGATTAAATTAAGTAATAATGGAGAATTCTTTAAAAAAATAAGGTTTAATTATCACATTGCTATGCCTTTCTATTTGTCTTCTTCTTTTGATTTTCACTTCTCAATTATTTCAGATTACTTTAACCTGGTTGAAGTGCCACTTGGCGTATTACCGGAAGGCTCAGCCCCACCAGGAAACATCACATGGGATGGGAAAAATGGGCTTGATTGGACCATCATTATTTCCAGGCAAAATGGAGGTGATTACACATCTCCCGCTGGGGACTGGACAATCATTATTATTAATCCTGCCAGTGAAAGTGATGAAGCGTTAGCCATAGATAAAAGGTAAGGGAAAATGAAAGATTTAGTGATATATAAAAAGGTTGAAAATAAAAAGACACATGACCATTATATACATTTTTTTACTGGTAGTGTACTCTAAGGCATGCTTAAAACAATTAAGTAACATTACAACTATATGGACAAAACAGGTATGGCAGTTTTGCCCCATTAGATCTGTAGTCCTCAGATTCAATATTTCCAATTTAATTTCAATTTCAAGATTTCAGCAATGAATTTTAAAGTTACGATGGGAATTATTTAGCAAACAACTGAAAAACTGTAGTGCAGGCCAAACTGTAATACCCTGTCTACACCGGACACGAGTGGCACGCTGTGTCAAAAGCAATAGAACCCATTATAATCAATGATGATGTCTACACTGGAAGCATCCATTGTAAACAGTAAACGGATGTCCCATTCCATTTTGTGCTGAACGCACTGGTGCTACTCCAGCTAACAACACAAATAAACGGTTTAGAACGTCCGTGTTGGCGCGTCCAGTGTAGACAGCCTCAAGCCGTTGCTTTGAATCGCGTCAACGGATGCGCCTAGTGTAGACAGGGTGTAAGGGGCTCTTAGAGTCTGTGAAGGGACACATATCTGAATCATTGCCATATTGCAAATAAAAGAAGGATATAAATAGAGAAAACCATCCTAAAAAAATAAATGAAAAAATAAAAAATCTGTGAATTACAGACACATTTCCTACAAAAGTATACGTTTTACTTAAAGTGTTACTGGTACACTGGTAGAGATCACTATGGCAACAGCATTTTTCCTTGAGAATACACATAATACAGCCAAGTAAAGAAAAAACACTTTAGAAAAAAATATGTAACATAATAGCCTTGAGGAAAGTGAAGTGTGGAATGGGAGGGCCTCACTGTGAACTGGCCCACAATGTATTCTGTTTCCTGGTTTATTTGTCTATGTTGACACTTTTAACCGCAGTGGCCTTCCACCACACTGACAGATGTCTGAACTCTCATTAGTATATGCCTCAGTAAAAAATGCTGGACACAAAGAAAACAATTTCACATTATACCACCACTACTGAATTTCCAGAGTATGGACACTGTGAGGTAATTTCATTAGACAGAAACAATACTAAAAACAGCCAAAAATGAGATGATTCAACAGGAAATGAATATACATGAGACATTTTCATAAACAAAAAAGCGACTGCATAATCTAGGTTTTTGTCATTTGTTATACAGCATGAAAATGAGCTATAATTAGTTAACAGTCAATTAGATGGCCTTTGAAGGGGTGGAAATCAATGTACAAATGCTCATCATACATTGTGAACACAAAGCTGGAAAAGAGGGAAAAGTCAATTATAACTGATTATTATGCCTCATCTGTTGGTGCAACAGCTAATATTCTGCATTGCTTCATCACTGATGCAGCATTACACCAGGATCTTCACCTCTGTGCTAATGAGTTACATAAGCCAAAAACACAACCTGAAGTTTCTTAAATCACTACCCTAATTTGTTGTGCCTGTCTAGGTTTGCTTAGTATTCGGGACCTTATTTTTACCAAAATAAAATCAAGGAAAAAAATTAAGTCTATTTTTAAAGCCAATATATTCATATATACAGTATGTGTGGGGGTGTGTGTGTGTGTGTGTGTGTGTATGTATGTATGTATATATATATATATATATATATATATATATATATATATATATATATATATATATATTTCACAATTCAATTATAAATTAAAAAAATGACAATTAAGCTCATTTTCCCCTACAAAGTCTGGCTGTAATTCTCATTATTCTCAATGGTGATTCATATTAGATTTTCATCACTCAAAAAATATTTTAGCCTATTTTAAAGATTTACGCATTTCAATTTCATAAAAAAAGAAATAAAATTTTTAAAAAAAAATCCCTCGAATTAACAAAATTAAATATGAAATATATATATATATGAAATATTTTATTTTATTTGATTAAGAATGCTCAATTCAGTTTGATGAAATTTTGTTATGAAATTGAAATGCAAAAATCTTAGAATTATTTTTTGAGTGTACTAAAATAAAGCAAGTTTACTAAATAACAGCAAAATTACTGTAATACAATTTTTCTTTTTCTTGTTCTTTTTAAATTAGCATAAAAGTTGTAAATCAAAAAAATTCCCATTTAAATACTTAACATTTAAATAATATATTATTATGTTTTTTTGTATTATAGTAATGAGATGTAAGGGGGGCAAAGTGCATAATTGTCATGAGAATAATATCACAACAATTAAAACAAATTTAATGGTCCTAAATATAGGCTTCTTTATCATGAAACAAATTAAATTTCTTATGACTGTTTTAAAAAAAAAAAATGTTTTAAGTAAAATACATGGACATGTCCTTGAAGGGTTCTGTGAGAATCACTTACTTATTCTAAATTCTATTTCACAGTGCTGTAAGTAAATCATGCAGGTACATAAATCTTGGTAAGCAAGCAAGCAAAAGTCTGTTTGGTATGTTTGCTTTTGTGTTTCACATGGCTGACGTTGATGATTCTGCTTCCCAACACAGAATGTAAAATTGATTAGAGTGACAGAAGGGTCACTGGCTCTCTGTAATTTACTCAAGTCCCTCCGCACAGATTTATTTGCCTTCATTATGTCCACATGTGTTTACTTGACAGGCACACTTGAGGAGACATAATCAGTGTGGATGATGGTGTACTTCGTTGCATCTTGAATTTTTGGGGTTTGTGTTTTCGCTATGATTAGAAAACGACCATGACTGACGGCAGTCCTACAATACGGGCAAGCTCTGAAATCCACTGCTACAGACACAAGCCAACCACCATCACTAAGACAAATATACAAAGAGATATTTTTCTGTGTGACGGCCATCCGGTGGACCCTACATGGAGACACACCCTGTTCAGTTTAGGGTAGGGCCGTCCATGTGCTGCCCACTGACTTCATACACCCATGCAAAATTCTAAAAACAGCCAACTCGGTGGACTATCCAGATGTCAAATAGTTTAGGGACTTGAGACAAAATAGATGCCAGACTTGTAGGCTAAACTATAGGAAAGATTCACTTAATGAACTGGCCAATGAAAATGCTAAAGAAAGTGAAATTCAGCTGCTACAATTTTGAATGCGCTGATGGGTGTTTTGGGATAAGTCTAACATCAATTATATGATTTTACAATTGCAATATGATCCTAAGGAAACATAATGACTACATGGTTCTTTGTTTAATAGCATTTTAAAACAACATTCATTAATAAGTAATTGACATTCATAATAGTTTCAAAATCTAGTGAGCTGCGATGCTCTCTACTAAAGCAAACAATGAGGTTTGGTAAGAAACAAACCGAAATCTAATGTATTATTTAGTGAAAATGTTGACTGAACATTACTCTCTTCTGCGCATTCATGTGACTGCATGAGAGCTGCAGTTCACGCAGCCTCCCGCTCGCGACATGGGGCATTCAAGCGAAAACTCGTTTTGTTTATCTTAAGACAGGTCCACTGTCCACCACAGCGATAGAAACAACAGAACACAACACAACTGCACACAAACCAGAGAACAGAACTTACTAGATATGTCTGATGAGTTTGTAGTCAGAGAATAGATGCATTTCTATGTCCAGCCTTATTTATTTGAAACAGAGTACTAAATCAAACTGAGAGAAATAGAGGAAGTGGGAAAGTTTTGTCTCCATTTTGAACTGGTGAGCATTTGTGACAGATCTCCGACTGAAGAGAGCGATACGATACCTCAGCGAAAACATTTGGTAGGTGTAACATTCTTGGCCAAAATCAAGTACCGGTAGTTTTTAACCAGCTAGTGAGATGCTGGCTTCAATATACTGTTATGAGAAAGTTTTTGGACCGGTGCCATTTCATAGCGGGTGGGGCTGCATGGCGTAAATCCACTCGATGCCAAAAATAGAAACCAAGCGATTGGCAGAATGTCCTGTTGCTCATCACGGCTGGTTAAGACAAAAACTCTGACTCTGATATATTTTTTAATCACGTGTTGTTTGCCATCAGATTAGGACATGGTGTGACTGTAGTCACCCTTCAGCCAGCTGTCTATCTCTCTCAGTTTAATTGAGAACTCTGTTTAAAACAAATAAAGCTGGACAAAAAAATATATCTATTCTCCAACTACAAACTCATCAGACATATTTAGTAAGTTCTGTTCTCTGATTTGTGTGCAGTTGTATTGTGTTTTGTTGCCAATATCGCTGTGGCAGACCTGTTTTTAGATAAACAAAATGAGTTTTCGCTTGAATGCCCCATCTCATGTCAGATACTGCTCTCGTGCAGTCTCATAAACACGCAGAGGAGAGTGATGGTCGGTCAACATTATCACTAAATAATACATTAGATTTTAGTTTGTTTTTCACCAAAGCTCATCATATGCATTCATAACAATCATGAGTCTCATGGAATAATTTATTAGACTTCTGAATTATACTTTTGAAGCTTGAAAAGGTGCAATTGTCAACCATAAACTGCAATTGTATGACATCACTGAGCACAACTTTTTTTCACAATTTCTCCCTTTGTGTTAAGAAAAAGAAAGAAAGTCATATAGGGTTATAACAACACAGGGATGAGTAAACAATGACTGAATTTTCATTTTCGGGTGTACTATCCCTTTAAGCATTGCATGATGTAATAATGCTTGTAATTAATGAAAATTAATACAAAGTGTTAGCCTGCGTTCAGTGATTCTAAAATGTACATGGCCATGTTTTCACAAAACACAAACCCACTTAATTCCAACATTTCTGACAGACACAAAAACCCCCAAAGACACAAATTTATAAGGTGTGAGTACTTACTGAGCTCTGCAATGCTCCCCACTCGAGTCGCCAGGAGGGACTGTTCAATGGTGCGGAGTTCTGCCTGGCTGTAGGCATGACCCTCCCCGGTTTTCCCTGATCGCTGCTGGTCACGGTGCAGGTTCAGACTGTCCGGCAGACTCAATATACCTGGACCAGAGATCAGAGAATCAAACGTCAACAAATGCGTACAAAAGTCAAAAACAGACAAAAAAATAAATAAATAAATATGCAATGGGGCCTTGGAGCTTTTGGAGCAAAGTGTTATGACATTATTATTGTTTGAGACACAAATCAAACAACCCCTGAAGCAATTAAAACAGCTGTTTTTGTGTTGGACCGCTTTCAAATTGTAACAAGCCATGCACTCTCAGGTGAGTTCAGCAGCAGCATGTAGTTTTGGCTGGAGCCCTGGTCGTCTACTGTTCATTCAATAACCCTAATCAAATTACTGCACACATCCACTGCCAGTGCCTTTGTTTGAACAGGAGAATAGGCTGCGACAGATGGGATATTGAGCCCAGCCACAGGTGAATAGGGACAGACATGCAGCTATCTGTCTGAGCTAATGGCTTCACACGCAGGGAGTAGATTGTGTTTCTAAATGGGTATTAATTAAAGGTTTGATATCTGTACTTATTCAAACAAAAATGAAAATTCTCTCATCATTTACTCACTGTCATCTCTTCCCATTGTATGACATACTTTCTTCTGCAGAACACAAATTTAGATATTTAGAAGAATATTCCAGCTCTGTAGGTCCACTACTGTGGGTGAGAAACAGATCAATATTAAAGTCCTTTTTTTCCTTGACATTCTTCTCCCTGCCCAGTGCATGAAGAATGTGAATCACCAAAAACACCAGAAGAAGAATGTGGAAGTGATCTGTTTCTCACCCACACTTATCATATCACATCTGAAGATATGGATTTAACCACTGGTGTCGTATGGATTACTTTTATGCTGATTTATGTGATTTTTGGAGCTTCAAAATTTTGGCACCCATTCACTTGCACTGTTTGGACCAAAAGAGCTGAAATATTCTTCTGAAAGTCTTCATTTGTGTTCTGCAGATGAAAGAAAGGGATTCACATCTGGGATGGCATGAGGGTGAGTTAGTGATGAGAGAATTTTAATTTTTGGGTGAACTATCCCTTTAAGACATTATTTAGTATGTTTATTATAGTGTTTTCCTTAACAAACCATTGGTATAAACAAGAGCGCAACAGTTGGTTTTCAGGAGTAAAAAATGCCATTCACTTTCTCCTTAGGGGAACTGATTATAAACAATAACTTTTAAACCTTTAAAGACAGACCTACCATGAGCTCCGAGGTTGTAAATTGATTGTATATGCTTCTGTTAAAGCCATCAGTCTGAGTTATTAACACTTATTTTTTTTTAAATCTCAACCAATAGCAGAATTACTGCTAAAGAACTACACTACCCATGATCCTGAAGGGAAACAATCCACCACTTAGAGAATTGTGGCCAACAAAGCACACCAAATGAGCTCAGCAGCACTGTAAATGATGCAAAAATGTTGGTCTATCTACAATCCCAAACTACTTTTGAATATTTCGCTATAAACATATAATGGATAACTTTCAATCAATAGTTTAATATTTTTTATAGGGATTGTAGGTTATATCCTCATGAAGGACGTTACTGTGAATACAAATTCTTGTACCTTTGTCTTTTTGTCAGATTTTCAAGTACTTTCTTGCTTCAAACAAAGGTGTGTTGTGTGATTCACATCAGAGCTGGTTGATTTGGTTCATGGCTTTGAACTCTTTTATGAAAACTTTTATGAAAACTTTATGGCAAAGATTAATGGGAAAAATACTTAAGGAAATTAAGATGGCTGAAAAAGTGGGCGGGCACTGTTGCACTCTATATAGAAAAAATCGGATCCCCAGACAGACATGCATCATAATGGTGGTATACCAAATAGTTCTATTATTTTTATATGTAACTAATTGTAATTACTAAAAACTAACCTCAATGCAGGAAATAAACCTACCCCTAAATAAACCCTTTGCCATTTTTTTTTAAAGCATTTGCTGTGTTTATGAATTGATTTTCCAATTGAGAATGGGCAAAAGTGACAATTTTGTACCCAAACTGTTGCTAAGTGTACCACACACATGCACACCAGTCTACCAGGAAGCTATTTTAAGTAGGATATATTCTTGACTTTCATCTAAAAGGATTTGTGTTGTCAGTCTCTCAGAGGTAGGTAAATATCCTGTATCCTGTTGTATATTGAATGAATCCATTAGCACCAGACATCACTGGGAGAGAAACAGAAACTCATGGAGTTTTCATAAAGCTATGATTAAAATGACCTGGCACTGCTGTGAATGTCTCTGTGGTTACTGAGTATATGCATAATGGAGGATGTGCAATATTCAGCAGACAGTGAAGACAAGCTGAATGCTTTGTCAAGAGACACAACTTTGTTCATGGGTGAAATGATGCTTTTAAGAAATCTTGAGGGGAGTTTGAGCGAAGGAATCTTCTTTGTTTTGGTTGACTGTCTTGTTTTAATTTCCTTTTGAGATGGGTGCAGCACCACGACGAAAGATACAAATGGTTTGTTGGATTTTTATAGGGCTCAGTAATAATGATAATGAGTAATAATTTTAGCAACATATGTTTGTGTCAGAAAGAAATATATTTTTCATTATAAACCTGCCTACTCTCATGAAATGACAATCATGAAAATGACAAAATTTTTGCAGTTCAAAATGTATGTGCTGTGTAACACGTTTGGCTGCAAGTTTCCAGTGAAATGTTCAGCTGGAAGCGCCAAAAGCAAGTAAAATAGAGGTTTTAAGGTGAATTTTAGATGGATGTTTTTAAAACTCTCTAAAGTAAAACTTTTTCCTGAACCTAACCAATAGTGTTTTCAAATATAAATGAGACGTTTAACCAAATCAACGCCTAAACCTAACAACTAGTGCTTTAAAATGCAGAAGCAAAATGAAAAATCACATTTTCTGAACCAACCACATTATTTCGTGCCACTTCTATGACTCTGTTGTGTCACATGTCAGCTTGAGTTCATGGCTGGACTTGAACCGCAATCCTCTAAGTAGTCCAACGCCCTATCAGGTGAGCTACTGCACAAGCTAATCATATTGGAATAAGTGTATATATGTGGGTGAGTCTGTCATACAAGCATTTTTCAAAAGATGTTTTAGAGTAAAGTGTGTCGATATCATAAAATAGCAGGGTCTGAGGAATAGAGGAAAAATAAGTATTTATAAAGTCATAATCAGCCATTAAAGTCATGATTTGAGTGAAAGTGAATAAAACACACAGTTATTGTAGCGCCTCTAGTGTTCATTTCACCTGGAAACTGCAGGAAATTGTACCTGGAGACACGTATAACAAGTTTAGCAAAAATTTATATAGAGTTACGTTTTCACTATGAGACCAGGTTACAAACAATTTTCTTAATAGAATATAAGTTACAACAAATTTACAAGGGTTTTTAATTTGCAATAAAAAAATAAATAAAATAAAAATACTGGGAAATCATAATAATGTACAGCTATAATGTAACTGAAAGACAATAATAAATTAATACAACCAATTTTGCTGGAAGATTATGGCACAATGGCAAGATAACTTTAGCTTGATGGCCATATATTTAATTTGCCAGGCATAAAACTGCACATGGTCATCTAGGCATACTGACAACCCAGTCCTGGCAAGACAGGGCAAGTAACAGTTCCTTGTGCTGATCCAAAACTCTCTCACACTGGTCTCTCATTGTTGAGCCCTGCTTATGTTGTGCATGCCCCCTAATCAAGCCTCAGGACATGACACAAGCCAGTTACAGGAGTTGCAGCATTTTTCTGCTGTTTTTTTTTTTTTTTTTTTTTTTTTTTTTTTACACTGAGAGGTGAGAAAGAATGATGTTTAAAACAGAATCTGTAGGAAGCTACAGTGGATTGCTCAACCTGTTTTTGTATTCTTTAAGAAGCAGAGAATATCTTACAATCTGTTTTTACACACACATACACACACACACGTTTATTTTTCTTTCATGGTGGAGACTTTCCATCGACTTACATTCTTTTTATACTCAGCTAACAATGTTTTCTATTCTCTACCCCTAATCCTCACTCAAACCTTATGCATTTTTACATTTTTATTAAGAGAGTATATTTTTAAATATTTATATGTAATATTATTTATGATTAGATATTTATTATCTAGTTTTTTAAAGCAGTTTTCCATTGGCTGGACCCCAGGTGATTTCATTTACTTATTATCAGAATCAGAATCAGAATGAGCTTTATTGCCAAGTATGCTTACACACACAAGGAATTTGACATGGTGACAGAAACTTCCAGTGCAAATGCAACCGTGTATACATACATACAAACATATACATTTAAACATGTACATATAGTGACATAAAAATAAGATATAACAGATGAAAAAAGAGAAATACATATACAATAGAGCAATAATGTTGTTCGAATATTTTATATACAGTTATACGCAGGTGATGTATTGAAGAAGAGGTAGGATACGTTAAAGAATATAAATGAAATATGGAATAGGAATGGAACAGCAGGGAACTTCACACTGCTCCAGTGATCTGTTGAAAATCTGTGTGAAGATGGGGGCCAGCTGGTCAGCACAGGATTTTAGACAAGTGAGTGAAACACCGTCTGGGCCCTGTGCTTTACTTGTCTTCTGTTTCCGGAAGGCCTGGCACACATCCTCTTCACAGAGCTTAAGTGTAGGTAGAGTAGCAGGAGAGGTGAGGAGGGGGGTTGCAGGTGTAAATGTTTGTGTGCCGTGAAGGTCAGAGCAGCTGTGGGGTGTGAGGCTGTAAATTCTACAATAAGCACATTTAGGTCGTCAGCCAACTGTTGATTCCCGACAGTGTTGGGAGATGGTGTCTTGTAATTGATAAAGTCTTTCAGGCCTCTCCACACTGATGCAGGGTCATTAGCTGAAAACTGTTTTTTCAGCCTTTCAAGATAGCTTCTTTTAGCCACTCTGATTTCCTTTGTCAGTCTGTTTTCGGCCTGATTATACAAGATTTTATCCCCACTTCTGTAAGCATCGTCTTTAGCCTGATGAAGCTGCCTGAGTTTTGCTGTAAACCATGGTTTGTTGTTGTAGTATGTTAAATAAGTCCCAGTAGGAATGCACATATCCTCACAGAAACTAATATATGATGTCACAGTATCTGTGAGCTCATCCAGGTCTGTGGCTGCAGCCTCAAAAACACTTCAATCAGGGCAGTCAAAGCAGGCTTGAAGATCCAGTTCTGCTTCATTGGTCCATCTCTTTACAGTCCTTACTACTGGTTTAGGTGATTTTAGTTTCTGCCTGTTGATCAGAAGAAGATGATCCAGACAGTGATCAGAGAGTCCCAAAGCTTCTCTAGGGACAGAGTGACATGCATCCTTTATTGTTGTGTAGCAGTGATCCAGTATATTTCTGTCTCTGATGGGGCATGTAATGTGCTGTCTGTATTTTGGCAGTTCACGTGTGAGATTTGCCTTGTTAAACGTGCGCTCATGAGAGGGATGACGTAAGCTCGTTGGTAAGGTCACACGTGGAGCATGAGGCAGGAAGCGTGTCATTGTTTACAAGAGATACTTCAGTATTGTATGACCCCTTCACCCAATCAACATTCTAGACTCTGTCCATGAAACCTTTCACTCGTACTCTCTCTTTACTCTCTTTACTCCCATCACATCAACTTATGCAATCAGATCAAATAGTGAAATTTATTTTTGGAATTTTCTCGTCTTTCCATCTTTGCAACTTCACCGAGTTTCAAGCATGTTATCTAGCTCCAGCACTTGTATTCTCCACTGCGAGTGAAGCAACTATTATTTTTTATTCTCAGCAATGTTTTTCTTTGCTTGATATGGAGTTAACTTAATGGTGAAGGAGGCTGGATTAGAAAAATGAGACCACAGTCCCTTAAAGGTTGTGACCTTGTGAAATATTAGTCTGCAATCCTTGGCCAGCTGCTTGAAAAACACGTTCCTTAGCTCATAATGCAGTCTGTGTTTTTAAAAACCTCTTTCTTTAACTATACTGGGAATGTTTTTCCTTGCTCAATTTGTACAGTGAAAGGTGGAGAAGTCTACTCTAAGAACAATTTGCAAAGACTACTTTCAGATAAGATGGCATATATAATGAAGTTCAAATGCTGCTAGACACTTCAATCATAGTTGGGGAGGGACAGGGCACTGGGGACTGGGAGACTACTTTATTTAGAGAACAACTAGGAAGCTTCCTCTCTGGAGAAGATCAGTGGACAGACTTGTTTTTAAAGACAAACTTGGTGACCTCATAGTGTTTGCTGACAACAAATGGACACCAGAACTGGGCGAGGAAAACACTAAAATTAGAATTAAAATTAGAGATATCGTTACAGCATCGTTAGCGTTTACATAACACGTGCTTATGTGTTCAAAAACAGCTAAACGAGCTGTTGAAAGTTACAATTAAGACTAATTTTAACTTGATATGGCTTATTAAAAGACAACACTTAGGATGGGACATTAAAAAAGGGGTGTGTATGGCTGTAGCGGTGCTTTAAAGGGAATGTGACTTAAAAGATGAATATTTTCAAGAGGAATTTTCCATGCAAATGTCTAATAACTAAAAGCATGCTGTCAGAACACTTAAAGCATTGACACTAAAAATAGTAAGACTCAAAAAATTAACAAATCTAGATGAACTAGTCCAGCTTCCTAATATCCTATGCGCTGATGGGCGTTTTGGGTGAAGTCTAGCATCTATCATTTAATTCAAAGAAAGATTCCTATTGTCCAGTTTTTGTCCTGTTTTCACAATGCACAAATAGTCCTACCCATTGTGCCTGGTTATCCAAGACAGAGCACATCCTTTATGTGAAACTTCCAGCAAATTTTTGCAAAGAATATGTCTGAGCTTAAGTCAAATCTTGAGTGTTTCTTTTTTTTTTTTTTCTCAGAGAAACCTCTACAACTATAAGCTGCTCACTGACCTGAATATCTCATTGCTCTTATAGTTCAGTGGTAATCCTTAGCTCCTATAATCCAATTTATTCACCAAAATAAGACAACAGGATGTATTATTGAAAATATTGTGTGTTTGAAACTGGGTTACTGCAATATTGTTTTATATTCTGCTGTAATTACTAAAGGTGTGTCTATGTAATGAGGACAGACTAAGCATCATTACTGGCATTTGCTAAGGAGCATTCACACCAAATGCGCTTTTGTGTCCGTCTGCTCTGTTTCTTAATTAGTTTTGAAAGTTTACAATGCATCATGTGCTAGACTGATATATTTGACTATTGCGCCTGCATTCTGTTAAATTCATCACGCTCCGTTCAGCTTTTTTAGATGCAAGGACATGTTCGCCAAGTACTGTATCACTATTGCTGTAGCTCAAACTTGGGGTAAAGGGTTTTTCAATAAAACAGACTGGCAGACAATAAAACTGGTGAAAATCCCTTAGACTACTATTAAAATAGGGACCTGAGCCAAATCTAGGATGAGAATATCATAGAGATTTGGGATGGGCTCTTTTAACTTTGGCCAGTAAGAAACCACCAAGTAACCACTAAGAACTCCTTCCAACAATATTTCAATATCCTGACAACCATTCAGAACACCTTATCAACCAAATAGCAATGCCCTAGCAACCACTAAGAACACCCTAACACATGGCAGCAAGTTTTGCATTCACTAGCATCATTCAAGTTCATTTATATGCAATGCATCTTGCAGGCATATCAGCATTTTTTATAAAAGTGTTTCATTTGACTGATAAAACTATGGTTTCAATGAGCGAACACTTACCTAACTTTCAATGGATATTAAAAGCCCATTAATGACTTCTCTCAAGACCTTGGGGACCCTTGGGGAGCAGTCATTATGTAGAGGATTACTGAAATCTAAAGATCCAGCAGATCTGGGTAAGTATCAGTCTCTGCTTGCATCTTTTTCAGATAACGTTAAATCTGCAAAAACTTCCTATTACCAGAACAAGATCAACACCACCACAGACACTCGCAGCTTGTTTAGAACATTCAAAAAACTTCTCTGTCCTCCCCCTCCACCGCCTGACACATCACTGACAGCAGATGTCTTTGCAACATTTTTTACTAATAAGGTTACAGCCATCAGCAATACATTCTCAGCACCACACCCTGTCAAACAACCGTCTCCTGTATGCAACTCTTCTGTCTCTATGTTCTATCCTTTAACTGACACTGAGGTCTCTAAACTCCTCCTCTCCAACTACTCTCCACCACCTGTTCCCTTGACCCCATTCCTTCACACCTTCTCCTGGCCATCTCTCCGTCCATCCTACCTGCACTCACACACATAATTAACACATCTCTACTTACAGGCATTTTTCCCACTACATTTAAGAAGGCTCAAGTAACCCCGCTGCTGAAAAAACCTGTACTTAACCCCACACAAGTAGAACACTACAGACCAGTCTCACTCATCCCATTCATGGCAAAAACACTTGAAAGGGCAGTTTTCAATCAGATCTCTGCCTATATCTCACAGAACAAGCTACTGGATGACAATCAGTCAGGCTTCAAAAGTGGAAACCACTGAGACTACCCTGCTGTTTGTCAATAAGTCGCTGAGACAGGTGAAAGCTGGATCCAGATCATCCGTCCTGATTCTACTGGACCTTTCTGCAGCCTTTGACACAGTCAAAAATCAGATCCTTCTCTCCACCCTCTCTACTCTGGGCATCACAGGAACTGTGCTTGACTGGTTTAATTCCTATCTCTCAGGTAGGTCCTTCAAGGTAAGCTGGAGAGGTGAGGTGTCCAAGTCACATCAGCTACTTACTGGGGTACCTCAGGGCTCAGTGCTTGGGCCACTTCTCTTCTCTATATACACAACATCACTGGGACCCATCATTCAGGCACATGGTTTCTCTTACCACTGCTACGCCGATGACACACAGCTCTACTTGTCTTTCCAGCCCAGCGACACCATGATGACTGCTCAAATCTCTGCCTGTTTGGCAGACATCTTGGCCTGGATGAAGGAACATCACCAACTTAACCTAGCCAAGACTGAACTCCTTGTCTTTCCAGCCAACCCTGCTGTTGAACACAACATCACCATGCAGCTGGGTTCAACTATAGTAACACCTTCCAAAACGGTCAGAAATCTAGGGGTAACCATCGATAACCAACTAAATTTCACAGACCACATCATAAAGATGGCATGATCATGTATATTTATACTCTACAATATCAGGAAGATAAGACCCTTCCTCTCTGAACATGCCACACAACTTCTTGTTCAGTCACTTGTCATAACTAGACTGGACTACTGTAACACTCTCATTGCAGGCCTCCCTGCATGCGCAATTAGACCCCTGCAAATGATCCAGAATTCAGCAGCACATCTGGTCTTTAATGAACCAAAGGCAGCGCATGTTACACCAATCCTTGTCTCTCTTCACTGGCTGCTGGTTGATGCACGTATCAAATTCAAAGCTCTGATGCTGGAATACAGAACAAAATACCAAAAAAATTTCTGCAGAGCTATGTTCCCACCAGAAGCCTGCGGTCGGCTAAGGAACGGCACCTTGTTGTACCTACACAAAGAGGCACCAAAACACTTTCTCAGACTTTCGGTTTCATCATACCACATTGGTGGAATAAACTTCCCAACTCCATCTGTGAAACTGACTCACTTTCTGTCTTCAAAAAATAGCTAAAAACACATCTTTTCCATGAGCACTTAACCAGTCACTAAAAAAACAAATACAAATTCTTGTTGCACTTTAATCTGTCTTGAATACTACTATTCTGATGCTAGTGAAACGGCACGTTTCATACCACTGTCTCCTTAAGATGATTCGCTTATAATGTATTCCTCTTTTGTAAGTCGCTTTGGATAAAAGCGTCTGCCAAATAAATAAATGTAAAAATGTAAATGTAATGATAAGGCCTTCATTCTCTGCTGGATTTACTGGCATTTAAGTGATATCCAAAGATGACTTGGATGCATCTATTGGACATAAATTCAGAACTTCTCAAACACAACAGACTATCACATCATCCCCCTCTGCCACTACATCTGTCACTTCAGAGCCATTTTTTTTTTCTTATTAAGGAAACAGAGAGGCATACAATGTCAGCGAAGCAGATGGGAGTAAAATCAACACTATAAGTGCAGGTAAATTATGGGTTATTAGCTAATTGCCAAATGGATTATTAATTTATTGGTGCAGGTTTCAAGCTGCATGCTTAAACAAATACTATAAATACATTAAGAAAAGGAAAGGACTGTGTGTGTATATGTTTGAGTACTACAGTACAGTGGTTCTTAACTGTGTCGACCCAAGACAGTACCAAAATTGTTTACGAAAAAGTTACTAAAATCAAACATAGAAATCTATTTATATTACCATGAACTGTATAGTCCCAACAAGTTTGTTTTTCCAAACTTATATGACTTTTTTTCTTCCATGTAACACAAAAGTTGATGTTAGGCAGAATGTTAAAGTTTCAGTCACCATTCACTTTCATTCTATAGAAGAAAAAAAAAGATGCAATGAAACTGAATGGTGACCAAGGCTCTCAGTCCCCAAGATATGGGTGAATATGGGTTTAGAACAACATGAGGGTCAATAAATTATATTAGAATTTTCCTTTAATAATGCACTTGTGCAATTCAGTCAATTAAGTTGCCCACAGATTTCACACAGCCACACGGCAACAGATTGTTCCCTGTGTTGGTCTCCCTGTAATCGTCAGTTCTGGCAAGAGTGAGTGATGTGGTAGGCCTATATTCTAGCGTGCCTGAGACCCCCTGTCAGCTCCACACTTAATAATTTCATCTACAATCAATATTTCCCATTCTTTTCCTGTGATAGAAACCTCTTCTCCTGTGAGAGCACACTCAGGCACTTTGTTTTGATTTCCGCTAGCGGTGATAAGGCACTGGGGGAAAAATCTGTTAATTCCAGTGGAAGATTAATTCACAGCCTACAGTAACAACTTTGCAGAAGATATAAAATCGCGAAAGAGCAATTAGATTTTTTTCATAATCAAAAGGGCTCAGAGAAGCTTTGTTCCGTTAAATAAATGTAAGTATCCTTCTGAGGATCAGGACAATTGTAAATCAACGAAGGAACCAGACAAAAAAACTCTTTAGCTCGCATTCAATTTGTTGAAGGCGAGGCCATATATATTAGTTGGAGGAATGTCCCATCGATTTTTCTATGGTGTATGAATGCTCTCTTACCAGAGTGAGACTCGTATGGAATATTAACAGCCAAGTCTCCATAGCAACAGGGCAGAGCTGCCCAGCAGCCGTGTGATTGGTGGAAAGACGCAGGAATGTGCTGGATTTGAAGGTGGGAGCATGCATAATGCACAGTGACAAAAAGTTACATTTTAGGGGAGCTGCTTTCTCCCAAAATACTATCCGAGTGTGTGTATGAAAAGGACGCTGTACAAATAAATGTAGTAGCTTGCCTTCTGAAGAAGTCCTACTTTCAAGCATGGAAAGCATGAGCATCTGAAAAGTTACACTGAACGTTTGATTGAAAGTCATACGAAAATTGGACCAGAGAAGATAGGCTATATAAAAAAAAATTAAAAAATTGCAGTGAGGGAAAAGACCATCTTTGGTGAGAAATTACAGAAAATGTGTCATTAGGTCTTGTGGTATTTGGTGATTTGCATAAAATGATTTGTTTAGAAATTAGAGATACTTGAGCAGTGGTTTTTAATTTTATTTTTTACTTTAATTTAAAAAAAGAAATGATGCAACCCACATAACACCACCACCACACACACAAAAGCTTCAAAGTACCAAAACAAATGTCATAAAAATTATATTTGCTTGTAAATTCTTCCTAAGAAAATCATTCTTCCACAAATGCCATATCCATACTAATCCATTTTTGTTTGAAAACTGGAAAATGGAGAAAAACTGATAAAATGCTCAGTTTCCGACGGATGAAAATGTTTGTCTAATTCTAGTTAGGATCGGATTAGAGGTGCAAATGTAGCAAAATTAATGCATTTTTAAACAAAATCTTACGAGTGAGATTTGTTTTTGTTTGAAAACTCAGTTTACCGTTTCCTAAAGGTTTGAAAACCACTGCATGAGTGTAAAATCTTCTAAGCCTACTTAGGCAATGACAATTCATACGAGATGGTAAAATCATACAAAACAAATTTCCCAATTTGGTTTCCACTTTATGGTTAGGTTTAGATATGGGGTTTGGGGTTAAAAAAAATAAAGTAAAAAGCTCACGATTGCATGTTCAAAACACGGATGTTTCTCTTTCTTCCGTGCCACAAAACAGGGCTTTTTGGATATTTAGGGTGTGGGTAAGGTGTTACAATTTATTCTTAGGATTAGGTTTTCCTGAAAACAAGTTTTCTGTAACATGAAACAAAATAAATATCTGCGTTTACAATGACACAAGGGAAGCGCTGTACGACTTTGATTTCGTTAAATTAGTAAAACTTTTTATGAGGTTTTTATAAGGTTGGGAACACACCAAATATGTTCAAACCAAGAAATTGATCATATACTAAAGGCAACATTTAAAATGCATTAAATTATCCATTGCCTGAGGTTAAAAAAACAAACATCTATAATGAATATGCTTATGTACAATTGGGGGATGCCTCAAATGCTAATTCATTAAAACACCCCTTGAGCTGTCCGAATTTTCCTTCACCATGACAACTGAGGTGAATGCCCCTTCTTCATAACACAAACTGGTTCACAGCTGCTGTAGTTACAAGCAACAATTTGCCTTTCTGGCATTTCACATCTGCTTGAAGCAGTGAGATCAACAAGGGACAGTGCAATTTTAATGAGGGCCAAGCTGAGTTGTACAGTATCCGCAGAGCTCAATTAGTCCTGTAAAACTAAAAAATCACTTTTCTTAAACCTGTGGTGCTCAGAATTTAAAAGTGAATTTGTTTTGAGGTAATAATCAATCCATAAAACTTTCTTAAAGTAAAAATGACATGCCGTTTTACTACAATATTCTATCATATTTCCATGCAAAACAGGATATTCAATAAGAAAAAATAGGGCGGGACTTGATTTATCCATCAGGAATTGGTTGGATAATGAAAAGTGAGCATATACCAGAATGGAGTCAAGTGGCTGGAGCGGAGGGGTTAAAAAAGTACGAGAAATTGGTGAAGTCAGAAGAAAAGGAAAGTCATTTCAGAGGTGGAGCAAGTTATTTCGATGAAAGTTTGCAAATAACATGCACAGATAAATTGTGCCCAATTTTCACATGTTATGATTGACAGCTGAGATTACTTTGAGGAAAAGGACACAGAAATTCCCAACCACCAACATTCTGGCCATGAGAGGATGACATTTCTCTCTTCTGGGAAGTGTTTCAGTTCCGTTTCCATGTTCTGACCACCACTGTTTCTGCTAATGGAAGTCACACTATGTCAGATAATTTGCCTCTATAATAAGCATTAACATAAAATTTTCACATAAAGAGTTTTGCATCCTGTTTAAAAGAGCCATATTCCCAATAGTCATTCGTATTACAAGTGACAAACAAAAGTAAAGCACTCCAGACAATTTCTTTTTTTTAATTCTTTTTTATGGGCTGTTAGGAAACGATTCACACTCAGGTCGCCTGCAAATAAGCACTACTGCCTTATGCCGGCAAATGTGCACTACCTGCAAGGCCACGTCTCCGACATCCAGACAATTTCAAAGATGATTTTATCCCGACTGCCACAAATACCCCTGGACATGCTGCCACACCACAAATAATTAATACTGTTCACATCATATAATGGGATCAAAGACAGTCCCATGCTGCTGCTCTCCATCTGTGCTCCCTGAGCCTGAGTCATCACGACAGAGGGTAACAGGCAGAAGCCATGCAGTCAAAACCAACCAATCAAAACAGACTTATATCCTAATTCCCTCTCTTTTTTCATCCAGTACATGGTTTACACATCAGATTTGTAACTGGTCTTTGAAGCTACACACAGTATTTTTCACCCATTTAAAATGTTATACACACAGAAATGAATAGCATTTTTGAAAAATATGTTTAATATTATGTAAACTGAAATTAAATGAAGACTCCAGTCTTACAAGTAGTTTAAAAAAGCTGTTTTATATTACATTGAGCGGGTCGCCTCATGGGGGCAGACATGTTGAGATCACACGACCAGCCGAAAACTACTCTATCTCAGTAACACCCCTGTCATTGGACACTCTCGCAGAAAATGTTAATAATCACATCCAACTGCGAATAGTGCATTTCTGCAATGGTTTTGGTTAGAAATAAAACACACGCTTTGCAAGTCAACGAAGACAACATAAAGAAAAAGTGCTCCTTAAATACATCTAGTGTGCTGTACATAGAAATACTTTATAATAACCATTTTGTTTCTACATGAAAGAAAAGGATGAGGCAAAGGTAAAATATATGGCAGAGGAGGCCTGGATGCAAAGATTTTGTGCCCGGAAATATGATTGCCTTGCTGATTAACATTGTGTGGGCAGCATGCTGCAAATTGTGTTTAAAATGTGGTGCGTTTGGGTTTATGACGTGAATGTCTTTTAGCCTGCAGACCTCAGCGGAAGCCAACCACTGTTGGGAGGCAGCAGAAATTTTGAAGCCAATGGCAAAGCCAGACTCAGTGACCTAATCGCAATCCTGACTTTTTTCACATGCTTCTTATCTGCTTTATAGAGACAAAGGGAAGGAAAGGTAGATACAGCTAGTTAACATGGGAGAGATGTAGAGACTTGTAAAAAGAGATGCAAAAGGGAGTAGCGTGAGAGAAAAAAGGCATGGGGAAAATATAAAACTAGAGTGATTTATATTTTACAAGCTTTTATATCATTTACAAATGCTATTATGCTCTCTCCTGGGCTTCTGCTTTAATTTTTCATTATTCTCAGTCTTGGCCAGGTAAAAGAAAAGTTCAAACCTGTATTACTTTTGAAACTGAAGCAATCTACACGACATAATAAGAAGAAGCACTGTCAGAATGTCCTAAAAAGTCTCAAACCAACCTACCCAGCTACAGATCCAGGGATTTCACACCTTTTATCCAATGAATTTCCATTACTGTCTAAGGATTTTTTTTTTTTTTTAAACTGTCAAAATTAGACCAATTCACAAATTAATGATTCAGACCAATTTGTTAAATGGTTTTAAATGATTCATTAAAAAGCACCGAATCAAAAGAATGATTCGCTCACTACCTGCACATCAATGGCTTGCAAGCAAATTTTTATCTAGTTGTTGAAATATTTAAGAACAGAGTATAACTACAACAATGTATGTTTGTTAACTACAGAAATTGCCATGACTTTTAAGCTTCTATTAATTTCCATCAATTTTCCAAGCCTGAAATTTTTTTTCTTTAAATTTCTCAATATTTCCAGGTTTTCCATGACCATGGTAATGCTGCAGACTGTAGGGGTGAACTGACTTTTTTTGTCCTCAAACTGAGATTCTCTGTTCGACCTGCTTGGTAAGATGGCTAATATAACCCAGAGGCCCCTACTTGGGGCCCAGCATGTATGCCTTGCTGCCACCAGGCCCAACCAGATGGTGGCCATATGTCTGCAGAACATAGAAGAGCCAGAAATACTAGGCCAAAAAAAAAATGAAGGAATGCATTACACAAGACGAACCACCACTATTTTTTTTTTCCTTTAAAGGGATAGTTCACCCAAAAATGAAAATTCTCTCATCATTCACTCAACCTCATGCCATGTGTATACCATTCTTTTTTTTTTTTTTTTTGGCTGAACACAAATTATGATTTTTAGAAGAACATTTCAGCTCTGTAGGTCCACACAATGCAAGTGAATGGTGGGCAGAACTCTGAAGATCCAAATATCCCATAAAGGCAGCATAAAAGTAATCCATCCGACTCCAGTGGTTTAATCCACGTCTTCTGAAGTGATCTAATCCTATAACTCCCTTTCACTCTAAATCTTGACAGCAGTCTCCTTGGCGATCATGATTTCCAGCTTGATTACACTTCCTATAGCGCCATCTAGCGCTCTGTGCATGGGTCAAGCACTAGTAAGTGTCACTGAGCTTGAAATCGTGATTGTGCCTAGAGACTGCAATGGCAAGATGTACAGTGAAAAAAGGAGTTTTATTTTGGTTTGTTCTCACCTAAAACCGACTGGATTGCTTTAAAACACTGGAGACTTTTATGATGCCTTTATGTGATATTTGGACCTTCAGAGTTTTGGTCACCATTCACTTGCATTGTGAGGACCAGCAGAGCTGAGATATTCTTCAAAAAATCTTCATTTGTGTTCTGCAGAATAAAAAAAGTCATAAACATCTGGGATGGCATGAGGGTGAGTAAATTATGAAAGAATGTTCCTTTTTGGGTGAACTATCCCTTAAAAGAGCCCAAGGCAAGATGCCACATCAGTATTTCTTCTACGCAATTGCCATAATCAAATCTACCACTGCACAAATTAATGTTTGAAAGTGTGCAATTCGTAAGTCCAAAACTGTTATATACAATATATGATCTGTCATCATTCCAGCGATGATCTGTCTGTCCAAATAAGTATACTGTTTTCTTTTTAAACTCAGAGATCTTCCTACCGATTTCTCCCAAAATAAAGGCTTGAGGGTTTAATCGGATCATCTTGCAATGCCACGTGAAAGTAAAGAAATTATTGGAGAAGTATATTATTATATTCCACTATTCAAAACAACACAACCGGCAACAACAACATATTTTTCTAGTGGATTGGGTTCCAAAAAACAAAAAAAACAAAAAAAAACTGTAAATAAAAGTAAACTAAGACCCTGTCACAATTAAAAAGATACCTCACACTGTTCCTCTCACAAAGCTATCTTATGATATCAAAATACTTTTACTATAGCCCATGACTTCAGGCAATACATTTTAATGTTTGCATTACATACTGCAACTAAATACATTTATAAGCTTTTTCAAATATAATCAAATCGTGCAGTAGCTCTACTGATAGAGCGTTGCACTTGCTTTGCAAAGGATCAGGGTACGAATCTTAAAGAACATGTTGACACATGATCCGAAAGTGGCAATTTTCATCTCACATTTACCTTTTATGACACTATCAGTTAGGTTTAGGTTTAAGGTTTAGAGTAGGGAGGTCAGTTTTGTTAATTTTAAAACTCAATAAGAGTATTAACCTTGAGAACCTCATCTGTTTGGGATAAAATGTAACTCACTTTTAGCGCTACTCAGTGGACATTTCACCTTGGAATTGCTGTGATATGTATAAGGAGATAATTTCCCCCCAAATTTTGCCACAGTCATGTAATTTTCATGAGACCAACTTTGGCATCTTGGAGCTATATACTATTAATCAACAGGGTCATGAGCAACTGAAATAATTAGCAATTATAGTCACAACAGCCTTGCAGAGGAATTTTACACTATTAACCAGAAACACACCACTCTAATTTAAGCTGCTACCACTAAAACAGTTCCAGAAGTGAGTTATTTTTGAGAGTCTCATTTAGGAGCAAGCAAATAGCACACTCTTTAAATATTTGATGTATAGACATTTGAAGGTAATATTGAAAGAGCAACACACACCGACATGAATGGAATATTTTCTGCCCATTATATTGTTCTCCAGGATGAAAATTGAAAATATGTTTGCTCAACAGGACAAGTTAGGTGCCAAGTGTTATATTTAAAAAATAAAAAAAAATCCTACACTAAGTATGAGCAAAGGTGTAGTGATGCTTGTCTTATAAGCTCCACTAATAACACATTGACTTACAAAAACATTTAATTTTAAATGTGGAGTATGCCAGCTCATATTTGGAGCTTTATGATAGGCTACTTAAAGTGTACAGAGGATACTCATTCATTGCTGCAAGGAATTTAATTCCAACAAATATTTGTGAAAACCTTATTGTTACATTTAAACACACAATAAAAACCAGTCACAAGTTAGAGGCACCCACCCACAGAGTCAAGTAAATAACAAGTGTGCAGTCTACACCACCTTTAGGTCTAATACAGGACTGGAATGGTGCCTTGTTAAGTTTCTCACTGTCTTGCAGTGCAACAATTAGGTAATGAACCATAGCATTACATAACAAACCTTTGCGACACAACATGGCTTTGGCCTTAATCTCAGACATAGGTGTCTCAAAGTCAAACTTGTGGCAAAAAGGACTCTGAAAGTACCATAAAACGTGCCTGAACATGTTGAAATTAGCCTAACCTTTAGGCAGCAATTACTGTTTCTCAGCTGACATTTAGTCCAATTTGTCTGGCAGCAACAACGTACTTGAAGTCACTGGCTGCTGGATAGGGTGTCAAAGACACAGGTTTTATCATGTCCTAGACGACAGCTTTGAGAAAGTTTGAAAGAAACTGATACACACATTTAGGGTGGAAGGATCCTAAACATTTCATTAAAGGGATATTTCACCCAAAAATGACAATTCTGTTGTAATTCACTCACCCTCATAAGGTTCCAAACACACATGACAGCAGCGCTTAATTAAAATTCATATATGAAAATACACTCCCCCTGTCTGTCATTGGTCAAACAGATAGTCCTACCCCAAACTCACTGGTTGACCCAATGTTGCAATATAGTGCCACAGAACTACATTGTTAACAGTCTCTGTCTCAGTGTCTCTGCATATGAAGCTGAGATAGGAGAAATTGTTTTGAAGTAATAGTTCACCCTAAAAGTAAAATCCTCTTATCATTTACTCACCCTCATGCCATCCCAGATCTGTTTCTCACCCACACCTTTAACATCGTTTCTGAAGACATGGATTTAACCACCAGAGTCGTATGGATTACTTTAATGCTGCCTTTATGTGCTTTTTTGGAGCTTCAAAGTTCTGGCCACCATTCACTTGTATTGTACTGAACATGAGAGCTGAGATATTTTTCTAAAAATCTACGTTTGTGTTCAGTAGAAGAAAGAAAGTTTAGGATGGCATGAGGGTGAGTAAATTATGCGAGAATTTTCATTTTTGGGTGAATTACTCCTTTAATATCAAACAAATTACACACATCACTTTAAAGTACAAGGAAGGTTCGATTAAATGACTCACATTTTGTGTCCTCTCTGCTAATGAGATGAAAGCATTCAGAATCAAGATATATGAAAAGACTCGAAATGCCTCAGCCTTTACTTTAGAGTTAAACACCTTCATTACGATCTGAAATTAGACTCTGAACCAGACCTCTGTATGAATTATTCTTTTTTTCTTTCTTTTTCTTTCTTTTTTCTTTCTTTCTTTCTTTTTTTCTTTCAAAAATGAGAAAAATGAAGCAAATGGGGAAGAAAAAAGAATACAGCACATTCAGACACTTATAACAGAGGAGGAAGATTTAGAGGGGAGAGAGGTGAAAGTACAGTTAGTGCAACCGAGTCGAGTGTATTTCCCCATCTAAAACACTCTTTCATCCTGTCTGTTTCCTCTGTGTCACTGCACATTCATTTTCCTTCTCGGTTCTCCACCATCCAAGCAGGTTCCGGCAAGTTCTGCCACGGGCAAAGCACACTCGGTTTAATACTTCCAGAAGGTTGAGCTTGTTTGACAGGTCCACCTACTCCACTCCATTTGATATAAATTAGTGAGTGTGAAGGGAGAAAAAAAGAGAGGGGCAGGAAAAACCAAAATACAGACAGCAAGAGAGGGAAGGAAAGAAAGAAAGAAAGAAAGAAATGAAAAAAAAATTGATTTCCATTCTAGATTTTTTTGTTTTTTCAAGTTTCCATTGAGGCAGAATACAAAACATTACAACAAAAGTCATACTGAAGCCAATTTGAAATGTAAATTAAGCTTATTTGCTTTCTTAATCCTACTGTGAACAATTCATTGGTGCATATTACAAAACAAAAATGTCATATGGAGACAATCAATGATCCAATCAATTCCATCTGGATAAAATGCAAGTTTCACCCTAAATTTTTCCCCAATATTCTGTTTTAGTTGCAAATGCATCAAATTACGGACAGCAAATGAGTTGTGAAAACCATTCAGAGGTGAAGTGAATCATTTCTGCACCACATCACCAAACAGTATTGCAAAAAAAAAAATGACGCTGTTTTCAAAACACGTTTCCCGTCTCAAAAACTCCCTTTGTCTTCCACTGTTTGGACAAACAGATAGTTCAGCTTGAAACTCATCTGGCTGAGCCAATGCTGCTATATCAGCCAACTTAAACAAAAAGAGCAATGTTCTGATAGCGCCACATAGTCATAATGTTTATACTTTTTGGGAAAATCAATGTACAAATGGCTTGGGATATTAAGATCGGTCATGAGTATTTTAATCTATATAAAAAATGACACACCTCGCCTTTAAAGTTTCCCACCTTCTGTTTATGTACTGCTATTTGTTGGATAAACTCAAATCTGTCACTTTCAAGGACAAGTTTTCACTCCTAGCTGAGAGTATCCACAAATGTCGCTCTCTAACTGAGGAGGACATTTCATACCCTCCCTGAACTTTGATAGTTTGATGTTTGCTGCTGTAACTGTGACAGCTCCAGCAGAGACAGTGGGAGATGGTGGCCCACTTATTCCAGGACTGACAAATCAGAGGTACCAGGCACAGTTTTAAAACTGATTACAAAACAATCCCAGCCAACCACACAGGAGAGGCACACTCGAGACACAGAAGCTCTTCTGCTTTTAGCCTCCAGTTCTGTCTGGCACTTAAGGGTGATCTTCATCAATTCTTAACCTATACAATCAACAGCTGGGCCTGATCCAGAGCCTCTGGGCCTGGCCCCTTTGCATCCTGTGTTCTCCTGAGTGATGTAGAAAGCCCCATGCATATTCTGTTTCATTTTGTGGTGACAGTAATTATGTCGGTGAGAGCACAGTTGTATTCTTGCACTCAGCCGCTAGATACCCAGGAAAGCACTGATGTGAATGTTTATCATGTCATATGACTGATTTGGGTCAAAAATATGAAAAGAACTATAAAACTCCAGGCCACAGGTAAAGATACAGGACTACACCAGAAGTGACCTTCATCTCAGTTTTAGCAACAGGGCAAGTTTGATTTAGTTCTTGAAGATATACTCCGAAGCAAAACACCCAAAACCTTTGAGAAATGGCAATGTACATGCCAGAATGAGTTCCTTGCCATTATTTATCCCACTTAAGCTGGTAGGTGTCAACTGCTGAAATTGTCTGTGCTTACCGAAATTCTTACCACTGCCCCCAGTGGCTGAAGCTGGAAGTGTTGTTGAACGTATGGGCATGCGTGAGCTTCAGTTTCCTTATAAAATGTCCATAGAGAGGCACCAACAGTGAGTTGTATTTTTAGCTGTAAATGATGTTATATACAGTAATCAACAGAATGCACATTTTATTAACTGTACACCCACTAACCCAAAACCTAACCATCAGTGAAGTAAAAATCTAATTTTAGAGTGAAAATGCAACATTTGAATAATGCTCTCCATTGTTTATGTGAATGATATTACTTTTGTGAACATGCTATCAGTAGTGCAGACTAAAAGTATACACATTTGAATATATGCAAAAATGTCTGATGGGTGATGATGCTTGTCCATTGAGGTCGATTTAAGGGTTCATGAACATCTGGAAGCAACATGTTAATTTAGGACCAGCTAATAACCAGCTTAGACCTTCTCTTAGACCAAACCCACTACCATTTTCCAAAATACAGCTTCCATCTTAAGCTGGATTTTCCAGCAGTGCTACAGCTGACAAAATAAAATCGTCTAATTTTGTCAGAGTGTCTGTTTATTGCTTCACTGATGAGGTACGAACTTTGGGTCAGAAAGTTCCATCATTAAAACCCATTGGATGGGTTATCAATCATGAGTATGGATAAAGATTTTTGTTTTATTCACAGCTCCTCTCAATATTTCCATGCATTTTTCACTTCTTCAACCTCCACTACAACTAGTCTCAAAGTCCCAGCACTTCCTCTATTCTCATCTACCCTGACAGAGCAATACAGCAAAACACAATAGATGTCAGTCATTCTAAGGCCATAGAGGAATTCTATGTCCAAATTCCAGCTTTAGAAATATACGACTGTTCCATAGCTGAGGAGAATAAATATTGTGAAACATGATCAACTGGGATATTCTGTTTATTACGAAAGATAAAGCAAAGTCCCATCAGTGGTTATCTGAGGAAATAACTGTCTAACAACTAAAAGAAATAATGTTGGAATTTGTTTTTATGTTTCTGAAAAGTTTTTTTTTTTAGTTTTCACCACTTACATACACAGGACAATTCACAGACTGATCGGAAGAGAGACAAACTGCCCAAAGTCACCCCCCCTCCACCCCAAACTTATTAGCCAAACTTATTAGCCAAATATGTCAAACTTATTAGCCCTATTGCAAAACCTATTGATCTAGACAACATTTTAAGGCATCAAAGACATGCTGACAATAACTATTTAATTCAAAATGGAAAAGTATTGATAAAAATACTTCAATCTAATTAAAATATTTTACCCAATATTTGTGTGTGCTATGTATTTTTATGCTTTTTTGTTAGCTTAGCAACATGCTAGCATGCTAACATGCTAACTCTGGAATCATTTGTCGAGTCTCTTGTGCACTTTGCAAGAGAAGCACTATTTGTGTTGCACCCAAAGTTTCTGCCTCAGGAGCCATTCAGGTCGAATGTGTTTTTGCATCCGTCCGTGCTGTTTTTCGATTGTTTTCCTATGTAAACATGTGAAAGTAGAATGTCTTTGACCATTATGTCGTATCTTGCTGTATTTTCAGCAACTCTTGCAGGAGTGCCCCATGTTTTAGACGCTGTGTCAAGTTAAAAATACTTAAACTGTTAAAGACGTGTGTCGAGACACATTTGGTGTGAACGGTCCCAAAGTAGAGTGTTCCAAATCAGTCACTTTATGAAGTTCCATGATGGATAGGATGCTGCCTATGAAAGAAGCAGAAAGCAAGGTGGCTCACTAGGTTTTAAAATAGAGCTATTATGTTTGGTGATGAACACACAGATCTATGGAAATGACATGTGTGCAGAGTTTCCTATTCAACTTGGTAGAAATCTATGTTCTGTTCTTGTTCTGTTGTTGCTTCATCATGCATGATTTATTTTCAAATCTTCCTTTGTTTATGCCATCATCCATTTGCATATGTGTTTAGCATAACGCTGAGGCTATTATGAATACATAATAGCACCAATCATGCCATTCCTATGTGATCAACCTACAAATATGAAACCTCTTTGTGCAAGGCTGTTGTTTCAATGGCAGCTACATTATTCTGACAACCCAGAATGTTTTCCTTTATTGATATGAGAAATCATTGTTTACCATAATAAAAAGGGAAATCATTGTTCATGTATTTATTATTTGCGGTAACAAAGAACATTGTCTTTTTTCTTTACACTGTTTGAGACAGATGCTTGACAGGAGCTTGGGAACGAGAGATCAGACGTGTTGTCTCCTCAGTTTTGACAGGTGCTTGAGTAAAAAATCATTGCAATAACATTGTGCCACTCTTTTTGTACTGTCAAGGCAAATGCTAAGCCTTTTGATTAAATGATTTAATTTCTTCTGTGAGGTATATTCATAATGTATTATCAAATTATTGAATTGCCGACATAAGAGACATCTTCTGCATCTTAGTTTCAACAAATGGTCTTTTAGGACTGGGGAGGAAGTTTTGAGTTCTGAAAGTTACAGTATGCTTTCATAGTAAAATGATCTCTTTCATCTCAAAAGATCAAGAAAAATGTGATTCCTCACGATAACACCCCTTTAAAAAAAAAAAAAAAAGAAAGAGTAGTGGTGGGTACAGATAAAGTGATTTGATTGGCAGGCTGCTGAGTCAACAGAGCTTGCAGACTCATGAAAGGATAGAGGAGGGTCGGAGACTGAGTTGGGTGAATGATTCAGCTGGAATAAAACTAAAAGGCCAAGAGACCATGCCACTCACTGTCACTCTCAGCTGTCCTACAACCACTTTGGGTAACAGACCATACACTGTGCCCATACTGCAAAATCACCTTTGAAGCACGCTGGAATATGATATAAATACCATGGTATATGAATATGGCAAGTATTCAGTACCATAGTATATATCAAAGTATTATGACATTACCATTACAGTACCATGGTACCACCACAGTTATTTTTGTATGGGTGACAGTTAAGTGAGAAAGAATTTATTTATTTGGTAAATAGCCATGTAATAAGTGGGATTATGTGAAGTCAGATATTAATGAAGAAAGGGTGATCAGGACCCCATTGCAAACAGAACAAATAAAACTCAAAGGACAATATTTTGCGATGCTGACCACCGGCATACTGTAAACTATACTGCTTATTACATGGCTATATAGCAAACAAATAAATAATTGGGCATGAAATATTGATTTGAGTTTTTTTTTTTATGTGAGAAGAAAGAAACTGAAAAAGAGACAGATCATAACATTTGCCACGGCACTTTTTGTCCTCTTCTCAACTCTGAGAGATGTTAGAGCTTCATGATAGCAAACATATACTTCTGACTTTCATTTAAAAAGCAAAACATGTTCTTAATCACTTGTTGCAGTAGAAATATTGAAACAAGATACATTTATTTGAGAAGCAAATTGCAAATATGTTTTAAGCATAAATCTAACAGAGGATTATGCTTAAAACAATAAGAAACAATTTTCCAATAACCTATTATTAAATAAGCTTAAATCAAGATTTATTCTCTGAAAATAAGTCTTATTATATTACATAATTTCGCTTAAAGTAAATTTAACTCAAGTAAATTTATCCTGTATAAAGGATGTTTTTTCCCCCCAGGAAAACATGAACATTATTTTTATTTATGTATTTATATCAATAAGAAAATCTCTTCAGACTTTATAATAATTCATAATTCCTATAACTCATAATATTTGCTTAACAGCTTATTCAAAATACAAGCCCATGACAAGTGCACAATAACCTGCATTAAAAGAGGAGCCGTTGCCCTCTGGCAGCCATACAAACTGTAGAATTACACCTCATGTTCTGACTCACACAACCACAAAGCCATCACAATCTCCAGGTACACAAGTGTTCTGCCTCTGTATGGCACTCAAAACAGTGAGAGGAAGTTACAACCAGCAGGCGAAACTGGGGCACACCTACGAACACCACAAACCGCTCTGCAATCACATCTAGCACTTTCGAGCGTTTCCCGGCATTGGGCTTTTCTACACAGCTTCTGGAGTTCCTCGCTCACTCCACTTACGATTCAGCAGCTAACACGTCTTCACAGCACTGTTGCCTGGTAACCTAAGCACTGTGTGAGTGCTGCAATGTGAGTCGCAGTGGGCCTGCCTGACTGCTGCTATTTCTCAAGAGGAGGGTGTGGGGGGGAAATAATGTAAGGAAATAGGGTTTGGGTTGCCCTTGGGTTTCACCCACACTTCCAAGCAGGTGGCGGAACTTGCAATTCCTCTGGGCTATATTGAGAGGAGGGGATTGTAATCTATGGCAAGGCAGACCAGGAAAAAAAAATATTGTGCTTTGTGGACACAATGTGTGGAGGCAAGCTCAGTTCCTGTGTGTTCCTTTGAAGTTTTTCACACCCCTTATTTATTGATTTGCTACACGGCAAGAAGGTTGAAATGGCCAGATGGACTCAGGGCAACAACAAAAAAAAAACGTTTTTAGTGCCCACACACAAATTCACATATACATATATATATATATATATATATATATATATATATATATATATATATATATATATATATATATATTTAATCCTAGAAGTATAAAAATGGCACATACATATTCATAGGTGCTTTATTATGTTATCAACAAGACTTTAGGTTAATTGGTAACACTTTACAATAAGGTTGCATTAGCTAAAATTAGTTATCTACATTAGTTAACATGAAATTTCAATGAACAGTACTTTTACAATATTTATTAGACTTGGTTAATGTTCATTTCAACATATACTAATAATCTTTTTTTATGTTGTATATATTAACATTACAGTAGTTAATGCATTGAACTAACATGAACTAACATTAATTATTGAACTTTATAAATTAACCAAAAATACCAAATGCTGTTAAAATATTGTTCATTCTATTATTTCAAACTACATTTTATAATGTTAAAGTCTATACTTTTTATAAAGTGTTACCTGTTCATTAAAGATTTTAGGTTAACATTTATACAGTATGACTGTATAGGGTAAAATATATGTTTTTGGTGCAGTAAATAATTTTAAGAACAAGTACATACAGTAAGTACCAAAAGTCCATGTAATCTCTCACTTAATATGAGGTCATTAAAACTGCATGCATAATGCTTACAAATACAAATGCTGTTTATTTATTTATTTTAAGAGCATATCAAATCACAGGACAGGTCAACATCCCTAAAGTACTGCATGTAAACTACCCACATAAGCATTTCAATCCCAAAATACACGATGTGCACTTCGGCTAAAGTGAGATATTGGCAATGTAAAAGCTTCCAAAAAATTTTCTCTCCCAGGGTGTAGCATGAGTCATAGTGTCTTGCGTCTTTAGATATAGTTAAATATCTTGCAGCATTATTCCATCATCTTCCCACAGGGAAATATTGTTGTCTTCAAAGACACCATAGGGCTTCTAATACACCAGCAAATTAGGGCTGAAAAGATTAGTCAGCGTTATCGACAACATCGACAATAAAACATTTTCGTTGTCGAATAGTCGTTTGATCTCATTTATCGTAACATGAGATCATATGAAACTAATGATTGCACACGAGAGCAGCACTGCAGTTCACAACTGACTGAGGAGAGGAAGAAAACACAGCTCACAGTCCAGATGCACTCTAAACTTTCCAAACACCTTCAGGTGATGTAGATCGCAAAGAATGAGGGAATTATACAAAAATACCAAATAAGTAAACACAGAAGCACACTCATTGTGGAATAAACGGAGCCGGAGCTCTTTAAAGGAAACACCCCAGCACACATCTTAAATGCAGTTATATTTAATGCATTATAGTTTTATTAAAGTTCATATATTAAGGAAGCAGGTCATGTAAATAACTACAAACTCTGAAACTGGCATTTCTCTGTGCGGTCAGCGCCTCTTCTATGAGTTGCGTGAAGTGTCCCGATCTAAGGGGGAGAGATTGAAACTGCACCCTGCTGAGGCACACTCTGTCGTGGGGACGCTCATCCCTCAAGCGCACGCTTGCTGCAGCTAGATTATAACATGATGTCTCCCAACTTATTGAATCATAATATATGTCACTGTGCATTTCTTATGATCGGCAATACGCAGCTTTATTAATAAGAGAGAGTTCATTTTTTTGTGAGTTAAAGATGGATTGAAGTGAAAAGGAAGGTGAGAGAGTCTTCGCCCCGTTATACACTGCAACAAAATAAGCTTTTGATTTGTTTTTGTTTTGGCTTGTTTTCCAATATAAATATCTCAAACTCCTTTAAAACAACTTTAAAACTTTAAAACATTGTCTTTAGCAGTTATACTGCAGAAGAAAAAATTGTTATCTGAGAATGTTGAATATAATATTAAAAATACAAATATTTTAAAATATCTAAAAATCCTTTTTCAACTCAAATCAATATTTCATGCCCAATTATTTATTTGTTTGCTATAAAGCCAATGCATTCACCTGAGAAGCAGCATATAAGATATTTAGACTTGCTTTTAGAGAACAGATCTTGAATATAAGTATATTTTGTCTTTACTGCACTCGCAGAAGTATTACCAAGAGAAAAAATACACTTATATACAAAATACACTTATATTTAAGATACATTCTCTTAAAGCAAGTCTAAATATCTTATATGTTGCTTCTAAAGTAAATGTATCTTGTTTTAAGGATTTGTAGACATTTTAAATGGAAAACAAGACAAAAACAATTTTTTTTTTTTTTTTTTTTTTTGCAGTGAATTTCTTTACTGAATTGAACTTAATAAAAAGTATTTTTTGCCTTTAATTCAGTGAATGTCATTTAGAGGTATTTTTAAAAGATTTGTCCTCTTTATAGTTAGTAAGCATGTTTAATACAACCTTTTAAGTCAGGGCACAAGCTGAATAATCGGATAAGAGCTAATGATTAATTGTTGCAATAATCGGCGAATAGTCAAATAATCGTTCTAATAATCATTAGATTAATCGATTATCAAAATAATCGTTAGCTGCAGCCCTATAGCAAATAAAAACTGAAATGCAATGAGAGCCCTCAAAATACGGTTTTTACCCTGCTATCTTTCAGTCAGAGCTTGAAAGCAGAGGCTTCACTTGGGAATGGCACACTAGCTGTTGGAAATATCTGCAAGACTCCTGACTCACGTCTGAACAATATAAAGCATTTTGGCTTATTATAGGCACCAGCTTCCACTGAAGCTTTGACCAAAATTTGAAAAGCAACTTTCACAGAGCAGACTGCAGATTCACTGCTGGACAGCTCTGCAGTCTTTCTTTCTTCACAAATGTTTTCAATGGCATCCAAAAGAAACGTAATGACATAACATGTAGAGGAAATATTTGAGATTCATACATATATTTCAATTCAACCTAAACGTTTTTTTGTTTTTTTTTTAATACAAATTAAATTATTTTAAAGTTTTTATTATAAATTGTTATATTATTTTAATATAATTTGTAAAAAATAAAAAAATAAAAAATACATCTGGTCTCAGACTTCTGGAACCCGTTGTGTGTTAAATTCAGATAAAGGTAACTGCATTAATTAATTAATTGATTCTTTTTTAATAAACTGTATGGAAAGAGCATAGTAAATAAATTCGCTAATTCTATTCTTTAATTATGGATCTATTTTTTACAAAAGCATATCCTAATTTTCTTGCTGTTATAACACTGAACGCTATGTGATGGATGGATTTTGAGCATTACTCAAATATGATCAAACTCCAAAAGAGAGATCAAACCTTTTTTTCATTAATTTTGATATCCAGCTCGCATAGTGGCACAACAAAAGGAATATTTTAGTGCTTAAACAGCATCTTATGGGATTCAGAAAGAACAATGCAATAAAATCGCTTTCTCTTCAAGAAGTCAAAACACTCAATTCACAGGGCGGCTTCTTTATTGCCCTGTGAAATACAGTTCTGCATTTTCTATGCCGTGGATCTCTCATCTTTATTTATGTTTTTCTCTTTTTGTGTTGAAAAATGGAGACCTTTATGAAGGAAATACCTCAAATAAAATCCATAAAATCCATCGGTTTGATATTTGGATGCAGGCCTGTTTTTTTGTAGATGAATCGTACACTGAGAGCAGAGTGAACTATAGAGGATTTCGCTGCAGCCCACAAGACTGATGCAGCAGAATCTGCCAAAATCAGACTGCATTTAAAAGCACTTATTCATGAGTAAACTTGTGGAGTGCACATATAGGATAAATAAACTCAATATACAGTAGATTAGCTTGGCCTGAGTTCCTCTCCTGAGAGCATGTTCGAGACCAGAATCATTTTGCTGATATCACTTTATGACACAAAAAGCACTTGAACACAGATAAATTCAGTGAAAAGGATTTTCTGAGACATGGGGGTTGGTCATAAACACAATGAGACAATTATTCCAGCAACATAAATGTGTCAGTTTAAAAATTATCATTGCAAGATAGGTAAATTTCTCTGAATGGTTCAAATATTAATGCTACCAAGCCAAATATTAAACCCTTGTTAGGCATATATCAATACAATTATTAGACCGGTCCATTTGAAACACGAACAAATAAGCCAATCAGATTTAATTGACAAGAGCTGCATTTACAGTTCATACAGCCTAATAATCTAATAATAATCTGACTGATAGCTCCATTGAAATAAAAAGCTTTAATGTAAACACCTCAAACAGAAAAAAAAAATTAACTTCATCAGTCAGACGACTCTGACAGGACAAACTTCTGGCTTTGAGTAAATCTTAGGGTAACAGTGAACGCGTTTGCATGTACGATCTTACACCGATTATGCTCAACAAGCCAACATGCATTAAGGTCATGTACTGTAAATTCTTTAAACGGTTATCCTTTATTGGGGTAAGGTCATAAACGGTTTAGTATAAACTGAACACCTACATTTTTGCCCATTAACCCAATTTCACTCTGCATGTAACCACCTTTGCCAGTGTTCTTACTGGCTTATCCAATGTGTGCAAGTGTTGCGCGCATGTCTGTTTATGTTCTGATGTCACAGAATAACCTGACAATTTCAAGTCACAATTTAAACATGGTTTTCTCATGTTGTCTGATTTTTTGAATAAGCAGCACATCAGCATTTTTGTGTGTAATACATTCACGACATGTAAACGAATGCATTCAATATAATGAAACTTTGTTTTTCGCATACTCAGAAAATGTTTTCATCTGATTGCAGCGTACATACTGTAGACAGTACTTTCTAAATCTGCAATCGGATTTACCTGATATGGACTGACAAAAATCTGCACATGTACATAGTCACTGACTTATCTGTAAAGATTTATCAGTTGTGCCCAACTTCAAAAGCCATGACAAGAACAAACCACTGATTTGATTCAGTTTAATTTTAGCGCCTCTAGTGTCACCAAACAGAATTGCACCAGAAAATAACTGTTTTCAAACAAGTTACCTGAACAACCCTATCTGCAATTGGTCGAACAGTCAGGTAGTCCTTGGTCAAGTCAATGTTGCTGTGTTGAGCTGGTCGGGATTCTCAAACAATAATTGCACACTTAAACTTTTTCAAGTTAAGCTCAATCGACAGCATTTTTGGAATAATGTTGATTATCACAAAAAATATATTTTAATTTTAAATCTGGGTTACAGTGAGGCACTTACAATGAAAGCGAATGGGGCCAATCGGTTAAAATACTCACTTTTTTAAAAGTATAGCCACAAAATGTAAACAATATACATGTAAACATGATTTTAGTGTAATAAAATTGCTTACCTTTTCTGTGTAAAGTTATATTCAATTATTTGTATTATGACAACGTAATGCCATAAACCCTTAATAACTAAAAGTTAATCCACCTAGAACAGCAGTCTGCCATTTTAAATGACAGTTCAAATAATACACAAGTTTTAACAAAAGAATTAGTGCAAGTGTTTTAGTTAGTGTAAGTGGTCTAAACTTCACATTGCTGCCTTTAAAACCTCATAAAATTGACCCCATTCACTTCCATTGTAAGTGCCTCACTGTAACCTCGATTTTTACTTTCTTTCTTTTTTCTTTCTTTTTTTTTAAAGAAAATCAGGGATGAGTCAAAAAAAATTGCTGTCGATTGAGCTCAACTTGCATTGAATCCCAAATAATAATTTAACTCATAAACATATTAAATAGCAAGTGATTAATTATGTCAGTGAATTGTGCATTTGCGCTTCACAAAAATATGACTTGTCCTAATATAGCTGAACCCAATTAAAGTAGTGCCCAGTGAGCCCTAAGCGTTGTGATCACAGTTGCAATAATGGGCACGGGGAGGTTGCCAGCTCACTGTTCGCTTCACTCAGTGGCTATGCAAGACCTACAAGGCATAGCAACACAGAACATTTCTACTTGAATTCTTTAAAGATCTCGCACACAAACACGCAAAGATACACGTGCACAGAGGAGTCTGCAGATTTAATGAAAAGAGAAGGACAGAGATGGATGTACAGATGGAAAGAGAGTGAAAAAGCTGGGGATGTGAAGAGATTTGTGGAGAGTTGAGGTGGAGAGTGAGAATGAGAGAGCGAGAGATTGAGCAGAAGACTGTGAGAGAATGAGTGAGATGGGGACCACTGGATATGGGCTGGAGGAATTTGGTACTGTAACTTAAGAAACACTGTGAAAGAGAAGTGAAGAGGACAGAAAGCATGAAGACTGACGTTGAGCTGAAATGATTAAGGTGTGTTTTTCTATGTGAAATTCCACACACTCAGCTCTTAAATTCTAAGTAGCATCTGCTTCTCAAAAACAACAAGGCTAAGACAAACATCCAAAGCTTCTGATTTTAATCTGCCAACAAATTTACAAATGTCTATTTGTCACGATTACCCTGGTGACCACTAGGGGTCACCATGTATGTTTATTGTTCCCTGCCCGTCTTGTGTTTTGATTATGGGTTTTGTAGTTCTTGTCTGTCTTTGTTCCATTGGTTCTTGTGATTATTAGTCCCAGGTGTTCCTTGATTCCTCATTTGCCCTTGTGTATTTAATCCCTTGGTTTTCCTATGTTCTTTGTCAGTTGTTTTCCATTTATGGATGTAATGTTTGTTTTCTTGATTTCTAATGTTTCTTATGTTTGAGGATTTCCTGATTTTGCTTTACGTACCCTCAATAAAAGCTGCATTTAGATCTTGAACTTTCGCCTCACCTCATTGAATGTTACAGAACAATTGACCAAGATATGGGTCCAGCAGCAGAATTTGGCAAGCTATGTCGGGCAGGACTTTCTTTTTGGGATTATTCGTTGGGTTTTTATGCCTTGGCAAGCCAGTTGAACTGGAGTGACTCTCATCTCAGTTCAATTTTCTGAATTGGCATGAATTTTTATGGCAATACAGATTTGCCAGAGATGTAAGAGCTCACATGGAGGGAGTCCATCAAAATCACTCTGAAGAGTCTATACCCTTCATGTGAGCATAACATTGTTCTCTTGCCGAAGATAGTCTCAACTTCTGTGGTCCTGTTGGTTCCCCTCACACCGAAAGTGGCACTCTGTATGCCCATGACTGCCACGGTCCACGAGCCAGCGCCTGAAGCCTCGACCATCCCAGAGCCTGAAGCCTCGTCCATCCCAGTCCGTCCAACCTCGTCTGTCCCAGAGCCGGCACCTGAAGCCTCGTCCATTCCAGAGCCGGCGCCTGAAGCCTCGTCCGTCCCAGAGCCGGTGCCTGAAGACTCGTCCGTCCCAGAGCCGGCGCCTGAAGCCGCGTCCGTCCCAGCACCGGCGACTGAAGCCTCGTCCATCCCAGAGCCGGCGCCTGAAGCTTCCCTGTCACTGCCTGTGCTCACGGCCACGGAGGCCTTCACCCTGTCACTGCCTGTGCTCACGGCCACGGAGGCCTTCACCCTGTCACTGCCTGTGCTCACGGCCACGGAGGCCGTCACCCTGTCACTGCCTGTGCTCACGGCCACGGAGGCCGTCACCCTGTCACTGCCTGTGCTCACGGCCACGGAGGCCGTCACCCTGTCACTGCCTGTGCTCACAGCCATGGAGGTCGTCCCCCTGTCACTGCCAGTGCCCACGGTCATGGAGGTCATTCCCCTGTCACTGTCACTGCAAGTGTTCACGGGCACAGAGACCATTCCCTTGTCAATGCGTGTGCTCACGGCCACGGAAACCGTTTCCCAGTGGCTGCCAGCGCCCCTGCCTAAGGAGGCTGTCGACGAACCTGTCCTGTTCCCTGCAGACATTGACTCTGTCCCATTCCCTGTGGATGTCGACGAGCCTGTCCAGTTCCTTGTGTCCATTGATGATCCTGTCCAGCCCCCGGTGACCCTCAAGTCTTTCATGGCTCTGCCCCTCGAGTCCTCAGCTTCCCTGGCCTCTGAATTCCCCAGTGGCTTGCTCTCCAGTGCCTTGCTCCCCGAGTCTCCTAGTGCCTTGGCCTCCAAATCCCCAGCTGCTCTGACCTCTGAGCTCTCTGAATCCCCAACAGCTCTGAATTCTCCACCCTCTGAGCCTCCACCTCCTGTGGCTCTGCCTCTTGCTGTTCCGCCTGATCTGCCTTGGTCTCCTGGCCGTCTGCCAGATCTGCTCTGGTCTCCTGGCCATCTGCCAGATCTGCTCTGGTCTCCTGACCGTCCGCCTGATCAGCCCTGGTCTCCATGGTTTCTGGGCCAATCGCCTGATCAGTCCTGGTCTCCTTGGTCTCCGGGCCAACTGCCTGATCAGCCCTGGCCTCCTTGGTCTTCTGGCCAATCGCCTGGGGGGGGTCTCTGTCACGAATACCCTGGTGACCACTAGAGGTCACCATGAATGTTTATTGTTCCCTGTCTGTCTTGTGTTTTGATTATGGGTTTTGTAGTCATTGTCTTTGTTTCATTGGTTCTTGTGATTATTAGTCCTAGGTGTTCCTAGTTTCCTCGTTTGCCCCTTGTGTATTTAATCCCTTGGTTTTCCTGTGTTCTTTGTCAGTTTTCCATTTATGGATGTAATGTTTGTTTTCTTGATTTCTAATGTTTCCTGTGTTTGAAGATTTCCTGATTTTGCTTTACGTACCCTCAATAAAAGCTGCATTTAGATCTTGAACTTTTGCCTCACCTCACTGAACATTACATTATTGAAGGGATGGTTCACTCAAACATTAAAATTCTATTCACCATCATGTCATTTTAAACACTCATGATGTTGTTTTTTAGTATAATGTCCAGGCCACTCTTTTTTCATACAACGAAATGGTGACAAAAAGGACTAAAATGTACCAAGGAACTTAACAGCTGTAGTCACCATTACCTTCACTTTGTAGAAAAAAGCAGCCTGGACATTCAGTTACTACTTTAACTTTTGTTTTCAACAGAAAACAAAAAAATAACATAAACGTGCTTCAAACGACATGAAGGTGAGTAGATGATGACGTAATTTTCATTTTTGGGGGAACTACTTTAATAGACCACAAAAAAAATTCCATTTAGAGAAAGGGCTAAAAACAGCCTAACTTCAGCTGCAAAATCTCTCTGACAAAGCACTAATGCGCTGACTAGGAGATGACATGCATCTCAAAAAAGCTCCAGTGAGTTCGCCTGAGTCCATGGCCTTAAGCACACTGCCTACGCAGTCTAGAATGGGCCAAGTGTTTTATATAACTGTCATTGGATGGGTAATATCAGAGTGACAAACACAAATTACAAAAATGTTAACTGAAAAAATAAAAAAATTACAAAAATTGTCATCCTAAATGGTGCCTTTGAAATTCTTCTGCTTTGGATGTATGTTCAAATATCATGAATGAGCAAAATTAATATACTTTATGGATACCCCAACAGACTTTCATGACAATAATTTGTATCAATATGCCGAAATTGTAAGATATCATACAAAAAGGTACGACTTATTCCCATTGAGACCAACCAATCAACAAACAGAATTAAAATCGATTCAATGCAGGTGTCAAATTTTAGCTAGCCTCCTATCGAACCATTTTTTTTTAAGAAAGGAAATGTCAGTGAACACATTTGACTAAGTTACTCATTCAATATTTATTATGTGATACAAGTGACTGATGTACAGTATGTCCAGTATGTCAATAACCTGTAATACGCTTCTCTCATCTCGTTCCAACCCCAGATGTTTCTCTTTTTTCAGTGGGACACAACAGTTATTACATTTTGATTATGAAGTTTAGAAAGATATTTTATTTATTTTGGAAAAATGTGCACTGATGTGCACAATAAGACTAAGAAAATGTGTTAAGAAACTAAATAGGTCAGTTTTTATTTCATTTTAACTTTAAAAACAGTTTATACTGTATAGTGTTTAAAATCTGTAATGTAGTGTAAGTTGTTGTTATCATTGTGTCGATTACCAATCAGTAGTTACTTTGCAATGCATTGAACAAAAGTACTCCAATATCACGTTTTTATCTAGTCATAATCAATGACAAACTGATCAAGCCGCGGCCTCATGGGTAGTGCCAGAGGTGGTACACTTCCTGTTCAGCCAGACTTGCAAAACACTTGTTCTAACTGTGCTGCTTTAATACCACGACAGCAGCGATAATCCACTTTGCCATGGTTCTGGTCTCGACAAACCCCTGGGGTTTTCCATTAGACCCATCAGGGCTAGACCACTCTTTCACTGTGGGTGATTAAAACCTATTGAATAAATACCCACTCTCTGCCCCTTCAGAAGCCACGGTAGACTGTTAGATGTTTTTCACAGATATTGCAGTAATGGAATCAATTAATTAAACAGGAAATCGCAGCAGAAGCAAACTGAGTGGAGAGTGATCCAATTGTCAAGACCAGCTATATGATACAGAGATATCCATGAATGCACACGGCCCATATACTGTAGTCTGATTGAAACTGTCACTGTGTGTGAACTTCCTGACATTGAAAATCCTAAAGCTCTGGGTGATGGATTCATTATCAAAGCTGGGAGTTTCAGATTTATCTGCATGATTAAATGCACTTCCTCTTTTGTTGAACCATTAATTGAATAATGATCTGGCTAAATCTTCAACAGATCGCACTTAAGAACGAGTCACAGAAGCGATTTAGGCAAAGCATCTGCTCTGAAGTGGTTCCATTGTGCTCCTCAAAATGGAAATCTTTTGAAATGAATAGATGAGGACATATCTAGAGCAAATGGCACAGCACAATAGCATTGGGGCAGAATTATCAAAGGGCAACTATTAGATTTATAATTTCACATTGCTTCACTGTAAAATTCAGGGTCCATTTATATTATAATAATATTTATCTATCTATCTATCTATCTATCTATCTAGCTATCTATCTATTATCTGTCTGTCTGTCTATCTATCTATCTATCTATCTATCTATCTATCATCTGTCTGTCTATCTATCTATCTATCTATCTATCTATCTATCTATCTATCATCTGTCTGTCTGTCTATCTATCTATCAATCTATCTATCATCTGTCTGTCTGTCTATCTGCTTTTCGCTTATATTTATGTCTTAATTTATTTAAAATAAAAAAAGGAATTGTAATAGTTATAATGCAAGATAAATAAGAGCTGAGATTTTTGCTTATGCCCATTTCTGAAACAACTGTTTGGTCATTTCACTTTGGTCTCCAAGTTGAGGACTCTTAAAATATAATGATTGTTTCCCAAAATGTGGGGTAACGAGTTATAATGGTTGCCATGTCCCTTGTTATGAACTAAATAAAGAAAGCTATGCACTGACATTTGTTTGGTTTATATATGTGCAATTTGAGTATTTTAAAATGTTAGCAATGCCACAGGATTTTATACTTGGCAAACAGGTAAAAAAAGAGACAGCAGCTCAGATTCCGGTAGAAAAAAATACACATTCTTTACTCATGCAAAAAGGGTAGTTACAGATCACATAGCCAGCAGCCATCAGTAAAACTTTAATGTAATGCTACATTAAAGCCAAGCCTAACGTGACCAGCAAATGTTCCCACTTATATGCACATCAAAGACTGTCGTTTTGCTTTGCAGCTTTCACTCTGGCAGGATCAAACCTCAGAAGTCTTCATCTGATGGAGACATACGGTACATCGCTGGTGGTATCACAGGGCATCATCCCTCTCTATGTTAAGAGCAAATTCTGACTAAAGCTCCTTATAAAAAGCAACCTGCATTTAGCTAAATTACATCATAAATCAAGAAGGCACGGTAAAAGTGAATGCATCTTTTATCTGTTTACACTTTGGACAGGAGGTGGTTTGTGGGTCAATGACATGACGGAAGTTTTTTTGACCATAAACCATATGGTTTAGTTAAATTTAAAAGGCTTAAAATTTGAAAATAAATGTACAAATTACTTGCATACATTCTTTATTGAGGACCTAGTCTAAAAGTTCTGGTTTTAATCAATTTTGAGAGAATATCTGGGGGATGATGGCATAAATGTCAATGTGGTGTAACCGTAAAAACTTTGTACCAAATAATTAAACTTGCTTAAAAAAGGTGAAATTCTCAGTAAAACACCCTATCAACTAGTTTGGCATAATCTTACATTAGAACTATTTAATAATAAATCAAAGTAATGGAACACCATTGTTCTGATCCTATCAGTCAAGTCAATTTCCTGAAGCGTCAAGTTGGTGTAACCACCATTCAAGGAGCCATTTTGTTATGTGCAAGAAGACCATGTGGCAGTCATGACCCTAACTGCTGCATAAAAAGATTAGTAACTCTCGAGATAATTTGATATGTTTAGGGTATGGTCAGGTATGCTTGTGTCAAATGTCAAATGGTATGACCCCAGTAAAACATTGATCATTCATCATAATTTTAAAAATGAGTAGGCTATTTACTTAAAAAAATTATGTTTGAAATATTCACACCAAGGCCATGTGCTTGTGTCCATGATAATGCCTGTCAAATTAGATTTTAAACTGAAATGTAAATGGTGTAACCGGTTACACCATTTGACTCCTATTACAAGCCTGTCTGTTAGAGGCCAATTTTGACAAATATCAGTAGTTTATCATGCTGATTAAAGTTAAAGTAAATATTACACAATATTACACAACATTTACATAAATATTACATTAAGTAAATACTACTTTGACACCTCCTATTGAACATGAACTGCAGCTTTAAAATACCTCAAACTCCAACAATTCAGTGATAGGAAAAACGCTACTCAAAGATAAAAATATACACCTATAAAATACAATTCATTGAATTTCTGCAATTTCACAATTAATACAATATAATAGAAGGCAATTCCATGCAAAGGTCACCCTTACCATGGAAAAAATAAGTTTTGCGCACATCTGGCCTCATCAACCTGACCTCCTATTCTGAGTCTGATGTGCTGCACATTATCTCTGAGCCAGAACCTTTGAACTCATGTCATTCAAAACTAACGATGGAGGACTGGAAACATTTCAAAGCACATGCACGGTCCTAATTACACATGATTCTCCCTCTCTCTCTCTCTCTCACACACACACACATACACACAATTTTTTAAAACATGTTTTTACTCTGATTTGTTGTTGTTATTTTAACATAATTTGTCAAAGATTATTTAGAAAACAGAGGTGTTTTCAGCATATTTCCCGCTCAATATTGCAAAAACGCATACATTTAAAATTTAGAGATAATCCTAATAAAATCTATTTTCATATGATATATTTAAATGATGTAATTATTTTGATGAGTACACTTACATACATTCTAGGTGGATAAAATGTGTAATATTTCTCATTCTTTTACCATTGCATTTGCATTAGGTGCAATGGGTGCACTTATACAATACTTTGTACAGTATGTGGTTTGGATCACAATCAGATAGGTACTATATCCAGTGTAGCTGTTAACAGGACCTGAAAGATGCCTCAGTTTTCAGAGGTGTAGCAGTTAACTGTTTGGCACAGCATCACTGCCGCTTTTGGCAGGAGATTGCTGTAGCTACAAAAGACTTGATGCAGTTAATACAGCCCATTACATAAACATTGCATCTCTAAACTAAACTAAAGTAAACACTATACAGGTGTTTGTCCCATGGGGCATTGACTGCTGTGTGGGTACTGACTGGGTTGCATAACCTTGAGCGGAATGGGGTATTCCTATTCACTTCCTCTTTACAGACAGATGTTTGATGTCCTTGAGCTAAAGGATGAGCAATGGTATTTTGCCAATTCCATGCAGTGCATGCTGGTGTCTTCAACATATTTGTGCGCATACAGTTGCATACTTGTACCATATTACTGCAGCATGTGAAACACTCAAGAAAACATCAGCTAAATCATCTAAAATATTTGAATGAATATATTTAATATGTAAACAAAAAATATATTATATATAATTTAATATTTAAAAATGTATATACAGTTTACTTAATATATTGTAAAAATATTCATTAAAAAATATAACACTTATTTTACATTTTATAAATAGAATATTTGTTTTTATATATTACAAATGTAAATAAATTATATTTATATAATTCTACATAAAAATACATAATTCTACAGACAAGATGTTAATATCAAGTAACTTATATTTAAGACTATGGCCAGTTATTTTGTTCTGCCAATGTAAATAGTTCCAAAACCAGCCAAGGAAGGATCAACTGTTGCGTGTTACAGAACAACACAAACTGACAGCTGTCTGGAATGGCGCAGACACAGATAAGCAGAGTGATAAAAACAGATAATTGTTCCAGTACTGTTATACAACATATCAGAACTCTTGGAATGCTGCTTGTCCAATCAAATGAGAGGACCGAAACAAACTGTTTAATAATGTAATATCTAATTATCTTCTAGAATGCTTCAATCCGATTTGTGTAACCACCTCAATGCCAAATCACTTCCATGTCATTTGAAGCTCATGGTGCTCTTATGTGTTATTAAATCACTCATTATGCTAATACTTTATGACACCATGGGGTGTAAAATTACTTCAGTGAGCTGTCACTCACACTAAAAACTTACACACATCACTGGGTCACTCCCTCTATCCCATCAGTCTGATATTAACCATTCCTGACACATTTCAATCAATCAACTGTATTATCAAATCTAGACATACAGTAACTAGTAATTTTGGAAGACCAAGGTTAAGATCCTGCGTTGAAACCAGGAAGTAGTCACATTTACATAATCAGTGACAAGCACATCTGTGGTTGCATTTTCCCCCTAACATTAAATTTTGTCTCCACTGATGGTTAGGTTTAGGTTTGGGGGTTTTGGTTTGGCAGTTCAGTTTTTAAAATATACAGTACATCCTTTTCACTGTCTTACAGCCTGTACAGCTGAAAACAACTCGCTTCACAACTCGCTTTTGGCGCCCCTCCATGGACATTACACCTGGACAACGGAGCTCACACATGTGCCCATACGCCCAACAAAACTTACTTTGGCCACTGGGGGCAGTGTTTCACATATCGATAAGCACAGAACAATTTCAGCTAAAGAAAATTCATCGTACTTTTTCCGATTTCACTGTGAGATCAGTCTGATTAGATCACGGCAACATTTTCAACAAAGATCTGTTCCCACAAAGACTTAAAACAGGCAATGTTTCATCTTAGCTTTGTCCGAAACCTAGAAAAATAGTGCCTTTGCAGTCAGTATACGGAGATAAGGCACCAAGGCACATCCAAATACAATGTTTGCATGAAGTAGATGCATCACTGCCTATGATATTGCACAAACCTGTCAGCATTGCAGTCATTAAATATCTGCTTGTTTATGTCTAAAGCTCAATTACATTTCTTTTAGGTCATTAGACATTATGTTGCGTTACCTAGAAGTCCAGTCTGAAATCATTCATACAAAAAAACTAGGCTGCCTTACATTTCTGACACATTCAATGTATCTTAAGAATGATCTTTGGAATAACACAAAATCTACAAGAAAAGAATTGCACTGGTCAGTCCAAACACTGACTGAATTTCACAACGTAGTATGTGTTCATATTCTTTTGAGTGTGTGAGTAACTGTGCAAGCTTCAAGCATCAATTAAGGACATCTGAAAGAACACTGTAACCACGTCATCACCACCTTACTCATGCTGTCCCTAATGTGCATTACACAGATTTCATTGTGTTTATGTGTGTGTGTGTGATCCCTCAAGCCTTAACACATTGTATTGGGCTTTTACTTCAAAAACAATGGGATGTCTTATGTAAAGCCAAGAATGCTGCCAGGTTAATAGTGGCCAATGCTTGATGGAAAGAGATACATTGTGAAAATAATAAATAAATCAAACCCCCAGACAGAATATGTAGAGCAGTGGGTTTAGTCACGACCACTTTTCGACTGTATTCTTTAATGGATGTAAAGTGCTCTTCTTCATTTTGTTCCTAACTCAGCATTTGGAAATTTAGGCACATGGACGTAGTTACAAACATACATAAAATTTTATATACACACACACAAAAACAAACACTTACATATATCACATATTGCTCACTTTATACGTCAGGTTCAATAAATTAGGTTTTTGAGAAAACAACTGACCAAGATATCACTATATGCTGGCCACTGATAAAAAATAGTTTTTTTAATTAATTAATTTATTTATTTTTATGCCTGGATAACAATATGAATAAGTGCACATCAGTGCGGATTCTAAATGTGTAAACACACAGCTAAAATGCTGTCTATTATTGTGGTCATAATTGTTTTGATATTTCAAGCGTGGCATTAAGAGTTTTTACCTTCAGTGGCTGAAAATACTACCTCAAAAGGCAGATCTCACTACAGGCTATAATACAGCAACAAGCACCTGTATCCATCATGTTTTATTAAAGGGACAGCGCACCCAAAAATGAAAATTAATTTACTCACCCTGATATCACTACAAATCTGTTTGACTTTCTTTCTCGGATGAAATACAATATGTCCATGGAGCACCTTTTCATAAAATGAAAGTGATTAGTGACCAATGTCTGTCCCAATCCACCCTCAATGTATGGAAAAGAGCAGTTTGAATATTCTCCTAAATATCTCCTTTTGAGCTCCATGAAAAAAAAAAAAAAAGTTATATAGTTTTAGATCGACATGAACTGCTTCTTTAAAAAGATCCCATACATACTGTTTTACTTCTCTGTTAAAATCTTCATATTTTTCCATGCAGTTGCACAAAAAAAAATAAATAAAATAAAATAAAATAAGCAGCCAAGAAATAAATTCATAATAATATTAATTTAATTCTTGGCATCAGATATTTCTGCTCTGAGACTCAAAAAGAACATTTTCATCTCGGGTGATTCTTTTCTTCTTGGGAAAATAATTACAGTCCTAACTAGATTATACTAAATGTACCATGCCTAATTAAACATTAAAATAACCTAATGCATTTTTTACACTCTGGGTTCTGCTTGTCACAATAGTGATGATCAGCCCATTAATAAAAATCACTTGATAAATTCTTATTGCAAATGATGCTGGCTTTGAGGTGTTCCTTAAGCTTTGGCATGGTTGAATAACCTGCCCCTTCTCTGTACGGTGATGCTGATTAGTAGGGCCCACTTTTGCAGGATGTTGTCATAAGGTCTTTTGGTTCTTTGTAATGCTCATTATAAGGTAACCATTATTTTTCTATATATTATGTAACGATTCTACCCCAATATTTCCGACATGGCAGGGTCACATTGACAGCATCTCCACCACAATTATCCGTTTCATAATTATCCAGAATTGCATAATCTGTAATCTTTGAGAACTGTAAGCGTGTGTCAGCTATGCAACAAAAAATTGAGGCAGCCTGAGGTCTTCAATTAAATCCTAGGTAAGACATTGAAAATACAATATTTACAATAACACCCTTTAATACAAGGATAAAAGTGTCCTTAGGGAGGGAGTATCTTGTCTACTACAATTCAATTCCCCACCTCGCCTACTGTCCACCACAGCATTCAATAAAAAGCAGAGATTAAACCTGCCCTGTGAGTTACTATGACTACACCTTGAAGAACATCTGACAAGCTAAGCCTCTAGAGGCAGGACAGGTTGTCAAATCTCTGGCCTAAGACCTGCTTTGATTCATCGTATTAGGATGTCGGCTGGTGGTGAAAAGAACATAACCAAGACCAATATTTGATTTGCATTGTTTTTGAAATTGAAGACCAAGGGCAAACATTGTCAATTTGATTTTAAACTGACTAAAATGTAAATGCTAAAAGTCGTCAACTGCAAATGCGAAGGTAAAATAAGAGACTTAAAGGAACAGCATCTGCGTCATGCTGTTGATTACCAAAGAATATAATATTGAACCAGCCCTCAGTTTGTAGAAACAAATCAAAACTGGCTTTACAGTATGGAAGTCAGTATGGATTTTATCACACTAGTATCATATTAACATAAAATGCTGAAGTCTTGTGGCTATACTTTCGAAAATGTGTAGATTTTACCATTTAACCCGACGCACTGCCTTGTCCCATAGACTTCCATTGTAAGAGAATTACTGTAAACAATTTTTGCTTGTTTTACAGTGGGAGGAGTCAAAATAATTATATTATAATGTAACTGGCTATGTGCACAAGATACTGCCTGTGAGCTTTCGCCTTTCGAGTGTGTGCAAGCTTACTTCACAGAAACTTAGATGAGCTACTGTTGTTTCTGAAGTTTATTATTGTTTCTTGTCATCTATTTAACTGCATACATACTGTTACTGCTTTATTCTAACTGTTAAGAGACATCTGTTGTGTTATGCATTTGACTGGGTATTGTCTTGCATAAAGAGCAGTACCTGAATGTTTGTGTGTGTGTGTGTGTGCGCACAGGGGAGACTGTGGGCAGAAGGGGTTCACTGCTGTTTCAAGTGTGTTTCTACAAACAATTATAGAGTGTTTGGCGTGGCTGTGGACGACAACAGCCTTAAATAAATACACTGTTTAAAAGATCGGCCTCATGTGTCTTCATTGCGATGCTACAATACACTTTAAATCCATTTTCTGTAAACACCTCATATAAAAGGCAATTTTCAGAGGCTTCTGGACGGACTTAAAGGAATAGTTCACCCAAAAATGACAATTTGTTGATAATTTACTCACCCTCAGGCCATCCAAGATGTATCTGAGTTTCTTTCTTCATCAAAACAGAATTTAAGATTTTTAGGATTTCATTTCAGGCCTCCTCCTCTAAACAATGCAAGTGAATGTACTACATTTTTTTGACGGTCCAAAATGCATATTTAGGGTGCATCAAAATAATCCACACAGATTATTTTTAGAAACAAAACAATACTTTTATACTTTTTAACTAGAAATGTTCTTCCATACATCTCTGTGACACGCGCTCATGAGAGAGATGACGTAAGCTCATTGGTAAGGTCACGCGTGGAGGAGGCAGGAAGCGCATCACTGTTTACAAGATAAGGAGCGCTGTACAAAAGTTTAATTGTCTTTGCTGTAGATTTGAATTTGTATAAATGTATTGCTCAAAATGGTCATTTGGTGTGTGTATCCTGGATGCTTCAACATTCAGAAACCCCAAAGAAAATGCATGCTGGGAAAAATATTAACTTTATTAATTTTAATATTAATCGATTGCCTATACATGATCATGAGCGACTGAAGCTCTGGCTTATCGCGCTGAACCTGTATAGCAGTACACCCCTACATTCTCTCAGATACTGGAGGGTGTGCAGTGAACATTTTACCCATGAGAATTTCAGACCACCGAAAGAAACAAAGGGTCGATATCTGAATTCATCGGCTGTGCCCGTGCTGTTTTTCCAGCGAACTCAGGTATGTGTGAAAACTTTGTCATATAGCCTATATATTTCTATATAGTAAGTATAGTAACAAACAAAACATGATACTTACTCTACTGATAGGGTGCCATTGGGTCCTTATGGCCTCGGAAGGAGTTTCCAGTGTTTTTCGTGGCAAACTGAAAAACACCTCTAAAACGCTGGGGCTCAGTAATGGTGTAAATGCAGCTAGGACTAGGAGTGTTCTCACCGGCTGCCTCGCTAATTTTTTCCAATGGTTGGATTGCTATGGTCCAATCGTGACAGCACAGGCTCTCTGCCGGCATTGGATGGCATTTACTACATGTGCACCACCATGTCTCCATAGATCTCTGCCTCCCTGAGACTTGTGATTGCGCCGCTGCTGCAGCCTCCTCAATCTTAAATAGGTAGGGTTGAGTGGAAAAATCCATCTCCTCTTCTCTTCTAAAATCAAAATCCTCTGACATCGTGTTTGAAATTGTTTTGGACTGTTTTGGTTTGTGAACGGCGCTTGGTCTGTGGTCTGTGCAAGTTTCTCTTGTAAACAATGACACGCTTCCTGCCTCCTCCTCCATGCGTGACCTTACCAATGAGCTTACGTCATCCCTCTTATGAGCGCACGTCACAGAGATGTACGGAAGCGAACATTTGTAGTTAAAAAGTATATAAGTATTGTTTTGTTTCTAAAAATAATCAATCGCTTGGGTTCAGAAGAACTTTATTTGTCAGCTGGAGTCGTGTGGATTATTTTGATGTACCCTAAATATGCATTTTGGACCATTAAAAAAATGGAGTACACTCACTTGCATTGTTTAAAGGAGGAGGCCTGAAATTAAATCCTAAAAATCTTCAATTCTGTTTTGATGAAGAATGAAACTCAGATACATCTTGGATGGCCTGAGGGTGAGTAAATTATCAGCAAATTTCCATTTTTGGGTGAACTATTCCTTTAAAGGAACTTCTGGCCATAGGCGGATCTACCAGGGTGGCATAAATGTAAGTATATAATAGTGGATGCTGACGTTATCTACGCGATATTTCATGTCAAACAGCCTTAACTCTAAACTATTTTCGAAAAAGGGGTATCATGCACCCCTACAGCTAAAAATTGGTTCAGTCCATCAGCTTGCGCCTTTAAGGGTCGTCTGTTGTTTTGGCAAGTGACGTCACACGACAGAGACACGGCACTGTGTACTCAAAAGACGAAGATCACATCAACAAAACCAGATACTAGTTTACTGTCATATTTTACAGATAAATGGTAAAGTAGGCTAAATAATACAATAAACTATTGATTCATAATGTATTCTTGGTATTGTATTGTATTTCAAACTTGTTAACAACTAAACAGTGGGTTTGTGCAAACTGTGGGCTAACGTTAGCTAGAACTAAATGAACAAACACTATCTTAAGTAGTTAGAGCAGCAATCCATATAAAAATATTGTATAAATGCATTTGAAATCCCTCAGTCATGCTGTAATGTGTAATTTGTATTCATTTAGGAAACAAAACCAGTGGAGCTAGGTAATCTTAAGTGCAAACTCGTTGCATCTTGCGCGACACTACTATGAAGAGAAAGGCTGGCATCCAGAGTTTTTTAAAACCAAAAATAACAGGAAAAACAGTGACAGAGAATGCACAATCGGAAGGTGCAGATATGAGAGAGAAAGGTACAAAAGCATTTGAGGGAGTGGAAGGCAGAGGACAAGATGGAGAGGTGGAAGAAATATAGAAATGGACAAATAGTTAGAAAGAAGTGAAGAAACAGAAGAAATCCAGCATAACATGAGCAATGAGGTGGAAGACAGAGGGCTTAGAGAGGAAGAGAGGCTTGAATCACCAGCACCCAGTATGTAAGGTGCCCACGGTATGTTGTGTTCATTGCGCCTATCCATTTTTTTTATTTTTTATTTTTTTACTTTAAAATAAAATAGGCAAATACCTCAAATAAATTATTATTTAAAGGACCATCCCTAAATATAAGTTTAACCTCCTTACCACTGTTACATTCAGCACTTTTGTTATTAGATATTGGTGAAATTTGTCAACTTGTATTAAGGCAGGTATGGTCCTTTAAAGGCAGCTATAGTACAGATTTAAGGTAGCTGTAATCAAACTGTAAGGTGATAAATGGTAGATTCATATTATTTATTATTATTTCAATGTGATGAGTGATATCAAATATATATACAGTTGTGCTCAAAAATTTGCATACCCTTGGAGAATTGGTAATATATGTACCATTTTTAAAGAAAACATGAGTGAGCAGGCAAAACACATTTCATTTATTTCTTATGGGATTCATATTCAGCTGTAGGTTATAACAGAATGGCACAATCATAAAACAAAACATGGCAACAAAGAAAAAAATGAAATGACCCCTGTTCAAAAGTCTGCATACCCTTAGTTCTTAATACAGTGTATTGCACCCTTTAGCATCAATGACAGCATGCAGTCTTTTGTAATAGTTGTCTATGAGGCCCCAAATTCTTGCAGGTGGTATAGCTGCCCATTCGTCTTGGCAAAATGTCTCCAGGTCATGCAAAGTCTTTGGTCATCTTGCATGAACCGCATGTTTGAGATCTCCCCAGAGTGGCTCGATGATATTAAGGTCAGGAGACTGTGATGGCCACTCCAGAACCTTCACCTTTTTCTGCTGTAACCACTGGAGGGTCAACTTGGCCTTGTGCTTAGGGTCATTGTCATGTTGGAAAGTCCAAGAGCATCCCATGCGCAGCTTTCGTGCAGAAGAATGCAAATTGTCTGCCAGTATTTTCTGATAACATACTGCATTCATCTTGCCATCAATTTTCACAAGATTCCCCATGCCTTTAGAGCTCACACACCCTCAAAACATCAGTGAGCCACCACCATGCTTCACAGTGGGGATGGTATTCTTTTCACTATAGGCCTTGTTGACCCCTCTCCAAACATAGCGCTTATGGTTGTGACCATAAAGCTCTATTTTGGTCTTGTCACTCCAAATTACAGTGTGCCAGAAGCTGTGAGGCGTGTCAAGGTGTTGTCGGGCATATTGTGGCATTGGTGCAGTAAAGGCTTCTTTCTGGCAACTCAACAATGCAGCTCATTTTTGTTCAAGTATCGACGTATTGTGCTCCTTGAAACAACCACACCGTCTTTTTCCAGAGCAGCCTGTATTTCTCCTGAGGTTACCTTTGGGTTTTTCTTTGTATCCTGAACAATTCTTCTGGCAGTTGTGGCTGAAATCTTTCTTGGTCTACCTGACCTTAGCTTGGTATCAAGAGATCCCTGAATTTTCCACTTCTTAATAAGTGATTGAACAGTACTGACTGGCATTTTCAAGGCTTTGGATATCTTTTTATATCCTTTTCCATCTTTATAAAGTTCTGTTACCTTGTTATGCAGGTCTTTTGACAGTTCTTTTCTGCTCCCCATGGCTCAGTATCTAGCCTGCTCAGTGCATCCACGTGAGAGCTAACAAACTTATTGACTATATATACACAGACACTAATTGCAATTTAAAAAGCTACAGGTGTGGGAAATTAACCTTTAATTGCCATTTAAATGTGTGTGTGTCACCTTGTGTGTCTGTAACAAGGCCAAACATTCAAGGGTATGTAAACTTTTGATCAGGGCCATTTGGGTGATTTCTGATATCATTATGATTTAAAAAGTAGCCAAACAACTATGTGGTAATAAATGGCTTCATATGATCACTATAGTTAAATAAATGACAGTTTTTTTGCATGATCAGTCATATTTTCAGAATCAATGCTAAAATTTCACAATTTCTGCCAGGGTATGCAAACTTTTGAGCACAACTGTAAATACATATATACATAAAGAAATGTCCCTTTTTCAGGACACTGTATTTTAAAGATAATTTTGTAAAAATCCAAATAACTTAACAGATCTTTATTGTAAAGGGTTTAAACAATGTTTTCCATGCTTGTTCAATGAAACATAAACAATTAAAACATGCACCTGTGGAACGGTGGTTAAGACTCTAACAGTTTACAGACGGTAGGCAATTAAGGTCACAGTTATAAAAACTTAAGACACTAAAGAGACCTTTCTACTGGCTCTGAAAAACACCAAAAGAAAGATGCCCAGGGTCCCTGCTCATCTGCGTGAACATGCCTTAGGTATGCTGCATGGAGGCATGAGGACTGCAGATGTAGCCAGGGCAATAAATTGCAATGTCCGTACTGTGAGACACCTAAGACAGTGCTACAGGAAGACAGGAAGGACAGCTGATCGTCCTCGCAGTGGCAGACCACATGTAAAAACACCTGAACAGGATCAGTACATCCGAATATCACACCTGCGGGACAGGTACAGGATGGCAACAACTGCCCGAGTTACACCAAGAATGCACAATCCCTCCATCAGTGCTCAGACTTTCCGCAATAGGCTGAGAGAGGCTGGACTGAGGGCTTGTAGGCCTGTTGTAATATATATATATATAATTTGTATTTATTTTTATTTTTTTTATTAAAATATAATTATCTTCCTCTTCTAGATATATTAAAATTTAGGTCTAATGGTCCAACCCAGCTTAAACTACAAAACTTCCCAAAGACCTTTCAAGGGGAAGTCCGAAGGAGCTTCCGTGCTGATTGGTACAAAACTCATACATGGCTTGAATACTCACAGTCTAAAGATGGCTGCTATTGTTTTGCATGTAGACATTTTTCTCTCCTTGATGCTCCAAAGAGTGTTTTTATCTCATCTGATGGGTATAGTAACTGGAAGAAGGCTACATTTAAAGACAGTGGGTTTTCTTTTGCATGCCAAATCTGAGAACCATGTAAACGCAGTGGCAGCATGTGCAGAGCACAAAAAGATGCAAGACAAAAATACCTCACTGTTGGGTGTAATGGATTAGCATTTTTATTTTTATTTTTTCTCCCCTTTTCTCCCCAATTTGGAATGCCCAATTCCCAACGCTCTCCAGGTCCTCGTGATGGCATAGTGACTCGCCTCATTCCAGGTGCATCCATGTCTGAGACCGTCAATCCACGCATCTTATCACGTGGCTTGTTGAGCGCGTTACCGCGGCAATATAGCGTGTGTGGAGGCTTCACGCTATTCTCCGTGGCATCCACGCACAACACACCACGTGCCCCACCGAGAGCGAGAACCACATTATAGCGACCACGAGGAGGTTACCCCATGTGACTCTACCCTCCCTAGCAACCGGGCCAATTTGGTTGCTTAGGAGACCTGGCTGGAGTCACTTTGCACGCCCTGGATCCAAACTTGCGACTCCAGAGGCATCTTTACTCGCTGAGCTACCCAGGCCCCCCAATGGATGATCATTACAAGAAAAAGGTAACTGAAAATCAGAAGTGCATCAAAACATTAGCTGAAATTCTGGTCCTAACTCCTTCTGAAAATCTAGCTCAGCGGGGTCACCGGGAGTCTCCAGACTCAGAAAGACGAAGTGTTTTTCTAGCCATGCTAGATTTGCTGGGCAAACATGATCCCATTATTAAAACTTGAACAGCAAGCAAAAAATGCCAAGTATACAAGTAAAACCATCCAGAACAAAATATTGGCTTGTTTGGCAGGAATGGTTAGAGAGGATATCATGCAGGAAGTTAAAGAAAGTGTACAGTTTTCTGTCATTGTAGATAAAACTAAGGATGTATAGAAAAAAAGAGCAAATGTCGATTGTCCTGAGATACTTTTACAATAGTCTGATGCAGAAAAGCTGGATACTGCTGGGTTAACTGAGAAAATAATTGGCTGTTTGGAGAAGTATGGTTTGGAGTACAAGAAAAATCTTGCAGGTCAAGGCTATGACGGGGCAGCTGTAATGAGTGGGGCACATTCAGGTGTCCAAGCTATAATAAAAGAAGTTGTCAAGCATGCATTTTATGTGCATTGCAGTGCACACTGTCTCAACCTGGTCATAGTAGATGCTGTCAAAAGTGTACCTGATGCTGGCAATTTCTTTTCTCTGCTGGAAAGATTATATGTCTTCTTGTCTGGATCTTACGTCCATCAGAAATGACTTGAAGTGCAGCAGAACATGTATGATGGTGTACAAAGGGAGCTGTTACACGATATGATACACGATGGGCTAGCAGACATGGATAGGCTGCCTGCTATTTTGCAAATGCCTGAAGAGATCTCAACTGAGAACAATCCTCAAAGAGGTTTGGAAGTGAAAGGCATATTGGCCCAAATTGATGTTAATTTTGTTGGTTGTCTTGTGCTCTTCTGAAAGGTGTTAAGTGACTAAAAAATTTTGTCTGAGATGCTCCAGCCTAAATCAGTTGACCACTCTAAGGCTTTTGAGCTCATCGATGCACTGAAAGAAACAATGACACATCATTGCAGTGAAGCCTTTTTCCATGACCTTTGGGTAGAAATACTTGAGACATGTGAAAAGAGTGGCATTTCTACAGCCCTTCACATCCTAAAATGGACAAAGCAGATAGCTAGGAAACGTCAAGATTCCATCATTGCTTCCACACTTGGACAGCATGTAGAACCAGATAGCAAGGAAACTTTTCAAGTCAAAGTGTTCTACCCTGTCTTGGACACTATGATTGGGGAAATGGAAAGACGTTTTTCGAATGCTAATTGCAACATCATGAAAGGTATCCAGGCACTAAATCCATCAAGCAGCAGCTTTTTGAAAGTGGAAAAGGTTCTCCTTTTGGCTAATGCTTATGAGTCAAGTGTTGAAGATATTTCTATTACTCTCACCAGGTAGGGAGAGTAATAGAAAGACTTAAGAAGAATGGAAAAGAAAGTCCTAATACTTTGGAGTTTTTTGGAGCCATATAAAGATGTTGTCTTTGAACTGTTCAGGTTGTGCAAAATAGCTGTTGTATTACCAGCAGAGCCACATGTGAACTGAATTTTTCAGCTCTGAAGATAATCAAAAATCACCTAAGGTCTGCTATGACAGAGAGTAGATTGTCCAGTTTGGCTATACTCAGCATCGAGTCAAAACGCACCAAGGCCTTAAATTTAGATGATTTAGTGAAAAGGTTTGCTGAACAACATGGTAATCACTGCATTCAGCTAGTATGAACTCAATAAACTTGCAGCCCTTTGATGTCAGTAGTAGGATAATGTGTCTGTAATTGTAGACATGTACACCAAAGTCATGAACATTTCTAATATGTTGGTCACTTTAATAGATTTTTGGTCATAAACTTGTGACACTAAAACATGTTGTTGCTCTTGTTGCACTAAAACTTGTGACTTTGTTTGTTTATGTTTCTTCCAAGTTTGTAAAGATATTTGCTGACTTTAATGGGGCATTTTGTTGCTCTTGTTGCACTAAAACTTGTGATTTATACTTCATCCAAGTAAGTAAAGATGTTTGTTGGTTACTTGAATTAATGTAACGAGTAAACGATGGGCAAGGAGGTGGCGGGAACCAGCTGAGCAGTCAAAGTAAATTATAATATCATAAATGAACTTGAATCAACGTAAACACAAACACATAGACACACACACACACAGAGGCCGCATGTGGCTTTCTCTCTCCCGAACTGGTGCCCTCCTCCTTGTCACACTCCTCCATCGCCCAACTCAGGCCGGGGAAACCCCTGGCATGACGTACTCCCCTCCCATCCATGCCTGCCAGCAGGTCTTCCCCACCTTTCTGGAGCCCTGAGAGAGACGAGGGAAAGGGGAGAGAGGGAAAGAGCAAGGCGGAGTGACAGAAAGAGAGAGAGAAAGGAGAGAGAGAGAGAAAACTTGCTTGCCGGACCCTGGACACGCCATCGCCTGGTCCTCAGCCACTCCTCCACCCTCTGGCGGATGACAGCCGCTCCTTCCCGGGCGGACGGCAGCGAGTCCTCCGACCCCTGGTGGACGGAATGGCTCCTCCCCTTCCTGGCGAATGGCAGTGCTTCCTCCAACTCCCAGCATCTGACAGTGACTCCTCCGTACCCCGACTGACAGCTGCGACGACTCCACTGGTGGACGGCAATGGCGAGGACTCCACAACAATGCATCCCTCCTCCTTCCTGGTTTTCGGTACCACTGTAACTAATAATCGATGGGCAAGGAGGAGGTGGGAACCGGCTGATCAGTCAATGTAAATTTTAATATCATAAATGAACTTGAATCAGTGTAAACACAAACACATAGACACATGTGCCACATGTGGCTCTTTCTCTCCTGAACTGGCACCTCTGGCTCATCTTTATCCCCTCCCGGCTGATTAGCCCAATTCAGGAGACCAGTGTGGTGCCGAGGGTGGGTGGACAGGGGACTAGGGTGGAGCCGGCAGAGGACCCAGAGACCAGGGCGGAGCAGGAGACCAGGGTGGAGCCACTGGAGTCTGAGAATCAGAGGACAAGCCACTGGAGGCTCAGGGGGCAGAGCCGCTGGGGCTCTGAGGGCTTGGAGGTCAAGGCAGCTGGGACTCTGAGGGCTCAGAGGTCAAGGTGGCTGGGGACTCAGAGGGCCCGTAGGTCAAGGCGGCCAGGGACTCAGAGGGCCCGGAGGTCAAGGCGGCTGAGGACTCAGAGGGCCCGGAGGTCAAGGCAGCCGAGGACTCAGGTAGCGAGGTCAAGGCGGCTGGGGACTTAGGCAGAAAGGCCAAGTTAGCTGGGGACATGGAGATCAAGGCAGCTAGGGACGCAGAGGACAAGGCAGCTGGGGACGCAGAGGGCTCAGTGGTCAAAGCAGCTGGTAACGCAGAGGGCTCAATGCTCAAGGCAGCTGGGGATGCAGAGGGCTCAGTGGTCAAGGCAACAGGATACTCAGAGGTCAAGGCAACATGGGGCTCAGAGGTCTCAGAGGTCAGAGCAGCTGGGGACTCAGAGGGTTCAGAGGTCAGGGGAGCTGGGGACTCAGGCAGGGTAAAGGCGTCCACTGAGCAGCGCTGGGTGCCCCCTCCGGCCAGGACATGTAGCTCAAACGATAATCTGCTTGAACCGTTTGAGCAACAAACTGCATTAATGAAACCCCATCACAGTCAAACAGCACCTGCTCCCTGATAGTCCTATTCAACCCAAGCCAAAACATAGTCCTTAGTGGTCTTTCCAACAAACCAGTGTGAGGGGCCAACTTCCAAAAATGTAAACTGTAATCTGTCACAGTCTTAGATCCTTGGACAAAAAGTGCTATTTGCTTTGCTGGTTCTTCTTCGGGTATAGCATTCTGTAAAGATGGTCTGGCAAGTTGTAGATGTGGAACTCAAGTGCAGAACTTTATTTACAATGACTGAAACTATGAAGAGCAAAAACAAACAAGAACTGCGTCCTCACATCACCTCAGGCTCAGACTGAGAATTTACTTCAGGTAAATTGACTGAGTCTAGGGATGCACTGAACGATAATCTGAACAGAATCCGCTACTTTAACAGATTCGATAAAAGAAACTATTCCGAAATTATTATAATACATCGATACAGCTGCGTGATCGTACATGAAATGATCCAGGTTTCTTGCCGAAGAGCTCACGTTTACAGTTGATGAGACACGTATTGAGTGAAAACATAACCTCATAACCTCCCACTTATGCACTTAACAGGTTCATAATTAGCATGAGGATCCACAAGCACATGACAGATTTACAAATGCATACATACATCAACAAATGCACGCAACAAATCCTCACACGCTCAATTGACAAATCCACAAACCAGAAAAATGTACAAACATCTTCATTCACAAGTCACAATACAATACACAAATAAACTGCAATATGTGTAATTTAGTGCACAAATAAATGCCGTTTGTACACACACGAGTGCTTCATCATATGCTGGGGGCATGGTTTAGCATGGCTGACACCAGTTACACAGCACTCATTCATTATGCGGGAAAAGGAGAAATATCCAGTAGATTTGGCTTTTTTTCTTTTGTTTCTTTAGGAATTTTTTTTTTTTTAGAAGTTTTAATTTCGGTGCATCACTACTGATTTTACTCACTCATTTTTTTATTTTTTTTTATTTAATCCACTTTTCTCCCAATTTGGAATGCCCAATTCCCACTACTTAGTAGGTCCTCGTGGTGGCACGGTTACTCACCTCAATCCAGGTGGCGGAGGACAAGTCTGCGCATCTTATCACGTGGCTCATTGTGCGTGACACCGCGAAGACTCCGCATGTGGATGCTCATGCTACTCTCTGCGATCCACGCACAACTTACCATGTGCCCCATTGAGAGCGAGAACCACTAATCGCAACCACAAGGAGGTTACCCCATGTGACTCTACCCTCCCTAGCAACCGGGCCAATTTGGTTGCATTGGAGACCTGGCTGGAGTCACTCAGCACACCCTGGATTCGAACTCATGACCCCAGGAGTGGCAGTCAGTGTCAATACTCGCTGAGTTACCCAGGGCCCCTCCGTACTCATTTTTTATATTATAGCTTTCTAAGCATTATATCCATATTTATGTTAGCTTACAATGTGTATTGTAAATAGAAGCTATGTATGTCAATATAGAGATATGTAATTACGCTTTTTAGCTGTCATTAATGCAGATTATCAAGCCAGTATGGAAATTTACTGTACCATTTTATTTTTTTATTACACTGACCGGTCAAGTGTTTGTTCTAATGCTCTCATAGCCATATAGAAAATGCTTGATTGCATCATTTTCATCTTCTGTAGTTTGCAATCTCTAGTGCTCCTTGCAATGCACTGATGATTATATTTTCATATGATTTATGCTACTGTCAATACAGTTCGAAAATAAACTCCTGTCTCCTCTTTCTTTAGTCAGTGTCAAATGCATCCTCCCACTTCCCTACAACTTTACATTCATATAACAATGCACTAAACTGAGAGGTCTAATACATTCTGAAGTTTTATTTAACCTTTCTTCAACCTTTAACACATGTATTTAAAAGGTTTATGTGACTGCACCCCATGTGTAGGTTCCTGCACATTGTATCTTTAATTTGGATGGAATTGCACAGGTAATTCTCTCCAAGCACAAATTCTGTTGAATGAGAGGTGTTTTATGCACATATAATTCATGAATGTTGTTCAGTGACCTTTCACCCCCTCCAGCCTATTAGGGTCCCCCCAGTGAATCTCAGCCATTTCCACCACTGAAGATATTATACTTAATATATTATTTTTTGTAACATGTTTATTGTTTAATTGCATAATTTGTACTATTTACAAGTATTTACATTGATTTGTTGAACACATGCTACAACCAGTACTGTCTCTTTAACAAATCCGGCATTTCGGTAAAGAGCGTCTGTAAATGAGCGCATGCTAAAGAGAGAGACTCAAACGGCTTTATCTCATCTGTGCCATGCATGATTAGAATTAAATGTTTATTTTTGTTGTTTTTGATCAACAACTGACTGTATAGAACAGAAAGGGTATTAAAAGAGACATTATTCAGTGACAAATGGGTTGCCTAGATCTCGTCTTTGGATACATTACACAGACCAACTTTTACTTTCAAAACGCAATGAAAGGATACTGCTGAATACTCCACCACTATACTACATAATTACTGGTAAGTGAAATGTAATAATTTACCAGCCAGTTGCCAAATATTTACATTTTAGTCGAATGGTGGGAAATTTGTTTGCAAATGCGAGTGATTTCCTCTCACTGATGTGGAGGGTAGTGCATGGAGTAAAGATCGAACTTGGGATTTAAGAATCAATATCTAGATCATTCAAATGAAGACTGCGATTAATCTGAAAATCAATATTTTACCCACCCCTACTTTTAGAATATAAACCATGAATCTGGGGGGGGGTTTCACTAAAAATGAATGGGTTTAATATCATTGACATAAAGGTGCCGCTCTTTCCAGATGAAAAGCTTCTTTCAAAGCATGTGTTCAGTGTAAAAACATGCCAACAGTTTGTCAGCGTAATAATCAAAATGGAGGTGTGCTGTATATGCACTGTACTGTACTCTACCGGGTCCGTTTTGACCTGAACAAAACTGTTGTTTGGGAATTTCTCCAAAACAAAAGGTTTAATATTACGATTTAAAGAATTTCCAATCAACAATATTCTGCAGGATGGATCAAGCAGGCAATTCAGATGAAAGGCAAAACCCGCTCAATTCCTGCAAATGAACACAACTGTACCTTGACCTAAAGCAACGGTCAATTGTCCCACCAAAGTGACTCTCTTGCCCACCTGCTAGAGACCCAGATGGGTGGTAAGTGAGCAGCCTGAGGGATAACACCAGACTGAACAGTAATTCACTCTGATGGCCCACAATGCTCTCGGCACTCTTGAGAATGCCAAGGCTGCTGTGCGCCTCCCTGAAAGACTCCTTTGTGACAAAGCAACAAGCCGGCTTAGTCTGGGCTGGACTTAATAGAAGTGCTCTTGCAGCAAACCTTCCTGTTACCGTCTGTCTAAGTTTATTGATCCAGTAATGGCCTTCTGTTTGTACTCGTATTAATGTAAATGTTCTCAGCTAACAATCTAGATCAGTGGTTCTCAACTTGTTTTCCTTCAGGACCCACATTTTACATTGGACATCAAGTGGTGACCCAATTAAGAACCAAAATGTCTAAATGTTTAAAAGTGAACAAAAATTTCCTTATAATTAAACACTGATTATAACATGTATTAATAATCCCATGAAGTACAAATTGACAATTTTGGTTTTAAACATGTCTTGAATTTTGATTAGGATACTTCATGCTCTCGGCTACCAATTATTACCCTCACAAAACACATTGTGGTCGGTACAAACCATATTTATCCTCAATGTAAGTATTTAACATAGTCCGGTTTGTTTTTTCTTTTACCTTGCGTGTAGTTTTGTTCATGGATTTCAAGGATGAGGGCATGTCACGCAACTTATCCATGCTGGCATCTTCCTAATTTGGCTAGCTTGCACCAAAATACTGTTAAGTTCGACATACTGTAGGGCCTTCAACATCAACAGTAAGTGAAATGGGACGCGTTTTATCCTCCCATTTAATGGCTGATTAGCCTGTTTATTTTTCAATTTGAAATATGCATGATTATATGGCAAGCTGCATTTTAATATCTGCATTTTGCATTGCTTTTCAGAACAGACTTGTACGGTGGCCAAGGGGTGCATGACACAACAAAATTAGCAAAGCTGAAAACAGCTTTTAGTGTATTCCATTGTGTTGTGGCTTTTCTGTTATGTTTTGGCTTAATTTTGTTTTGCTTTGGCTTTTCATTTATGCTGTGGCTTTCTTTTGTTGTGGCTTAATTTCATTGTGTTGTGGCTTAAACTTGTTGTGTTGTGGTTTAATTATGTTGTGTTGTAATTAAATTTTTGTGCTGTGTTTTCTTTCCCTTGTGTTTTCAGCTTTTATTTGCTTTGTTAATTTTATTGTGCTGTGCACCTCTGGGCCACCATTTGTTCTCATTTTTGGGTCGTGACCCACCAGTTGAGAACAACTGATGTAGACATACCGACAGCAATTGAAATACACCAAAAGCTATTTCTAGAGATATCCAATTTGCATCTGTGAGTCCACTGAGCACTTTCTAAGACAAAGGATTGAGTGCAGCTTTCAGCCAGCCTACTGTATTTGGTCTCTAGCCACCTTATCGATTATCTGTTCTCTGCTTAATTAACACCTTCACCAAAGGCTCTGCTTTCAATCCGAGTGAATTCCCACAGCTCACTTTCACATCTATGTCAAGGGTACAGTCACAAACCCAGCATTAAGGCAGTGAGTCAAACGTTCCCATAGCAAAATAATGATGGTATAGCTCACTCGCTGATGCACAGTGACACATTTCCAAGTGAGATCCAAAGAGAAGTGACAACACAAAGAAACCCAAAATATGAAAATCAAATATGGGATTAGATCCCTTTAACTTGGGTGTAGCATCTGCATGCCAAACACTGTGATTTAAAAGTTAGTCTTCATGAAATGTTTTTGGATGTACTCCATACCCGTTGTTGCTTGAGTACAATATAAAAGATGCAACTGAAACAAGTCAACAATAAAACACAGGGGACTAATGAATGTGAACATGAAAAGCAGTAAATTACTCCAGACATGACTGGAGGGGAATGCTTCGAATCAGCGTGTATTAAAAATAAACACCTGCATTTCTCTGGAGGGTATTTGCATTTTCACCTAAAATTAGAATTCACACTGAAATTAAGTAAGAAATTTTGCTTGCTTTTTTAAGGCTGAAGTAATGGTTCTGACTAAATAACTGAACCAAGTATGAAAACAGCCTTAAAGAACAAACTCTGAGTTTGTGAGCATTTTGTGAGTCCAATAAGAGATTTAATTTTCTTGAGGGGAAAATAGACTGTTGCTCTCTCTGTTAGAGCTAGTGTGTCATAACTGAGCTATGGGCCTATTCAAATGGCTGACCTAGAGAGCACTGATGCCTTGAAATCAATCAATAGAGCCCGGGTGTGATTATAGTCCATCACTTGAAAGAGAGTAAAATGATAAGACATGACAATAGAGGATGATGGAGAGATTTCAAGGGGGCGAACATTTTAAAGGCCTGATGAGGAGGCTGTCAGGTGCTGTTATAGGACAGGTATTGACTGCTGCTATACGAAGATTAATCTGTACAACCCAAGGAGTGACTGGGAGAGGCCTTTTCTCAGAACTAAAAGTGAAGTATAATATAGCTGAGTACAGAGCTAGTCTAGATTTTTCCTTCCTTGACGCAGGGGACCATCACGACAGATATGTAAAAAATACATTCTGGCCTTCAATGACAAGATCCAAGAATTACAGGAATATTCTGCCCTCACACTATAAACAGTGGGCCCAAAAATATTTGGACACTTTAAGTCATATCTAAAAGAATATTGCAACGAGAAGGAGGGTGGGCCGGGCTGCATTTACGCATGCCCAGCCCCCAATTGGGCTAATCAGCTGAGGAGAGCGATAAGTGCAGCGGGATACAGCAGTTCGAGAGAGAGAGCCACACGCAACTACTGTGTGTGCGTTTATGTTTTGTGTCTTTTTAAGTTCTTATTAAAATATTACTTTGACTGTTCAGCCGGTTCCCGCCTCCTCCTTTCCCATCCTTAACCTTGTTACTTTGGTGCCGAAGCCCGGGAGGGAGGAGCGATGCGCTGTTGTGGATTCCTCGCCACTGCTGTCCGCCCAAATGAGCAGCCGGAGGAGTCGCTGCCGGCCGCCTGGATGTGGAGGAATGGCCGCCGTCCGCGATTGGAGGAGGGGCTCTCTGCTGGCTGCCTGGAGCAGTGGAGCCGCTGCCAGGGGCGGAGGGGCTCCCTACCGGCTGCCAGAACGCAGAGGGGTATTCCATCCACCAGGGGTCGGAGGACTTGCTCCGGTCCGCCTGGGGAGGAGCAGCTGTCATCCGCCAGAGGGTGGAGTGATCGAGGACCAGGCGACGGCGTATCTGGGAACTGGTGAACACGTTTTTTTCTCTCTCTCCTCTCTCTCTCTCACTGTTGCTCCACCTTGCCCTTGCCCTTTCCCTCTCCTCTTTTTTTGTTCCTGTTTTTCCCTCCCGTTGTCCCCTTCCCCAGCTCTAGAGAGGTAGGGAAAAGCCTGCCGGCAGGTGGGGCCAAAAGGGCAGTACGTCATGCTGGGGGTTCCCCGGCCTGAGGCAAAGGAGGGAGGAGTGTAATGAGGAGGAGGGCAGGGCCGGGCCGTGACTACGCATGCCCAGCCCCCAATTGGGCTAATCAGCCAAGGAGAGGGATAAGTGCAGCGGGATATGGCAGTTCGAGAGAGAGAGCCACACGCAGCTACCGTGTGTGCGTTTATGTGTTGTGTCTTTTTAAGTTCTTATTAAAATATGACTTTGACTCTTCAGCCAGTTCCCGCTGCCTCCTTTCCCATCCTTAACCTTATATATATTATATTATATATATATAATAAACTCAGCAAAAAAAAAGAAATGTCCCTTTTTCTGGACACTGTATTTTAAAGATTTTTTTAAAAATCCATATAACTTTACAGATCTTTATTGTAAATGTTTAAACAATGTTTTCCTTGCTTGTTCAATGAACCATAAACAATTAATGAACATGCACCTGTGCAATGGTCATTAAGACGCTAACAGCTTACAGATGGTAGGCAATTAAGGTCACAGTTATAAAAACTTAGGACACTAAAGAGACCTTTCTACTGACTCTGAAAAACACCAAAAGAAAGATGCCCAGGGTCCTGGCTCATCGGCATGTACGCCTTAGGCATGCTGCATGGAGGCATGAGGACTGCAGATGTGGCCAGGGCAATAAATTGCAATGTCCGTTGTAAAAGGGGTAAAAAACCAAACTATTTGTTCTGATGTCGGATTCCAATAGAATGGCCCCTTGAATGTCTCTGCATTGTTCTGTCTTTTCTGAGTGCTGAAGTAAAGCAATTATTGTTAATTTACACTTTACAAATCGATTCCGTTATTAATTTTATCTGACTCCAATTTTATATTAATCTGACTCCAATTTAAGTTGACCTCTAATTTATATTACAGCTCTAATTAACTTCTGATCATTCTTTTAATTTGATATTTGTAAGTTATTGATTACTCTAAATCCTCTTCTATTCATTGTCCTTTCGATCTTTGGAGTCTTACACTGGCCGTTATTAAATTACGTAAACCTCCCGAAAAGATAGCCAGTTCCGTTCTTAGTCAGTGGTTGTAGAGTTAACTAATATCGTCTGGTTTGGCTTGTCTCATAACCAGACGATATTGCCGCTTAGTCACGTACATACAATTTGCTAAGACAGGCGATGAGCAGTGTCTGAGTGTCTTTATATAGCTTTCTTCTACCCGGTTGTCCTGGGTGGTTTCTCCTATATTAAAGCTCCAGTATGGTCTACCCTGGTCTAATGAAATTCAAATCCTACCCGGTTTTCCTAGGTGGTTTCTCCTACCTGGTTGTCCTGGGTGGTTTCTCACAATGATTCTAGAGAAATTCAGAATAAATCAAATAATAACAATTTATTGGCCATGTAGGATATAAAACATTGTTACAAGAATTCAATCAATCCCAATTTCACATATGATCAGAATAAACAAACATTCCTAAAAACATACTTGGCAAATAGAAACTACATACAGCGACAGTATGGGAGATCTTAATACAGACTCCCCAAGCTTCTTGCCATCTTTCCTTAAATACCCAGACAGAATAAACATTGTGTACCAAATGGTATTATCCTTTGAACACTGAGAATTTGGGGGTGAATGGGTTCTTGACTTCCTGGGGTTTAACCTTGTTAACATACAGGAGATCATTTAAATTGTAGGCCAAGGAGGGGGATAGACCTCCAGAATTATGCAGTATTTGGCAAAGACCTTATAACTTTGTCACCATTAGTTTTATCAACATGGGAGAGAGACCATTATACCAGTTGCACAGAGACCTCTTAAATGATATCAAACACATACAGTTGCATTCTTTGTTTTCATGGAATTTGTTTGTTACATTTTCACATATACATCTTGTGTGTGTGTGTGTGTCTGTGTGTGGACCTTGTGGGGGAGACAAGGGGGAGAGAGAACAGCTGGAGTTTGTGGGGGTAAGCTGGGTTTTTCACACAGTGATGCCTTTTTTTTCTCAGGTGCAGATCCTACTTGTGAGAGAGTTTGAGCGTTGTTTTTCCCGGGAGTCTTTTGTTCGCATGTGCTGGGTTACAGTTCTCTTGGCACCTAGCCTCACACCGTACTGTGAGATGCCTAAAACAGTGCTACAGGGAGACAGGAAGGACAGCTGATCGTCCTTGCAGTGGCAGACCACGTGTAACAACATTTGCACAGGATTGAAAATATCACACCTGCGGGACAGGTACGGAATGACAACAACAACTGCCCGAGTTACACCAGGAATGCACAATCCCTCCATCAGTGCTCAGACTGTCCACAATAGGCTGAGAGAGGCTGGACTGAGGGCTTGTAGGACTGTTGTAAGGCAGGTCCTTACCAGACATCACCGGCAACAATGTCGCCTATGGGCACAAACCCACCTTCACTGGACCAGACAAGACTGGCATAAAGTGCTCTTCACTGATGAGACACGGTTTTGTCTCACCAGGGGTGATGGTTGGACTCACGTTTATTGTCGAAGGAATGAGCGTTACACCGAGGCCTGTACTCTGGAGCAGGATCGATTTGGAGGTGGAGGGTCCGTAATGGTCTGGGGCGGTGTGTCACAGCATCATCGGACTAAGCTTGTTGTCATTGCAGGTAATCTCAATGCTGTGCGTTACAGGGAAGACATCCTTCTCCCTCATGTTGTACCCTTCCTGCAGGCTCATCCTGACATGACCCTCCAGTATGACAATGCCACCAGCCATACTGCTTGGTATGTGCGTGATTTCCTGCAAGACAGGAATGTCAGTGTTCTGCCATGGCCAGCAAAGAGCCCGAATCTCAATCCCACTGAGCACGTCTGGGACCTGTTGGATCGGAGGGTGAGGGCTAGGGCCATTCCCCCAAGAAATGTCCAGGAACTTCCAAGTGCCTTGGTGGAAGAGTGGGGTAACATCGGTAACACTTTATTTTGATGGTCCCAAATAGATATTTAACTGACTATAAGTGACTTATCAACTAGCTTGCTATAGCTAGTAAACAGTGTTTCAACAAACATTCAGTAGACTTTCAATAACCTGTATAACAACAGCAAAATAACAGCTTATCGACTGACTTGCTATAGGTAGTAAACAGTGTTTCAACAAACATTCAGTATACTTTCAGTAGCCTGTATATAGATCTTTATTAATGACCTTTTAATGAACTGATGTTCTCAACAATAATGTAAGTAGGTCATTAATAAAGATCTATATATAGGCTACTGAAAGTCTACTGAATGTTTGTTGAAACACTGTTTACTAGCTATAGCAAGTCAGCTGATAAATGTAAGTAGGTCATTAATAAAGATCTATATACAGGCTACTGAAAGTCTACTGAGTGTTTGTTGAAACACTGTTTACTAGCTATAGCAAGCCAGTTGATAAGTCACTTATAGTCAGTTAAATATCTATTTGGGACCATCAAAATAAAGTGTTACCGTAACATCTCACAGCAAGAACTGACAAATCTGGTGCAGTCCATGAGGAGAAGATGCACTGAAGTACTTAGTCAGTATCTGGTGTGGCCACCAGCTGCATTGTTACATTTGATTTTGACCCCCCCCCCCCCTTTGTTCAGGGACACATTATTCCATTTCTGTTAGTCACATGTCTGTGAAACTTGTTCAGTTTATGTCTTAGTTGTTGAATCTTTTTATGTTTATACAAACATTTACATGTTAAGTTTGCTGAAGAAAAAAAAGTTGAAAGTGAGAGGACATTTCTTTTTTTGCTGAGTTTATATATATATTTAACTCGCTTGTCATTTATTATGGAAATGTTAAATTAAGTTATACTTCTTGTTTGTTTTGTTTTTTACGGTATATCTATTGTTTTATCATTTTAACTCTAACAGAGTTCCTTCTGTCAAATGCTTTGCTTGTAAAGTTCACTTGTGCTATCTTTTAAATAAATGTCTCTTTATTTAATATAATGTTACTTCTTCTGACATTCAACAATTTTAAACATGGCTTAAGTGTCAAAATATTTCTGGGGCTACTATAGCCACAACCTAAACTTCTGCCCCTAACTGCCAGCATGAGGTATTCAGTACAAGACAATTCTACTAGTAGAGAGCTGAATTCCCAGAGCGTATTGCAATTTGCAACCGAACACCAGTGTAAGAAATTAGCCCTTTTATTTGGGGGCGATAATTGCCTTGTGGAATTGATTTTTTAGGACCATTTTTACTTTTATGAGAGCATACTTTTCTAACATATAACACAAATTGTGGCCATTTATATCTAATACTTCCATTAAATCAATTAATGAAATGGTCTCTGGAGTGTTTAAAACCACAACTAGGCCTAGAATATAACAGAATATAATGAAATATATAAAAAGTTAATAGACACATCTAGGGCATTTTTATCATTTTCAGTGGCATTTTTTCCCCATGCCCTGTTTAATTTCTGACCCTTCTGGAAACTTCAGCAGAACACTTTCAACAGCCATCATGACAGAAACTTTGGAACATCCAGGTTTGAATGCATTTAGCAGAAGATGGACTCTGAGGAAAACTTTTCTTGATTTAGCTCTTAACACAGTGAGGTGCCATCCTCTCCTCACTCGCAATACTTCAAGCTAAAGAGGCACCCTGCATCTGGCTCACTGTGATGAATGACACCATAACATTTCCCTATGTTGTCCCTCTGGGTCTCGGGAGTGTTTAGAATTAAGATATGAAAATTATTTAAGATAATGCCTCTCAGGGTGCAGAAAAATAGCATCATGACCTTGACCTTGTCAGTGGCATGTGTATAGTTACATGTAAAAAGAATCTTCATGAAAATAATAAATATGTAACAGAATGAGCATTTTGTGTGCTACAATATTGTCATTAAATATATTCTTTAAATAACGTAACATAATGCAACATAATGTAACTTAACCTCGTGTGACCCCCCCCACATCCACATGTGTGGACGTTGTAATTTGGCTACATGGATTTGTAATTTCGCTATATGCAAAGCATAATTTAAATGAATTAAAACCGAGTGAATATTGTTCACAAGACTCTACAATGTCATTTAAGGGTTAAACTGCTGGCGCACCTCATCACGTGACACAACATCATGACACTGATTTCTAGGAAGCGCTGCTACAGGAGCAGCACCAACAAAAGTGCCTCTGGTAAGAAACCTCTTTAAAAAAAAATTATTGAAACCTGTTTGTTTGTAAAGAGTGTCGTCTCTAGTTTCGTTTGATATGCAGCTTTAAAAAATTCCATGCATTCATTTTTCATGCATCAGCTTGCTGATAAACATGATTTCCACATATGTTGAAATTAGGACCACATTCCCTCAAAAGTTGAAAAAAACATGTTTGCTATTTTGAATATTTTTCAACTTTAACACATCTGTATGTCAATTCGCTTCATTTTAATTAAAATTTTGTTAATGTTTTATTTTGTTATCACTGTACAATACGGTTCTATTCATTAACATTAGTAAATGCATTCCTATATTTAATGTCCATGAATCAAGTCCATGTATTCATCCAAAAGCTGAAAAATGTTGCTTTCAGAGGCTTTACATGGAGTTAGGATGAAAATTAGGCGCATTTCTAACTGTTCTGAGGCCAGTGCAGACAGATAGCACACTGGAGGTCATTTACTAAATAGGGAGCAAGGGAGCAAGGGAGCATCCTAAAACTTTCTATGCAGCTAAGTGCATACACTCCTAAAATCCAACCAAAAGTTCATTTTCAGGCTGGAGATGATGTTTGGACCACTCAACATGTTTGGCAGACATGGGACAATGATAATCAGTACATAAATTCAGAATTTTGTAATGCAAAATTTTATTTTAACATGGTTGGCAGTGATTGGATGATGCTGGCCATTACTTTGAATAAGAACGATTAATTCAGCTTATAGAAAATCAGCTGTAATATCTATAACATCTCAAAAACATGAATAACCAACACTCCTGGAAACATAATCAATTTGATGAAAAAATCTAACTTTCTATCGCTTGGTATTATTTAAAATTTCACAACTTAGTCTAGCTGGGCATACATTTTTAGGAAAACTATTTGCTTGAGAAATTATTATTATTTATTTTTTTCTGCTTGTTTATTAGGTGCTACTAGTTACAAATCAAAAAGAGAAATCAAAATGCACCCAGCAGTCACGCGGAGGTCTCAGGAGGTTAATAATAATATAACATAACATATTATATAATTTAGACTTGTCTCTCCTTTTCATTAATTAAAAAAAAAAAAAAATGTATCTGGGTTACAGTGAGGCACTTACAGTACAATGAAAATGAATGTTAATTTTTTCAAAAGTATTGCCATGAGACGTAAACAAAATACATGTTAACAAGATTTTAGTGTAATAAAATTGCTTACCTTTTCTGTGTAAATTTATATTCAATTCATTGTTACCATGATGACATAATGCCGTAAACTCTTAATAACTACAAGTTCATCTGCCTAGGATAGTAGTCCACCATGAAAATCGACAATTTAAACAACTTTACATCTCAAATAATGCACAAGTTTTAACAAAAGCGTATCCAGAGAGCTGTTTTGAAAACAAAGCTTATTTTTACAAATCCGTTTGGTGGTGCAGGTGGCGCAGAAATTACAAACTTCAGCTTTAACTTGTATTGAACCCAGAATATTCCTTCAATTGCTGTGCCAAAAAAGCTTTTAGTTCAATGCTACATTTTAAATTTCAGCAAAACTGAGCAAATATCATACACTTATACACCTCAATATTCTGAATAGAGTCTATGAATATTCAGTGTTTGTCAAATTACCATTTATTTTTATTTTTTTTATGATATCACCCAGTGTTGAAATGATCTATTACATCCTTGTTTTCAATACATAGAATGGTTTTAGACTCAAAATAATGTGTGGATACAGAAAAAAAGGAATCAAATTCAGTGCTGTTTAGAGTGTTTCAGATTTATCTCAAACAAAAGTGTATTTAGTCATAATGAGCTGCTATTCATCATTTCATCCAAAGTGACTACAGTGTCGTTTAAACAAGGACAGTCCCCTTAAGCACCCTTGCTTAAGGGCACAATGGTGATAGTCAAACTCAGCAATGCTCACAGACCACCGAACGCTCGAGTTTAAACATAGTCCCTTTGAGTTATCAGCCATGATCTTTAACCTCTATACACCAACACAACCCCTAAAATATGAAATATATATTATAAAAGACATAAGCATGTTTGACCTGAAGTCATGAAGGACATGAAACTGGTACAATTGTACAATTGTGAAAATGCATATCAAAAATACATACTTTTCTTTAAAAATAAGTAAAAGTGATTCCACAAATTAGGTCAATTACATAACACCACCCTACTGGAGAGATTTGTACTGAAACATTAAACACGGACAGTCAGGGAAATTGCACAGGATCAGGCATCACTAGAAGAATCTTCTCTAGATACCAGAGTGAGGAAAGTGTGGGTTATGTAAGAGTGTTTACAGAGTTCCTGGACTCAGACAATCATTCTCTCATTCGTTTAGGAAAGATTATGTTTCCACAGCAGTGGGCAGGTGGAAGATACTGAATAAATCATTTGTGGGTTTCTGGTTTCTTTTTTGGTGGAATGTAGCATGTAACAGTGAGATCACAAAAGCTCCCAGTAGGCTTGACTGCATGCATCCTGGGATGACGATTGTATTAATGGCTGAGCTCCCTTAAGTGAATCCTTCATGCCTGCAAAGTCAGACCATTATTTTTCAATGGCATCAGGTGTCTATCAATGGCAAAGGGTGGCAGGTACTATTACTAAGCGACATGTCAACCTTCAAGAAACGGCTGAAGACTCACCTCTTCTGCGACCACTTCATTAATCCACAACCATAAATAAATGCACTTTCTCTCAACACCCAGAAAGGTCTATCTATTTTTTCTGCATTAACTTGTGTTTTTCCACAAGTGGCTTTGGATAAAAGCATTTTCTAAATTATGAAATGTGCAGAAGATTTCAATTTCATTCGGGTTCACCTTTTTAATATAAGTGGGGTTTGATGGATAAAGAGACCACTGCTCTATAATTCTTCTAGCTTAAATGTTAATGCACCTGCAGTGCTCACCGCTAAGGATTTTTTTCTACTGGCCCGACCGTCAGAAAGCTTCAGCATTTTACTGTCCCTGCCAAAATGTGCACTGGCCCCAACACAAAAATGACAAATAGCTGTTTTTACCATCATGGCTTAAAATAATGTGTCCGAAGCTAAATATTTTTTATATATATTACGTTTTTAAGACCAAAATTGCATCACATTTATAATTTGCAAGATATGATTTATGCCTTATGTAACCCCATCTAAGCACTTTACAGATATTAATTTAGAAATTCATAATATTGGGGCCTGGGTAGCTCAGTGGTAAAATACGCTGGCTACCACCCCTGGAGTTCGCTAGTTCGAATCCCAGGGCTTGGGATTCGAACTGACTTGGGATTCTGTGGGATTCTGAGTGACTCCAGCCAGGTCTCGTAAGCAACCAAATTGGCCCGGTTGCTAGGGAGGGTAGAGTCACATGGGGTAACCTCCTCGTGGTCGCTATAATGTGGTTTGTTCTCGGTGGGGCGCATGGTGAATTGAGCGTGGTTGCTGCGGTGGATGGCGTGAAGCCTCCATACGCGCTATGTCTCCGTGGCAACGCGCTCAACAAGCCACGTGATAAGATGCGCGGGTTGACTGTCTCAGACACGGAGGCAACTGGGATTCATCCTACGCCACCCGGACTGAGGCGAATCACTATGCGACCATGAGGACTTAGAGCACATTGGGAAAAAGAAAAAAAAAGAAATTCATAATATTATATCATCATCAATGATATCATCATGATGGCGCCATGGATGGCTGCCATGGTGTGGAGCTCCTCAGTTGTTTTGTTGTTTTTGTTTGTTTGTCCTGTGCTTAGTAATCTTTTTCCAATCAGTTTTAACAGAGACGAACTGCTGAACATTCGACAGCATGTACCAGACAATCTTTTCCCGGTTTTTGAACATTCAGACGTTTTGCTAGACATTTTATTTGGAGGCGCGGCTTTGTTGTTCAGGAGACGCAGGCGGGGGAAACAAGCCTGTGCGCTGGTCAAACTCCGTCGGCGTGGATTTCGAACAGCGCTGCCGAGTATTCACTTAGCGAACCAACTAATCACACAGAGACAGCATTCGTGGATGGATCATGTACTCATTGCGAGAACATGACCATGGCAATGTTGCAGTCGCGGCTTGCTTTCGTTAGAAATGAATTGCTTCCGGATGAGTCCGCCGGCTCGTGTCATGGCGAGTTCGACCTCTTGTTCGGAGCCCGCGAAGCTGATGAGCTCTCAAGCGCAGCATCAGAGAGCGGGCTCGTCCAGTTGAAAGCGGAAGCCTCAGCTGGGCTCCACACCTCGGGTACGGTCGCCCAGTCACAGGCTGACGCGGAAATGACGGACATGCTTTCCCGGGCAGCCGCGAGTGTCGGCTAGAGTGGAACCCTCCACTCTCCCCTGAACCCTCGCGGCTCGATGATTGGTTCCTGGGCTCGCGGCGCCACTCACAGCCACGCCCCACTCCAGTTCCTTTCTTCCTGGAAGTGCACGAGGAGCTGACAAGGTTGTGGGGGGCACCTTTTACTGCCCGGTCCCAATCTTTCAGCTCCCCCGCCCTCACTACCCTCGATGGTGGGGCGGCCAGGGGCTATTCGGTGATTCCCCCAGTGGATAAGGCGCTCGCGGTGCACCTATGCCTGCAGAGCGCCGCCACCTGGCGTGGGCGCCCAAAGCTCCCGTCCAAGGCCTGTAGGTTTACATCGTCCCTGACGGCCAAAGCCTACAGTGCCGCTAGGACAAGCTTGGGCTTCGGGTCAGCTGGGAAAAGAGCAAGCTCCTCCCGGTTCAGAGCATCTCTTTTCTCGGCTTGGAGTTGGACTCAGTCTCGTTGACGGCGCGTCTTATGAACAAGCGTGCACAGTCGGTGCTCACCTGTTTGAAGGCATTCAGACAGAAGACAGCAGTTCCACTGAAACTGTTTCAGAGGCTCCTGGGGCATATGGCATCCTCAGCGGTGGCCACTCTGCTCGGGTTGATGCATATGAGACAGCACTGGCTTCATACTAGAGTCCCGAGATGGGTATGGCACCGCGGGACACATCGCGTGGCCATCACGCTGATCTGTCACCGCCTCTTCAACCCTTGGACCGACCTCACGTTTCTACGGGCAGGCGTTCCCCAAGAGCAGGTCTCCAGGCGCGTCGTGGTTACGACAGATGCCTCCGCCTGCGGCTGCGTTGGCACATCAACTGCCTCGAGTTGCTGGCAATTCTGCTCGCCCTGTGGAGGTTTCGGCCGTTGATCCAGGGCAAGCATGTGTTAGTTCAGACAGACAACACGGCAATGGTAGCATATGTCAACCCTCAAGGTGGTCTGTGCTCCCATTGTATGTCACAACTCGCCCGCCGTCTCCTCCTCTGGAGTCAGCAGCACCTCAAGTCGCTGCGAGCCACTCACATCCCGGGCGACCTCAACACTGCAGCGGACACGCTGTCATGGCAGGTTACCCTCAGGGGAGAGTGGAGACTCCACCCTCAGGTGGTCCAGCTGAATTGGAGTCGATTCAGGCAGGCACAGGTAGACCTGTTCGCCTCCCAAGAATCCTCCCACTGCCCGCTCTGGTATGCCCTGACCGAGGCACCTCTCGGTATAGATGCGCTGGCACACAACTGGCCCCCTGGACTTCGCAAATATGCGTTTCCCCCAGTGAGCCTACTTGCATTAATTCCCCTGAGGAAGGACCTTTTTTCTCAGGGATGGGGCACCAACTGGCACCCGCGACCAGACCTCTGGAATCTCCATGTCTGGCCCCTGGATGGGACACGGTGGTAGACACGATCACTCAGGCTAGGGCCCCCTCTACGAGGTGCCTGTATGCCTTTAAGTGGTGTCTGTTCGCTAAGTGGTGTTCTTCCCAACGCGAAGACCCCCAGAGATGCGCAGTCGGATCAATACTTTCCTTCCTGCAGGAGAAGTTGGAAGGGCGGCTGTCCCCCTCCACCTTGAAGGTATGTAGCTCACTTCCATCAAGAGGGTAGGAGACCTGCAAGCATTCTTTGTCAGCGAAATGTGCCTGGAGTTTGGTCCGGGCTACTCTCACATGATACTGAGAACCCGACCGGGCTATGTGCCCAAGGTTCCCATGACCCCTTTTAGGGAGCAGGTGGTGAACCTGCAAGTGCTGCCCCAGGAGGAGGCAGACCCAGCCCTGACGTTGCTGTGTCTGGTGCGCACTTTACGCATCTATTTGAATCGCACGCAGCACTTCAGAGTCTCTGAGCAGCTCTTTGTCTGCTTTGGTGGACAGCGGAAAGGAAGCGCTGTCTCCAAGCAGAGGATCGCCCACTGGCTCATCAACGCCATAACAATGGCATATCACGCCCAGGACGTGCCACCCCTGGCAGGACTACGAGCCCATTCTACCAGGGGTGTAGCGGCCTCCTGGGCCTTGACCAGTGGCGCCTCTCTAACAGACATTTGCAGAGCAGCGGGCTGGGCAACACCCAACACCTTTGCGAGGTTCTACAATCTCCGGGTGGAACCGGTTTCATCCCGTGTAGTGGCACGCACAAGCAGGTAAGTCCGGGACAGCTGGCCAGGTGTATCACTTGCGCATAGCGCCTTTCACCTCCCCTGAGCTGAATACGTGCACTGTTGACTCCCAGTAGTGTTCACAAACTGTGTCCCCTGGATGATTTCCTCCGAGCCCTGCGGCAGAAGAGTTTGCGGAGAAACTCGCTGCCGGCTCAGTAGACGTTCTAACTAAGCCCTGTACTAGGGTAGGTGCTCCGCATGTGGTGGTTCCCCGTAGGTAACCCCATGCGACGTATATCTTCAGCTAATTCGTTTCCCTGTTGCTAAACTGCATCTTCCTTAGGCCTCTCTGCCCCAGTCACCATGCTTGTAGAAACTCCTCCCCTGTAGGGTATGACCTACCATGGGACTTCTCCACATGACATACTTCCGACAAAGCTCGGCAAGACCATGTGACATATTTCCACTCAAAATACACCCCCTCTGGGCAGGGTGTGGTCTCCGCGGTGTCTTCCCCTTGGGAGTGACACCCCCCCGACTAGACCTGGTGGTACCAGTCGGTCAATTCCTTTTTTTGGGGGGAGAGGGAAAAAAAGAGGATAAAAGGGCTAGTCTCTATCTTTTGGGCAGTCGACTTGTCCCCAAAGGGCCATTCGCACTCATGACAGCGTTGGGGGAGGTTACGTAACGGCCTGGTGCGCTTATGTTTATTTAGACCTAACTTTGTGTTTATGTTCGCTTTCAAATGGCTTATTCCAGCTGTTACAAAGGTGATAGGCCTACAGGACTTTATAAGCAGGATAACATGGGATATGCATGCACTCTCCATCCATGGCTACACTTAACACAATAAAACAATTGGCCTGCATAAGGTAGTGACGTTTAGTCCAGATTGCCAGTTCTAAATGTCAAGCTAAGGAACATTTAGAATTTTTGATGCGTTTAATAGACAATATCTTGGTGACATACTAACACCTAACTTATTTTTTATTGTTATGCAAAAAAAAACATAATAATAATTAAATGTTGGCAAATCAGTAGCAAGATGGTTACTGTGTGGTTCCTGTGTGAATGCAGTTGTATCGCAAATTCATGGGCATTTTTAATTTGATAGTGACTCCAATTAATTAACTAGTACTTGTTGCAATGAAGTTTGGTATCTTAATCCATTAAAACCAAGCATGGGCACTTGCTTTGGTGTTGCCACCCCTCATAGTCTGCATGCCACCCCCCTGCAACCCCATAAAAATATTTCTAGATCTGCCCCTGAATCTGGGGTGGCATTTCGTATTGAATAAAGAGCTGGTAACTGGAAGGTTGCAAGTTTGAGACCATAAGGGACGATCCATGCAGTTTCAGAAATAAACTTTTCCATTAAGAAGCAACAACAGCAGGTGAATTTTATTTTCTGGGGCATTTTTTACTTTTGAGTGGGCATTTTTTAATCCTTTTAATCCTTTCATCCTTTATGTCATGTATTAAAATTATTTAGCATGTTTTTTATTAATATGTTTTAATGTTATTATTATTGATTAATTATTACTGTTATTAATAATACTAACAATAATAATAATAATAAAAATAATAATATTATTATTATCATTGCAATTATTATTACTATTATTATTATTATACATCTTTTACCCAAAAAATCAAATTAACATCAACCTGTATTTATGTTATATGTAACTAGGCCTAGAACAGAAAAATAAGAACTACATGGATGTTACAAATACATTTTTTTATAAAACAGTAATTCGAAATGGGAGCATTTTTTTTTTTTTTTTTTCTGGGACATGTTTATCACTTTCTGTGGCATTTAATACATGAAAAATCAAGACAGCATAACACTTAACATCTCAGGTTGCTCCAGGGAGATTATACCTCTAATAAATGTACTTTAAATCATTTTGGATAAAAAAATAAATTTAAAAAAACTCAGCTAAATGACTACTACTTACAACAAACACTAGTGCGAGTTTAAGAAGCAATCTTTTTGTAGTACTTTCATGAATCTGACAATGAGTCCTAAATTACAGATCCATAAATCTTCAATAACTGGAGTGTGAAAAGTGTGAAAAGGTTATAATGTACCACCACAAGCTTTTGAAACCGTACACTCTGTCAACACAATCCTCATTAGGCCAGTGGTCCCAAAAAAGGCATCCAACGTGAGTTCAGGCTGTTACGGTTGATTTGCACTACATCAACCTGTGTGTCCGATGAGTGCAATCAGACTTCACTCTCTGAATCTAATCAAAAGCCTTGATTCTCATGATTCATTCACTGGACGTCACACCTCAATTAGTCCCAAGTTGACACAGTGCTTCCAAACACTCACTTTCACTAATGGATAACACAGGAAAATGAATGCCAGGCATAAATGAAGGTTTGATTAAACCCTTCTTCACTTCTCAGTTTTTTAAACAACCTGACTTGAATCACACTCCCTCCATTAACAAATTAAATGTAATTATCATGTCATCAGGCTTTTAAAGAAAAGGTCTCACGCACATGAATAAAACATTAGGGTAACATAATAAAACAAGTTATGAGGGATTTTCCATGGGAACATTTACATGGTGAGAGAGGCTTTCCTTATCTAGAAAGATCATTTCAAGGCCAAGCAATCTCTAGGCCATTAAAAGACAAATCCGCTTTATAATTAATGCACATAAATATGTGACCAGTGAAAGCTGCATGAATGCATATAGACAGTCACTCAAAAACACTGATAATACACTCGAGAGCCAAACATTAGTTTTGTGTTTCTTTTCTTCTTTTGTTGTAGTTTAATAGTATTACACTACATACAGTAACACTATATCACATTTAAAACAAATACTATGCTGTATATTATAATACACACTGGTATGTGATTATTTTATTATTATGATTTTTGTTAATTATACACATAGGCGGAGCATGTGTAAGGCTGGGCAAGGCTTAGCCTTCCCCTGGCCAGTAAACTGTCTCAGTTCTCCCACCTTATATAGCTTACATAGTTGAATTACTAGCGGGAAGGGAAAGCTGACTCTAGATCAGTGGCCATGGCCAAAATCATCATAAAACGTAAATCGCTTGTGAAACCCACTGTGTGGGTTGTCTTTATTTCTGAAAGAATTTAACATTTGAAAACAAATATAAAAAAACGTAATGCAATTCTTACATTAATACATATTTATTAGATTATAGTTGCATTGAAACGAGTGTATCCGCATTTGTAACATTCCATTCCTTGCATCCATTTACATTTAAATCAATAGCCTAAGCATCCAATCAAACTCGAAAGCATGGAGATGACTGAAAATATTTTCATCATTGTTCCTTGAGCTTGTGAACAAGACTCTATCCACTGGATTTTATCTTAATTTCCAAAACTTTAAATCAAATGCATATGCAGGTCCAAATGGTTCAGTTTTTTTTTTTTTTTTTTTTTGCTTCATTAGTAAAGAGTGCTTACTACATAGTATTTAATTTGCTGTTATGCCGATAAAATAAATTGTGCATATTTGCTTGCTATAGCCTAATATTGAGTCGTAAAATAATTATTAATATGAGTAGCCTACTAGCATCTGTGTAAACAACAATAATAACCATTTATTCATCTGGAAGGTTTTGTATGGAGTTTGACATTTACAGTTGGTAGTAGATGCCATTTAATAAAATATTTTGTCTTGAATGCAGGGGTTAAATAGAGATTTCGGAGGTTGGGAACCTTAAAATCGTGTGATTGCTGTTATAACATCCATTCAATTAAAAAATATGTATAATTATAGGCCTGTATGGTATTTCATAGAATATATATATATATATATATATATATATATATATATATATATATATATATATATATATATATATATATATATATGAAAATACACACACACACACATATACACTGGCAGCCAAAAGTTTGGAATAATGTACAGATTTTGCTGTTTCAGAAGGAAATTGGTACTTTTATTCACCAAAGTGGCATTCAACTGATCACAAAGTATAGTCAGGACATAAGTGATGTAAAAAACAGCACCATCACTATTTGAAAAAAGTCATTTTTGATCAAATCTAGACAGGCCCCATTTCCAGCAGCCATCACTCCAACACCTTATCCTTGAGTAATCATGCTAAATTGCTCATTTGGTACTAGAAAATCACTTGCCATTATATCAAACACAGTTGAAAGTTATTTGGTTTGTTAAATGAAGCTTAACATTGTCTTTGTGTTTGTTTTCGAGTTGCCACAGTATGCAATAGACTGGCATGTCTTAAGGTCAATATTAGGTCAAAAATGGCAAAAAAGAAACATCTTTCTCATCGGTCAGTCATTGTTTTGAGGTACGAAGGCTAGACAATGCTTGAAATTGCCAAAAAAAAAAAAAAAAACCGGAAGATTTCATACAAAGGTGTACACTACAGTCTTCAAAGACAAAGGACAACTGGCTCTAACAAGGAGAGAATGAGATGTGGAAGGCCAGATGTACAGCTTAACAAGAGGATAAGTACATCAGAGTCTCTAGTTTGAGAAATAGATGCCTCACATGTCCTCAGCTGACAGCTTCATTGAATTCTACCTGCTCAACACCAGTTTCATGTACAGGTGCAGGCCTAATGGGAAGAATTGCAAAGAAAAAGCCACTTTTGAAACAGAAAAACAAAAAGAAAAGGTTAGAGTGGGCAAAGAAACACATTGGACAACAGATAATTGGAAAATCATTTTATAAAAATCAGATGATAGCTGGAAAGTTTATCTTCTTCTTGCCTGAGGTAAGGCATCATCTTACTTTTGATCATGCTTTACCCTGCAGTTTGTTCACCCTCCGCCTGTGATTATACTATATATCCACATTACTGAAACTACATACAATATGTTTGTTATCATATTATATACTATTTTACAGCAGTATATGGTACTATAGAATGCAAAGTGTATGCTAGTATTAAATTGGGGTGAAAATATTTACATACTAGTATGTGATTATGTTATTATTATTATGGTTTATGTTATTAAAGGAATAGTTCACCCAAAAATGAAAATTCTCTCATTATTCACTAACCCTCATGCCATCCCAGATGTGTATGACTGTCTTTCATCAGCAGAACACAAATGAAGATTTTTAGAAGAAGATAGAGCTCTGTCAGGTCCTTATAATGCAAGTAAACGGGTGTCAGCACTTTGACGGTCTAAAAGTCACATTTAGGCACCATAAAAGCAATCCATGTGACTCCAGTCGATCAGTGAAGGTCTTCTAAAGCAAATTGATAGGTTTATGTAAGAAGCAAGTCGATAATTAAATTTTTTTAACTTTAAATCGGCGCTTCCATCCAGGGCTCTGATGCTGTTTGAAATGTCTGAACTCTCACGTGATGTTGGTTCTTCTGTTGTAAATAAGCGCTGCTTCCGAATTCTCGCGTGAACTCGCCGACGCGCTTCCGTCATGCGACAGCCACATGATGTGACAACTGCTGGCAGGAAGTGCTTTTAAATAATAATAATAACGTTTTAATTATCAATTTATTTTTTACACAAACATATACATTTGCTTCAGAAGACATTATTTATCGAGTTGCATGGATTACATTTATGCTGCCTAAATGTGACTTTTGGACTGCCAAAGTGCTGGTGTACTTGCATTATAAGGACCTGACAGAGCTCTATCTACTTCTACAAATCTTCACTTGTGTTTTGCTGAAGAAAGACAGTCATACACATCTGGGATGGCATCAGGGTAAGTGAATAATGAGAGAATTTTAATTATTCTATTCCTTTAATTATACTATATACACTATAAATGTTATCATACTATATACTATTTTATAATAATACTATAATGTAATCAAACAGTATCTACCTTCTTATATACTCAGTGTAAATAGCCCCTGACTTTCTATTCTCTTTTCTATGTAGCTTAGTTGAGCATTACTGTCCAGTTAAGCAATGCCTTTATTAAGTTTCTCTTTTCATTTGTCACACTGTCTGATAACAATTCTTAATGGAACACTGAGTTGTCTAGTCTTTATTTCAGTTGAGCACCTAACTACTCCAATCATCACCAATTATGCACAGTTTCTCCTGTATTGATTCAACAGCTTTATCTGGAGGTTGTCTCTCGTTTTGACTGGAAAGTAAAGTAAATTAGGGAGAGATGCATCGATCTAGTCCTTGACTGCCCATCTAGTTTTTTTTTATATTGCACTGCAAACTAGTTTTGCTAAGGACCCATATACTATGCTATTGTGCATACATGCAAGTTCCTAAAATTACCATAAATTGCTTAGGCCCACTAAGAAAAAATGCTAAATTAGTAACATGAAACAGGAAAATTTATCATTTTGAATGCATTAAAACCATTAAAATTGTAATTTACCAGCCTAAAACAATTAATATTTACTGGGCTCAATACTGCATTAATATTATCCACAGGGATAATCGTGTGGTACTTTAAGGTACCTCTGGGCCCATGGGCTTGCTGGTCCGCAGAGGCCCCCTTCAAGTCGTTGAGTGGGGGGAGGTGGGTTGGACTTCTGTACATTGAACATGCGCTACACGGACGCCTTTAATAGTTGTGCACCGTCTCCGTGTCAACAACTATGTCTCCCGCTGAAAACGTTTATACACGCTCCTCCTGCGTACATACATAGGGGAAAATGGGGTGGCGGACGCCGCGTACCGGGCATTGTGGGACCCTGGGCTTCAGCCCGTGCGTTAATGCGCCCCTGATTAGCCATATTACAAAATGACAGATGAATGTGCAACAAAATACTGAGTTTGACTGGACGCATGGCCTTTGACGTCAAAAACAAAAGGTCTCCTCCCTTTTAAAAGTTGATGAGCCTATTTATTTTGCTCTTCTGACTGTGCATGATTATATCTCCATTATGTCTCCATTTGCGACCCATTTTCTGGTCACGACCCAGCAGTTAAAAACAACTGTTGCATTGGGATAAACTTGGGCTAAACTGTAAACTGGGCTAAACTGTTGCATTGGGACAAAGATTGGATGTAATCCTCCAAGACAAGATGTCTTTCACAGCTTTACTGATTTAAAATGAACCTTGTTTACAGGCATTTAACCACAGTGCAATTATTTGGATATCAGTTTCACATTAAACTTGGCAAATGCATACCCAGAACCAGGTACCATCACATTAATGATCTAAAACAACTATAGCTCACCCACTGAGAGGCATCATAGGCTTTGGTCCCTTCAACCCTGCAATCTACAACCCACATTCTACAAGACTATCTCTCTTCAAAGGTAGAAAACAGACATTTTTCATAGCAAAAATTAAAACATCTAGTGTCTTTATGCAGTGGAAAAGAAACATGGATAAAATCTGTTTGGTTTTGTTCAACATAATGAATTGTCTTGGTTGAGAATAAACCAAAAAAAATATACAAATTAATTTAAAAACACTGTATTTGCAATTATGAGGAAAACTTGGTTAGAAAAGTAAAGTTACAGAAACCTTAAGGGATTTTCTAATACATCTTTTGTTTGAAAGCCAATAAGGGGTTGCATAATCTTGACAGCAGGGTGTATGTGAAGAAAAATTAGCTTAATATCCAGCACTAGCTAATATGTGCAGCTCAGGTTTTATTTAAATCTTGAAGGGCAAATTGGTCTAGACTAGAATACAACCTTGATTAAAATTACACAGCAGTCTAAGTTGTTGAGAACAGATGAGCCCCTTCACCGACAGGGCTTTTCACCACAGCTGTGTAGCTACCTTCAACACCTGACAACTGTTTGATCTAAAACACCACATGAAACTTAAAGAGAACTTGACAGAGCAAAACGAACAGCTGCAAGCCTGTATGTGCTTCACCCCAAAAGCTGTTAATCACATCGGAGGTCACAGGTCAGCTTTGACATACCCTTTCACAATTACACGTAAGTCTGTCATAAATACTACACCAAACCTTCTGTCATTGGTCAAGCAAACAAATAGTAGCACCCAAAACTTATGCCATTGGTTGAGGCAATGTTGCTGTGTCGAGCTGGTCAGGACGCCCAAATCTGAGCAATGTGTTTTAAAAGCACCGTAAAGCCACATGAATTACACACACACACACACAAAAACATTAAAATGGTAATCAACTTACAAATGCTTTACTTATACTGTAGTTGTCTCTGCATATTAAGCGGGCATGGCAAAAAGTATTTTAACATTGGAAAAATGATATACTTCAGCTTTAAATTTTTAATGAGCTCATTAAAGGCATAATTCACCCAAAAATTCACCCTCATGCAGTCCCAGATGTGTATGACTTTCTTTCTTCTGCAAAACACAAAGAAAGATTTTTAAAAGAATATTTCAGCTCTGTATGTCCTCATAATGCAATTGAATGGTGACCAGAACTCCATAAAGAACATAAAGGCAGCATAAAAGTAATTCATAAGACTCCAGTGGTTAAACCTATACAGTATCTTCAGAAGCGATATGATAAGTGTGGGTGAGACACAGATCAATATTTAAGTGCTTTTTACTATAAATCTCCACTTGCACTTCAACATTCTGGTGTGGAAGTGACTTTTACTTTCACATTCAGCCACCTTCTGGTTGGGGCTGGTCAAAGGTGGAAATTGATAGTAAAAAATGACTTAAGTATTGATCTGTTTCTCAACCACACTTATCATATCACTTCTGAAGACATGGATTTAACCAGAGGAGTCATATGGATTACTTTTTTGCTGCCTTTATGTCCTTTTTGGACCTTCTGAATTCTGGTCACCATTCAATTGCATTGAATGGACCTACAGAGCTGAGATACTCTTCTAAATATCTTTGTTTTGTTCTGAAGAAGAAAGAAAGTCATACACATTTGGGATGACATGAGGGTGAGTAAATACTGAGAGAATTTTCATTTTTGGGTGAACTATCCCTTTAAAAGAATATTTTGGGATCAATACGTTAAGCTAAATCGACAACATTTGTGGCGTAATGTTGATTACAGGGAAATTTCGGATTGCTTAAAGTCAGAAAAGAAAAGGTTCTAATTTTATTAGCACATACTGTACATTAATTATTTTGTTAAAACTTGTGTAGCATTTGAGCTTTAAGGTTGTTTACATAGTCGTTTAAATGGTCGTTTTAGGGCTTTAGTGTTTACGGCGTTATGTCGTCATGGGAATGAAGTTGTAAAATTGGAAATAACTTTATACAGAAAAGGTTAGTAGGCAATTTTATAGCACTAAATCATGATAACATGAATATTGTTTATGTCTTGTGGCTTTACTTTTGAAACAGTAAGTATATTTTTACATTTAATGATCAGCCCCATTCACTTCTATTGTTTGTGCCTCACTATAACCAGATTCTTTGAAAGAAAAGGTGGGACAAGTCAAATTATTTTTGTGGTAATCAACATTGTGCCACAAATGCTGTCGACTGAGCTTAACTTGCATCGAACCTGGAATATTCCTTATGTGTCATTATTTTCTCATAATTCTTAAGTACTCTTGAACCAGTGTTGTTGTCAAGTTGCACAAATCCAATGGTGGGAAGGAGACCAAACAGCAAAGGTAATTCAGAGAGACACCAATTTAACTTTTGCAGAGGCAATCACATTCTCCAAGCTACTTCATGTAAAGTGGTCAGCGCACTTTGACCAAAGAGGGCAAAGGAAGATAGAGATCTAGCATGTGTTTCCATAATATGCTATTGAAATGTAAAGAGATGTAAAGTATACAAATATCTTCGTCAAAATCATTTCATATTTGAATTTAAAGTATTTCACATGGAAGAAGGATCAATTTGAATGTCATGTGTTGAACTGATTTTATGTTCATGTTTGATGTTTAATGGTGTTAAGACAGCATTATAGCAATATACAGAATAACATTTTAGCAATCTTTGGGTTAGAAAAAGCCAAGAAGAAAGTATGTTCATCTTACCTGCCAACAAAATGAGATCAGAGATAACATCATGAATCATGGAAAAGAAAGAGAGAAATTAATTAGAATAATTTGCATACATGTTTTCTTCAATTAATGACAATAATCATTTAAAATGACCAGAATAACCCAATCAAGCTTTTCTACAAAAAGTCATTTTAATATATGGGTAGTTGGCATACGTTTGGGAAGTTGGCATGTCCTGCAGTGTGGCATGCTACACTATTTTAAAATGCACTTTGCTAATTAATTTTATTATTAATTGTTATGCATGCAGACCGAAAAGGAGGGTAATATATGGAATTCATTTATGTAATATATTAAAACTTAATTTGTCACCACAAGACCTTTGACAGGACCTAAAATATACACCTTTCCTCATACATCTTAATCTACAATCTTCATGCTAATTTAAAAAAAAACAAATGTCAATTGACATATAATGCAAAAATTACCCATATAAATATGAGTTTCAGATCTTTTCAAAATCATTATCTTCAGAAAAAAATGGGTTGCACATCCTGCCAACATAGTGAAACTTCAATCTCAGCAATTAGCTTTATGTAGAAAAACAATATCATTTCAAAGACTACACAGGCACCATTAGTAAATTATGTTAAGTGAAATTGAAAGATTCTTTGCTTAATGGTTTGGTGAAAATAGGTGTGTGTTTGAAGCCTATCAAAAAATTGTAAAAGCAGAGAAGATTTTATATTCTGGCACTTGTTTCCAAATTCTTGTCAATTTTATGTATTTTTTATAGTGATCCTAATTAATTTCACAATGCATTATTGTAAAATCATCTTTTTAATCATCTTAAGCTGTTATGAGAGGCTGCTTATTTCCAAGACTTGTGATTAATGCATTTTTATTGCCATTTCTGCTCTTTCTGTTTTCAGATGCAGTGCCATTTTCTGATTGGTCTATCAGTGTCTACATGACAAATACTGAAGAATGATATGAAACACACTGGTCTCTAGTGTCTGGCGGGCACTTTCACGTTGTCATGATTGAAGGTGACAGTGGCTGTCATAAGGAAGGTCTCCTCCCTTGAGCCATGGTCTGTGCTGACCTTGAGACATCAGAACTTGGCTTGCATAAAATATCATTGAAAATATTAAGCTTTTAAGGACACATTTGCTGAGTGGTGTCATATATAAAATAGGCATCATGCACCTATTTTTTAAGGAACACCAGTGGCAGTCCTGGCTGCCTTGGTGCCCTAGGAGGGATATTATGAGTTTCACCCACACAAATTACTGAATCTAATAATTACCCAAAGGCCTATTTTTATTTATTTATTTATTGGAACTGAATGTGTAAACAATGAAAAAATTATGCTATTTATCTGTGATTAAATATTTGACTGGATTGAACGCCCTAGCAAATTATCTTTGTAATGTGCTTCCTGATTGGACTGACCAAATTTGAATGTAAATGGGTGATATTTCCCACTACCTTTTAGACAAAAACCTACAATACAATAATTGCACAATATATATATATATATATATATATATATATATATATATATATATATATATATATATATATATATATATTATTATTATTATTATTATTATTATTATTATGATGATTTCGATTATTATTATTATTGGAAGTTGCAGTCAAAACCCACTTGGCTACAAAATCTGAGGATGCATGACACTCCTGAGTTATATGAGCATGAAAAAAAAATGTCGCCTTCCTGTGGAAATAAAGTGATGAGTGGGAGACAGGTGAGAGAAAAAAGGAAGGAGAATCCAATCACTTGGTCTGTCACTTCCCCCTGTCTGAAGGGAAAAAAGTGTGGGAAAAAAAATGTCTATCAAGCCCTTGAGTGGGGGGTCAGACTTACGCAACTGTATTAAAAAGGCTGCTCAGCATATCAAACTGGTTGACAACCATGACTAAAACCTTGCAAGGTGATATGCAGAGCGATGCACAGCATTTGAATATATTCTGTGTTTTAAAATAGATTGTTTGGTTCTGCCATAACAGTGAAATTTCCCCTGACAAACAGGTAGGTAACTAAATTCATACAGGTTGTTCAACCTTGGCAAACAATGCATGTGGGATGAAAATATTGAAAAATATTGCTTTGCATTAGGACATCTGTAAGACTGTAAGACTTTTTCTAGGTAGGACAGCAACACATAGAAAATGTTTTAAAAAAGAGCCTTTGATTTGAGTGAGTTTTTAGTTGTGTGTTTTTGTTGTGTATGGATAGAAAGTTCTTTACAGATTCAGGTATTCATAAGGATTTGAAATGTTGAGGTGTGGAAGTGGAATTAATCAAAAAAAGCAGAACACTATTTTGAAATTAGCTAAATGAAGCAAAAAAGTAAAGATACATGATTCCAGGGTGGATTTTGAATGCCTCTGTCACAGCGTTATTAACATAAATGAAAACGAAAACTCAATGCAAACATCTTTGTTAAAGGCATAGTTCACCCAAAAATGAAAATTCTCCCATCATTTACTCACCCTCATGCCATCCCAGATGTGTAAGACTTTCTTTCTTCGGCAGAACACAAACAAAGATTTTTAAAAGTATATCTCAGCTCTGTAGGTCCATACAATGCAAGTGAATAGTGGCCAGAACTCTGAAGCTCCAAAATGATGTTTTACTACCAATCTCCACTTTCACATACATTTTTTCAAGTGGAAATTTATAGTAAAAAAGGGCTTAAATATTGATCTGCTTCTCACCCACACCTATCATATCACTTCTGAAGACATGGATTTAACCACTGGAGTCTTATGGATGACTTTTATGCTGCCTTTATTTGATTTTTTTAAGCTTCAAAGTTCTGGTCACTATTCACTTGTGTTGTGAGAACCTACAGACCTTAAATATTCTTCTAAAAATCTCTGTGTTCTACAGAATAAAAAGTCTTACACATCTGGGATGGCATGAGAGTGAGTAAATGATGAGAGAATTTTCATTTTTAGGTGAGCTATCCCTTTAATTTAAATAAAATATAAAACCCTTATAAAAACCAACAGCTATCCTTCTTTAAAAAAAATAAAAAAATAAAAAATTAAATGTGAAACAGTTACAATATCAAATGTATTAAATGCATTAACTGCATTTGCATACATTTAAGAGCACTAAACACGTTTTAAATGATGTCAGTTAACACTCTGAAAGCACTAAACATACTAAAAAAAAATAAATAAATGGATATAGGCTACTGAAAAACAAAAACGTATAACTTACAATCATAGAATGAAAATCAAGCATTAATTTTTTTTTTAAAGAATCAGCCCGATAATTACACTGCTCTGCTATCGCCAGTCTAAAGATTGTGTCTTTGAAAAGGGCATGACTGCTTTTCTGTCTACCTCTGTTTTTCATATTTCCCAAGGATTACAGTTTTTAAAGTTTACATCCTCTTATCCTGATCCCAGGAGAGGATCAGTGTTATATAAAAAATTTTTTTTAAAAAAACACACACACATTCTAAATCTTAGCACAGAAAGAACCAAATGCATGTTCACCCACAGAAAGAGCCCATAAGTCCATTACATCAAGATCAGAGATTTATGAAAGATTGAATATGACTTGAGCCTTGCCTAGTAAATGAACTTCAATGGCCTCAAACTTCTTCAGTTATGCATCAACTCTATAGCTACAGAAATCAAATTACTTTTAATTTCTCAGACAGTTTTTCCACATTAGAGCAATGAACTCACATAGGGCTGGCCTGAACTAGGACAGTGTGCAAAAGTTTGGACACACTTGACTGAACTGACCCTTCACTAAGCCCCTAAGGGAGTAATGTGTGTTTGAGTCGTTTTAAGTGGGATTTTATCAAAATGATCCATTTTTAAAATTAAAAGACTTTGTTGCTAGGTCACTTAGTGATACCTAGAGAGGATACACACAGTGTTTTTATTTTCTCTTTAAAAAAATAAATCTTTAAATAAATATTGAGAAGAGCATGTTATGGATTAAAGTGTGTCATTTATCATTCCCAAATGAACATGTAAAACACCTACATTTCCTCCAAGGTAAATTAAAGCTAACATCTTAACATGAATTCATTTACATATTGATTCAGGTCTTAGTAAAGGTGATAGTAAATAAAAAGTGAGTGTGTTAGAAGACATTATAAGCAGTACATTACTAATGTAATGAAGTTTGCAATCATTGTTATCAAGTGACTCTTTTCTCTTTTTATGTAATTGTTTGCCTCAATTCTGATTCATAGTCTGCACAGTTTACGATCAAATTACTGTGTAATTTAACCATTTCTTTTACAATAAAACTTCAGATAAATATACTTTACGATGTCACTCTTCATTTCAGCCCATGTAATAATATTATTAATTCCGTTTATGAGAATATTTAGTCAAAAACTGCACCGTTCACGGCAATCTCCCATTCATTCCTATGGGGAGTTCTGCAGAGATGTCACGTATTCCCTGTGTTTTTGCTTAGACTTTTATTTTGAAATTCTTGTTTAATTCCCTGTTCCTGTTTCCTGTTAATTTTGTAGTCCTTTGTAGTTTCTTTTCACGATTGGTTTTCCCCTGATTGTTTTCCCCAGGTGTTCCACATTTCCTTGTTTGCCCATTTGTATTTAAGCCCTTGTTTCCCCTGGTTTCTTTGTCAGTCTTCACATGAGTTGTCACATTCTGTGCCTGGTTTCCCATGTTTTGTTTTGTTTCGTTTCGTTTTATTCTGAGTACTTTGTTTATCTTTGATTTCCATTAAAAGCTGCATTTAGATCCTCATTCCTTGCCTGCCTCTTCACAAGAGATTGTCAGAGAAGGCTTAGCAAAGGGTCAATTTGTTTCTCATGAACTTAAAAACCTTTTATCTAAATGCTAGAAATTAGTTAAAACATAAATTGTACTAACATACTGTATGAATTTCTTTACAAAAATAAAACTTTAACCAGATTGTAAAGGAAAAGAAGGTTACAAGTGCCCAGTAAAAAAATCTATGGCCTTTTTATTTTATTCCACCTGTCTATTGATTAACATGCATCATCTGTCATAAATAATCCGCAATGCCTTTCAGTTGAGCTATTGGTATAAATGGCGCTATTTATAGTTTTAGCCACGTAGTAATTGTTTACTGACCTAAAATCAGATTGCTTGCTGTAAATATGACAGTGGGCCAAGCCCTGTTGATTTAGCACCCACATGACAGCACTGGGTTTGTGAAGGGTAATCCCTAATACTGGTGACACGTGCCACTGACTGTTCTCCCCGAGGGAGTATGGGTCATGATCAGGCACATGTGACATTGACGGTGGACAGGCGGGCAAACCCATGGGAATAAAAATATACAAGAGATACAAGAACTGATCTGGTCTCAGTCCAGGGCCATCTGCAAGTCAATTATCAGAGTGATTTTCAGTGTGATTAGAGAAATCTGAGAACTGCAAAAATGTAAATGAGCTAATTGAGTAGATGGCTGTTTTAAATCTATCCATCCATCTAGGTGTTCTACATACATATTCTTAATGTAACACTACAGGTAATGTTCAATTGCATAAAGTTTTTTTGGTCATTCCTGCCATTAACAAATTAATTGTCTAAAAATGCATATGTTTTAGATTTGAGCAACACTTTATAAAAAAATAAAAAATTTCTAGACAGAACAGATGACACAGTGATAATTTAAACATACTCAACACCAACAACATCAAACGGTTATTCGTATTGGATATGAGGAGCAATTATGTAAATCAGAAACAGTCAATCTATGTCATCTGGATAATAGCTGCAAACATTTATCATCTCATCTGTCTCCAATGGCATGCATATCAGTTATGTAATGCAAAGTCTCTAAATTCCTTGTTTTCTATTCTGGTCACTTAAAGACATGAACATAACTTGTAGATACTAACATCCACTCAATTTGGGTGATGTTGTAGTGAATTGCATAAAAGCCAAAATCATACTCATCTTGTGTCTCTTATGAAATCTTAAAGCATAATGTGACAGTGTTGTGTCTGTACACAGTGTAATACTATGGTCAAAGTGACCTACACATTCCTATAGTTGCTATTTCAGAGTACTTCTATTCTCTCTAGCAGAGGATAAAATGAGACAGCTGAGATAAAAAGGCTTTTCCCGAAGACAGGACTTTGGGTGATAGGACTTTGTGGTGGCACTGACCCTGTGCTTGGCCATCTGAGCCCAGAGACCTCATGTCATTTAGATCCCAAGCTTCCTTATAACACCAAACAGAAATCCTCTACTCTGGACAACAGCAACATTTCCAATGCCAACATTTTAATTAGGATGCTATAAATGGCCATAAAGCAGAGTAGTTTTAGCTGAAACAGGTAAAGAAACAGGGAGTGACGAAGCTGGATTTATTTGGAAAACATATACCATTTTACTTCCCTAAAGGCTGGATTACAATACATGACATTTAAAATCGGAACAGATATCAAAATACGCTGCATCATAAACTTGCTGACTTTGAAAATCACTGTAAACAAAAACTGGGCATAACACACAAAACAACTGCAAAGTAGTTACAATCACAGCGAAACCGCAGAAACATACGCCCTACAGAGCCACATGACAGATGAGCATGGAGCTGCTGTTGTTGTTGCTGTGAGATCCGAGACGCAAAAGACACGGGTCAAGCACATTTGGGTGTGGTCTAGGGTGGGAATATGCGGCCAGTATGGCATCTAGAGACTGCAATGCAAGGTGAGTGGCGTTAAAATTTAAACTCCACATAAGTGGGTTGTTGACAAGACATGGCATTTTCACTGTCACGCAAGATAAAAATTAATAAATAGTATTGTCATCATTTAAAAATGCATTAAATGATTAAACATTTCTTTGCTTTACATCGACCTGTTATTATACAAACTGCATTCTCATTAGATTTTTTTAATTTTTTGAGCCAAATCTCAAAATTGTCCTATGGTGTGACTGTCTCAAGCAAGGTTCAATAAATTCTAACTTTTATAAATTAAAAAGAAAAGCATAAAAATGTTGATAAATACCACTGGCATAATTTTACAAGTGTCTGTTTTAGTAAATGGCAATTCGTTTTTTTCATCCATATATTTCCAAAAGCGTAGGAAGTTGATATATTTTGTCACTGAAAACCACAACCTTATTTTAAATCGGGCAATTCTACGGACGACTTTATTTAGTTTCTATAACCCCATTCAAGGTCATGTTTCTGAAGCCCCCTGTTAAGGCCAGGACATGTGCACATGGTAAGTTTTTGTCTCTAGATTGTTCAAATATTTAACTTGTTTCAAAGCTCTAAAGTGTTTACGTTTTGTTGTCCTTTGGTGTGACACCCCTAAATTATTATTTTTCTTTTTACTAAAAACTATGTTAAACTGCATAATTATGGAAAATTGTGCAAATGTATCTTGCTAACTGCTAATGACATGTTAGCTAAGAATAGCAAGGTCATTAACTCACACAAAAGGCTGAAACATCCTCTGGTGTGACAGAAAATGTCCTCTGGTGTGACACCACCTCATCTGTCACACCAGAGGACAAACATGTCACACAAGAGGACATGGTCTATTAAAGAAGGATTTTAAATAATTAAATAAAATGTAACTAATTTTTATTCTTTTTTTTGTCTTTTTTCGTGACCATTTTCAGTGTTTTAATTGCAATAATTAAACTACTTTCTGCTGTTTTTGCAGAACATTTGTACTGTTATAGTGATGATATGATGTATGGTGATACTGCTATTCAGTGTCATGAAAATAAATAGTTATAAAAGTTAATTAACAGAGGTTCGGGAGTAGCATGCCAATTTTAATCTGACAAATCACAGCCTGCGAGCAGGAGTATATAAGCCGCAGCTTACCTGCTTCCCGTGACAGATTTTCTTGGCATCCTGCCTCCTCCCCATCTCCACCTATTTTCAAATATTCACTATTCATCTAAGGGTACGTTTACACGACAACGATATACTAAAAACGGAAAAGTTTTTCCTTTGCTTTTTGAAAAGTTTCGCGTACAGACGACAACGTTGTCAAAACGATCCCCGTTCACACGAATCCGTGAAAATGACTAAAAATGCTGTATTATGCATGCCAGGCCAGTAGTTAGTGATGTCACTTTGTAAAGAAACACTACGCGCCTACGCACATAAGCATTCTTCCACAAAGCGGTGAATACAAACAATGAAGCTGGCGATCGCTGGTCGTAGTAGTGATGCAGTAAATCTACAATTTGCTGGAGAAGCGTCAATAAACTCAAAATCTTGAGCAGCACAAACACAGTCCTGTAGTCCGCCACTGTAGTTTTGAATGTCTCGCGCGTTGTTTTGAAGTACTCGCGCACATGCCTATAGACTGAACACGTAATACGCATGCGCATGACATCATCGTTTTCACAAATTCGCATTTTTGTATGTTTACATGGAGACGGTAAAACGTGCACTTTGAAACTCATTTTCAAAAGTTTGCGTTTTCAGGCCCCAAAACGGCGTTGTCGTGTAAACGAATAGCCAAAACACATAAAAAGTTTTCTGTTTTTAGTTGAAAACGTTGTTGTGTAAACGGCCCCCAAGTAAGTAAAGTCCGGAGGGGGGGTGATTGGTCCTATGGTGTAACACACATAAAAGAACCAAAAATTTATTTTTTAACTCAAAATATGTTTATAAAAACTGTTGAATATTGCATTAGGGTAGATATGATCATTACTCATCTTAAACTGGTATAATTTTCAAATTTTTTGAAAGGATGACAGCAAATTTTGACTTGCATTTAATGAAAATGTCCAACAAGTTCAACAGGTAATGGGGGGGGGGGGGGGGGTGTTATTCTTAATTTCATAATAAATAAAAAACACCATATGAAAATAAGCATCTAACAATGAAAATAAATCTCTCTTATGCTCTTTGTATATTCTTCATTTTTGTTATGTCACACCATAGGACACATTTACAGTGCAGTTCAGTGAAAATGTTCAAAATAACCGGTGAAAGAATTAACAAAGTTAGTGACCCCTTATATTTTCTTAAATATCAGACACTACACTACATAAATGGATGTATTTTATTTTTATTTTTTTTCAAAAATTGTGCTTTACAAAAAATAGTTTTTTACTGCATATTTGTCAACTACACAAGTGCATGTTCGCCCCATGCGCTCAATCTCCATTGGCTGCTAACCGTACGACTTCAAGATTTAATCTGTAAATGTTGATAATCGGCACACAAATATCCAAAATATTTGATATCCTCTGTCTAGATGGAATCATATTAAAAATCGGCGTAAAAGTTGTGTAGTGTAATCCATCCTTAATATGACAGAATTTGAGTGAAAGAGGATATTAGATGAGAAACAAAATGTAGGGTGGGACTTGATTTTATACATTTGGAAATTATTTGATGGTGAAAAGTGGACGACCGGAAGTTTGCATTGAATTGAGGAGAACTAACCCCCTCTCAAAACACCACCTGCACCCATTGGTTGAAACTTAAGCTGCCTTGGTGACCTCAGCCAAAAAGGAAAGTCATTTCAGAGCCATATCAAGTTCATTCATTAATATTGTTTCTTTATAATAATGTGCACTGATGAATTATGCACAGTAAGGAAGAATTAAGAAACAAAATCAGGTCTAGATTGTTTTTATGTTGACTTTAAAACTCCTTTTCAATGTAAGAAAGGACTATTTCAAAGTTATTCAAAAATATGTTACAAATTTCTTTGCTGTTTAGGGAGTAAAAACCATGTCACATAGGCTAAATCTAAAGTAAAACTTAAGCAGGCAATATTATTTAGACATTCAAACTTTAGAGAATGTGCACCATTATATGATGACTCTTCCCAATGTCAATATTCAAATTCATACCAGCTTTACGATACCTGTGCTGAATCAATCGCAACCCTGACTCTGTTATTGAGACTAGATCTTCAAAGCAAAGAGCAATACATAAACACTTCACCCCTTTTTCTTTCACAGTGCATCTTTTGCATCAGAGATGAAAGACTAAAATTCCCAGAAAAGCACATTAAATGATGAAACTTAAGAGTTCAACAAAACAAATATAAAGTAAGTTTTCAAAGACATTTCAAACATTCTCAAAGATTCAAACATTTAAGTTGCAGAAATCTTCAGAAATCTAAAATTTGAACTCTCAGCCAATATTTTGATCAAAGGAGCCACTAAATGTATATTCACACGAATTTAACTCCATTTTCCCTTCAATCATAGATTTGGCAGATAAAAGTGCTCGTTGATTAGGAAACCGTTAATGCCCTGGAAGGGCATGTTGTTTTTCGACCAGGCAGTCATTGATTCCTAGCCAAGCAGAGATGGCAAAGTAAGGGAAGGAATGCAGAACCGGAACCTGTTAAAGCATGTGGACACCGAGTCAATAAACCCCTGTCAATCAGTCAATTGACTCACTGCAATTCACAACAAAAAGGCAAAATGCTGAGTGTGATATTGAGTACACATGATCCCAAAAACATAACACAACGGACCGTGTTGAATTGCATGACCATCTTTACTACTGTATAAGTTAGACTGTGTAGTGTAGACTGTGTAGTGTCTGGGATGTGCACTCCAACCAACAAGGCAATGCAGCCACAAAGTGGTGTATTTGGGAAGGCAAATCTAATGCCAGTGGTGTATCGATTTCTTTAAAAAGACCACAATTAGGGGCTAGGACAAAATAAATGCCAAATGAGGACTTGTACTCAAGTATAAAAGGTGAGTTGTCACAATCTCTAAATCAGTGGTTCTCAATTGGGTCGCAACCCAAAAGTGGTTCTGATAGGGTCGAAAAGACCAGGGAAAAAACGATGCTAAATGCAAATAATAAATATGCAACTAAGCGCAATCATGCATAGTTCATAGCTAAATAAAAGTATTTAACTTATTAACTTTTAAAAGGGAGGAGAACATCTTTTGTTGTTGACATCAAAGGCAGTGAGACCAAACAAACTCCATGCACAAATTCATGTCACTTGGAAGACACAAACCAAATCAGGCAGATGCCAACACGGACAGGTTGCATGAGATGCCCTCATCCTCAAAACCATTTAAAAAAAGCAACGCACAAGAAAATACGACCCATATAAATTATTAGCTGCAAAGTGCTTAAAACCTTCAAAATTCAAGAGACATTTAGCAATTGGCAATCAAAATGAGCAGTTTTCCTATCCAATGTCATGTTAAAGGAATAGTTCACCCCAAAATGAAAATTCTCTCATCATTTACTCTCATCAAAATTTTGCATTGTGAGGATCTAAAGAGCTGAAATGTTATTCTAAAAATCTTTGTTTGAGTTCAGCAGAAGAAGAAAAGTCATACACATCTGGGATGACACGAGGGTGAGTAAATGTTGAGAGAATTTTCATTTTTGGGTGAACTATCCCTTTAAGGGCATCGTTAACTACTTTCCTTACTGTAAAATTAAAAAAGCAGTCTGATCTCATGAAAATAACGTGACTGTGGCTACATTTTTGCAAAATGACATTATGTGGTTCTTTACATGTATCGCGGCAGTTCCGTGGTGAAATGGCCACTGCATGGTGCTAAAAGTGAGCTACTTTCTCCTAAACAGATGAGGTTAAGATCAACAAAATGAACCTCCCTACCTTAAACCTTAAACCTAAACCTAACAGTCATAAAAGCAAATGTGAGATGAAAATGATGCAACCACGTCATTTTGTGGTGCTTCTATGACACTTTGGGCCCACGTGTCGATTTGCATGATCTTTTGGATTTGTACCACAGTCCTTTGCAAGTGCAACGCTCTATCAGTTCAGCTACCGCAACTTGAAAATGTTGTTTGTTTTATAATGCAAATGTTAAAATGTGCTGATTGTGTGAGCAATAGAGGAGTTCCTAAAAAAGTTAGTGTTTATGAACTGATAATCTGCCATTTTATTCATTTGTGTGAAAGGGAACAGATTTTTGTTGTAGCGACTCTAGTGTTTATTTCACCAGGAAACTGCGAATATACATCCAACTAGCCACGTAAAAAATCATTTTTGCAAAAATGTAGGTATAACATGGTTTTCGGAAAACAGCATGTAAAAAAGTGATTGTTTTATATTTAAGGACATTTTGTATGATAAACAATTTTGGTACTGTATTGAATTGCCAGTTGATGTCAAATCTGGACCTTGAAACAAAACCAGTTGAGAATAACTGCTCTGAATATCACTATCAATCACTGGGGCTAGTAAAAATAGAAAACTAGCCTAACCTTATTCACACTAGCGCCATCTTTGATTTTTAATAGGAATGACAACAAGGCTGTGAGGGATAGACTTACAGTCTCTTCAGTGGGCTCTACTGCAGTTTAAAGTGTTTTTGGCTCGTTCCGTGGACAAAACATTGATATAATATCTGTCCAAGAACATTCAGTAGACAAAAAACTCCAGACAACATGAGTTTTGGAAAATCAGATGTGATATAGGAGCTTTATACAGCTTAACACAGTTCGTGCCATTGAAGTGATGGTAAGTCTATCCCTAACAGCCTCATTGTCATTCCATTAAAAATCAAAGATGGCGCTAGCGTGAATAAGATCTATACTCTAGGATTTACTCATGAGAAAAAGTGAGGACAATTCATTCCACTGGAAAACAGGTAGCTGAACTGGAAATCTTTTTTTCTTTCTTTTCTGCTTTATCTTTTGTGTAACTCTCCGTGCAAGACGATTCTTCTGCAAGATGATGATCTCATGTTTTTAAAAAACAAAGACAAGGGTTACATGCTCTGCTTTACACTGTGAGGATATCTATACTTTAGCAGCTTGTTATGTTAATTTCACATTCAATTTTGAATCTAAGCTCTAAACAGCACATCTCTCACTGTCCAGTATGCACAACTGTCCTTCACTTCAGTACCATTACATGCTTTAGTGGCCTCTAAACAACAAAAACAAGCCCAAAATCAAATTATCAATCTAATTTTAAGGGCAAACTCTGATGTCTGCCCCTTTGACTGAGCACAAGTAGGGACAGATAATTGACCATATTTGCACATTAACCCCGACACATACTGCATATTGAACGAGCCCTGCTGTGCAACCACATGAGAAACAAGGGTTTTAACCATAGCAGCACCACTAATGTTCAAGATAAAGAAAACACTCGAAACCACAAGACTAATTAACTCAATGTAATTACAAAACTGGAAATCCACCAATGGCAGGGGGTGATCTCAAAGGGCTTTGACCCCAAATTGTCGACCGGCATCGTACCTTGCAATCTATCTCTGTTCCCCTCCATTAGACCCCAGACAGGCTGAGAAACGAGGGATCGTTACAGGAGATAAAATTTGCTGTGATGGATAGAGTCCCTCACAGAGCCAGGATAAAAGTCATCAGACCTCGGCAGGAGAATAGAGGCAGGTGTCTGTGCACTTACTGCTCGGGAGAGATGCTTTTGAAGGGCCAGTCATTTGTAGCACATTTACAAAGGAGGTACTTTCTAAAAAGAGAGCATGAACTGTGGTCAAAAAGGACTTCAACTACAGAAAGTGTGACTTCTGAACATTTACCCTAAAGATCAGCAAGGACATTCCTGGCGATGAAAAGGTTTTCACATTTATAGGTAAATTTTCAAGTCTACGACAAAAGAAGACTGAAGTGAAATGTTGGTTGAGGCAGTGTTATTATGTTCGGCTCAGTTGGGTATAAACAGATAAACAGATTGCAATGCTGCTTGGTGGCACAGAAATCACACTTTACCTTTACAGAAGAAGTATTCTGGGTTAAATGCATTACATATGTTAAGCTTTATTGACAGCACCTAAAGCACTTACAATGGAAGTCTATAGCCCCGTTCACACATGCAACCAGGTAAATTACAGGAAAATCGTTGGGTTGCCTGTACTGGTAAATGTACCACTTGTGCTGTTCACACATACCATCAGTATGAAAATTTATAGGTAATTATACAACTTCTCATTAAGGGAAATTGAATAAAAAGAGTCAAATTTACCAGTATTTTCAAAAAGGTCATGTTCACACATGACCTCTAACCTGAAAAATGCATTACATTTTCTGGAAAAGGCTGTATGTGTGAAAGGGGCTTATGGGCCATTGTAAGTGCATTTCTGTCAACACATTTGTGTTTTTACAATCTGAGGGATGTCAAAATATTATTTGGTAGTAACTGACAGCATTCCACAGATTATGAAGATAGAACTTAAGGCTACGTCTACATTAATCCGGATACATTTGAAAACGGCGTTTTCGTTTCAAAACGCTCTCCATCCACACTAGCGTTTTCAAGCGTTTCCAAAAGTTGCTCATCCACACTGAAACGTCTGAAAACGCTTACGTCCCTGTACTGTGCATGAGTAAAACATAAGACGCTTCGACATGCGTCATTTCCATCAGGCGTATATTTACTTTTCACCTCTTTGAAACGTCGCGGCAATGTACGGTCTGAAACGCAAATGTCCTTGCGTTCCGCTGCTGAACAACAACTGCGAGTAAACATCCCGTCTCCTTTGAAGAAATGTAAGCTGAAGTATGTACAAACTGACATTAATCTTTAACAACACAATCAAACTGCAGAGTAGCCAAAACAACTGCGATACAATGTTGTCCACCATCTTGTTTTGGACTGAATGGGTCACATGACTAAAAATGCGCCATCGTTTTCGAAAACATCCGTTTTCACAGTCCACACTACAACGCGAAAACAGCATTTTCAAATTTATCCACTTTGGAGTGTGTTTTCAAAAAGCTCCGTTTTCGCGGACAAAAACGTCATCTCAGTGTGGACGGAAGGCCAAAACGGAGAGAAAAAGATGCGTTTTCAAACGAAAACGTATTAGTGTGGACAAGGCCTAAAAGAATAGTTCCCCCTAAAAAACAGATTATATAATGTAATAATTTACTCACCCACATGTTGTTTAAAATCCATATAAATTTCTTTCATCCATGCAACACAACAGAATCTGTTAGGCAGTATGTTAGTCTCAGTCACTATTCACTTCATTGCATCTAGGTGTGTAATGGTATGAAAAAAACACAGCGGTATCACAGTATCACTGTATCACGGTATTAAAGTGCCTTGCTAAAATTGTTAGAAAAATACAGCAATGAGTCTACTGACTGGATGGCTCAGGATGTGATGTTGGGGCATTTTTCTGGATGAATAAATAAATACATTTGAAATCTTTATAGTTCGTTGATGTCATTCCTAACTGATTTTTGAAACGCAAGCAACAATATAAAGCATAATAAATAGGGGGTTTTTTTCCAGGTATTTCCCATTAGGTGCATTGTGTGAATGAAAGAAAAACAATGCTGAGTGAAATAGTTAAAATTATGCATACGTTTTTTGTTTTTTTTATGCTGTTTTGAATTATAATAATAATGGTAAGACAGGAAAAAATCCCTGTCATCTTGTTCTCCCCCTTTATTTTAACATGAAAACCACTTGTTTTTCTACTGTTTTGCACCTACATTTCTTTGCTTATTTTCACACAATATAAAGATTTATATTTGAGACAAAAACATAATTTCTATCATTTTTGGGATACGCTGTTTGTCTCATGCATCCACAAGTGTCTGACAGGAGTTTTCAAAAAACGTTAAACTGTTTAGATGAAGTAGACCTACCACTTTGCTGGTGTTCCTGTTTAATGCCATTGTTGCACTTGTGGGTGATCTTGTTGAGCTATGATGTTTACTAAATTCCACCATACAAAGAGTGCAAAATACATGTCCTGTCCCGTGCGTGCACACATGCGCGCAAGAGGTCGAGAGAGAGTCAGAGAGAGGGAGGGAGCTGCACTGCAACTCTAGTCTTGATCAGCTCTGATTCCGATCACTGATGATGCCTTGTGGGTCTTTTAAATAGCCATAATATTCCCACACCGCGTACTTCAGCCGCTTGGCGGAGGGAAATAAATGTTCAGGCTTTGGATTTCAGTGCGCTGCACTCTCTCTGCTGCAGTTAGCGTGTGTGGCTTTTAAAATGAAGTGATGGTTCAGTGACACAATTTAGCAAAGGTCATAATGGTTTGGAACAACATGAGGTAAATGATGATGGTAAATTATTTTGGGTTAATTAACTGTTCCTTTAAACACAAAATTGCCTGCATTGCAATTATACATTTTGTATAAAATAAATAAATTGAAAAAAAGTACATTGCAGTAATGAAACTTTTTCTCCACTGATCTTCTCCCTCAATGCATGATCATTTCAGGCTAAAAAAAGCTTATCAACAGTACTTTCCCAGTTCTTTCTTTTCAGATAAGGCGATGGAATTTCTCTATTCATGTTTCTCACAGTAGAATCTAAATCTAGCATGTCAGCCATTTCTACGTGGGTGGCCCTGTAATATCTCTAGACAGCTCCTTTCATGTGGATGTACTAATGATGACAGACATGGATAATAGCTGAGGAGTCTGTAACATGGCATGATGAGAAACCAGCAGGTAATTTACAATGAAATGACATTCTCGGTCTGGCTTTGAGGGCAAGGTAGAATTAATACCATTACCTTAACAAATGCCTAGCTCCTGCAAAATGTAATAAACCAGTGACTCTTTTACTTATCCCTTTATTTCTGCTTTTAAATGTTTTTTTCTCTTGCTTTGATCACTGCTCCTCTCCTTGCTTGCACCATCAGTTTAAAGGCTGTACCATTGAACTAAATGTGCTATTGTTCAGGTAGCTTGCTATTAAGATATAAACTTGCTCTGAATGATTCTTTCCAAACTGTTGCTCTGCCATGAAAGTTGTGGACTTCAAAGAGATAGCTGACTGTAGATGATGACAGTTTAGGCTAACGTCCGCTTTTAGCACTCCTTGTTGCAATACTGAGGATGCAAGGTGTATCTGTGTTACTTTACGAATTGCGGTCTGACACAGTTCAGAACGCAACAACACACGAAATTTAACTTGCGTATCGAGCAGCGTTTGCATTCATGTACTTGTGTAGAGATGTTTCGGGCCAACAATGCGCATGTCCTCTGTATTTTCTTGGAAGTTTGGTGACCAGCCCTCAGAGACAAAGGACAATTATCCTCTTGGGCCCCAATTTAGATCTCCTAGAGCCAAAACAATCTTGTAGTGAAAGGGAAATTGCAAGAAAGCAAGATAATCTGTGCAGTGACCTGTCGGCCAGTGGTTGTGACTTTCTCTTAGGTCACTTGAATGTCCTTATCAGTTTGGAGGGCCACAACTGCATTAATTCTTTAGTACAGTTCTATAAAGCAGGGTAGCAGAAGCCGGTATCCTTCAGAGCAGAATTTATGGATGACTGCATATCTATGGCTAAGGAAAATGGAGAGGGCTCATGTGAAAGGCTGCTTTGTGTCGGATGTGACTAGGGATGAATTGGTAACATGCGATCCATGGTGTTGACTTGTTATCAGACAAAAGGATCATATAAAAGCAGAAATGAATAAAGTATCAAAGACGGACGAAGCAATGAACAATCTATTCTGAAAAGAATGACAGGACATGAGGACTTGGTGTAAAACATATGGCAGCAAAAAAAAAAAAGAAAAGAAAAAGAATACGTTTCATTGTATTCATAATCACCATTACATTTTCATTAACTGACGTTAAGGGGTCATATTCGACATTTTACATTCTACCCATGCTTGGTTATCCTCTTCACATGTGAAATGAGTAACAATTCTTACTTATGAGAAAGGAGTTTGCAGTCATGTCAAATATACTGTAGTTGGTGCTGCTCCATTCTTAAATAATAGACAAAACAATCTGCACTGAAACGGCAAATAATTTGTCAATAGGCTATGCAGAAAGGTGGGTGCTATTCCACAGCAGTACAGTACAAGGTTTAAATTAAAGTTTAAATAAATGATCTTGTATTCTGAGGAGGGACTTTTGAGCATGTTTACAGCACATCACACTCTTATTTTAAAAAGAAAATTGGAATTTTTCATAACATGACCCCTTTAAAATACAATAAATACAATCAGGACCAAACTGAGTTCAAAATGTAAAAAATAAGCCACTCTTTAAATATTCTACCATAAATTATGAGTGAAGATTTTCTGTGTTGTAAAATAAACTCCCTAAGGATGCAAGCAGGCAATGAGAATATCTATCCACCTGCAGAGCTGTGCAATGCAATCCATGAGGGCCATCATAGATTGTCTTTTACATTACTCTGGGCCGGATCTCATCTTTGAGCATGTGCATAAGTCCGTATTCAAGGCCAAATTATGTAAAATGATACTGAGTTGTCCCAAATGACCCCTGCACGGTCTGGTCAATTTAATCATATGGCCTAACTATCGGCTCGCCCGCCATTTGGAATAAACACTTTTAAAAGCCTAATGAAGTGTGAAGGGGACCAAACGCAATAGCCACACTGTATGCAGAACAGTGCCTTCCAGCAAAACTTCATACCAATTACAGAAGTCAAAAAGAGTTTCGATGTCTAACTAACATCTTGTCTTTCATCTAAAGCTTATTCTATATGTTGGTTGATCAGCTCAGCATTTACTTTTCCTCTCTGAAGCAAAAGCATTTCGAATGTAGGCATGGGCAGGGTGGGTTGAGCCCATCCAAACGTGAGTCTTGCCCACCCAAATCAAACATTAGGTAAACATGGTATTAAATAAAATTGTATACTTTTTACGATCTGTGCATTGGTTAAAAGCAGTTTGGGGACGGGTTGTGTGTTGCTAATTTTGAGGGTGTGCAGAAGACTGCCACAACCAATCACAAAATAGCACCAGAAATTGGTAACTGGTCTATTTTTTGTAACTGGGCGAAAGCAACGACTAGTTCTACACTCAAGAGGTGGCTTTATTCTGCTGCAAACCAGAGAGTCAGAGACGGTCACGCAAGCGAGAATGGTAATAAGAGATTTTGTGCAATGCATAGGTTTTTGGTGCCGATAAAGAAGCCTGGTGCTGCCAGATTATTTTGTTTGTGACCATGGCTTGAATACATTAGTGTTTTGCGGGACATGTACTTCTGTTTCCCTTGACGTACTGTAAGTTTAGTTTCACTAACAAGAGGGATGCTGTCTTCGTGTCTTACACCTATTTATTTACATGTAATTTGTCCATAATTCATGGAGGTCAAGACTTTGAATCTCTTCTTTCGTTCTACTTGCCCTGGTAAAAGTTAACCATATATATATATATATATATATATACACACTCATTTAAATTTAACTTATGCAATTAAACTTTGTGAAAATACTGCATGTTATTGCACCCATGCTAGTCCACATAATATGAAAAGATAAAAAATCAAAATTCATTACTTAAGCTGCTTTTCCACCATTGGGGCGAACGGTTCTGAGCACGGTACGTAATGGTTAGCATTTCCACTTTAGCACGGTTCGGCACGGCATGATTATAACCTTTCTCGGCACGGTAAGCTAACCGTACTCAACCGTTCTCAAGTGTGCTGGTTGAACGGTTTTAGTACGTGGCGACTCGTTTAGTGTATCTTCATGATTTTATTATAATGGTTTAACTAGGATTGTAGCCTACATTTATTTTTCTAGATGCCTTTTTCGTCAGGGAAGTAAATTAGTGGCTCATTTAACTCAAAATACATCAATATATTCTCATATACTATTTTCATATGTTACTTATATAATATTTTCTCAATAAATATCCTTTATAGCCAGTCTGGGAAATTTTACCTTTCTGCATGTTCGTGTTGAGTGGTAAACACAAGCCCTCAGCAAATGATGGAAAACCTCTCACCTTTTTCTCTTTACTTTCCTTTTTGCAACATCGTCTGTGTCTTTGCAGTTTTTTATAGAGTAAGCCCAGGGAAAAAGGCAGTCCGAAAATCTGGAATATGCGATCATACTCCATAGCACGCCCACCACACCGCACTTGCTCTAATGTTTCCTCTCAAGCCGTCGCCAAAAGATGTATCTGTTACGTGCATTCTCCTGATTTCACCGCACCACAGTGGAAAAAGAAAGCATAACTGAGCCAGCTGGCCCGGATCGGCACAGAACGGTACAGTTTTGCGATGAGAACTGTTCGGCCCGATGGTGGAAAAGTGGCTTTACTCACCTTCGTGTTGATGCAAACCTATATGACTTAGTTTCTTCTGTGGAACTCAAAAGATGATGTTAGGGAGAATGTTAGTTTCAGTCACCATTCACTTTTATTGTATGGAAAAAAGATAATGTGACAGTGAATGGTGACTGAGACTACCATTCTGCTTAACATCTCCTTTTGTGTTCCACAGAAGAGAGAAATTCATACAAGCTTGAGGGTGAGGATGAGTAATAAAGACAGAAATTTCATTTTTGGGTGAACTGCCCTTTAACTAAATGTTAAATTATTGGTTAAAGGTATGTGTAAAAAATAAAACATAAAGCTAAAATGCACATGATTGCATCAGGTCTAGCTGAGAAACAAAGGACTGAAAAGAAGGGCCATAATGTAGGCTGTATACTTACAGTATGTTGTTATAATTCTTACCTAAACTTTAATATTTTTATTTTACTGCCTTGCAAGCACTGGTATTTCCTTCAAAAAATGCTAATCTAGCTTTTAATGCACTTTCACATTAATTTGGGTCTTTTACACAAATTTTTTAATCTGAAAAAAATCTGGCATACCTGTTGAGCCGATATCAAATCTAAATGTAAATTTAATTTTACAAAATGCCACGCAAATCATAACATCCTAGATAGTTTGGCTTGGTAAAAATCACACTTAATATCAAGAATCTATTTACCCTGCACCCTTTTATTCTGCCTATTACAAGAACCTGCCACTGGTTCAGTATTTTCTTATTAAACACAGCTGCCCTTGGGCGAGATTCTAATCAAGTATGTAAGCAACAGTCAAGTGCACACTCACACATACACAAAAGAATGGGCATTTTTATTTTCCATGTCCATGACCGAAGGCTGCGCCATCGTAGTTAATTCTCTCTAAGATCATCAATACCCTTGGGCAACTTTTCTGACCCAGTAATTTGGAATAACACATAAATGTGCCTACGCTTGTATTACACACATGCTGATTCACTAAGGTTACCAATACACGCTCTTCTGAACAGAACGTGCCTTGAACAGGTCTTTCTGCAAAAAATATAATTTTCTAAGTTAAATCAAAATAAAGTCAGATTTCTAGCTCAAAACAATGAGCCAGCAGTGTATCCAGTTAGAAGCTAAATAACAAGGGGATTACATATATATTAAAAAAGACAATACTGCCAAGTAGAAATAGAGTTTGATACCGGTCCAAACCTATGAAAACCTCCCAACACGGGCACTTCCCAACTCCCTCACAAACTGGATGATCCCCATTGCTTCACACTATGTAGGTCGCCCTATTTTAACCAGCTCCTCTGCCACACACCACCCAACTGTGTGACTGACAATCTGCAACATACAAATGGCAGCTGGCCTATGTGAATGAGTTGCAATGTGGTGGCGGAGGTGATGAGAGGTAGCTATAAAATGTCATTCTTTATCTTCCCCCCAGCCATGCTTAAAGTGATATTTTTTTGCACCCCAGGGCCTACTGAATATGGCACTGTTAGTGCTACAGTTAGTTTCTATACGAATATAGAAGTGTACGTGTGTATGTATGTACGTATGTGTGTGTCTGTACGTATGTGTATAATTATTTTTTATTTTTTATTATTATCTATGTCTTGCTGCTGTTTTTGTATTGTTTTGTATTGTTTTGTATTGTTGTACACTGGAAGCTCCTGTCACAAAGACAAATTCCTTGTATGTGTAAGCATACTTGGCAATAAAGCTCATTCTGATTCTGATTCTGATTCTGAAATCATAGAAAGTTTGCCAGTCCATTAAAATATACCTCATCCATTTGCTGATTCTGTAGATATGAGTTAGATGTGTATTTAGCATCTATCTTGCCTGCTGCAATACCCACAGAGCTGATTTTGTAGTGTTGATCAAAGACATTTACTTGAGGCCTATTCAAGAAACCACAAGGTAAACCACATAAGACATGCTGTAATGCTGCAAACTTACTTCCCCTTGTCTTTAAATGCACTAGTATTCTGGTGAGTAAATGATGACAGAACTTTCATTTTTGGGTGAACTATCCCTTTAAAGACCTGTCACAGGTAAATTTAATTAAGGCTAAGTGGAGATTGGATTGGTTCTGTTTTTTGATCTTGCTGAAGTTACTGAATATAGTCTAAAAAGGTGATGAGGAACACTAAAAAATCTCAAAGCATGAATAAATTAACTACAATGTGTCACAATGAACTAAAGCACCCTATACAAACAAAGTCTGCTTTGATCACGCTGTCATTTCAACATTTGTTAGATGAGGAAAATAAATAAAGAACATGACATACAAACCCCATCCATGATTGGTTTTAACCAATCATCAACACTCTTTGACAAGACAAGTTCTCCTCAGTCAAAAATTTCAGGGATGTAAATGAACAGGAGAAATATCGGCAAATGAACACCTGACACTCTGTCAACACCGGGCACATCCGTTGACGCAACACAACGGCTTGAGGCTGTCAACACTGGACACGTCGACATTAAATCGTTTAATATGTGCAGCAGCGCCAGTGCGTGCAGTGCAAAATGGTGCTTCAAGTGTAGACAGCTTCATTGATTATAATGGGGTTCTATTGCTTTTGATGCAACGCTCGAATCCGGTGTAGACAGGGTGTTAGCGGAAAAAAAAAAAAATATTGGTGCATTTTATCAAAAAACTAGAAGAAGCCTGTTCACCCATTAAGTATGATTAGCCTTTCCAAAACTTTTTTTGCAAAATTTTAACTTTACAAAACTGGCATAAAGTCTGATCCAATTTTAAAAAACATTTTCCCATGACATTTCGAGGCAGGTAAATCTGAAATTGACAATACCACAATAACAGAAGGGCATATGACAAAGTGCTCAGCAGAGCACAGCAGCCATAATGAGAACTGGTTGTAAAGACCACGCCAAAGAAATTACTGGAATATACCGTATTTCCATCTGTATAAAAGGCAGATTACCTCACAGACATAAAGAGAAAAAGTGGAATATACAGTTGTCCATTAAAGGAAAATATATCTCATTTAATTGCTACCAAGAGCCTTAAACAAAACTCTTAAAAATCTTTCGATGATCCAATGCTATGAACCTTCAAAACGTTGTCAAATTTAGGCCACGTCCACACTAATCTGCTTTCGTTTGAAAACGCATTGATTTGGCTACATTTAAGCCTCTCGTCCACACTAGAACAACATTTTCCTCCACAAAAAACTTTTGAAACTTTTGAGACTTTTGAAAACACTATTACCGCACACTTTGAACAAACTATAATGTTAGGAAATTGAAAACTGAGTTTTCAAACATAAACTAATAAGTGTGGACGTGGCCTCAGTCACAACTCCGTCTTTGGATGCACTTATTGAATCAGCCTGTTACCCTTGTAAACTTAATTTCTTGCCAGACTGATGAAAACCTGTGCACTGTGACTCCCGGAAATTATGTAACAGCCAGCCAATTAAATTGGAAGTAGTGATTTCAGCCACATCTTGCCATTATAGTGCCATTACTGTGTACAATATGCATCAGGTGTTGAACGGTCTGTGGGCGTACCATGGTGCTGAGACTAATTATTCTCTCTAGATCCTTCCCCTAAAGCTCAAACTCTACCTTCATATTTCTTGGTTAAGTACCCTACATAAGACAGGGTAGGAACCCAGCAATGTCACACCTGGAGTGCACTTCCACAACTTCTTCCCAATATTTCTCTCTTTCTCAGATGAGAAGACTGTTCCATTCATCAGGCCTGCCTCTAGGCAGAGCAGCCCTGTGTGGGACTCGCCTCATTTCCCTGCTCTGATTAGCCTGCTTCAGCACTAGAACTCCCTGCCTCCCCAGCTTCTTACTTCGAAGGTGTGTGTGTGAGTATTGTACCTCAATAAAGAGCTAAGGGACTTCTGAAACAGCATGAGGTGTTCTCTGTTGCAAAGTCTGTAAACTATAGGGGCCCTGCCCAAAGTAATGCATTTGACACACTAAAATTGTTTATTTGTACACGAGGCATGTTTGGGGCAAGTTTTCTGATTTAAGCTGAAGTTGTCTCAGCATACACAAAATGTACAATTTTATTATCTATGAATTGCAATAAAAACTTTGTTTTTTTGGGGGGGGTTTTAACTTATTTTAAGTTAATGGAATTATACTCAGAATAGTAAAACTATATTTATAATCTTATGAAATGGGTAGGATCTGATTGGATGAGCCACAATCAAAGCCAATTTTAAGATCCAATATATATGCACACTGTGACCACACATCAATCGTGTGCAACAATGCCTGTCCACTCTTTCAACCATCTTGGTTCTGGAAATATTCCTCCCATTTATTTATAATGGGATTTCATAAAAACCTTCATAAGGAGTTCTAAGCCACTATCCAAATCAACCAGATCCAAGGGTGAAACACAACATTACCTACTTTGATTTGAAGTAAAAAATATATTTGGAAATCAGACATAAAGATAGAAAGTTACAAGACTGTGTACTTAATGTGTTTAATGAGGGAATGAACTACAGTTAAAGGAAGAATTGCAAATGATGTCATTGGTGGAAAATATAAAACTATTGATTAAAAATTGTTTATTACAAGTATATAATCAGTTTTTAACAGTATTTTGCAAAATATATATATATATATATATATATATATATATAGACCGACTCGGTTGCATTATTTGCAGTGCATCATGGACGTGGGTGGCCGAAGAAGGGCTGCAGTGTTTTGTTGGCCACGGTTCTCTGATTGGTCGATTTTCTCCCTCATAATCACAGGTTGTGTAGTTATATCAGAAAGACCTGAGATTATTGGAATAATACAAACAAAAAGATACTTCAGTTCAGTGCACCGATGCTGCTAGAACCATCAAATCCTGCCAGAGGTGATGACGGCAGGGGAGTGGAGCTTACCCCCGCCCAGGACGGGACCTAAACTGGTGCACATGGGGTGGTGGGGGGTGAAAACACAGAAGTATGTGAACAATGAGAGGCAACTGGCAGGCTCATAAAGCAGAGGCTGTATTGTGATTGGATGTGATGCCTGATAAATGAATCCTGAGATCTTCCTGCTAGAACTACGCTTATGCTTACATTTCTTCACCAGGAATTCCGCTATTTAACACTATATTTTAACAAATAAAGTTGAAAATGCAGAATGACGGCTTCAGCAGAAGCATATACCATTGATTAACAACCTCGGATCTCATGGTTGGTCTGTTTTTAAGCTACCATTAATAATCAATTCTCATATGGAAAAATTTTTATGGGATTTTTACTTCCGGAACCAGACTGTTGCAATCTACTGAATTCTATATTAATGTGGCAAGTTGTAAAGTTGCTCAGCAACTGTAAACAACTAAACTCATAAAAGAGTTAGACTACACCCCTTAGCAAGTACCACCAATCACCTCAAAAAACCTACATTGTGTTTCCATGCCTCTTGTGCGTGAGAATGCTTCAGTTCTCAGAAACCCAGGAGACCCTCTGAGCCTCTGCTTGCTGAATCATTTGGCTCATCTGCTCTCAGGAACAGCCTGGCCTACTTGCAGCTGTAAGCTAAGTAGGCTATGCAGCCAGGCCTGGCACCCCAATAACCTACAATTCCTTTAAAGCATTCCCTACAGTTGCCTTACTTGTTTTCTTTCTTTCACCGTAACTAAAAAAGCTCTAGCTAGATGTGTAGCTATATATATACTGTGTGTGCTGTGTGTACATAATCAGCAGTGGGAGAATCTAACATGTGGATAGTGGAAGATCCTTTTACAGTTTCAACAAACTCTGTCAGCCTCAGGGAGTATGATGCAATGTGTGCTTATATCATGCAGGGAAAACACATACATAACTATCCATCAAACAGACTGATATAAAATTTACAGTACAATTATTTAAACTAAGGCCAGTTGATGGTTGTCACTGCACTCGGGCTTGATAATGTTAATGTGAAGCAGAAAGCTAGGAGAAAATCAAAATAGTGTGGCACTTTTAAAGGGATTGTTCACCCAAAAATGTAATTTTATTTATTCACCCTCATGTTGTTCAAATCCTTTTCTTTGTTCTGTGGAACACAAAATGAGATTATAGGTGGAATCACAGCTTTAGTCACCATTCACTTTGACTGTATGAGAAACAGTGGCTCAAACATTCCTCAAAGTATCTTCTTTTGTGGTCAATAAAAGAAAGTCATACAGGTTTGGACTGACATGAGGGTGAGCAAATTACTTTTCCTTTCAAGTTTGAATTACCTAATGCGAGAGTAAGATGCAAAAATATAATAAGAATTTATTTGATTCGATTTTTTAAAATCATGACTTGTGAAACAAGTGGTGCAACACCAGCATCTAAAGACATGCAAAGTCAAATCCATTAAGATACCAAACGAATGTGTTTTGCCAGTAATTGATGTTATGGTTTGAATATAGTTTTGATATAATTAGCAGAGAAATTTTAATGGTTCATTAACTAACATTTGTCTCACTTTCACTGCATTAATGCTACATTTCTTCAGTGTTTTTCAGAGAAAGTGACAAAATGCAATGTGACCACTTTCTGCACTGATAAAGAAATAACTTTCCATAGTGATTGGTATTGGTATGTTCTCATTCCTGAAATATGTTCACCACTTTCTAGGTCTACATATGCCACACTCCCCAATGACAGTATGCATTTGCTGCTTCAAACAAGTGTTGCAGAGGGACTGTACTCTCCATCATATGTGAAAATGAGGAGTTAAACTTCTGCTACACCCAGACATAAAATTTCACAGTTATGGGAAGTGAGGGAAAATGAGAATGATAAGCACATTTATGGAATGCAAAAAATAAATAAATAAATAAATAAGCAAGAATAATGCAATTTAGCATGCCAACATGAAAGCTTGTTCAGGATCTACAAATCGACCTTGGAGTGTGAAATGAGGAATATTTCCAACCAAGTACACATTACATCAGCAGAGCAGTGAGGAGTCAAGACAAGTGAGAACCAGAGGCTTGACCCAAGACAAGTTAACTTTAAAAATGTGGTGTAGGCTACACTGCTGTTTAAACATAAGCAGACACATACCATGGACTCCAAATGTCTGAGGCCACACTGACATTTTTTTTTATTTTTTTTTTAAGATTTTGAAAAAGAAAGAAAAAATAAATAAAACAAAGAAACATAATTCTGAAAAAAGAATGAGATATGTCATCAACTGATAGGTCACCAATCAATAATATAAGCAAATTTGTGACAAACCATGTTAACTCCTGTACAAAAGGAACAAGTTCCTTGCTTCCACTGAAACACACAAGATGCTTAAATTAGAAAGGTGGTCTCAGATTTTTTTTAACCCCACAGTACATATTGAACTTCACCATAAATTAACATGCAACAGAAACCAATTAGGGGTTGAAACTCACTTGCATTCCAGAACATGCTAAAACATTTTGCTAATTTTACATTTTGCTAATTTTAACATAATTTTAAGCATTGTTTGCTTTGGCTTCCATCCTTCAAAGATGGAGTGTAATTTCTGCGCCATTAGTGTCTCCAAATGGAGCTACAGAAGATTCTGTTCATTCCAAACAGTTTTTTCCTCCATTGCTCAGACAAGGTAGTCACTGAATGTGTCATCTAACTTGTGCGACCGCTTAAACAAACAGAGACATTTTTTGATAGTCCCACCGTGTTTGCACTATTTAGGGAACCCAGCCTACGTCTGGATTACTAATAGTTGTCTCTGCACATTAAATAGGATAGGAGCAAGAATTTTAACATAGAAAAATTACACATTTCACCTTTATATTATGACAGTAGAAAATCAGACATAATTTCAACAGTATTTCTGCAGGTGGGCTCTAGAGCTTATGAATTGCATCAGCAGACATTATTAGGAAGATAAGGTCACATATAGTTCAGAGTCAGAAAACCCAGAAGAAACGGGGATGCATAAAAAAGCTAAACCACATAAATACAAACAAATGGCAAATATTTCAAAATATGAATACATCTACTCTTAATTATTATTATTATTTTATTTTTATTTTTTTATTTTTTTTGTCTTATGCACCTCCACAGACCAATCAGTAAAGTACCTTTTCATCAACACCAAATAATTTATCTGTTCCTTTTAACACATGATACTATACATGGGATGTGATATGACCATTACAATTTATTAAAGTAGCCATTATTACAATGCTTAACTTTTAATCAAATAACAACAAACAAACAAAAAAAACAAAAATCAAGAGATTCATTACAAAAATTATTGTAATCTATTGACAGTCCTAATAAATCTTCTGTTTTATGGGGGGAAAAATATCTCAATATTTTTAAGTACCCCCGGGGTATGAGTATCTCTGGCCAGGAATCACTGTCTTCATATTTAAGGCTCAAACTCTGCCAGGACGCTGTATTACAATGTTTTTCCAAGTATTAAATAATTAAATCTTCATTTTTTTTTTTTTTTTTCTTCATTTTTTTTGTTGTTATTTCTTATAGCCTGAAGGTTTTCCTTTGAAGATAACCAATAGAACATCAATCACCAGACAAGTGTAAAGTATAATTTTGTAATTGAGCATATGGATGTGACTGACTCATATCCCGTTATGAGTGATATAAAGCTGACATTCCTTTGTTCACAGTCCATCAATGTGCCACTTAATATGCACGCTCACACATTTACAAACAAACACACTGCTGGAATACACAAACACTGTTGACTCAGTGTATGTACTTAAGACATTTGGCAGAACGGCAAATTAAGTATTGCTTGACACACAGAGACAAGCTTATTTAAATGCCTCTCACACACTATTATATTTTTATTTAACATTAATGAGATGCATTTTTACAAGCCTCCTCTTTTAAAAAAATGTCAGAGTCTTTATATTAACAGATGATCAACTATTCACATACTCCATAAAACTTTATGGACTCTCTAAATCTAAATTAGACTTTGATTAATACAGCTGTAGAACAGCTTCAATGGGTGCCATGCACCCATGGCCAACTAAACAGACAAGGCTTTTTATATATACTGTATATAATTATATTATTAGTGATGTTTGCTAAGGCAATCAATGATGATAATGCAACCAAAAATATCCCATGACACTGAAGGAAGAATTTAAGTCATAAATAGGGGCCAGAATGTCATAAAGACTTGAAAGAGGATTCTTTGGACTTGGGTCATCAAGCAACCACCAGGAAACCCTGCCAACACCTTAGCAACCACACAGCAACAGGTTAAGCACTGCTCAGAATTAGGCATGGGCGATGCCACTTATTGATTTTCAATCCAAAACCAAGTACTATCGAGGCCTATATCAATACCAATACTTCTCTTAATTATTATTATTTTATATATATATATATATATATATATATATATATATATATATATATATATATATATATATATATATATATATATATATTCAATTTTTGAGCCATTTACAAAAATATTCTAATTGTTTAGCCAATTCATATTATATTTTATTGTAACATTTATAGGCCTAAACTGCAGATGATTTTATCATGTATTAACAACAATTACAGGAAGTTATCAATGTTTAAAATATTTTCAATGTTTTAGCAACATTTAATTTACAGGAAATACATTTACGATAAAGTTGTAGTACAATAAATAAACTATATTACAATCTTACTGTAAATAAACAAATGTCACACAAACCCATAAATGTTACATTGGTAACACTTTACAATACGGTTCCATTTGTTAACATTAGTTAACAACAGTAGTTAACATGAACTAACAATGAACAATACTTTTACTGCATTTGTTAATCTGGGTAATGTTAATTTCAACATCAAATTATACAATTTTAAAATCCAGAGTTGTATTGTTCACATTATTTAATGCACTATAAACTAACATGAACTAACAATGAACAAATGTATTTTATTAACTAACATTAACAAAGATTAATAAATGCTGTAAAATATATATTGTTAATTGTTTGTTTGTGATAAGTAATATTAATGTATGAAACCTTATTGTAAAGTGTTACAGTTACATTTATTTTCATCGAAAATAGTGTGAATCTACTCCAAATGATGTTTTACTGTCTTTCTGTCATTATCTGTCTTTCAGAATTTCTCTCTGTTAAGAAGAGTGGAAGAAGACAGTTCCTATTCAGTGCAATTCAGTTTTTTTCCCACTTTGCAGCATTAATTGTCATGGTAAATAAATAAATCACTAGTTAAAAAATAAAATAAAATAAAAACTTTAGAATCAGCATTTTATGTGAGGATTGATCCTCTCGATACAACATCAGCATCGGAAGTATCAATACTTTAAGACTGTTCTCACCAGAACTATGGGACCCGTAACAACCTAGCAATGTAGCGTCGAGTTTTGTTCAGGCAGGTACCACTCACATTTACCTTAGAAAAGCTCAAAAGCTAAAAAATAATATTTAGTTAAATAAATATGTCATGAGCATTTCCTGGCCATTTTCCTTCGAATTCTTCATTGCAGCTATTTGATGCATGCGGTGATGTGGGCGTAGCCGAGCGACGTCTGTGGACAGCGAGGCTGGGAGAAGAAGAGCGGTAAGGATTGACACCTGTGGGAAATTATCTCTAACAGCTGTTTTGTGTTGCAGTGAGAGCTGGAGAGGGATGAAAGGGCAATCCAGACCGCAGGAGGGGAGAGAGAGAGAGACCCACACAGCAGTAGTTATATGTGTGTGGATTTGTAAAAAAAGCAAACCATTTGTTGTGACACTGAAAAGTGTATAAAAAATAAAGACTTACGTTGGACATTTACCTGGCCCCCGCTTCCTCCTTAAGAAGAGAGCTAGTGATTTGTCACAATTAACTATTTAATTCTCATGGAATTGTGGGAATACACACCATAACTCTCCCAGCAATGTACAAAAAGGCTGCTCCTCACTCCCATAAGAGCATTAGCTTGCAGGTTGTTCTGCACTGCAGTCAGGCGTTCTGGAGAGTAATCAGGTTGGTCATCAGATGGAACAAGAGAAAACAAAAGGAGGTATCACAACAGCTGGACCAATGGAGGAAGCAGAATTAAAAGACTTAATGATGACATTTAGTGCAATGCTATCTTTTAATGAGCTTTTCCCATTCAGCACCCACCCCACTTTAAAGCAATGTTCCTCTTAATATTCACCACTGAAATTTTACTGCAGTGGCATATGTCATGCTGGGAAATAAATATGGGTTGATAAATGGGAAGGGACTGCTGAAATGTTTGATATGTGAATATAGTTGTGAATTGTGGCTTTTGTGTACTGAAAGCCCATGTGGAATACAGGGTGATGGTTTGGTTAATGATTTCCAGAGTGGATAATACAAGATAAAGATCCCTTAGCAACAGAGAGAGTGTGTGTATGAAAGAGGGAGTGGGAAAGGATATGGGAGGTATAGGAAAATAGATTTAAAGTGAATGAGAATACCGAGCTCCTTATAGTTCATACACAATACTTTTTGTATTGCTTTAGATGGTGCTTGAGTCATGCTTGGCTGATTCACATTTTTCACATTTCACATAATTTATTTGATCACTTTTTCAATGTGAAAATTTCAAAAAAAGAGCACTACCAAGCATCTGAGGAGCAATTTCATCTTTAAATATGGGACGATCCTGTATTTTATGGGACGGGTGGCAACCCTACCCTTACTCAAACCTAAACCTAACCATGATTTTAAAAGGAAAATCACTGTTGTGTACCATTGAAGAGAGAGAAACACTGGGGTTTTGAAAGAGCGTTGTAATGATTTTGTTTTAAGAGGTTTAAGAAGTTTAAGTTTTGTCCGAGACCTAGATAATGCGGTTGCAGATCAGTTCCGCCCATTGTGTATACACTTCAATCGGTCCACAATAGGCCTCTGCATTATGCGCATGCTCCCATAAACCGAGGTGCAGCGTGACGTGCATTTAACCCGGTGTGGGGCTCAAAAATAATGTTTATTCGGAACGTACCTTTTAATTCATTTTTGTTAAAAATTCTGTTTGAAGCGATCTTACAGCATGGCAAAAACTGTATGATTGTTCCCCCTTTGAAGTGCCCTATTTTTGTCACATTATACAGTGAAATTCTTCTTTTTGCATATCCCAGCTAAGCTGGGGTCAGAGTGCAGGGTCAGATATGATATGGCACCCCTGGAGCAGATAGGGTCAAAGGCCCAACAGTGGCATCTTGGCAGTTCTGGGGCTTGAACCCCTGACCTTCTGGTCAGTAACTCAGAGCCTTAACCGCTGAGCCACCATGATGAATACTAGAAATTTCCTTTTTGGACGGATCAGCAGTCAGTAAATATATTCACACCTGTGACACATTGATGTGCCTCTAATTACTATTCTTTTGTCCACTGACTAATCTTCCTATCCGTCTGCCATAGTAACACTCGTATCATACATAGATATAAATGTACATAACCCACACATTAATCTTTGCGGTAGCAATACATGTTTTATATATATATATATATATATATATATATATATACATAACACAACACAAGTATAAAAAACTTTTTCATGCTCTTACGTGGACTATTTTCACACATTCCGTAGTTTGGAAAGAGACAAGGGAAGCGTATTACAGGTTACTGACATAATATCAGTAATTTGTATTGTATAAATAAATATGTAATAAGTAATCAAATTTGATAACAGAAGCTTCCTTTCTTAAAATAAAGTGTTGGATAGGAGGCAAGCCAAAATGTTATGTATCAATTGTATCGATTAGAAATTTAGTTTTTTGATTGGTTGGGCTACGGGAATAAAAGTGCAATGTCTTACGATTATTACGAGGCTATGTTGGGTTTGCTCAAATTCCTAACCCTGAGTACGACCGAGTAATAGATATGCTTTCCTTAGCAAGCACCACTAATAACAGTGTGAGGACGTTGAGATGTTAAAAGTCTCTTTTGCTGTGGAAGTATCCTTGTAAGGCGGTAAAATGGATGATTATTGAAATATGAATCTCTCCTTCAAGTGGTCTCAGGGCAATTCTCTTAAGAGCCTCACACTCTGAGGTGGGTGAGACGTTAAACTGCATTGTGGGAGTCAGTATTCGGTTATGACACCAAGGGTTAAGACTCTCCAATCCTCTGGCTGTCAATGCGAGGCTGTGAGAAGTCGTAGACTACAAGCCCCTGCTGATCTTGCATTTATGTTTGTGAGGCAGAGGGAAAAATGAACTGTGTATGGGCTGTCATATCAGGCTGCCCCAGGGAAATGAAGATAATGGTATGCATGAGGAGTGCCTGGTGGGAGTAGGAAAAAACGGACGAAGGATGTTTTTTCTATAGATAGTAAAAGTGAGGATGTGTTCCTAGGAAGAACTAGCCGTAAGACTTGTTTCTGTTGCTATGGCACGCACAGGCCGTGGTGAGCAGCAATAAATGTACAAGAAGTGCATGTGTGGGTGTGTGAGTATTAATGAAAAGTGTGTGTGTTTGTGTCTGTGTCAGCAAGAGGGAAATATGTGTGTATGTTTGATTTTATTAGTGTGCATAAAGTGCATGTACAGTACTTTTGCATATGATGGTAACAGTGGGCAGTATGGTGATAACATATGCACATGTGTGTGCCACTTGATGTATGTGGTCAGAGATGACAGATGACCTGAGGTACTTTAGTACAATTCCCCTTCCCACCACATCTGAGTTCACCACAGGCCTGGACCTGTCCACCTTAAGGCGCAAGGGTGTTGCCTCCCTGCAGCGCCAGAGGCACACAAGCAGGTTTAACCAGATAGATGCAGAAAAGAGGGAAAAACAAACCCTTCTCCAAAGATTTATGTTTTATACTCCATCAAGCTTGTTGCAGTGCCAAAAAGTACTGTGTTGCCCCTCTTTTGTGTCTGTGCAAAACTGCCACAGATGTGCCTTGCTATAGACCAACCAATGCAGATATATGCAGTGCAAGTTGAAAATGTCCTAAGTCAACATGAAATCAAAACTGAACCCATTTAATTCCTAAACGTTACCAGTGCTACTTGAGAAAGATTCATCAGTGTACTTTATTCCACAGAAAAAAAGTCTATATAATCTTTCATCAAAATACTGTATAATAAATTGCTCTGCCTCTGAAATGGCTTTCCTCTTCAACTGATGTCAACTAGGCACAGGCAATATATTAATGTTAAAGGGATAGTTCACCCAAAAATGAAAATTCTCTAATTATTTACTCACCCTCAAGATATCCCAGGTGTGTATGACTTTCTTTCTTCACCAGAACACATTTGAAGAAAAAATCTTAGCTCAGTAAGTCCTTAAAATGCAAGTGAACGGAGATTTCTCTTTTGATGCTCCAAAAATCACAGACAGTCAGCATAAATGTCATCCATACGACACCAGCTGTTAATGTCTTCTAAAGCGACACGATCGCATTTGGTGCAAAAAAAGATAAATATTTAAGTACTTTTTTAAACTCTAAACCATGCTTCCGGTGAGCAGCGGTGTGCGCGTGTAATGTAATCGCATTGGCATTTGAAACACGTGAGAACTGGCGCAAGTGCGTCACAGCCGGAAGAGCAGTGCTGTTTACAAGTGAGGAGGTGGAACGCTGTACAGTAGCTTCGTTGGTTATGTATTTATCTGTTTCTTTACTCACAATGGTGCATTTGTGTGCTCATCCTGGATGTCTCATCCGAGTGGAAAATGTGAGATTACATCTGTATCCATGGCAATGCGAATACGTCACACGAGAGACCGCTTGGACACCACCCTCTCATGAAGCACTGGATTATAGTTTAAAAAACACTTAAATATTGATATTTTTTGCACCAAAAGCGATCGTGCCACTTTAGAAGACATTAGTTTAACCGCTGGAGTCGTATCGATGATGTTTATGCTGACTGTCTGTGATTTTTGGAGCTTCAAAAGAGAAATCTCCATTCACTTGCATTTTAAGGACCTACTGACCTAAGATATTTTTCTATTTTTCTTTAAATGTGTTTTGGTGAAGACAGAAAGTCATATACACCTGGGATATCATGAGGGTGAGTAAATAATGAGAGAATTTTCAATTTTGGGTGAACTATCCCTTTAACTAATAGCCATATTGCAGGCATGGCTATAATCTACTGTTGTAGGTAATGCAGCCTTTCTAAAAAGTTAACGCAGCAATATAAAAGTGCTAATTTTAATGTAATTAGGGTTACACCAATAATAGCAAATTGCAAAGATTTGAAAAAGATGCACAAGGTTTAACTTAACCTTCAGCCTATACATCCCAGTCAAAAAGCTTCCTCAGAAGTGCGTGCTAGCATTGTTTCTGGAGAGTAGTCGTCCTCCACAATCATCTAAAAACTTGCATTCAGATCTGGCTCTATATTATTACGTAATGCCCATTTTTCACAATCCAATAAATTCCTGATCAAGTCCGGCCTTAGATTTTTTCTCTTTTAACGCAGACTGATCTCACAGTGAAATAAAAAAACAATAGGTTTACATTTCTTTAGCTGAAATCTGTGCTTACTGAAATGCAAAACACTGCCCCCAGTGGCCAAAGCGGTAACTGTTGTTGTACATATATGGGCACGTGTGAGCTACATTTTCTTGGTAAAATGTCCACATATGGGCACCAAAAGCGAGTTGTGAAGCAAATTGTTTTCAGCTGTAAATGCTGTAATACAATGAAGAGGAATGCATAACTATATCACCCAACCCTCCGAACTATGGTCGCCACTGATTATGCAAACACGAATACTTCCTGGATTCAACGTGGAATTTGAACCGGGGTCTCCAACACTGCTGACTCAACATGCTTCCGGTCATGCACAGGGGAAGGTAGATATGCTGGAGCCAGTGCAAAAATGTCTGATAGAAGATAGCGCTTGTCGGTGAGGTGGCATTATGTGGACTATACTGGAGTACCATAACTCTCAGAAACAACATGCTGACTTCTTGTGTGATCATGTTGTTTTATGTCCTGTTTCACTCAGAAATGTGCCACACTGCAAAGTTTAAATGTGTTGCGAATGCTGTTTCAGCCCCAAAAGAGATACGCATACATGCTGTCAATGCACACACAAAACCCTCTGCCTCTCAACTTCATCTTGCCAAGGCAAACTAATTGTTTGTTTCCTTCCAGCTTTAGCCGAGTGAAAGACGCATTTTATTTTGCCAGTTTCTCTGGACTTTCCCCTTCTCTCCATGGACTGCCAGCAAAACAGCAATTAGTAGGACTCTGAGAATAGGAACGGGAGGCCTTTTGAAAACTGTTAATTACAACTTTATGAGCATGACAGAGGGTCAGACACGGTACACAACACTGGCACTGATGCCACAAGACCCTGCAAGAGACACTTGCTAAGCAGTGTGTACACAGCCACAAGTGTCTACTGAGGAAAAAGAATGATGGATTATGAAAAGATTTCTGGGTGTGTTCAGAACATAGATTTGGTGTCTGACTCTGACTGAGTAAACAAAAATGACAATTCAAAAAGAAGTGTGTAATTTTGACACCACTAGCATCACCAAACGGAATGCAAAATTAGGGATTGTTTCCAAACATGCTTCCCTAACACTTACCCCAAATGCAATTGGTCAGATTAACAAATAGTCCTGTCCTGAGCTCATGCCATTGGTTGAAAAAATGTTGCTGTCTTAGGATGGTTGGTATGCTCATATAAAAATATATGGCCACAGAGTTTTGCGAAAATCAATCTACAAATGGTTTACTTATAATAGTCTCTGCTTATTCAGCTGGAATAGGAAAAAGCATTCAAACACAAATTAAACTCTTCAACTTTAAGAAGCGCAGTATGGAAAAGATTTCTTAAATGATTTACCTGAATTAATTAACATATTAGACTAGAGTTATTTTTGCCTGTCAGATAGATTTTAATCCTTTAAATACTCTTCCTGAGAGTATTGGAATGCTCTGAATAGAACTGAGCAATCCAGTGTAGTTTTAAGATCATTTTCCCTTGTCATTCCAGATGGCCGTCAAGTCAAACAGCTCCAGGCTGTAAAGCTGTGATTCACAATCAACATAAAAGGAAATTATGGATTGAACTGGCAAATGATTCAGCATCTGAATTGCAAAAAAACGTTCAGAATGCAAATACAATAAACATTCCATTCCAAACACAATGAAATATTACAAACTACTCACTTCTGCTTCTCTTCAGCATCTGATTTTTATAATCACATTTATTTTAAATGTGAACAACAACAGAGGCTAAAAAAAAACTATGCATTTTTGTAGTTAAAAAGAATACTGTCTGCTTCTTGTCCTAGAAAACACCTTTCCGGGAAAAATCAGTGGTGGAAAAGCTCTCTGCTAATCAATATCACCCTGCTTTTAAACCTTGTTCAATGGAAAAACCACTGCTCTTCTGAACACAACTCAGAATTCATTATGGTGACCTGAATGCCTTAATCCAACCCATCTGAACATAAGAACTAAGCCAAACAAATTGAAAAACTCATGTTCTACTTGGTGCATTACACAATTCTATCTGATGGCTTGAACTGGTCAGATCACATTGACCATAACGTGACTTTACCTACACATTCCTAAAGAAAATGTCACCAGCTAACAGTGATTTTGACAAGTAATGCCTGTTCAAGGATCAACATCGTTGTTGGTCCTGGATCAACATTCCTATCAACCAGTCACATGGTTGGGCTAGGCTTAAAGGCTGTTTTTACACATTTTGAGTTATTACCGAAAACAGGTCTCTGAGACATTAATCTATCCTGGAATAAACAGGCTTGACTGTCTGATACATCAACTGTATGCTCAGATTTATGTACATATCTAATCTGTGCATTACCATATGCGGATGTACACATTTGGCTAGAAAATCAAAACACAAAAAAGTCTTTTTTTTAATTTTTTTAGTGTTGGTGTATCTATTGCATTTTGCCTTTATAGGGCAGTGCAGTTAGAGGCAGTGATTTGTATGTTACTAAGTGGTAGAGGTGCCTCAAGGAGGCAGAAAATACCCATGCATTACGTCACAAGTGAAAATGGGACACGTTCTCTGTTAGAATTCCAGTGACATCCAGAACACAGATGGGGAAATTCCTGAGAGGGATGCAGACAAGCACCTGTCAGCGCACACATGGCTGAGATTTAAATAATTCTGGCTGTCATGAAAAGCGGAAAAATAGTCATTCATCCAACCTACAGTTTAATGTAAAATCTAAACAAACATGCAGTTTCTATTTTAATCTAAAGGAATAGTTCACCTACCATTGGTAATTCTGTCATCATTTACAGGTACTCACTCACTCATATTGATTCAAACCCATATGACTGAAACACAAAGAATGAAAAAAGTTTAAATATGCACATGTACCAGGAAGATGTTCAAGATAAGGCAGCTTTAGGCACAAAGAGGCTTGCCTGCTTTTATATGCAGCTTTTATGACAACAAAATCATTCATTAGCTTCCCACAGAGCAGCGTCTTACTAATGGGATCTAAGTCAAAGTCTGTTTTAATGGGTTTCACTTCACCAAAACCAGAGACCAGAAATTATGCCAGAACTGTAACAGTTCATTTGAATAACGTAAAACTTCCATAGGGATATGAAATAAATGATGCAGTGAGCTTACAGAATAACTACTGGCCATGTTCTAAAGATTATATGAAACATTAAACCTTTGTTTTATTGAAAAATGTACAATTTTGTGAGAAATGGCGAATGCAATGGCTGGCTATATTGCGTAATTTTCATTCATTAACAACAATTTGAGGTTTCTTTACTGTTGACATTAAACAACATTTTATTGGTTAAGCTGTTATAATTTGACAGCTATAAAACTTTTCATGCAAACAAATCCAGTCTGGCCAAACCACTCACTAGAAAATGTCTCCAACATTACATGGCGGAAAACAACTCGAAAATGTAGAAGGTGTTCCACTTTCACCTTTGCATCCCAGCTAAACTGCTCCAGATGTCTATAGACAAAATCAAACATTGTGATACACTAAGGTCTTTTTCTCAGACAAATCACATATAACATCTGACCCAAATAGTCTACTTATTATGTAATTATGATGTACACTGCATCAAAATATCTGAAAAGATTAGAGCACATTATTCTACAAGTAACATCAAAAAGTCAAGGACACATGAGACTGCTGTTTTGAAATGTGTGTTTTCCAGCAGCGTACAGTTCAGAGATTTCAAATGATATAGATGGGATTTGAGAAATAATCTTACATGTAAACAGAGACAATCTGTGATCAGCAACATGCTCCGATGATGTAAAGAGATTGAAATGTGACTGCAGCAAACATGAAGTGTAGCCTGAAAACGTGATCTGCAGAGCCCTTGAAAATGCCCTGCGCTGACATTCAAAGAACTCCTTTAAAAATCTCATCCATAATGAATGAAGAAGCATCATTTTAATCCCAGGAATTATTGCAATGCTTTGACAATGAAAACAGCATGTTGTAGTCACAATCAGAACATTTATTTATTATATATCATTGATGAACAAAACTGATGTCAAATATTAAAAGGTATATTGATGATTTATGCGCAAAACTGTACTAAGAAGGGTGTCAAGCAACTAATTTTTTGAAGGGACAATAGTGGCAGCCCTGGCAAACTTGCCTTAGGAGAGATACAGTATAGACATTAGTTTTGTGGTACAGTTCTCATTTAGAGTGCAAGGAGACCCGAGTTCAAAATCCAGTCTAATCAGGGCAGGATTAAGACTCCATGGGTCTGAATGTTTTATTTCTTATTGGAAAAATTGTAACACTGGATATTGATTTTAAATAAAAACTTATAATTGCAAGGATTCATACCTGTGAATGGAAATCCACCTCAGCAGTATCTATAAAAGCATTTTTTAAATCCTCATCCAGTATTAATAAATGACTGTGATTGGCTCATCCTAGCCAGTGCTGAGAAAAGTAACAGTTAACACGTGACAGCACCATCTACGCACCGTTTCGGCAGCGTAACGGACCTCTGGACAGAAATTTACACCAGATTTTTTAATGATACTGAAAAATTGTAATAACCATTTAAATAAAAAACATACCCAACATAATTTTTTTAAATGCTGTCACGTGGTGCCCCCCTGGACGTGGTGCCACCGGGCACGTTCCCAGTTGCCCATATGGTTAATCCGGCCCTGGATCTAATATGAACTTTTTGTAAATAAACCTAGCAAAACTGACAGAACATAACAACAATTTCCTTGTATGAAAAAGAGCTGCTTTGACATTTTGATAACGACTCTTTCAGTATTCTATTGGACAAGAATTTTGCAACAAGAATTCCAAACAACATGAAAAAAAAAAAAATGAAAAAAAAAAAAAGAATGATTTACAAATCCTTTTTGACCTTTATCCTTTTTGAAAACAGTAAAAAGACTAGATGAGTCTTAAAAACTTATCACTTATTGTTTTTTGGTAAATTTACAGTACATTGAATACAGTGAAAAAATATTTTCTCCCCTTTTTTCCCCAATTTGGAATGCCCAGTTCCCAATACGCTCTAAGTTCTCGTGGTGGCGTAGTGACTCGCCTCAATACAGGTGCTAGAGGACGAATTACAGTTGCCTCCACATCTGAGTCCGTTAATCTGAGACTTATCACGTGGCTTGTTGAGCGCGTTACCGCGGAGACATAGCGCGTGTGGAGGCTTCACACTATCTCCGCAGCATCCATGCACAACTCACCACATGCCGCACTGAGAGCGAGAACCACATTATAGCGAACACGAGGAGGTTACCCCATGTGACTCTACCCTCCATAGCAACCGGGCCAATTTGGTTGCTTAGGAGACCTAGCTGGAGTCACTCAGCACGCCCTGGATTCAAACTCGTGACTCCAGGGGTGGTAGTCAGCGTCTTTACACGCTGAGCTACCCAGGCCCCCGAATACAGTGCATTCTAAGTTTGTTGCCTGCAATACATTCCAAAATAGTTGAGACAGGGGTAAAGTAACACTGTGAAGGTTGAGGAATTGTAAAAAAAAACAACAACAAAAAAAAAAACACCTGTTTGGAACATTCCACAGGTAAATAGGCTGATAGTAATAAGTAATGTTATCATGACTCTGTATAAAATGAGCATTCATTATTTGTATTTTTAAAAACAATAATGTTGATACATTACTAAGTAGTTAGTGCAAGTTGTAATTAATGCAATTAATAGTTTAAAGATCAATTAGCTTGTCTTTGTACTGTTTTCAATTAAATATAGGTCAAAAAGACTTGCAAATCATTGATTATTTTTTTACATTTTACATGTGAACTTTTTTGGAAGTGAGGTTTGTACCAACAATAATCAAAGATTAAAAAAATAAAAAAAAAACAATGGGGGTGGGGGGATGTTGCAGTCAAACTCTACATTTCTCACAAATCTGAGGGGGCACATGCCCTCTGACTTTTAATGGCCATGACGATTTGTTCACAGACTGGTGTGAAGTGGGAGACAGCTGGTAGGTGCCGCCTGCAAGCTATCCATGTTGCAGGATTAATGCAGTGGAGTGCTGCAGAAAATCACGTCTGACAGTGTTTATGCATGGGCCTGAGCTCAGCGTGGGCTCACTGTACACTCACCAGCCACCTGCTGGACCAGCATTCCTACAGTCTAATCCTCTAGAGAGGTTCAGGGGGCGGCACACCATGCACATTGATGAAGCAGACCACACCAATACACTATCTTCATGTACCAGACACAATCATCTAGTATCCAGTCTTATAAAACATGATTCATTATAAGACAAAATGAATCTGTAACTTCGGCAAAAAAAAAACATGGCACAACCATATACATTTTTTGACAAGTCAAAGTTAAGATCTACCCAGGCACAGCGCGGGAATAATGGAGTAAGATACAGACTATAGATCGTTTCAAGGACTGTCGGTTTAAGGAAGTGACATCTTTGTTCCTTAAGAATTTCCTACTAGTTGTCATACTCATTCAAAACAACAGCAGGAGGCACTTCATTGTTACTTTAACACGATTAACTTAACTAACGTCAACATAATTGTCATAAAATGTCATTATTAAAATGTGTACCATGTTGTTCGGTTGCTGGATGCTCTCTGAATGCCTGGAACTTATGGAACTTAAAGTGTTTATATCTCTGTAAAAAACAACCACAAATGGACCCATGAACTGCTTCAGTGAAGTGCAACAGCTGGATTTGTGCAGTAATAACAACTGTAGCACACATCTCTGGTAGGTGAACACAATTTGTGCCAATTAATTGTAAGTCTGATAGGTAGAGCTTTAAAAGTGACTATAGATCGCTCCCATTACAATAAATGAAGCTACGCAAGTCATGTACTCTTACATTTAGTCATTTAGCAGATGCTTTTATCCAAAATGACTTACAAATTAGAAACACAAAAAAAGAAATCCCTACCTTGTCTGCAGGTTATGCAGACAGCTTTATTGGACAGCTTCACTGATTCTAATTGGAACGATCCAATATTCCCGTCTTTCCCGCTGAGGAAATAATGGTCAACATCTACTGAAAACTGTATACTGAGCCTCTCTACATGCTCAGTATCAACAACATGTCTGGATAAGACACTTCAGGTAAACATTTGATGTTCTTTGAGAAAATATGTTAACTCAGAGTCTTATTTAAAGGACCCGGTAATGACACTGGAAATGCTTCAGGGTCAGTAGCGTTCGGATTCCTTTGTTATTGTTTACATCCTTGAAATGGTCTATAGCAGGGGTTCTCAACAGGGGCAGTACCGCCCCCCCAGGGGGCGTTCAAAGGATGCCAGGGGCGCTGAGAGCAAATTAGTAGAGAGGGAGGCGTTAGGTTACAAATGGGGGGCGTTTATCAGTCATAATAATCAAATCTATCGTCAAGTTCCTCTTTGCATTAAAACATTTATCTAAAATTGGAGTATATCAGTTGGTTCTCATTTAGAGGGGTTGGTACACATTTGTACCACGGTTCATCTGATTTTGAAGTCTAGCGACACATCTGAAGTATCTGGTTTAGCAACGTCAATTACACAGGCGGAGGATAACCTTGGCTAATGCATCTGAATGGCTCAATAGACAGAGCAGCGCGAGTGCAAAGCTCTTAAAGCTTGAACTCTTAAACACGCAGTTTTGCGAGAATCAGTAAGATGATGGTCTCTACGATCAAATTAAGCTTGCGATGCTTTCGGGATACACAGCCCAGGGCGATGCAAATATAAATAGACAATGGGGTCGCCAATACCTCATATAAATTCCAGCATATACAGTATGTAAGTGATATGGACTAATAAAGTTAAATTCAACATTATAACAGAAAGAAATTGCTACTGAATGTTCCGGTACCCTGAGATCGACCACATTCTGCCGAGTTACTGACAAGCGGCATGTCCCATCAGACATTTTTGCATCCATTCAAATTAGTGTGAATTAATGTAGCACAAGCAGTCTCAGAGACACGGGTTCTGGTCCCATGGAAACCAGGATGTAAGTTTGAGTTTGCATTTTCCCTTTAAGGTTACATTTTTACTCCACTGACCATTACGTTTAGGGTTGAGGTTTGGGCTAGGTCGCATGGTAAATAAAAAATCCATTCCTGTTGACTGTATTCTACCATTTGTAACTAAAAACAACTTGCCTTAACAACTCACTTTTGGCACCATTCTGAGGACATTTCACCCAAAACTGGAGATCACACATGCTCATATATACGTTCAACAATACTTCTAGCTTTAACACCTGGGGGAATGGTTTGAATTTCAGTAAGCAGAGACCAATTTCAGCAGCAAAACTTTCGACCTGCTTTCGCTGAATTTGCAGTGAGCTCACTCTGATTTAATTATAGTAATTTATAATATAGTAAATTTATCTACAAATATTTATAAACAGATATTGTACATTATCCACTGACAATGCTGTTGGTAGATTTTATAACTGACACAACAGAGAGCTGATGCTTCTGTTAATTGGCGAGTACAGTTATCAACTAATACCAGTAATCTCTAATGGCCAAAAATAGGCTGATTTATCAGTCAATCACTATAGTGCTAACATAAAGTCCCTCTTGCTGCCTAATGCCAATACATAAAAGTTAATTTACAGTATTTGTCTTTGTTATACATGATTGCGGTTTTTAGTAGCATTCTCAAGGCAAATCCTAACAGAAAGTTTGTTGGGGAATGATGACAGTAAATTAAGCATGGCCTCAGGCTGAATTCTAAATCACCAAAACCTTATTCTTTGTTAATCATTATTTTACTGCTCTGTCCTGAATCTGCCAAACATCATACAAGATAGATATTTTTTTACAAGCCCCAGTCAAGGCAGCTGACCATCTGTTGCTATGGTATCAGTTCAATTCAAATGCCCTCAGCAACATTTAAAAAGATCTTGAGGTGGTAAAACTACCTCTCACTTTTAGGCATCTCAGTTGATGCATTTTGTGTGTGTTTTCTAGCTTATATATGCATGACAAGTAACAAGTGAAATGACTGCTGTCAGCAACTCATAAAAAACAATTACATAAAATCGAGGTGCAACCTTAACTATACATCAATAAAAGATCCGGAAGGACAGCTTGTACACTGCACAAAATTGAACAGATGCAGTATTTTTGAGAGCGACAACAAGGATTTCATATCAATGTCCAACATTTCATTTTTCTTGGCTTATCTGGGACTAACAGTCTGCTTTTTTGCATCCCCTCTACAATTTCTGCCTCCTATATTAGACACAAAACCTCCTCAACAGTTCTTCTCTTTCTTTTATCCCAATATTGGTGTCTTCACGCTAATCTTCTTTCAACTTTCTCATTTCGTCATCTCATCTCAAGTCAATTCATCTTTACTGCATCATTTTATTCACCTTCATCACCTCTTTCTTCACTTATTTCCAAATTTCTTTCATATTTCCAAGTTGTCCCTCCCATTTTCTCTCTCGTTTTCTCGTAGTCAGAGAACATTATTCTTGTGAATGGCTGACAGTCAATGGTTAAGTCTGTCGATAATATGCCCTGCTGGGTGGGCCATGGAAAATGTACCAATAAGCACCATTCACATAACTATACACTGCTGGACAACCATTAGGGCATTTAAAACAAGCAGGGAAGCCAGGCATGAAAAGAATTAGGAAAAAGACCAGGGTTGGGGAGTAATGAAATTTAAGTAACGGGAATACGTATTTAAAATACAAAATATAAGTAACTGTATTCCACTTCAGTTACAATTGAAATCATTGGTAATTAGAATACAGTTACATTCAAAAAGTATTTTAATTACTGAAGAGATTACTTTGCATTTTATTGTCATTTGTTTCATTTAATATTTAGTCCTTTCAGATGGAAAACATTTATACATATAAATGATGCGATCCAAAGTGCATTTGAACAGCCGTGAAACACTTTCTTATGATGTGTTACATTCATACGAGCAGACAGAGAAGTAAGTCTGAAGTAAGTTTGGAGCAGAAGAAATAGAAATAAACCTTGTGTAAATTGTCAGCTTTATGCTAAGCTAAAATGCTATTTCTAGGCACGGTCATATTTTTTTTTTATCAAGAAAAGTCACGTTAGATCATAATTTTTTTTTTTTCTAGTAAGACCTTTGATATTAGGTCAAAAATCTTATTCTTGATAATAATTTTTGTATTGTTTTCCTGTTAAAATATCTAAAAATCCTTAAAACAAGATCAATTTGATTGATCTTGTTTTAGAAATAACACTGCATAAGATATTTAGGTTTTTCAGAGAATGTATTTTTAACATGTGTATTTTGTCTTACTGTACTGGCAGAGTTTTTATTGGCAAAACAACTGAAAAAAATCTACCAGTGCTGAAGAAGTAATCCAAAGTATTTAGAATACGTTACTGACCTTGAGTAATCTAACGGAATACGTTACAAATTACATTTTACAGCATGTATTCTGTAATCTGTAGTGGAATACATTTCAAAAGTAACCCTCCCAACCCTGAAAATGACATAATCATAGAAGAGAACCTCACATGCGTCAATCAATTCAGACCAATCAGCAATGCATAACAAACACTGATGAGCTAATAGCAGGCACCCCTACAAAAGGGCTTTCTTATTTCTTCAAGCAACGTTGAGCTCAGTATAAGGCTTTAATAGAAGAGCTGATGACCAACCAGTGCTGAATTTACAGCTGTATTAAAGCTCCTAAAAGAATTAGCAATTTTCTTCCAAATTTAACATTCTAAGGCCACAGTGACATTAAAAAAATTTGAAGCCTGGAAGAGAATGAGCCAAGAGCTCAGCATTTCAAACACTGCAATCTTTTGATTCATTCGAATACTCTAAGGGACAGAAGAGGCAAAAATAAAAAACCTAGGGAATAGTCATTTTTGCAAATATCATCTGTTTAAAAGATGTGCCTTTTCTTGAAGACACTGAAGAAAAATATTCATATATATTTTTATATCGCCTGTTCTCCTCAATCATGGATTTTCTGTCATCATATTGTGTGCATGACACCAGTGGCCTGTATGGATCCTAAAAGGAAAAAATGTGTAACCTGTAGCTTGTAAATTACACAGATTTCTGCAGCTAAAAAAAAAAACATAAGTCTTAAAAAGAAATGAACAATGAAGAACTTTGTTATCTACATAGCCTATGGTGTTTATAGGACTGCCAGAATAAAAGACTGCTGCAGCCAGTGGTATTATGGAAAGAAGGAATGTGAAGACAGAAATGCAGATTTGCTCTTTAGTTCATCTCTCTCTCTACTCTCCAACTGTCCATCATATGAGGATCTCTGAGAACGTCTGTACATGCCTGTGATGATGTAAAACACATGTGTCAACTCCTAAATTTGTGTCATGAATAGCCATTTTTATTGCAGGAATCTTAACAGTTTGCTGGAATCTGCCTCAACCATATATGCTTTCAAACCGATCAATCATGCCTGTTTTCACTACACGGTGGACAAATTAGAAAAGTGGATAGCAATCTCAAACATTACTAATTAGAGTCCTTCATTATGCCATCAAAATAAGCCATGAACAGAAAACGAGGTTAATTCAACAGGTGGGGAAATAGGTACTGTGGCACACAGTGTGATGCCCTTCCTGTTGTGATTGCACCTGTTACAGTGTCTAAATGAAAAAGGAATCTGAAAACAAACATCCTGCTGGGACTATCACATGTCCTCCCACAGAAGTTATTTATTTCGCAGAGAAATAAGTAAACAGTGCTGTGGAGAGGCAGAGATTATTAGTGTAGCAGCAATCATTTACAATATGTTATATATACAGTATATATAACAATAGCTGTTAAGGCACCTCCGCTTAAAAGGGCACCTTTACATTAGTGAAAGAAAGGGTCCCTGTAGCCCCCGTTCTGTGCATGTCAGTGTGTGTGTGTGTGTGTGTGTGTGTGTGTGTATATATATATATATATATATATATATATATATATATATATATATATATATTTACCAATATAGGAGTTGCGAGAACCTGATTATGCTTGTCACTATGAATCACATAAACGCGACAATGGCATAGATAGATAGATAGATAGATAGATAGATAGGTTTCATACACTATGTAGAGTGCTTTGTGGAACTGTATCATAACTGTGCTTTGCAGTTCACTAGAACAACTGTTGACTGACTTCATATCAGTTTGATACTGAGCACAGGTGAGTTACAATGTAATTTCAATACCAGCTCGAACCAATGACAAAAACGCATGAGATGGTCAGATTATTAAAACCAACACGTCCCATGTATTAAATGTGACTATTAACAGGATTTAAATTGTAGGATTTAAATATTTACCGCTTGCATTCTTGCCACAAATGAGGTGCTGGTACGGCTGCAAAAGACCCCATAGCTCCGAGTCATTATTAATGGCCTGTTCCAGGGACTCCACGGTAAACTTTGGAACTCCGTTCTCCTTTTCGACCAGCGCGCTCCTCTGCACTCGGCTGAACACCTCTCTAAAGAGGTTCTCCATACATGCGCTCAGGTAAATCGCCGCATGCTCGTGGATGCGCAGAGCCACCCGGCTATCAACCATCCACGTGAAGAACTTCCCCACGGAGAAGACGAGTCCGCAGCGGGCAGACTTCCCCCGGCTGAACTTATCGCCCGTGCTCATGTTGTAAAGTGACAGCGCGCTGAGCGCCGCAGTGATGCAGTTCACGGAGATGGTCCACGAGAGGACCATCTTGATGGCGCTCTGGATCTCGTGCTTGGTGCATCTGGCGTAGCGCAGACTCAAGCGCTGAGCCTCCCTGGCGACCCTCACCAGCGCACGGCTGATCAAAGCGGACAGCTTGGCCAGGATCTCCCGCGACGCGTTCCCCACGCACAGTTCCTCGTCTTTGCGCAGCGCGCCTTCCACCTCGCCGAGACTCCACGGCACGTCCTCCTCCAGCTCGGGCAGTTTGGCGCACTGGCCCGAGCACTCCAGGATCTCCGTGTCTTCCGCCAGGACGGTGTTGACCGTGTCCAAACTGTTCTGTCTGCTGTGCATGGATTCGGTTAGATGCCAGCAGTTGCCCCCATGCGCATACGACAGATGCGTGTCCGAACAACAGAGTGACACGCTGGACGACCTGAAGGAATCCGCCGCTCCACCATAACCGGAATCGAGCGTTAAATCCTCCAGCGTCCTCGCAGCTGTCTTATCCTTGCCTGCCATGGCTGTACTTCATAATGTTAGGCTTATGCCTGATATTTTAACGAATGCCCAAAACGCGCTCCTGTGGCGCGCCTTCTTTCTCTGAGCGGTAGAGGAATATATTACCACCTAAATTAAATTAACAGACTGTTGTAGATATCACCTGCTGTATCTATATGTGCGCAACGTAACAGTTCCTTTAACGTTTTTGGTAAGTCACCAGGAAAAATATTTCCAGCGCGCGCCTCTGCTCCCAACTTAGCGTGCGTAACTTGAGAGCTCAGAACGCCTTCATCAGCCACTGCATCATTCCCTGCGAAACCACTTCTATAGGGAGGGGCCATGCAAATAAAACACACATGGGGAGGGACAAAGTGTACACTTCAGCCATGTAAGGGCGGGGCTATGCAGATAGAGAAGAACCAACGACAAATCAACAGGGTAAAATAAAACTACAGCGAGGACAGAAGGGCAAGTTTTTTCTTAAAGATATGCTCGGAGTTAAATTCAAATTTAGCACAGTCAGCTGCATTTGCAATATAATGTTGATTATCACAAAAATCATATCTACTTGTCCCTTGTTTATTTAAAAAAAGAAGCAAAAATCAGGGTAACAATAAAGCTCATATAGAAGTGAATGGATTTGAAGTAACAATACAATAGAAGTTAATGGGTGCCAGTCAATAAACGTTAAAATACACACTGTTTCAAAACTATAGCCACAAAATGTAAACATTATACGTGTTAACATGATTTCAGTGTAAAAAAATCACTTACCAACCTTATCTGTGTAAAGTTAAATCCAATATTACTACTCTGTTGCCATGACAACATCACACTTTAAAGACTGTAGTCTGGTAAACACCATAATGCTTGTAAATCCCTGGTTTTATTACAATAAAATCATGTTAACACATATAATTTTTACATCTTGTGGCTATTCTTTTGAAAAGGTGTGTATTTGAACGTTTATGGACTGGCCCCATTCACTTTCATTGTAAGTACCTCACTGTAACCGTGATTTTTGCTTCTTTTTTTTTAAATAAACGAGGGGCGTTTATTATGCAAAAAAATGCTGTCGATTGATCTTAATTGTATTGAACCTTCAAGTTTATTGCGGCCTTTGGTCATTAGATTGGAATGCATTTTGGAGACTAAAACCTGAGGCATATTAATTTCCTGATACATTTAGTGCAAAGATGACAAGGGTGTAATGCACCACATTATTTGTTGTGCATAATCTTTTTCCTGAATCGTCATAGAATACAGTACATCATCATCCTACTCTCTCTCAGCCAGAGGATATTTACACAATGATGCTGAAATCTAGAAGATCAAAACAGTCTCTCGCAGCCTCTCTAACTTTCATCTGTCTAACCTAGGGATGTAATGGTTTCAAGGCTTCACAATATACCTCGGTTTTAAAACGGATGGTTATCATACCGTTGAGATCTTTTCATTGATGGTATTGCATAAATATAAAGACAGATTTTTTTCAGAACTTTTCTAAAATCCAAATCAGTTTAATTAAGAGACATTTACACAGCATCATATAAACTTGGTGAAATAAAATAAATCTTTAAATTGCGCCTTCCTCATGTTACATTCAACTGTCACCAAAGTCTTTCTAGCAAGTCAGTCCACTGTCAGCCATCTTTGGAGTGCTCTTGGGAGGCTATTTCCAGTCATGAATGGAGAAAGACCAAAATCTCAAAAACACCTGGTCAAGATAACAATCAAAGAACATATTTCAAATCAGCAATAAAATAAGACAGTACTGGTGTTGCAGTTTAAATATGGGCAAGGAGGAGGTGGGAACCGGCTGAACAGTAAACAAAGTTTTAATGTCAAACTTAACTTAAAACAAACATAAATAAACACAGACACACATGCAACATGGCCGTGTGCGTCTCTCTCTCTCTCAAAATGGCACCTCCGGCTCCCCTTTATCTCGCTCTCCCACTGATCAGCTGATTCAGCGCCGGCTGTGCACCATCACGGCCCGGCCACGCCCTCCTCCTCGTCACAACTGGTATCATAAATTGTGATTCTTTGCCTCATATTATGCTAAAAACTCCATTTTCCTAGCTTGTATAGCTAATGCATATGCGTGTTCTAGAGCTGATTGACAGGCGATATCTGTATCTAAAAGGTGATTGGCTCTTTTAACTGTAAGGCGGGACTTCCTTTCTACATCCGTTGATCATTGGGCACTAGAGCTTCTTGGTTGGGCGTTCCAATTTCTCCCATTCGTTTTAATAGAAGTGGCCCATCTCTGCTAAATAATCTCTGCTGTCACTCAATTTTAAAGATGACATGCAGATGTCAGGAGCGCAGCGCATCACGAGCACATCAGAAGTGCAGCACAAGTGCATCATACAGACATGTCCAAGCCTGAACCTTTATTTCCGCCGACAAAGTGGTTGAAGTTCACTGTCTGGGATTACTTTTGGTATGTTAAAGACCCACGAGGCACCATCAATGTTGATGGTTACCCAGTCTGTAAAGTTTGTTGCAAAAAAGAATCAGCTCAAGTGGGAAACACTTGCACCATCTCCGTGAGCACCATCCCACGGAATTTGCGGAGATGAATGTATACAGGATAATAAATTATAGCCCGTTTCATAAAAACACCAGATTCAATGAAGTTTTACATGATTTGTAATGACTAGGTAGGCTAAAGTTATGATTATGCTTTCTGTCACAATCACAAATGCAGTAAACGGATTTAAGCACTGGTTCAACATTACAAAGTGCCAACTGTTTGTCCAGCACAACAGTAGGCCAACAATGTGTTTGATACTACTAATATATATATATATATATATATATATATATATATATATATATATATATATATATATATATATATATATATATTTTTTTTTTTTTTTTTTTTTTTAAACATAGCACTAAATTGGGTTTACAAAGTGCACGGATTTTGGTGTGCAAGAAATTGACATTGACAATATGTATGCAAGAAATTGTGGCAGAAAATAGACCGTATTGGACAAAATGCCAATAAATAAACTGCAAATGAATAGTATATTTTCAGTAGGTATTGTTTAAAAAAAAAAAAAAAAAAAATGTATCCCTTTTTCTCCCAATTTGGAATGCCCAATTCCAAATCTTATCGTGTGGCTCGTTGTGCATGACACCGCGGAGACTCCGCATGTGGAGGCTCATGCCACTCTCCGCGATCCACGCACAACTTACCACGCGCCTCATTGAGAGCAAGAACCACAAATCGTGACCACGAGGAGGTTACCCCATGTGACTCTGCCCTCCCTAGCAACCGGGCCAATTTAGTTACTTAGGAGACCTGGCTGGAGTCACTCAGCACACCCTGGATTCGAACTCGTGACCCCAGGGGTGGTGGTCAGGGTCAGTGCTCGCTGAGCTACCCAGGCCCCCACCGTGAATTTTCTTGATAAAAAAATATGATCGTGCCTGGTAACATGTGCATGTAAAATGGCTAGAAATAGCATTTTAGCTTAGTGTAAAGCTGACAATTTACACAAGGTTTATTTCTATTTCTTCTGCTCCAACCTTACTTCAGACTTACTTCTCTGTCTGCTCGTATGAATGTAACACATCATAAGAAAGTGTTTCACCGCTGTTCAAATGCACTTTGGATCTCATCATTTATATGTATACATTTTTCCATCTGAAAGGACTAAATATTAAATGAAACAAATGACAATAAAATGCAAAGTAATCTCTTCAGTAATCAAAATACTTTTTGAATGTAATTGTATTCTAATTACCAATGATTTAAATTGTAACTGTAGTGGAATACAGTTACTTATATTTTGTATTTTAAATACGTAATCCCGTTACATGTATTACGTTACTCCCCAACCCTGCCACCGACACCGCCCGCAGTGTGAAAGGGGCTTAAGTTTAAGGCACGAAGAGAAGTTCATAGAGAGCAATGTTTGATTACAGGAGTATTGCTTAGTATTTGGCCCCTTCTATAGGTAATAGTAAGTAATAGCCTTTACACACAGCTCATATTAAATTTGTGTTGCTTGATGGGCATTGTAATTTATACAGACTTATTCATTGATTATCTGTATGTTTAAAGTTGTTGTTGTTGCACTGGGGAAAAAATTTTGATAATCTAAAATTGTGGTGTATTATGTACAGTTTAGTTGTAATGGAGTTGTTTCTTCACAGTATTGTTTTCAGAAGTCAAAATATAATCAATTGCTAATTAAATCAAGGTTTAGACAATGTCAGAAATTTAGGGAAAAGTGGGAGTCTTCATAATTCTTGGTTGAGGCTCCTTCACATCCAATTCAACACTGTCTAATGCGCTTATCAAAAATGTGAACTGTTAGAACTAATGTTACAATTTTTTACATTAGCTCAATAAACGTGAAATTACATTAAATCTTCAATGGAAAAATTTAAATGTTATAGTGTTTTGGGCTTACAGAGTGAAAATAATTTATCTGAGAATTCTGAATCTTTGATAAACAAATAGTTGTCTTGGGCATTTGTTAAGATTTCATATTGGTCCTATATTTAAATTACCTTAGATGTGTTCATGAGAAGATATCAGCATCATCTGCACACTTTGGCATATGTATGTATGCATACTAATTAATAAAAGAATGCATTGCTGGTCTACATGGTCATTACACTGAAAAATCAGCAGCTAGAAGTCAGGAATAAAGTTGTGACTTGTTTCCATGCAATAATATTAAATAAGCTGTTTTAGCATCTTGGAAGTAGTCCAATTAAAACTGCCAAAGACAATTTTGTCCCAATAAAGCTTAATTCTCTGAAGGCCTTTTATTACTTTTAGTTGGCCAACATTAAATTCAGAAATATTTGAACTCACTCTTGTTTAAATGTTGGCACAGTGCGGCAACAAATTTGAGCTGTTATACAACACAAAATACTTCACAAACTATTAATGCATTAGTCTTCCTATTATATAACTCCAAATGAAACAATGAATATTATTTCTAATTATTTGCTACCATGCCTTAGTAACACAAATTATTTGATATAACGTAATCTGCATTTTCGATATCAGGTGAATAATAAACTCTAGTATGGGGTGTTTTGCCATGCATACGTTTATAATAGTGTGATACATATTTAATAGCCTATTTTAACTTGTCCTTGCATCAATCCAATAACATTAAATTATTAATAAAGGGGTGCTGTACTGATTTATGCTTCTCAGACCAATGCTTCTCTATCAAAGAACATCAAAGATTATTCATTGATACACGTTTGAAAAAATGGCCTGAATTGAAAGAACTTTTAAAAGAGGGGAATGGAACTAAAGGGGCTAAAGACGTATGTCTGAATATGTGCATGAGGGACTTTCTTTACCATTGATCAAAACTGGATTTCCCAAGGATCAAAATATGAACAATCCACAATGAACACCCCACACAATTAAGTGCATATTAGCTATCTATATATCTTTGCACAGGAAAGCTTCACTCACATTTTCTTCAGAAAATGTAAAATCTAGTGTGTATAGTAATTACACAACAGCAGTAGTGCATATTATTATGTAACTACAGAATTAAGCAAACATATTGTGCTCTTAAGAAATTTAAATGCAGTCTGTCATATATATATATATATGTATGTATGTATGTATCTACCAACACTGTCTTTTAAGGACTAATTAGTTGTAATGCTTAACACTTTTCACAGGTGAACAGCGCCACCCTACTTCAGCATAGAAAAGCGCAGTGGCACAATCTATGTCCATCCGGCTACCGCCGCTCCAGCCAATCAGCTTCGAGAACTGAACTATAACGTCCTTTACTGTCTTTATGCTGCAGCGATGTACAACTCAATCTTTGCAGTTCCTATACACGCAATCTTTCAAACAGATCATCTCGACTGTGTCGCTAGAGACATTTAGGGACTATCCTTGTCTGTGTTTTACCTGGGAAGCCTTGGTGTGTCAGTTAATCACGCCGAAGGAACGTGACTGAGGATCAGCTACGTCACGGTAGGGCTGTGCCAATCACAGCGCGCTATTTCATGTGCGCAATCAAAAAGGTGGAGCAAAGCCGACCGATTCAATTCCATGGCCGAAAGAGAGCGTGTGGAACAATCGCTGTGGGAGAATATTTACAAGTGGACAAAACACTGAAGGAAAACAACCAGGACACGTTGAGAACACGTAGTATGAAATCTGATTTTATGCGGGATGTCATTTTCTTCTGCGACAGCTGCCTGTAATGCTGTTTCAATGGACTTTATCCAATATTAATATTTACATAATCGCGCTGATTCTGGCGCACGCGCCGGACTATATATTGACTTAACCTGGAAGACCGCGCGCATTGAGACATTCATAACAGATAGATAAAGCACAACTTGATCTGCATTAAAAATGAGAGGCGACATATAAATAATATTCAGCGTAGTTGATTATTTTGGGTGATTCAGAAAAACAAGTTATACAACAGGGAAGTGTTCTGCGCGTCGCCGTGCTGGTCCTACAACCAGTCGTGTATTCGGCTCTCGCGCGGGCAACCTAGCGCGTGTCCAAATGATTCAACTGTGGCCGTGTACAAAATCATTAGACATGATCATGGAAAATGTTTTGTTAGAGCAAGGCTAATATTTTTTTTTTCTGAGGTAGCCAGTTTAATTTAAACGTGCATATATTATTATTATTATTATTATTTAGATTATTAGATTTTCTTCGCCTTTCAAGGAAATTTCTTGGGAGTGTGTATTAGAAGATCGTGAAGGAAGTCTATATCGTAGCAACCCAGCACACTAACGGGCAAAGGGACTTGAGTGGAGTGATGGTGGTAAATACAGTCCACTGGTTCAGGAAGGGCTTGAGGCTCCACGACAATCCTTCGCTTAGAGACTCCATCGAAGGAGCGCACTCTGTCCGCTGTGTGTACATCCTCGACCCCTGGTTCGCGGGATCATCCAACGTTGGGATCAGCAGGTGGAGGTAATGAAATCTGGATGTCAAATATTAAAGTGTCTGTCGTTTCTTCAAAGATTCTCTTCTGTTCTGTACTAGCTGATTTTAAATTCAATTATGGGAATCGGGATTCCAAATTAGAATGTGTCTGTGCCTTGTCTCAATTCTTTTCTATTCTATTTTCAAATGCAATGACATCAAACTATTTCTAATCCAAATCTAATGCAAAACTGAGGGCTAATACTGTTGTAGCATAGTAATGGCATGGTATGTACATTCAGCTTTCCTTTTAACTAATTATTCAATTAAATTAACAATTTAATAATAATTTAACTTAATTTAAATAATTCTAAGAAATTATCAGTGGGCAGAAGTGGTTTTATAGAACAAGTGGTGAACGAAAAAATGAGTAAATAGTTGGTGAATGCATGTAAACGTGCAACAAAGATGTATTACTGATTAATTACTTAATAATAATAATAATGTATTAAAGATTAATTACTGGATAATTTATGCATAGGAAACAACAGGGCTAAAGGCTAAAAGAAAATTAGCTTTTTTTGTTGTTGTTGTTGTTCATAAAGTGTATAAAGATTTTAAAAAAACATGCCTTTTATTGAAAATTGATGGAGCAACATAATTTGTGTGAAACAAATAATATCAGAAGGTTGTTTTGATTTAAAATTCAGTTTTTTAAATAAGGTGACGAGGGGGACTTTTACCCCACACTTGGGGTAAAAGGCCTCCAGGGGGTTTATTGTGATATCCTGTATATATAGGGGCAATAGTTACAGGGCAAAATTTGTCAACTAATGCAAACAATTTTATTTTATTTTATTTTATTTTATTTTATTTTTTTTACAAATTAAGATCATGCTTATTTAAAGCTACTTCTGCAAAGGGTGCACCATTTTCTGTTCATTTCAGTCACATTTGACATTTCATATTATCTCAAGTATTCTAACATATTAATCTCCATTGTGATCGGATCAGTCAATGTGAGCCCACTTTGAAAATTTTTCATAACAAATATACCCCCACCCCCACTTATGATAAACAATGTGCTTTACGAAGGGCCTTTAGCCCCTGCAATGGGGACTTTTTACCCCAAACACTTACTGGACAGTTATTTAAAGAAAAAAAAAAAAACAAAAACAAAAAAAACTTTGATGTGATCACCTTGAACAAAATTGAAAATAACAAATAAGTATTGTGTCTAAAAAATAAATGTGAAAACTTCAGGGATTTTCATTAGCTACATAAATTTGCAACATTTAAAAAAATAAATAAATAATAATATTAGATCAAATTGCCTCAAAATCAACCTTTAGACATTACATGTAACAATTTTATGGATCAGGAAAATTTTGCAGTGCACCATGAAAAATAGATGTTTAGGAAACTGATGTGGTAGTTTTTGGTGGTATTTAGTATTTTGGGATATTAAAAAAAATCAAATGTGCCTTTTACCCCGGAGGGCTTTTAGCCCCGTTGTACCCTAATAACACTATTTCCAGTCTTTGTTAACGTAAAAAGCTAAACAGAGAGAAAGGGTTAAATGTTGACCTGAATCATGACTTGAAACTTGTTGAGTCTGCTGACTGGTTGAGCAAGGTCCCACTATCACTGCAGAGAGTTCTCTGGTTTTGTACTGTTTGCTTTAACAGCAGCCAGTACAATTAATGTAATTGTTTTCCACATGACAAAGTAAGAATTGTTACATATTTTTATTATCCAGTCCAGTCTTCCAGCTCATTGTGTAATTAATCCCAAAATACAGAGTTTGGAGAAAGTTATTGTAAAAATAAATAAATAAATATATAAATATATATATATATATATATATATATATATATATATATATATATATATATATATTAGGGGTGTAATGGTTCTCAGTAAAAAAAAAAAAAAAAAACGTACCGTATGGTTCGCCACCCACGATTCGGGAAGCATTGGCACTGCTGTTCACCTCAAGTTTATTGACGCATCTGGAGCACAAGGTTTTGTCAAGAAAATAAAGCATCAAATAGACACGCACAGTTACAATCTCCGCTAATGCACCTGAATGGATCTGCAAATGGATACACTCCGTCTGTGTTTCACATGGGTCAACTTGATGACATCACAGTTCTGCAGGCGTTGTGTGTAGTTGAAAATGGCAAGTGGAGAAAACGAGCTGCTGATAGAGAAGCCCCCTGCGTTATTCAGGTCTCCTGTCTGGCAACATTTTCTTTTTGCAGTCAATTACAACAGCGATGGTCAAAAACGTTTACAAAACAGGCACTGCAGACATCGCTTGACACGAGTTCCGTATACTGGTAAATGTATCAACATATGATCATTTACGCCGAAATCACCGGGGAAAGATAGTGCACAGAGCCGCAGATGAGCCAAAATTGCACAAATTCCCTTTTGTTTTTAAGCAAGCACTCAGTGCTGATTCGGACAGGCATAAAACAATAAAAAAGTGATTGGGGTGTTCATTGCCAATTATATGTTTCCCTACACTGCTTACGAAGATGTGTGATTAAAACACTCGAGCCACGTCACAACATCCCTCCTATCCATTTTAATAGCAACGTTCCTTCTATAGTGATGTACAGCTTCCGAATATTGTATATATGTGCAGTAGAGTTTGAAATGCATTTTATGTGGATGCATGTAGCGTAATAGTGCGGGTATTAAGTTAAAATGTTGATTTATTAATTCGAGAAAAGGGTTTTTAGTTAAAGACCCAGTGAAAATTAACCATGGTTTTACTATAGTAATATTGTTGTAACCATGATTGCTGTCACCATGGTTTTGATACAATCAGTACATTGCAAATACCAAACCGTACCGAAACCGTGACCCTAAAACTGTGATACAAACCGAACCGTGAGAAATTTGAACTGTGACACCCCTAACATACATATATATACTGGCGACCAAAAGTTTGGAATAATGTGCAGAATTTGCTCTTATGGAAAGGAATTAGTACTTTTATTCACCAAAGTGGCATTCAGCTGATCACAATGTATAGTCAGGACATTACTGATGTAAAAAAAACAGCACCATCACTATTTGAAAAAAGTCAAATCTAGACAGGCCCCATTTCCAGCAGCCATCACTCCAACATCTTATCCTTGAGTAATCATGCTAAATTGCTAATTTGGTACTAGAAGTATATGTGTGTGTGTGTGTGTATGTATATATATATATATATATATATATATATATATACATATATGTGCTTGAACATTTGATTTCAAAACCTTAGGCATCAATTTCCCCCTTTGCTGTAATAACACAAGGCTATCAGTGAGGTCAGGAACTGATGTTGGTCAATGGGGCCTGACTTACAGTTGTTGTTCCAGTTCACCCCAAAAGTGATCAGTGGGGTTCAGGTCTGGGCTTTGTGCAGGCCAGTCAATTTCTTCCACGCCAGACACAGTAAACCATTTCTTTATGGATCTCACTTTGTTCTGTTTGTTTGGGCATTGTCATGCTGGAACAGAAAAGGGCTATCCCCAAACAGTTGCCACAAATTTGGAAGCACACAAAGCACAAGCCATTACATAAAGAAACATTAAAAAAATATCTTTACTGGATTTAATGGAGTAACCAAATTCATTAATTGGAAGGGGGTGTCCACAAACTTTTGGCCATATAGTGTATATAATATATATATATATATATATATATATATATATATACATACATACACACACACACACACACACACACACACACACACACACACACACACACACTGATCAGCCACAACATTAAAACCACTGGTGGGTGAAGTGAATAACACTATTGGAAGCAGGAAAAATGGGCAAGCGTAAGGATCTGAGCGACTTTGACAAGGCCCAATTTGTGATGGCTAGAGGTTTGTGATGGCTAGATGACTGGGTCGCTAGATGACAATTCTCAGCTCCTGGTTGCTTATGACAAGCCTCTCAAAAGACTGAAAAGTGTAAACAGTGGCGATATCAAAACAATGTTCTGTTGCGTTGAATATCCTGACCTGCCCAACACAGTAACACTGGCTCAGCCAATGGCAGGACTATCATTTTTCCATCCAATGGTAGACTGGGATCAGGAAATCAGGATAACCTGATTACAAATTGTTTTATTTTATTTTATATTTATTTATTTGCATTTTGCTCTAGGTGACGCTAGTGGCAGAGAAATTACACACTATAGCTTTAGCTATAGGAGTCAAAAATAAAAATACTGTTTTAAATTATCCAATCACTAAAAGTATCAATGCCTTTCTGGCATCTGTTTTCTATAAAATTGTTCACATACACAAAAGGTGACGTCAACTACTGTGTGGCACAAGTCATCTGATTGAACACTGGCTAATGATGTAACGGTGCTTAGTGTCTCCCACCTTCATCCGCCCTCCAGTGTCTCTGTTGTGTCGTGAACAGAAATGGGTCAGTATGTTATAGAGGGAGGTCATAATTAGATCCGGTATCGGACCTGGATCGGTATTGGCTCCGATACTGACGTTTTTAAACGGATCGGGTATCGGTCCGACGAACCCGATCCAAATCTGATACTGTGTGTTAGAAAATAAATAACCAAAAAATAACTGTGAATGAAAAGTGAGCTGATATCTTACAACTAAATTTAACAAAAAAGAGATCTGAATCCTTTAAAGTCCAGAACATTTTTTGCAAAAAAAAAAAAGAAAAATGGCTTCTTTTCTACTTCTACTGGACTTACTGTTAATTTTGCTGCTACATTATCCAGTGTACTAGTTAACAATAAAGTTTTTCTTAATAAGCTATACATTTATATTGAAATAATGTGTAGTTAGAGGTTTGTGTTTCTTCACATATTAAAGAGTACTCCCAATTAGTTCCACACAATAATGTAAAGATATTCTAAACTGATTATGCAAAAAAACATCACTGGTATCGGATCGGGATCGGTATTGGCCGATACTGAGATTTCCGATATCGGAATCGGATCGGAAGAGAAAAAGTGGTATCGGTGCATCCCTAGTCGTAATGACTACTACAAAATGCTTAGTAATGTGCTCAGCAGTGGTGACCTACTTAAAGGAATATTCCGGGTTCAATACAAGTTAAGCTCAATCGACAGCATTTGTGGCATAATGTTAATTACCACAAAAAATAATAATAAAAAAGAAGCAAAAATCTAGGTTACAGTGAGACACTTGTAAGTGAATGGAGCCAATTTGTGGTGGGTTTAAAGGCAGAAATGCCTACTGAAATTAACCTCCTGAGACCCGAGCGTGACTGCTGTGTGCATTTTTCTATTTCCCTTTTTGATTTGTAATTAGTAGCCCCTAATAAACATGCAAAAAAAAAAATAAATTTTAAACAAATAGTTTTCCTAAAAATGTATGTCCTCATATGTGGACAGCAGGACTAAGTTGTGAAATTTTAAATAATACCAAGCGATAGAAAGTCAGATTTTTTTTATGTTTCCAGGAGAGTTGGTTATTCATGTTTTTGAGATGTTACAGACAATACAGCTGATTTTCTGTTCTTCTAAAAAAAAACTATACAAATAAAATTTATTTGATTTGACTTTTATGTTAAAATTTTTTTTTCTACTTTAGCAACAAAATCTCAACGTTTCCTCTTCTGTTAAACAAAGTGATAGCCAGTGCTGAAGCATTTTGCCAATCAGAAATTAGCATAATTAATTCTGATTCAATGTAATGGCCAGCATCATCCAATCACTGCCAACCATGTTAAAATAAAATTATACATTATAAATTCTGAATCTAAGTACTGATTACCATTTTCCCATGTCTGCCAAACATGTTGATTGGTGCAAAAATCATCTGCAGTTTGAAACTGAACTGTTGGTCAGATGTTAGGAGTGAATGCACTTGGCTAGAGGATGCTCCCTTGCTCCCAATTTAATGAATGACTTAACCTCCAGCGTGCTGTCTGTCTGCACTGGTCTCAGAGCAGTTCGAAGTACACCTTATTTTCATCCTAACTCCATATAAAGCATCTGAAAGCAACAGAGCCGTTATTATCTCTATCATTACTACAATGCTGCAGCTGATGAAAACAGCAGCGTGATGTAATATCTGTGCATTTGACCTGGGTTCTGTTACTGTGTCACTGGGTCAGCTGACTGTGAGACAACTGTCTTTGGTTCTGATCGTACGGCAGTGAGTCAATGACAAACACTCTGACTGAGAGGCTAAGGCTTAGACTGGGATTTACACATTATCACTGATTGCTTGTAAGGGAGGATGCTTCATGTGTGGACATGCAGGCAGGATTGTACAGCAGTACGGATATAGGGGACAAATGTTAGACTGCCACATGTCATGACTAATTTGTAAGCATTTGCCAGTGAGTTTGTAGCCACTCTTTAAGAGGAGCACAAAGAGATAAAATGTTTTTTTGTTTTTTTTTTTTTGCATCAAATTATAGAGTTTTGCTGCACTGGGTGTGTTAAGAGGGTGATTTTTTTTTTTCACTCATTCTTGCATGTTTACATTTAAGCACAAATTTAGACACAATAAGCTGACTGGTTTTACTCCAACAAATGATGTTCCCTCCAGTGGCTGTGTTACCTGGCAACACTGGAGCCCACACATAAACACAGAATAAACCTTTTCACATGGGGCTGAATAACAGTATTCCTAATTTATCATGTTTGCCAAAATTTTGGTTATCTAAACCGATAACAATGCTTCTGTCTCACATTGACTAATTAGTCTTTTCAGCTTTGTTGTGAATTGATATTTGATAGTTGGCTAGTCAATACCAATGAATGTCTCAGAGAGATCTATGTAAATAATTTGTAAGAATATTGAATATTGATTGAATTACACCATTCAGAATTTGCAAAATTTGCTGCCATGATGGTATTGGTTGCAAGGGCTCTGATATTGTGATTGTTATTATGGTTGCTAGGGTTTTCTGGGTTGTTGCATCATTGCTATGTGGTTGCTTGCTGGCCTAATGTTGGGTTCACGTCATGTCTGAGTTACTGTAATTACAAAATGACAACTCGGAGGTTCTACTCTGAGCTGTTCATGTCCTGGGATCTCAGGAGTTATTTGTTTCTATGACAACACTCATAATACCAAAATTGCTTTGTTGTTGGTAACAACAAAATATGTATCACTATACTAATTCACATATAAATGTTGTTGCAAAATGTTTGAGGACAAAGAAAATGCTCCAGGTAATAAAATGGCATATCAAACAAACAGAAATATGTATTAAGTACCTTTTAACTGCTCAGGCTTCTGCCATATTTATATGAAGTCACGACTGTCAAGTCGGAGCTTTCATAGAATTCCAAGTTTGTAATTTCGAATTGTAATTACGAGTTCATCAAAAACGTGAATGCTTTTTACAAGTCGGAATCCCTTCTGTTTTATTATCTGCCAGGCGATATTTATGCCATTTATGTCCATGGCACAAATGATGAAGCAAAAGTTACATTCCAGAGTTTAATTCATAAAGTTAGGTGTTTCTTCAGTGTAGTCTCGCGCTCAAACTCGCACCATTGGTTGAGGCAGAAGTTGGCCTGCAGGACCACTCAAACAAAGAGTGCAATGTACTGTTTTGAAAGCACCACTGACAACCTATGAATGGCTCACTATTTACAGTTGTCTCTGCACGTTAAACTAGGAAAAAGTATTTGGTGTTAAAACACTGTCTGAAAAGCACACATAATGCACATGTTGTACTCTTTCGAACGTCTGCTATTTCATTTCATCCAGTTCTGATAAGCAAAGTTCTTTATTCTTGTCTTTTGTTTAGTTTTGACTAAGTTGATCAAAAGACCATATAATTCTCAAACAGAGTTTGTCCATCTGACCCTAAAGAAGTGCTTCATAGGTCACACTGCAGATCACAAGGCCCTTCCTTTAGCATCTGCTGGTTAGCTTATAGTCTAGATAGGGAGATCATGACATTTCAGATGGATTATGAATCTTTGAAAATTAAACAAACAATGAGTACTGAGATCTCATGTCTGGTTTGCTCTTAAACCGAGACTGGAATCCTTGAAAGGGAAAGATGTTGTACGAACGATTCTTTTTTTCTGACCAAGACTGTGTGATAACAGTTTTAGAGAGATTTTGCTTGAGATCAGGTAGAGTTGGCCAGGACGTTGAGCAGCATATCACCTGAGGTTGTCTGGGGTTGAGGAGAGGTTAGCTAGAGGCTGGAGCTTTCCTCTTACTCAGCACTTGAGGTTATGTGAGATGCTACAGACAACAAGAACTAGGGTTTGTGGGTCACTGCATCATGGCCAAGTGCTCTTCAGATCATAGCTGCTGTCGCTGCTTGCTATATTTTAGAAAAATCAATTTCAAATCAAAAACAGATGTAATTCAACATTTTCTTCCCGTCGAGCGCTCATCTAATATCTTCCTCTGAATTGCGTATTCTATCAGCCAGAATCAAAACTTCAGGATTAAAAGTTCCTCTGATTCACAAATCATGACGGTCAGTCCATGACAATCCAAGCAGGCGATCCAGGCCGTTTAAACTGTCAGGAGATTGCTGCTCACGCTGGATCTGCATGAGCACATGAGTGCAACTTCTAAGTAAAAGCGCTTAACGTGCACTATGAGTAAATGCTATATTCACTGTGTACTGTACGTACAGTTGGTTTGATTCTGTATTTTTTGACTGTGTGTACTGTTATTTCCTTCTTCCTAATATATTAACAATTCCTTCATGCGCAAAGAAATTGCTACAATTTTATGACCAATCAGAAATCAGAAGAAACTGCTATCTACCATTTAAAATACACTATTATTTTTTTTAGATTCTTTTTAACAAAGTTAAAGTTTTGTGTGAAATTTAGTAAATATATTGCTAAATAAGAGTTTATTCATTTTTCTTAGCAATTTTATGTTTATGCTATTTACTGTATTAAATTGTGTGATATATCGGCAATATATCGGCCTATCGGCCACTCTGCTCTCGGCATCGGCCATTAAAAAACCCATATCGGTCGACCACTAATAGAAAGTGTTTGAAACAACATGAGGATGTGCAAATTATGACAGAATTTTCCTTTTTAAGGAACTATACTTTAACAGAAATTCATGTTTTTGCTCAGAATGTGAGTTTTATGAGATATGCAATGTTTGTTTTGTCAAAATAATTTATTTTGAAGACATCATCCATAAGTACACAGCAGTGTTTCCGGCACCACTATTTAGGAACTGAATCTGCAGTATAAATAGAGACAGACAGACAGACAAGCTGAACATGGTGAACCTGTAAATTGTATGTGTTGAGAGAGAAATACTGGGATGCCATGAAATAATAGATTGACAATAAATAGTAAGCACAGCATTCTATTGCATTGCCCTCACTGACTGCAGGCAAAAACTAATATACAACACAATGTGCTGTCCAATTTCACAAATTAATCTCTTGTGCAGTGCGGTTCTTTTTAATGAATTAGTTGGACTGATTGACAGATCAGACTGAATTGACAACAGTAGATGTTGGTATGAACTTAATTGGTTAAACAACATACTTCCTCAAGGAATTGCCTCGGATTACTCACTCACTCTCAAGCTGGGTTTCCATCTAACTATCTGTATGCGCATTTTGAAATTACGCTTAAGAAATCCTGAATGGAAACGCTTGATATGCGAATAACTCAAAATTCGCATAAAATTTAATGGCGGAGGTGGATTTTGTATAGTTGTGCATTAGTTAAAATGCACATTAAGGTGATTGAAACAGTTTATTTGCAAAATGATAACTTGTTTTGACCATTTGTGCACGTGTTATGAGAATGCAAGATGCACAATTCTTCAAACATAGCCCTTGACATTTGGAAGTGGTTAACCCACAGCTGGTCATTAAAGTTGGTCTTCACAATCCGCCAGAAGAGATTTGAGAGCAGGAGCTCCCAGGTATGCAGAGGCTGGTGGCGTATGGGCATTGCAGCCATTTCAGCACTTATTATATGAGATATTACACTTATTCTGCGGTGTCTCCTGGAAGCTTTTAATAAAACGAGGTACAATTGCTCCAATACTGCAAATAAAACTCTCTTGAAGCAAGGAGGTCATTCAGCTGCTCCATCTTAATATCCCTCAAGATAATGTGCATGACGTAGTGCATGGAAGTGCGCAGAACACCCTAGCAACCTAGTGCTACAAAACCACTCTGAATAACATTGCAGCCAACCACATACAGTAGCAATGCCCTGGCAACTACCTACAACACCCTAGCATTGTGGCTGGGATTTGCACGAGAAAGCACAACTCACATTTTCTTCTAGTTCATCTAGTTCAGCTGCATCTCTTCAGACTTGAGAGTCTGAATAGCACGTGGTGTGTTGTAGGTGTTAATGAGAGCAGAGTCTTCTACTCATGCATAAAATGACAGCTATCTAAAGGTGGCATTCTGTGCCAATGGCAGCCCTGTGCGTAATAAAATATGTAAGAATGTTCAATTAGCACAGCTCTCATTCATTGAAAGCACTGCTGTTTATAATGAAGAGTCGCGATCTTGGTAATGGTGTCAAGCTGGCACTAGTGTTCCATTTTCTCTGTATTTTGCCTCTATTGTCCAATGCAGGGACGTAAGAAAATCATCTATCATTACAAAAAATATTACATTAAAATAATTAAAAGTGCTAAAAAAAGTGCTCAGAAATTAAATCAAAGAGATTTTAATGTAGTAATTGAGTAATAATTAGAGAATTGGATGAAAACTTGGTGGTTCAGCATGAAATTGTCTGTTATAGCCATTATTCTGTCAGTGGTTACTATTTTTACACTATCCTTGTTCAGTATCCTGCCCTGTCTGAAATGTTTTCAATTAAAAATAATAGTCTATATTGCACACGGCAGTAGCTTTGTTTTTGTAAGTAGCACTTGCTTGTCATTAGATTGCTTATGATATTATTTTTCAGTATATGTGTGTCAACATTTTATCTCTCTTTATCTCTCTTGTGCTCAGGTTTTTACTGCAGTGTTTGGAAGACTTGGACGCCAACCTCCGCAAACTCAACTCACGACTCTTTGTTATCCGTGGCCAGCCCACCGATGTCTTCCCCAGGCTGTTCAAGGTACAGCTCACATTGCCATAATTTACCACAATGCAGTTACTATTGACAGAATTTCAACAGATAGATTTCTTCAATTATAAAGTAATAATATTGCAACAGAAAAACATTTAAAGGGATAGTTAATTATTTTACTCACCCTCATTTTGTTCTGAACACAAAAGGATATGTAGAGGTAGGGGTGGAATGTCAACCTCAGTCTCCATTCACTTACATCGCATCTTTTTTCCCATACAATGAAAGTGAATGGGGACAGAGGCTGTTAGACCCTTACACTCACAAACTCATACAGATTTGGAACAACATGAGTCGTGACTTGGCACTCTTTTGCAGTACTGTGTGTTCTCTAAATAGGCTAGGATAGTTTCCATGAGTGAACATTTGTTGCCCTCTAATGGTATGATATTGTAACAAATCCAGGAGTGGAACATTACTCGTATGTCTTACGAGTATGACTCAGAGCCATTTGGGAAGGAGCGAGATGCAGCCATTAAGAAGCTGGCCAATGAGGCAGGCGTGGAGGTGATAGTACGCATCTCGCATACGCTCTACGATCTGGACAAGTATGTACTTCTAAGCTCATATTAATTGAGAGACCAGTTACAGGACCTAACATGTTTATTCCCAGTAAACATTCATATACTGTACATTTGAACCTGGAATCTTGATATTGATTAAAAAAAAAAAATAAAAAAAAAAACTGTAAATATATCAACTTCCCTTGTACCTTTTCTTAATTTTATTGTGACTTTCATTTCTTTTTGCCCTGTTTAATTTATTGCATTTCATTCTATTGAGATCTATTTCTTACTTACTTGTGAATTGTTGTCTCAGGATCATAGAGCTAAATGGAGGCCAGTCTCCACTCACATACAAGCGCTTCCAGACCCTCATCAGCAGGATGGAGGCGGTGGAAACCCCGGCAGAGACCATCACAGCAGAGGTCATGGGGTCCTGCAACACACCGGTCTCCGATGACCACGATGAGAAGTTTGGGGTTCCTTCTTTGGAAGAGCTTGGTTAGTCACCTAAATGTCAAAAACAACCTCGAGCTTGTTCCTCGAGATTTAAAATATGGCATACACACGTTTATTTTCTTAGATATTGATAACCTTCTTTAACTAAATAGAACATAGAGTACCACAATAGAAACCATGTTTTGCCATGTTAGCCACTATTTTACTGCATAAAATCATGCCAAACTCTCCATGACAATTCACTACCAGTTAAAAGTGTCTTTATGTTTAAAAACAGGCTTTGACACAGAGGGTTTGTCCTCAGCGGTGTGGCCTGGGGGAGAAACAGAGGCCCTCACTCGTCTAGAGAGGCATCTGGAGAGGAAGGTTAGAGTATAAGTTATTAACTGTCTCTTATACTATCTTCACATGTCTACATACAGGTAGTTGATGTTACAGTACAGAATTCTATTTGCTTCTCTCACTTTGGTATAATAATGAAGCGTTTATAATTTCATAGCAAACACTAATCAAAAAAGTGTTCTCTTTTAGGCTTGGGTGGCTAACTTTGAGCGTCCAAGAATGAATGCCAATTCCCTGTTGGCAAGTCCAACTGGCCTCAGTCCATATTTAAGATTCGGCTGCCTCTCCTGTCGGCTCTTCTATTTCAAACTCACAGACCTGTACAGGAAGGTGAGCTTTTCATCATCGTGTATGTTACATTCTTCAGCATGATATTGTTTATGTTGAACAGACTCAGTAAAATATGAATAGAATCAAATAGAATATTTATCGCTTCACCACAGCAATTGGTGCATCACGATTGGTGTTTCAAGAACATTCCCACTGGAGCAAGTTGGGATGAAGTGTCATGCTTAAGGGTACAATGGTGATAGCTCAAGGATTGCCCATTGCAGGATTTGACCTTGGAACCTTATGGTTTCAGGACCAGATCTTTAACCAGCAGTGTGATTAATTTCACTTTTCTGAGTATCAAGAGTTTATTTCACTGTCTTTTCCACATTCCGCAGGTCAAAAGGAACAGCTCACCTCCTCTGTCACTCTACGGCCAGTTACTTTGGCGTGAATTCTTCTACACAGCTGCCACCAACAACCCATGCTTCGACAAGATGGAAGGTAACCCCATTTGCGTGCAGATCCCGTGGGACAAAAACCCAGAAGCTTTGGCCAAGTGGGCAGAGGGCAGGACGGGTTTCCCCTGGATCGATGCCATCATGACCCAGCTGAGGCAAGAGGGCTGGATTCACCACCTGGCACGACATGCAGTTGCTTGTTTCCTTACCCGCGGAGATCTGTGGATCAGCTGGGAGGAGGGCATGAAGGTATAAAGGCTATTTTTTTTTTTGGACATGCTTACTTAAAGATGACAGTCGAAAAATTTAGAAATCTGTACATCATTAGAGGTCAATTAAATACCAGTATAAAGTATAAAAACCATTAAATATCAATACTTTTTACAAATCTGATTAACAAATATTCTTTGGATCATAGTAACACCATTACATATATATATGTATATATACATATGTATATATATATATATATATATATATATATATATATATATATATACAGCCACAACATTAAAACCACCTGACTAATATTGAGTAGGTCCCCCTCGCTCTGTTTTGGTGGCACAAGTGGGACCTACACAATATTAGGCAGGTGGTTTTAATGTTATGCTGATCGGTGTGTATATACAGTATATATGCTCCTAGAATCCCTTATTAATGTCCATAACACCTGAATTGTTCATTTTCACTAATGGCATTCGCATGCATCACAGGTCTTTGAGGAGTTGTTGCTGGATGCAGATTGGAGTGTGAATGCAGGAAGCTGGATGTGGCTCTCCTGCAGCTCCTTCTTCCAGCAGTTCTTCCACTGCTACTGTCCTGTTGGCTTCGGCCGCCGCACCGACCCCAACGGAGACTACATACGGTGAGTAAGGGCCAAGTCTGATGTGACTAAACAACAACAGAAATGCAAAAAAAAATTTGCACCTAAACTACTGACACCAAGTCCAGTGCCAAATTTTCAGAATACTCTGAAAGGTCGGTGAGATTTTTTGGCATTCAAAACACTTTATAAATGGACCCATCCTTTGAAAATAAAAAATTAAGATCATTGTCATTTTAAAATCTTGTTTTAAATTCTTAAAAATCCATACCTGCTGTGAATAGGTCTTTAGGCTTAACCATGGGTCTCTTCTGTATTTATTGCTAAATATAAAGCAACAAATAAATCTGATGTTTTCATTTCTGATCTAATTTAATCTCCTTTTTTTCTTGAAGGCGATATTTGCCAGTGTTAAGGGGGTTCCCAGCCAAGTATATCTATGACCCTTGGAATGCTCCAGAGAGCGTCCAGAAAGCAGCTAAATGTATAATTGGTGTACACTATCCCAAGCCCATGGTTCATCACGCTGAGGCGAGCCGTCTCAACATAGAGCGCATGAAACAGATCTACCAGCAACTGTCCTGCTACCGTGGCCTGGGTAAGACAATAACTGCTGAATTCTAGCATCTTATAAAAACATTAATGCTAATGTGAAAATGGGAACCCTTATGAACTTAGTGGCTTTTGGACATGAAGGGTTGTTGTGGGTTTTTTGAGACTTTTAATTTTTGAAAGCAGTTGCTAAAACTGAATGTGATTAAATGTATGAAATACCATTGTGCTCAGGAGTTTGCATATCCTGGCAGAAATGTTGGCATTGATTTTGAAAATATGACTGATCATGCAAATAAACTGTCTTTTATTTAAGGATAGTGATCATATGAAGCCATTTATTATCACATAGTTGTTTGGCTCTTTTTTAAATCATAATGATAACAGAAATCACCCAAATGACCCTGATCAAAAAAGTTTACATATCCTTGAATGTTTGACCTTGTTACAGACACACAAGGTGAAACACACAGGTTTAAATGGCAATTAAAGGTTAATTTCCCACACCTGTGGCTTTTTAAATTGCAATTAGTGTCTGTGTATAAATAGTCAGTGAGTTTGTTAGCTCTCACGTGGATGCACTGAGCAGGCTAGATACTGAGCCATGGGGAGCAGAAAAGAACTGTCAAAAGACCTGCGTAACAAGGTAATGGAACTTTATAAAGATGGAAAAGGATATAAAAAGATATCCAAAGCCTTGAAAATGCCAGTCAGTACTGTTCATTCACTTATTAATAAGTGGAAAATTCAGGGATCTCTTGATACCAAGCCAAGGTCAGGTAGACCAAGAAAGATTTCAGCCACAACTGCCAGAAGAATTGTTCAGGATACAATGAAAAACCCACAGGTAACCTCAGGAGAAATACAGGCTGCTCTGGAAAAAGACGGGATGGTTGTTTCAAGGAGCACAATACGATGATCCTTGAACAAAAATGATTTGCATGGTCGAGTTGCCAGAACATTACTGCACCAATGCCACAAAAAAGCCCGGTTACAATATGCCCGACAACACCTTGACACGCCTCACAGCTTCTGGCACACTGTAATTTGGAGTAACGAGACCAAAATAGAGCTGTATGGTCACAACCATAAGTGCTATGTTTGGAGAGGGGTCAACAAGGCCTATAGTGAAAAGAATACCATCCCCACTGTAAAGCATGGTGGTGGCTCACTGATGTTTTGGGGGTGTGTGAGCTCTAAAGGCACGGGGAATCTTGTGAAAATTGATGGCAAGATGAATGCAGCATGTTATCAGAAAATACTGGCAGACAATTTGCATTCTTCTGCACGAAAGCTGCGCATGGGACGCTCTTGGACTTTCCAGCACGACAATGACCCTAAGCACAAGGCCAAGTTGACCCTCCAGTGGTTACAGCAGAAAAAGGTGAAGGTTCTGGAGTGGCCATCACAGTCTCCTGACCTTAATATCATCGAGCCACTCTGGAGAGATCTCAAACGTGCGGTTCATGGAAGATGACCAAAGACTTTGCATGACCTGTAGGCATTTTGCCAAGATGAATGGGCAGCTATACCACCTGCAAGAATTTGGGGCCTCATAGACAACTATTACAAAAGACTGCACGCTGTCATTGATACTAAAGGGGGCAATACACAGTATTAAGAACTAAGGGTATGCAGACTTTTGAACAGGTCATTTCATTTTTTTCTTTGTTGCCATGTTTTGTTTTATGATTGTGCCATTCTGTTATAACCTACAGTTGAATATGGATCCCATAAGAAATAAAAGAAATGTGTTTTGCCTGCTCACTCATGTTTTCTTTAAAAATGGTACATATATTACCAATTCTCCAAGGGTATGCAAACTTTTGAGCACAACTGTACTAGGGAAATAGATCCATGAACGAGTTAGTGTGCTGCTCTGACTGAGGCCTCATTCTTTATAGGACTGCTGGCAATGGTGCCATCCAATCCCAATGGAAATGGCGAGAATTCCACAAACTTAATGGGATTCCAAACTGGAGATGTGACCAAGGAAGCCACTGCATCTTCAGGTTTGCACACTCTCAAACTCTTCCTTGGTTTCATTAGTTTGACTGGTTTATTCTCGTCAAGATGGCATACCAGATAGTCGCAAACAAAATTCAATTGACCAAAGCATATTCCCCAGATAATTTTTTTTTTTTAAATTTGGAGTACAAGATCAACATTAGTTTTGTGTATTTACTTCAGGCTATCAGATGCCACCCACCTCTCAAGGTGAATGGCACAGCAGGACGATGGTTTACCCTCAAGGAGACCACCAGCCAAGCAGCAGCACACAACTACAAGGTGCAAACAATACTGTCAATGACACATCAATATCTATATCTGCAAAAATTCAAATATTTTTCACAGTAAACATGTAAAAAGAGTAATTTGAACCCATCATAAACCCACATATATATATATATATATATATATATATATATATATATATATATATATATATCAGTTGTACACTGTATATATAGATAGATAGGTAGGTAGGTAGATAGATAGATAGATAGATAGATATTATAATTATTATATGACATAAAGAGTTCATAAATCATCTGTTTATCATGCAGGCAACAGTAGTAGCATTATGTGCTACAGGCATGACTCACAGCAGATACCTGGTCCTGCTATACAGCCAGGTAAAGACCACAACATTTGAAGGGATAGTTCACCAAAAATGAGAATTAGATCATCATTTACTCACCCTCCAAACCTATGTGACTTTCTTCTGTGGTACACAAAAGGAGTTATCTCACAGAATGCCACAGCTGTAACTGGACGCCATCATTGACATCACAGACTGTCATTGCATATACTTCTTTTGTGTATAACTGAGAAAGAAAGTGATACGGGTTTGGGACGACATGTGGGTGAACTATCCATTTAACCAATGACAAATCTAATATCATGTAAATGTTATAGCTGCCATTATCTCTTTTCCAGGACGAGGGTTACACAGCAGTACCCTCCTGCCGTCTGGAAAACGGCACATCGAAGAGTCTGGTCCTGCCACAGGTTCAAAAGTTCTGAGGCAGAGCAGCTCTTAAACTCCAGGTTTGTCATTGTTGTCCATATATGCATAAACATTAGCTAGGTTATCATACCTTATGAAGCCTAAAATTCTAATTTGTTTTCCTGTGTTTTTATGTGCGTTCCAGAAACGGGAAGAGGCCCATGCGTATCGGCTTCCATGACTTCACAAAGGCCGTGATAATTGTTCTCACCTTTTCAAGTTGTTACATTTTGCAGTTTTTTGGAAGAGCAACCACAATCCCATTCTAGGGAGCGATAAAAGGGAGTGCATGATTCTCTCTATAAGCACATCCACACAGCGTGCACTGCTAAACATTCAGACTTTACGTTATTACAGGGACTTCACCCAAGCGGTCGCCAACATACAGACAACTTTGGAATTGCGTTGCGGCTCTGTGATATACACTGCTGCAATGTTCTGTCAACGTTGCGTTCATGTTTGAACTGTTTGGGGCTAAATTTTTGTGTATATAAGGATTTGATGAATACACACATACAACATGTACATATTTAATATTGTATGTGCTTTCTCTATTTCATGTAGTCATAGACCCACTGATATATTTTTGATATAAAGAATTATTATTATTTTAATCTCTCCTTTGTTCGCTCTTTCTCTCAGCTGTTTGTGATACCTCTCCTATTTTCTCTTTCCAGACTGTCATTTTTCTCTTAATCCTTCTCTGTTCCCTGATAAATGTCCCCGTTGGTGGTCCTCTCTGTGACCTATCTTTCTTTTCTCTATCTGGGTGTCCCCCTGTCCTCAGAACATTACTGTAAACTGTATCAAACTATAATTCACCTCCATGTTTCTCATTTTCCCATGTTGTGCTTGTTTAATAAAGTGTAAATGTACATGCTGTCCTGCTCATTCACCTAATGAATGCAGTTTTGTCTCAAATGCAAGAAATAATTGAATATAGTATTCACAAGTGGTTGGCCAATATGTGTTTTTTAATGACCAATAGTGATAGCAGGTTGGCCAATAAAATCATACATGCATAATATAACTTGTTGCTGACAAATGAGACATACATAATTTCTAAAATTAAATGTACACTTTTTTTGGGGGGGGGGATTTTATTGAGTGGTTGCAATAGAATTTCTTTCAGCATCATCTTGCTTCTGAAGGTATGGATTTAAAGGGATAGTTTGCCCAAAAATGAAAATTCTCCCATCATTTAATTCAATCACTTTTAGAAAAATATCTAAACTCTGTAGGTCCATACAATGCAATCAAATGGTGATCAGATCTTTGTAGCTCCAAAAATCAAATAAAGGAAACATAAATGTAACCCATAAGACTCCAGTGAATCTTCAGAAGCAATATAATAAGTGTTGGAAAGAAAAAGAACAATTTTTAAGTCTTTTTTTTTTTTTAACTCGAAAGTGAAACTAAACCTGCACCACATGTGACTTACAGATGTAAAAGAGAAAGTGGAGATAGTACATTTTGATCTTTTTCTCACCCACACCTATTATATCACTTCTGAAGATATGGATTTAACCTCTGGAGTTTTATAGATTACTTCTCTGTTTCCTTTATGTGATTTCTGGAGCTACAAAGTTCTGGTCACCATTCACTTGCACTGTATGTAACTACAGAGCTGAGATATTCTCCTAAAAACCTTAGTTTGTGTTCAGCTGAAGAAAGAAAGTCACACACATCTGGAATGGCATAAGGGTGAGTAAATGATGAGAGAATTTGTATTTTGGGGTGAACTATAAGCCACATCCTGGTGTATGAATTTCAGTGCATTAGATTGCATTTTATATTTTGCTATCAAATGACACGACATTTTTCTTAGACATTTTTAATTTATTATTATTACTTTTAACCAGCTTGTTAAGATGTGTGTTTTTTTTTTTTTTTTTTTTTTTTTGTGGATGTATGAAGTCAGTTTCCCTCAAGTTCACCCAGGTGTCCAAGCACAGTTACTGTAAGTGTAGCTCCATGGATTTGATGTTATCTAATGCGATGACATTCACACATATAAGTGTGGAAGAAGTGTCCAAACACTTTTTAGGCCTGCTATAAACGCCATAAGACTACATGACAACGTTTTCGGGCATTCAATGAAGAAACTGCCATTTTGTCACATATTTGCTTATGAGAAACATTGAAACACTGATTGCTTACCTAAGGACAGCGAAACGCGCGAAACTTTGCTTTTAAGAAAAACCTTCTGTCAGAGCCTGCTGAGGATCTTTCACAGTACTCCAGTGACTAAATAAGATGTACAAGATTATAACTGAAAGAAGAAATAATTCATGCAGATATTACTAGTCATTCAGTTCCATAAAACGCTGCCTGTTTGACCACGCCTCCAGATTGCATAAGAAGTGACGTCATACGATGTAAGTACTATTTTAATGAACGCCAATAATTAATGGCTGATGATTTTATTTATTTTCTTTTTTTCTGCATGTTTAAAAATGGTCACAGACATACATGCACATGCGCCCATAAACAACTGATTTGTCAATTAGGGACAACAGAGGCTCCTACACATCTGTCACGTTATGAAATGAATATTGCGTTAGAAATACATAATACATTAATCTGCACTGCCATGTCTTCACTGATATAAATAATAACGACGCAAAAGTTTTGGTGGAAATAAAACCTCTGCATAAAATGATAAAAGAAGGGAAATAAGCAAGAAAATTGTTTGTCCAAAAGTTGATGCATACATTGTTTGAAGTCCACATGAGAGCGCTGTTTGTCCATTTTATTCAAGCTTCTCATTTCAGCGGCGCAAAAGAGCAAGGACCCAAATGCTTTTATTTACGTTCGTATATTACATTAAAAAGCAGTGTTTAATTATTATTATTATTTTTATCGGTAGCCCCAACTCTCTCCCTGGATACCCTAAACAAAGAAGGAAGGATTCAGCTAATCGTTTATAATAACACATTCTTAATATTAAATATTTTTAAATGAACAAAACAGTTCTCTTAGGTAACGCACGAGGGTGGTATTAATCTAACATACTAAAGTAATTCAAAGCATCATTAACGTTCATGATAGATGCCTTTCTATACCAAAGCAACACAAGTAATATATGTAAAGTTGTAGCTAAAATTACAAAACGAGAATGCACATAACAGTTAAGAAGATAAATTCATCACGGGCTGAAAATGTTTCCTTCGAGCCGGATTCGAACCAGCGACCTAAGGATTACAGTGATCAACCTCTACAGTCCTCCGCTCTACCAACTGAGCTATCGAAGGTACATGAACCCACCGACCGTTAAAGTTATTAATCCTGCAATAATTCTGTTTATATATCGTAATATCTATTGCATGTACTGTAGTAAATAATTTCAATATTTTATGTTGAAGTTCGGCCGCATAAATAATTATTAGTCTGTGCTCTAATTCATTAATAATCTTATATTGAAACGCACCAGTCAAGTCTCTAAACCCTGAATCAAATGAAGAACTTAATGCTAGGATATTAAGAAATTGTACTTAGTGAAGGAATACAAAGGAACACAGAGAGGAATAAGAGCAAACCCTAAAGAATTAGGCCTAGGTGTCAACACAGACAAAAAATATATTAGGATAAAGCCTATATTTCACAATTAAGCACTACTTACAGATTCACTACAATAAATCAGACAGTAAGAGCTGCAAGTGTAAATCGAGGCTTGGTGGTCATAATTACAAATTATAAATGTAGCATACAAATAGTAAGATTATAGTATACATTTTCCCTTTTCCCAAAAAAACTTATTAAAATATCGATGTACCGTATTTAAGAAATTGCTACTGGGAGTTATTTTGGACCCTTGTCAATCAACTCAAACCCTGTGCTCCTATTGATAGATGCAGCTGTCCCTTGCTGTGTCTGCCCAATCAGGAGTTTGCTTTAAATAAGACCTCCACCTGTCACTCACAAATTACACGCAGGCAGGTCGAAGGCCAATCGAAAGTGATCATCCCTACGCCCTACTCAGTCCAAAGGACGGATCCCTTACAATGGGTACTCTGAAGGGAGCATGGCAGTGGAAGGGCCCTTCGTGAAGATCGATTATCTTGCTTTAGTTTGGAGCAGTGGCATAGCCAAAGATGGGCAATTAGACCCAGGCCCACCCAGAATATTAGAGATTACTCTTGACTTCAAATATATATTTATCAAATAGTTAAAAAATGCATACAGTCTGATTTGCAACTGTTTGAATATGCCACATCTGTTGTTAAAGAAATTGTGGTTAAAAAAAATAATAATTTGGCCCATCAATTTTTATTGCGGCCCACCCAAAAGTAATTTCCTGGCTACGCCGTTGGTTTGGAGCGTCCTTTCAAGTGGAGTCCACTCCCTTCAGTACCTTTCAAAGGCACAAAAATGCCATTTGGAATTCGTCCAGTCTCTACCCCGGTCCAAGGCTACAGTGGGCCCATAAAGACCACTTAAAATCAAAGAAATGCTTTTAACTTTCCTAAAAGGAAGACAATTATCCCTCTTTATTCTTTGTTCAATTATCCTGGGTGAGACCTTTTAACCAGTCTCATACTGCTGAAAAAGTTCTATTTAGGTGTTGATTTGATTGAACAGGGCTGGCAGTAATCAGGCCTGGGCGTGTCTAGTCCAGCTGAATCCCATTATGAATGCAGTTTCATAGATTTGGGGATTTAGTAACTAAGGGGGCAAATACTTTTTCACACAGGCCCAGTTGGTATTGGATAACTATTTTTTTTTTGGCTTCAATAAATAACATTATAATTTAAAAACTGTATTTTGTGTTTATTCAGATTGTCTTTGTTTTATGTTAGATTTTGTTTGAGTTTTTGAAACAATTGAGTATGAGATATACACAAAACAAAAGAAATCAGGATGGGGGCAAATACTTTTTCACAGCACTGCGCGTTGCTTTTCTGTGTGACAATGGTGAATTATCAGTATTCCATGTGTGTACACATACAGTTTATATATGCTATTTCTTCCTCAAGGTGGCGCTGATGTTTCAGTGACTGACTTGATTTACATTTGACATTGCTATTTAACGAAGAAGAACCAACTTGGCAGTAAACTATAGCAAGTGTAACACATGAACAGTATGATATGACTATTGTCATTTGTGTGCACTACTGAAATTATGTTGTGCATTTAGACTTAATTAGTGCCTGAAAAAATACATACAGTACGTGCAACGTATTGATCTATACATAACACATAAGCTACACATAAGTGTTTGACAGCCAGTTGCGTCTCATGAAATTTCATCATGGTAGTAATGAATCCTGTCCTTTATTTGTTGCATCATCTCTTATATGATAAATAAAACATAAAAATATATCAGAATATATTCTATTCTATTATTTTGTAATTGTCTTAATGTTTTGAAAATTAGACACTATTTGGGCATTTTGTATATCCATTTGTGATAGATGTAAGTGCCAGGCCACTAAAGACCCGATCATGCATTCAATTTTGGCGAAACACCCATGCATTTAAGGGTTAAAAGGCATCGTGTTCAGCAAGGTCTCAGCAAAAAAAAAAAAAAAAAAAAAAATTATTAATGTATTTGTATTTTTTTAAATCATTTGTTCATTATAACTTTTTTTTTAAAGAACAGTTCGTTCCTAATTTGTTATATAAACCAATTTGCTCGTGTTCAAAGTTTATTTAAATACCTATTCACAGATCTTCACATTATACATCAAATAAAACCAGCATGACTCCATTTCTTTTCCCAAAGTACCGTAGAGCCAGCTGAAAAGTTAAAGAGAATTCTTAGTATAGAAATAGCATTTGTACAGATGCCACTGAACACTTGACTGCCTTTGTCTGTGATCTCTCTGTCTACCATTATCAGATTCAATTTACATTGTCACAGGGGTAGGGTAATAAAGAATAAAATAGTATTTATGTAATAGTACTGATATCATTATGGGATTTCAATCAGATTTGGAATAAATGAGAGATCCATCAGCCTACTAATCCCTCTTTTTGCAAACAACTACAATCCAGTTCATGTGAAATATCTATTCTAATAACAAAGACACTGACATTTTTTGAAATTGCAATATTTGTGCGCTTATGTCACTATACTATTTCTATACAAAGCAAAGGATAGAATGTTATAACTAAAAGAAAAAAATGTGATCACTGCCTAAATAATAATCCATGGTTAATCTAATCAAACATGGTGTGAAGCAGGATCCTTACCGAATGCACACGTGTGCATGCGCATCTGTTTTGAGTCTGAAATAGGCACTCTACCTCACACCACAAAGGCTTTCGGTTGGGTGAGTCAGAGGTCAGAGGTCAGGGTCTGGGTCTGGGTAAAGGGCTCCTGGTAGGACAAGACAAGACCCTGCAAGGAAATAGATTCTTGATGCATCTGTCCAAAAACCTTACTCCAGAGCCTACAGACTAATTTGGCAAAAGTCACATGGTCAGGGCAGACCCTATAAAGCCATGAGGCTTCCATGGAAGCGCTCGCACGCATTAGTCTCTTGCCTTTCCCACCAGTTGAACAGTCAGCTAGGCATAGAGTGAAATTGTTCATCAGTGACCCCCTCTTCACAAAAACAAAATCAAAAACTCAGAAGTAGCACCATGTGTGATACCGAGGAGTTTGTGGAGGACTATGAGGAGGAACAAGAGGACATGAACGAAGAGGAAGAGGAGGAGGCCGAAGAAGAAGGAGAAGCTGAGGAGGAAGAGCAGGAAGAGGAAACACAAGAGAACAGGAAAGAGGAGGAAGATGAGCAGGAAGTAGAGGAGGAACCCAAGCCTAAGCCTAAGATGTTTGTTCCAAATATTTCAGCGCCAAAGCTGCCAGATGGAGAGAAGGTGGACTTTGATGATCTCCACCGTAAGAGAGTGGAGAAGGACTTCAATGAACTGCAGAGTCTCATTGAGCTGCACTTCAGCACCAGGCAGAAGGAGGAGGATGAGCTCATGGCTTTGAAGAACCGCATTGAACGCCGTCGGGCCGATCGTGCCGAACACCAACGCATCAGAACCAAGCGAGACCGAGAGAGGCAGGCGTACCTGGCTGAGGAGAGGGCACGGCGCGAGGAGGAGGCAGCCAAACTGCGCGCTGAAGAGGATGCCAGAAAGAAGAAGATCCTCTCGAACAAGGGCTATGGTGGGTACATGCAGAAGGTGGATCAGAAGAAAGGCAAGAGGCTGACAGAACGCGAGAAGAAGACCAAAGCTCTTATTGAGCGTCGCAAGCCCCTCAACATTGACCATCTCAACCAGGAGAAGCTGGGAGAGAAAGCCCTCAATCTGTGGAAGTGGCTCAATCAACTTTACGCAGAGAAGTTCAAGCTGACAGAGAAGCTAAAGAGGCAGAAGTACGGCATCATTGTCCTGCGTAACCGTATTAGTGACCATCAAAGGGGAATCAAGGCAACCAAGAGCTCCAGGAAGTCTTGCAAATAATTTTCTTGGATTAAAAGAACAGAAAAATGTTTGTTGGAATCACAATTTCAAGACTCTGGTTGAAATTTCCAGGACATTCTTTTTCTTTTGTTTACAAATACCTTTCGTAACAATACACTCGGTTTATTCATTTAGCTCTGCGTCAAACGTGCAATGGCTTTTGTTGTGTTAATGCTTTGATGCGTTTCAACTTGACTTGATCTCATGATACTATGAACTTTTACAAGCTTCGACCACTTATTAGATTTCATATCATCAAGCAGAACTGCAATAAGATAGTTTTGCTATATATTTTAATGTATTAATGTAATTTTTTGGGGACAATTGTTCTTTCACCCCATGTACTACAAATATCTCACAAGACATTAAATATATTTTAAATAAAATATGATAATTAAAGCAATGATGTGATTTTGAAAAATATGTATCTTTGCTCATTTATAATCCATAAATGTTCTGGTAAAAAAATAATAAGAAAATAATTTTAGAATGTGTATTATGTTCTGGAATTCAACATATCAATAAAAAAAAAAATACATGAAGACATTATTAAGACATTATTATGTGTCTTTATTCTAACAATCATAAAGGCACATTAGGTATTTGCCACAATACAAAAACACAAGTATTACAACCCCATTGAGGCTTTTTTTTGGTACATTCCTCATAATAACTATGTTCTTACTATGAGGTTGTCATCATACAAAAGCTAAGTTATATTTTGTAATATAAAACCCCAAGTAACAGAAGTGTAACTTAGCTGTCTTCTATAAGTCTTAAGAAAGCCGAAATAAGCAGAAGAGTGATTTTGATTTCTGGTTATTATTAACTACATTTAACTATGTATTATAAGAGTGGAGTACATGATTTCTGAAGCGTTGCAGCATTTAAATTTTGGTGTATGACCATGCTTATCAATTAGTAAATTAAATTGTGCCAGCATATTATATAAAAATATTAATCTACAAGAAATGTTTGTATTATTTGAAATGAATTGTAACCTTAGTGCATTTAATGCATTTTACACATTTAATACCATTTATGAGCAATATTTAAACTAGCTTAGAAAGGACCTAAGTGCAAACAGATATGCCATCTCTGCAGTGTCAGATGTCAAGTTTGTTTTTTTGCATATAACCATCTAATCATGTAAATCATTTGATAGAGGTACAGACTAGATTATAGAATAGAAAATGCAATGCTCAGCATATTATCACAAGTTTGGAATGAATCATTTGTGATATGACATAACTGAAATGAAAAATATATTTTAAAACTAAGATTTCAAGGGTTTAGGATTTTCAACTTCATAAGCAACCATTAGCAATAGTGGTAGTTTGGATAATTGAACCCAATTTGTCAAACATAACCCATTTTCTTCTAACCGTATAAGACGTGACCTTGCTGTGAGATCTAGAGGTCCCGGTTGTTGCTGCTGATCATTTTGGGGTATGATGTTCCGATGGAGTGCCCAAATCTGTACACCACAATCTCTAGCATGTACTCATCCACCTTCACCTTAACGCTGGTCATACGTTCAGCTGAAAAAAAGAAGACTATAGTAAAGAGGGCCACCTCGAACTCTGGGCTGACGCCAATGAAACAGCTGCCCACTGGCTTCACCAGGCCATTACAGCTGAACTGCAGGTTTAACACGTGATCATCCTCATCTGGCTGTGACAAATAAAAGTTAGAGATCCTATATTAGTATGTAATCCACACAATACTACATCTTCTTCACATTTACAATATCTGGTTATGTACATACTTAAATTGTTACAAAACTGTTTCTTAAAATTGAGAGTTGAGATGTAGGGGATAATTTAGCCTGCTGGTCATTACTGCAAAATAAACCCTGAAAGGGCCCCAACGCAAAATGTGGAGCCTTGCATTATTATATTAATAAACCTACTTATTACATGTCTACTTATCAAATATGAAGGAAATCAGTTGCCTCAAACAATGGTCAACTATGCAGTTTAGCAGTCATTATATAAAAATATCTGACCACTGAATGCCACAATCGACCCATTAAAAAAGAAAAATAAGTGCTGAAGGAAACTATACACTATATAAGGATGTGATTTCTATCACAATAAATCTGTTGACAGACACCCGAACAAAATCTGTGGATAAAATAATTTTCATTCAAATACCGTATCCTTATTATCTCTGGCCTTGTATCCCTTGTAGTCCACATGTTTGTTTTTCTCCTGGTGGTAAAACTGGACCCAGTTATGGAGGCCCATGATCTCTGTACCATGCTTGGTTTCGCCAACAAACACATGCTCAAATCCACAGGAATCTTCACTGCAGAGGAGAGACAATATACAGTATAAACCTCTATGTATCTATAGATGTTGAGCTGTTAAATGTTAACGTACTCTATGTTACACTCTTAGTTTCCAAGATGGAGAAACCTTTCAAATCAATTGAGTGTCCTCTACTGGCCATGCGAAAAAGTAACTCACAATATGTCTCATGAAAACTGTTACACACTTACACTATTTCACATTACTAGGCATATATCTTTGTTAGGCCAAAGTGTGCCATACTAGGAAGTAGCAACTTTTAGGAGATGACTGAGATACTCTACTGTATATGCAAATCTGTTCAACAGAGCTTCATATCTTACCCTCCACTTCTGTCTCTGTGATAGAGTTTGAACCAGATGTCATAGAGCTGCCTCTTAAACAGAGCTGGGTCCGACTGGGCTCGACCTTTGCGTACTAAATACTTGTGTGCACACTGAAAAGAAAGAACTTGTCAGAATAGGATTGATAGTCTGCAATATTTGTCTCCACTTACAAGATAATGTTTGTAATGGTGTCTGCACTGTCACAACACTTCGTTGTTACTGTCTCCTGCCTGATCCACCACCTCTGTCATACAATTCTCTTCTTGCAAATCTGTTATTGAAGCATGCCAGATCTTATCTCAATATTGCCATTTGCACTCTGCTAAGGAAGTGTTTCACATTACAACTGGAATAATAAAGAATGGCAAATGAAATTTGACATTGCAGTATGTCGGTCTGAGCTGGTTCAACCAATGCTCGGAAGTTATTATGAATCAAAATGTAACATAAATTCACAGTTAAAATGAGTAAGATCTTTAGTAAAACTAGTGCACTAGGTAGTGCACACTGCAAAATTAGTTGGCATTAGGAGAAGTACACTGGTGATTATGTATACTACAAATTTACATACTAGGTGGTAAACATTACAAAATTAATACAAAAGGTAGTGTGCAATTCAATAAGTGCATTACCACACCACTAGTTATTATTCACTACAAAAGTAAACTAGATAGTGTGCACTGAACAAAGAGCGCACAACAACTACTATGCAACTACTATGCACATTTAGTCATGCTACACTACCAATATTTCAACATTCTAGGTCCATACAATGCAAGTGAATGGTGACTAAAACTTTGAAGCTCAGAAAAGCACATAAATGCAGCATAAAAGTAACCTATACAACTTCTGTGGTTTAATCCATGTCTTGTGAAGCGATCCAATCAGTTTTGGATAGAACAGACCAAAATCTAACTCCTTTTTCACTATAAATCTTGACATCAGCAGTCTCATTGGTTATCATGACTTCAAGCTCGATTACACTTCCTAGCATCATCTAGCACTCTGCGCAAGTGTCAAGCCCATTGTACAAAGGTGCCTGGGTTTGTTCCTGGCAGGCAGCCCTAACCCAACCCCCATCCTTAATCCTAACCATATGGAGCCTGTAAGGCTGAGTAGCCTGCGAGGAACAACGGCAGACACTTTTCTCCCATCGTGGCATGCATCAAGCACTAAGAAGTGTAATCGAGCTTGAAATCATGATCGCGCCGAGACTGAAATGGAAAGATTTATAGTGAAAAAGGAGTTATGATTTGGTTTATTACCACCCAAACCCATTTAGATCACTTCAGAAGTCATGGATTAAACCACTAGAGTGTTATGGATTACTTTTATGCAGCCTTTATGTGCTTTTTGGAGCTTCAAAGTTCTGGTCGCAACTTACTTGCTTTGTGAGGACCTACGGAGCTGAGACATTCTTCTAAAAATCTTCGTTTGTGTTCTGTAGAACAAAGAAAGTCATACACATCTGGGATGGCAGTAGTGCTACTTCCCAAAACTGATCAGGAATGATATCTCTCAATTTTCCAGGTAACAACTAACAATTCCCTATCACTGAACAATAATGTTACAGAATTTCAGCATGTCCAAACATGACATTGATACATCTTACAGTACGCCAGATGTGACACAAATTAATATAACATAAATGACAAACACAGGACCAGTGGGGAATTCGATAAGATACCTTCATGACCTCAGTCTTCAGAATGGCATTCAGGAAAAGATGGTTCTCCTGAATTTCCTCTTTTGTCACCTGCTCAGCCACTCCTGTAACCATCTCATAATTGTCCAGCAGATTTAGGAAGTCTGAGGACAACACAGACATGTAAACTTTATTGAATCACAAAAATAAAATGGACGAGTCTACAAATATCCAATGTGTCTAATTATTAATTTCAGAAAGATCTGTGAATATAACTAGATTGTTGCAAAACTGTAAACAAGAGCGCTTATGAATATTTTATATGTTATGAAAGAAAACATCTTACAGGCATAGGTATCAATGCTTTTGAGCTTGTCTTCGTTGACATAAGAGAACAGAGGAGCTCTAGCACTGTCCCTGGCATTATTACTGCCCTGAGCAACAAAGCCAGCTTTCCCCTGTACGAAAACAAATGTACAATAAATAATGGTCCCTTCAATTCATATAAAACAACACTGCCACAAAAAAGCTTGATCAGATGTACAGTATATACATGCAAAACATCACTATTTATTATGTAGATATTTCGAAAAACATAAATACAATATCTATGCAGAAATTTGTCTTATCCTCTGACCTCCTACCTGTAGGTTGATTTTATAGTCAACTCCAGGTTTCATGCGGTTCACATCTAACCTCCACAGCTCATTCAGTACCTCTGAGAGCTCCTTATTGATGTCTGAACTGCAATAGAAAAAGTAGCTTAATAGACAAAGTAATAGTTAAAGGGTTAGTTCACCCAAAAATGAAAATTCTCTCATCATTTACTCATCCTCATACAATCCCAGATGTGTATGACTTTCTTTCTTCTGCAGAACACAAATTATGATTTTTAGAAGAATATTTCAGCTCTGTAGGTCCATACAATGCAAGTGAATGGTGACCAGAACTTTGAAACTCCATAGAATCACATAAAGTCAGCATAAAAGTAATCCATTTGAATCCAGTGGTTAAATTCATGTCTTCAGAAGCAATATGATAGGTGTGGGTGAGAAAAATATAAATATTTGAGTAATTTTTTCCTATAAATCTCCACCTTTGACCAGCCCCAACCAGTAGTTAGCAATATACACTTGGAATGTGAATCAATAAAAAACAAAAGAAGAAGAATATGTAAGTGAACTTGAAAGTGGAGATTTATAGTAAAAAAGGACTTAAATATCGATCTGCTTTGCACCTAAACCTATCATATCGCTTTTGAAGACATGGATTTAAAACTGAAGTGTGTAATTTCTGTGCCACTAGTGCAACCAAACGGAATTGCAAAAAATAAACTTTCTTTACAAAACAGTTTTCTGAATATGCCCCCCGTCCATTTGGTCAAACAAATAAATAGTCCCGGGTTAAATGGGTCGCTCAAACAAACAGAGCAATTTTCAAAATGCCACAGATAGATGGTGCTTACAGTTTTTGAGAAAATTAATCTATGAATGGCCTATTAATAGCTGTCTCTGCATATTAAGATGGGATAGGAGAAAGTATTTTAACACAGAAAAACTTACTGTACTTCAGTTTTAACCACTGGAGTCTTATGGATTACTTGTATGCTGCCTTTTTGTGCTTTTTGGAGCTTCAGAGTTCTGATCACCATTCACTTGCATTGTATGGACCTACAGATCTGACATATTCTCCTAAAAATCTTCATTTGTGTTCAAGAAGCAAGAAAGTCATACACATCTGGGATGGCATGAGGGTGAATAAATAATGAGAGAATTTTCTATTTTGGGTGAACTACTCCTTTAAATGTTTAGAACTTAGCTATAGTCCAGGTTGTATTACAGCAGCTGTATTATATTGTTTGTTTGAATGTGTTATTTTATACAGTATATACCAAGTAACATGTTCACAAAGAAAACAGAGCCACACAAAACAATGCTGTGCTCGTTTGCTTTGTAAACCCAAGGTTGGTTGTGTGACGCCCTTTTATTTCCTGTTGTTCCTCCTTAAGTTCCTCAATTTCAATATTTCCAAAATCAAACATGCTGACTTTGCAAATATCTCTGTACATGTTTCAACCAAAATACTATTAGTTACATTTACTACCACTATGACTATTACTACTATTACAGTAAGCTCATTTTCATCTCTTTCTGCCTACAGTATATACATGACTGGGTACAGTACACATTCAGACACATTCCCAGTGCTGAGAGACACATAGTGAGTTACAGCAGCGGTTCCTCACATTGGGATTCTTTTTTTTTTTTTTTTTAATGCTTTATTGATTCAATGCCACAAGAACAAAAGGTATTACATATCCACATAATCAAATTAACACTAGCTGCCAGAGAGAGAGAAAATAAATAAAGGAAGAAAATTACATAAATTTCAATGCTTTCAGAGCATTACATGTTTTCAGTGCTTTTTTGTTTTTTGTTTGTTCCAAGAGATTTACATATAATTTAAAGTCATTTATAAAATGTGCAAAATTTGGTTTACATTGAGCCCACTTCTTTTTATGTATATGGAATTTTCCTAACAAAATAAACAAACACATTGGGATTCTTGGAAAGAGGATGTTTGTAAATATGACGTCATCGCCTTCACCTCAAACAAAGATGAAAGCTTACAACAAAGACTACAAACACCTTGCAAACAAATATGAAGTATCTAACATTTATGAATTTAAGTAGGCAGATACATGTGCCCGATATCAGTTTATTAACTTAACGATTTAAAAATTATCATAAAGTCTGCCTTTCTAATACGCACCGGATGTTGATAAAGAGGGAAAAAGAAAACAACTTTTCTAAAAGCACAATTGACCACATTTACATTTTAGTTAGTCGAAAGGATAGTCATTATAATTTTAAAACCATAATAAAGACTATTCTTAGTCATAATCATGCATGCAATTATCCAGTGTTACGTTTTGTGCCAGCTGATCTTGAGTCATGACAAAACTATGAAACATCTGCATCATAAAAAAAAAAAAAAAAACATATCTTAAGTGTGATGTGTGAAATAACTTGTTGCAATTATTTTTCATACCCTCTGGCCATATCCGGTGGTTAATCCACTCTGTCGATTCAAAGAAACACGTTCAGTCACTCTAGAAGTGAAAAGCAGGTTTTTACGGATGCGTTTACGCTAGTTAGCAAACTCTGTGATTGATAGAGAAATGAGACCAATAAAAGTGTAGAGCGTTAAAGCTTCTCCTCTAGGATTGGTTATTTTCCATAATAGGCGGGGAATAAATCAGAGAATATTTAGCAGAGACGGATCACTTCTATTTAAATGAATGGGAGAAATTGGAACGCCCAACCAAGAAGCTCTAGCGCTCAACTGTCAACAGATGTAGAAATGAAGTCCCGCCTTACAAGTAAAAGAGCCAATCACCTTTTAGATACAGACATCGCCCTTTCAAATCAACTCGCTAACACGCATGCGCATTAGCTATACAAGCCTGGATAATTGCGTGTTTTAACGTAATATGAGGTAAAGAAGAACAATTTATGATTCCAATATTATCAAGTGTTATTTCTTATTTGAAATATGTTCTTTGATCGTAATCTTGACCAACCGTTTTTGAGATTCCGGTGTTCCTCCATTCAAGTAGGTTGGAGCTGCACTGGCATGACCGGAAATAGCCTCCCGAGAGTGTTCCAAAGATGGCCAACAGAGGACTGACTTGCTGTAAAGACTTTGGCATAAGTTCAAACCATGAACACCATGTTGTTCGCAGGCGTGTGATGACAAAGCCAGGAAGCGTTTGACATGTAGTCAGACTGTTATAATATATGATATTGATATTGCAATATAGCCTATATAGTACTGTGAAAAAGTCTTAGGGTGCAATATATTTTCCACAAAAAAAATGTCTTAACGGTTATATTATATATTCTGCTTTTAGTGTATCAGTAGGAAATATACATTTTAGATTTCAGCTTTCCATTTGCAAATAGAATTGAACATAAAAACAACAAGGAGCCCTACAACAGATGGTATGACCCCTATAGAGTTTATAATGGGAGTTTTAAATTTATTAATAAAATAAGGTCTGTGGTAAACATTACTTGACGATACGTGGACGTTTTGTTCTACAACAAATATTACACACTTTCATACATCAAACGTGAATTTTAACCATATATATATATATATTTTTTTAATCCCACGGTGGCTTGAAATTTCACGTTTGGGTTATGTGTGTAATATATGTTGTAGAACAAAACGCCCAGGTATCGTGAAGTAATGTTTACCACAGATCTTACTGTACTCATAAGATGAAAAACCCCCATTATAAAACCCCAAAGGAACCCATGGTGAATTAGACTTCCGGGTTCATCTACAAATTGACATCATGGCTGAACAATTTTATTGAGACAGCCTAAATAGAAGAACTGTGGCAAATTCTTCAAGAAGCTTGGAACATCCTATCTGCCAATGACCAAGAAAAACTGTGTCCATGTGTACCTAGAAGAATTGCTGCTGTTTTGAAGGCAAAAGTTGTCACCAAATATTTATTTAGCTTTTTTTTTTATGTTAACTGGACTTTGTATGACATTAATTGATGAATGAAAACTATTTATGGCATTATTTTTGAAGACATCCTCACTATGCAACATTTTTCAAAAGCGCCTAAAACTTTTGCCCCATATAGTACAGTATGTACAAACATATATCACATACATTATCTACAGTGTATGTACAGTATATATACACAAACATGCACTGTTTCTGCAAGGATGCATGTTTTGTTTCTTTTTCTGAAAATGTAGCATAACAGGCTGATTGTTCCAAATCTATATAAAAAGGCACGCAAACGAATAGTTTTCTTGTCCGTTTAAGAATATTTATTTGCGCACATGAGAGGTGCATATTAGATAATATATCCATGAAGTTAACAATTCATTTGAATAGTAATTTATCATATGCACCAAACCACATTATGATGGTGGTGCTGTCCAAAGGTCTTGTTTTGATTAAAGATAAAAAAAAAATAATAATAATTTTTTTATAGAGCAATGGAATAAAGTAGGGTAGGGTATGGATGTCCAGTTCCTCATGAAAAATAAAAAAGTTGGATGATCAGGTTATTAAATCGAGAATGCACTATTTAAAAATATAGTTTATTGACATGTAACTAACTATGCAATAACAATATTACAATGCATTTCACTGTATAAAATCTGACAAATTCTTAAGATACATTTCTTTGAAAACATAGTAACTTTGTTTTCTCATGAAATGCATTTGTTGTGAAATTTCTGTCTGCTATTTTATTTATAAAAAGAAAGTGATATTTTTTTATATCCATGCTTTTCCCCCCAAAATAATAATAAAAAAATGGCTGTAACAAACTTAAAAACAGACATAATATAGTGTAATTCACAGGCTCAACAGTTAGGTGCCATGACCTGCCAAACCAAAATAATTATCCAATATTTGACCAAAAGATATACTGTATTCTAAGTGCGGGCATGGCTCAGGCCGTAGGAACACCTCCTAGGGCACTGGAATGTGTGCAGCACTAAAAGTGCAAACAAAGCCTTTAGTTGGAACAATTCGCTTCTTCAGGGGTTATAAAATAGCCTACTGACACTTGCCAAAGTCTTATTGTGTTTGTGCACCATTTTTCAGCCTAGCTGTCAAGTTACTGTCCCCTGTAAAAACATTCATTCAAACACTTGACTCTCATGCAGGCTTTGGAACAACATGAGGGTGAGTAAATGATGACAGAATTTTCATTTTTGGGTGAACTATCCCTTGAATGTTGGAGGACCTCTCATCTTAATTAGTCATCATGTCATACAGCACAGTTCATAAAGATATGAATTACATAAAGGGCAAGTACCTGAGAGAGTTGTCTGAGATTGAAAGATTACGTTGCTTTACAAAGCTAGGCATACAATAGACTTTGAGTTGGGGTTCGCCAGAATTTAAAGTGGTCAGGGGGCAGCAGTACATGGTCCAAAGGCTGGGGGTGAAACGATGAGTCAGTGAGTCAGCCAACCTCAAACGGAGGTTGCAGCTGGAGCACACAATATGATTGGGGCAGCAGGACTGCTGGAGAGCCCGCTTGGGTTGGCTTGAGGAGGACACATTTGTGGAGGTTGGAGGAAAGGGAAGAGCAGCAGATCTTTTGGTTGCAATTTGATGTCTGAGGCGGTCCAGGGATCTTCTCAACTCTTGCTGTGCACCTCGCACCCCGGCTAGCTCCCGCTGATACTGCTGGTCTAGTACATGCAGGGTCCGTTGCAGTTGCATACTCTGACGCCGCTGTGCATTAGCCAAGGAGTGCTCTGAAACTGACATAAAATAGCAGCCAAACTCATTTTAATAAAACATGCATCCTTAAATCTTTTGTTAACTCTTTATGCATATAAAACTTTTCCTTTAAAGATACAGTGATACATTTATGCTAACTTTCTATCTATCTATTGTTCTTGTAATGATACCTCTTTCATTGTGTCTCCCTTTCCGTCTTGGCAGAGTGATAAAACTGGACATGCTACATTCATTAGATGGAGATATGCAGGATCCAGTAACAAATCCTGAAAAGATGAGAGCTCAAATCATGTTTTACTTTCAACCTTAAAGGGATGGTTCACCAAAAAATTAAAATTCTCTCATCATTTACTCACCATCATGCCATCTGCTGAACTCAAATGAAGATTTTTAGGAGGATTTCTCAACTGTTTTGGTCAATATAATGTAAATGAATGAGTACCAAAATTTTGAAGCTCCAAAAATCACATACTGTATGTCAGCATAAAAGTAATCTATAAGACTCCAGTGGTTAAATCAATGTCTTCAGAAGCGATATGAGAGGTGTGGGTAAGAAACAGATAAATATTTAAGTCCTTTTTTATTATAAATTTTCCTCTCTGCTCAGTCAGTGTCCACATTAACTTTCACATTTTTCTTCTTGTGTTTTTTGTGTCACATTCTTCATGCATAATGCCCCCTATGGTGCAGGAAGAAGAATTTAAAGCGAAAATTGACTTAAATATTGATCTGTTTCTCACCCACAGTGATCATATCACTTTTGAAGACATGAATTAAAACACTGCAGTCGTATGGAGTACTTTTATGATGCCTTAATGTGCTTTTTGGAGCATCGACATTTTGGCACCCATTCACTTGCATTGTATGGACCTACAGAGCTGAAATATTATTCTAAAAATCTTCATTTGTGTTCTGCAGAAGAAAGAAAGTCACATCTGAGATTCCAGGAGGGTGAGTGAATCATGAGAGAACTTTAAATTTTTGGGTGAACTATCCCTTTAAGAGAAGGGTCTCACTGAAATAACAGCCTTCGGATAAATAAACGTACATTTATTATACTGTATATTATATTTGCACAGTATATGTTGTTTCTTGCAATAATGGCTTTGTAGGTTCAAACACTTGCCATAAAACTGTAAAATTAACAAGAAATTATAACATTTCTGCAAATATATTTAGACTTGTTACTCACCCACAGATGTAGCAACAAGCAGTGTCCAATAACTACCAATTGTAATACCACACCTTTAAAATGTTCTTTTGACCACACTTTTCTTTTTCTTAAAGATCCAAACAGGCTTCAGAGCGTGTGAGAAATGACAAAGCATCTCTTCTTGAAGACCGTCACAAACAATTTGCAGGGGTCAAGCGTTAAAAAGGGGCGTTACTGAGAGAACCAGTTAAAGGCAACTCCTCATCACAACCATTGAAGAAGAATAGTGCTTTTACAGAATAGTGCTACAAAAAAATAAAAATAAAAAATAAAAATAAAACACAACAACAATTCTGTGTAATTGTACAAATAATGTCACCCTGTATTAAAGGATAAATCAGCTTCCAAAGTGCCTTTAAAAGCAATGCTTCTCACTGAATTTAAACTAAAAAGAAAATAAATGCAGTAGAAATGTTGACACAGTTTTCATGCATGTCTTTAATATATCAGTTTTTCATATTCACATCAAATACATTAAGCTCTTTTTCCTTTTATATAATACAGTTTTAAATATTTTTACACAGAAATATTTTCTCAGAATTTCATCTATCAAAATGTCTTTTCTTAACCTTTATTTCTTAAGTTGAAACATTTGAAGTCATTTCATTGTTTTTAGCTCCATGCCTCCTAGCAAACGGACAGTACTTTCTTTGTACAGCTATTTACAGGTGAAAAGAGTCTCCCAAAACATCTGTATGACAGTTCTCACTTGAAAGTACTTACACTGGGGTTTAAAGTGCAGGCAAGGCAACAGAAAGGAATGTGACATGGAGGTTTTGTTTTCTGTTGAAGGACCAGTTAGGGACTTAAAAAGCAAAACGAATAAAAAGGGGTTTGGATGAAACTAATTTATGAAAAACAAAAGAAAAGATTGGAGGAAAATTGGTTTAGAGGATACACAGAGAGAGAGAGATCTCAAAGCAGGTCCCCAAGTAGTCCAGAGACAAGGTGCAATCCTACGAAATACAGACCTTCTTCAGTTACATTCCCATAGAAAATAAATACAGCACTCTTAAAATACATCTCTATACGCAACCCATGTTAGGTTTGCCAGCTTAATTTGAGAACTGTTTAGCCCACAACATACGGGGCACTCCAACTCCATTTAAATGTCTATCCTGTACATGTCAGGACAGTGACCACTGCCACAACCAACAGGGTCATGAAGCTGAAACTTGCACTCCTCTTAAGGGCAAGTGTAAGTGGCGTGTTAAACAAATAACCGATTCACAGAGCATAACCCTTGAAATTTCTTATAAAAATAATTGAAAAGAAACAAAATAAATAATTAAATCCTTCTGAATAGAAGCAAGAAGCGTGTCTTTGCTTTTGTAACGGAGCGCAAATGGCGGATCAAGTGCAGAGCCTCGGTAATCTGTGTATTATCGAGCATTTTGTGTATTTGTATTTTTTAGTTTCATACAAGAAAAAGGAGGCCGTGGCAGCGGAGCCACTGACGCAAGAGCAGGTTTCAATACAAAGAGGCCAAAGTAACAAAAAAGCACTGATTTATTCCAAACGAGGGCATGTCCAACGTCTAGAGTGTCCAGGAGAACTTTAGGGCTACACAGTGCTAGAGTCACCACGGCCCAAAGCTTTAGACCACTTTGTTCACGTAAAAACAAAGCGTCAGTGTTTCGATACTATGCGAGTTGGACGGGAGCTCAGGAGGTCTATGGAAATCATAGGGTGAAACAATTTGGTTGAAGATCCAGTTGTCCAGCAATAGCGAAGGTGGACGGAGATGGCGTAAGGATGTTGGATCAAGCTTTGGTTTTTAGTGTCCCATGGCCCTACCTAGCTTTTCGTTTTGGAATCCTTTAATCCATGCTTCATCCTCTTAATATGACAAAATATATTAGTCTTTAAAAAGGCAAATTGCTTATCTGAATCAGTCATTTTTACAAAGTGCAGACACACTGCTTGAAATGTCCATTTCAGCGATCACAGAACGAGTGAGAGAAAATATATATATATACTGCATATATACACACACCACTCCAAAGGTTTTGAAACACTAAACAAAAAGTAATAAAATTAAAGCAATATAAATTAATGTAACTTTGCAGGCCTGCCTGTCTGTAACACGAAAACAACGATAAAAAAAAGCCATGACCCGTGAACGAATGTATCAGAATGAACGCCAGTGATGCAAGGTCCATTGGGATTTCCGAATGGAACAAAAATAACTTCATTTAACCATTTGGGCCTCAAAGGAATGGCTTCTCATAACAACAGTAAAGCATAAACTTGAAACTTGCAGTGAAATACAAGTACAGAAATACTTCGCCCACACCTGAAATTCATAAGGCATCGTGTTTGCTTTATACATTGGGTTTTTGTTCTACAAGCAACTTCAGAGTCAAATAATATTACCTTTGACAGCTCTAATGAAGAGTGCCTTATTCAGAAAATTAACTTGAGCTACCACAAGGCATCCTTTAGGAACACAGAAACAGCTTTCAAGTATTTTTTATCCACCCCAGAAATGCACTTCTAAACAGAGGCTAAATACAGTATATTTACCCGGGGTTCTTTGTGTGGTGCATTTATCGATTAATCTGGTTTCTCTGATATAGTTATATAAAATTAAAAAGCTACTAGATTCCTTGGAGATTGCCTTGTTGAAAAAAAAAAAAAAAAAAAATTCTACAGGAATTTAGAAAATCTCCTAATGTTCAATTCTAGAATAGCTGGTCAAGAGGTCAGTGACCTTTCTATGCTTGCTTCATTTACCCTTGCTCACAAACCATATCTGTAGAAAGAAACATCCCGAGTCAGTCTATCTACAACTTAAGACCCAGGAGAAAACAAAAGGCCAAAAGACAGAGAAACGTGTATTATTAGCAACTCCAGCCATAGGCAACATCACTGGTAATAAATTCACTGTAAGAGGAAGAAACATTTCTTAATATCATTCAAGTTATCGCCTGACATTCAGCACTTCTCCACGACTGGCTGCGAGCTGACGTCCTCCCCTTTATGTCGTCCAATGAAGGATTTTTTTCCATCACTTGCCACTGGTCCAAACATGGACCATGTTTTCTGGTTAGCCAGTGCTGTGTGTTCTTCCCCTCAAGGGGCAGAGCAAAAGCGGGGCTTATGCTCCCAAAATCACTGTGCTATTTCAGTCTTTCCTCTTCACAGGCAGCAAAACCCAAACTCGCGCCTCCTTTTTTTCAGGGTAAGAATTTTTCCCCACTACAAACGATTTTTGTTTTTGCCTCCGCTCCCAGTAACCATGGTTTTGTTTCGCATATCAGTCATTCGTATTTAATGCTGCTTTGAGCTGTCCTATTTTCTGTTTATGACATTTTTGTGAAATCAGCAATGACACTTTGCAGAGTCCTTTAAAAAAAAAGCAATTCCATTGAGGCCGTAGCTCTTCGGGTAAAGAGGAAGAAAACAGCACATTCTTTGAAACAAGTCCTTTTCTGCGTTTATGGATGAACCCACCGTAGGAACACGAGACGTCATAAAAAGTGACAAGGGAGGGAGTTTGAGGATGTGCAGCACTATTTAAATGCTGAAAATTCACCTAAAAGGAGAGAAATAAAGAAGTGATTCAGATCAGTCTTTTAGCAATTTAAAAAAATGGAAACATTCGGAATAGCACACTAGCATGCTGCTTTTTTCTGCCAGATATAGTATGTACAATATGCAAAGTGTGAACATTTTTCATTATGCACAAAATATCCCTACAAGATTTGGCAAAACGTGTAGTGCACAACAGAGCACATAGCAATGAGCACTGTATCTCACGATGCAATGCGCTCAATTTGACCTTCCATTTCCAGAATGTTAAATTAACTTAAAACGTTCAACTGTACATTTTTACTGTAATACTTTTTTTTTTATTTTTTTTACCCATTATTTGATCAATCTGCCAAAAGACAATGTTTGTTTGCGTGTGTACTTGCCATAGCCACCAGCTTGAATGGGCGTTTTGGGGGAAGCGCAGGCGTACAAGCTGAAATCCTCCGTCTGGAAGCCAGCGCGGTTCAAGGATGGCTCAGAGGCGCTGCGGTGGATCTTGGGCAGAGAGCGTGCCAATAATTCAATGGAGGCCAGGATCTGGCAAAAAGCAAAAATGTAAACAAAAAAAAACAAAAAAAAATGAATGGACAGCAATTTTAACGTAATATATTACCACACTACAGTGCTGTGTTGACACTTTGAAAGCCAGATTCAATATACAGTATGCTCACACGAATACAGCAGATAAATCAAAGTTCATAAAATGGGTTAGAATCAGCCAAATTAAAACTAAGTCACCCCAAAAGTTGTGATGCCATCTCTGATGCCATCTTGTGGTGATGTACCTCTACATAAAACTACATGCCATTGAGAGATTGCTGGCATAACACATTTCTCTGTGTACTGTATGGAGAAACCAGAGGTCTGACAGGTGTTCATAACAATACCTGAGGGAAAAGTGGTCTTTCCTCTCTCTTCTTCTTCAGACAATCTGCCATAAGTCTTTTCATGGCCTTGGGGCAATTACTGCGCACTTTGCTCAGGTCGGGGGACAGGTAACTCCGGCCAACCATAAAGATAATCTGGAGTGGGAGTGATTTATTAATTGATTTCTTCCATTTCTGTACATTTGCTGCAGCACAGTAGACATACATAACATTCACATTCGAAAATGTTAATAGGCAGAAAATGGCTAAAGATACTATTCAAAGGGGCAAACAACAATCATTGGACCAATATTTCAACCTGTTCATCTTTTGATATTACAAGCAGGAAATCCCCAACTCCTCAAAAAAGGATGAATCGCTCACCTGGTCTCTGTTGTTGATGTTTGAGTAAGGCAGAGCCCCTGACATAAGCTCATATAACACTATGCCAAATGCGTAGACATCTGACTGGAAACTATAAGGGTTTTTATCCTGCAGTCTGATCACCTCCGGAGCCTGGAAAAGACCAATGTGTCAGTCAAAATGCAAGCAATAACTTGCCATTTAGCTGATGCTTTCACTTTGAGTTGAGAATAATTCACCCAAAAATGAAAATTCTCTTATCATTTACTCACTTTTTGCCATCCCAGGTGTGTATGACTTCCCTTCATCTGCTGAACTCAAATGAAGTTTTTAGAAGTATTTCTCAGCTCTTTCAGTTCATACAATGTAAGTGAATGGGTGCCGACATTTTGCAGATCACATTTTGAAGATTCAAAATCACATAAGTCAGCATAAAGTAATCCATAAGACTCCAGTGGTTAAATCAATGTCTTCAGAAGCAATATGATAGGTGTGGGTGAGAAACAGATCAATATTTAAGTCCATTTTTTACTATAAATTCTCCTCCCTGCTCAATCAATCTCCACTTTAACTTCCACTTTCACATTCTACTTCTTGTGTTTTTGGTGATTCACATTCAGCATGCATATGCCCCCTACTGGGCATGGAGAAGAATTTCTAGAAAGAATTGACTAAATATGGATCTGTTTCTCACCCACACCTATCATAACACTTCTGAAGATATAGATTTAAAAACTGGAGTCATACAGATTACTTTTATGATGGCTTTATGTGCTTTTTGGAGCGTCAAACCTTTGGTACCCATTCACTTGCATTGTATGAACCTACAGAGCTGAGATATTCATCAAATCTTTGCTTGCGTTCAACAGAAGAAAGTCATACACATCTAGGATGGCATGAGGGTAAGTAAATGTTGAGATAATTTTTATTTTTGGGTGAACTATCCCTTTAAGTGCTTTGCTTAAGGGCACAATGGTAATAGTTCATGGATCAGCCCTTTTGGGGTTTGAACCCAAAACCTTTCTGTTACCACCCCAGATCTTTAACTACAAGGCTACATCATCCCAAGTGTCAATGCAGAGCAATGAATCTTGCAAGCCAAAGCCCAATTTTAAATAGAATCAGACAGAAGACAACTGCACTGACAAACAGAGGTAAAGACCTTTACTGCCCATGATACGCACCATCCACAAGATCGAGCCAGAAAGCTGCTCAAATTGGTGTGAGCCACTCCAGCGGGACTTCACTGTAGCCAGACCGAAATCACCAATCTTTACTGTCAGGTCCTCGTGCAAGAAGATATCTTTGAAGGTGGTGTTAAGGCAGAAATTCTAAAAGAGCATCTGCGAACACTTACCGTACATTATTGGGAATTTCATATACTGTTCAATGTTTACTTGAATCGGTTACAAATAAATAAAAATATACCATGCTGCTCTATGAGTAAAAATAGCTGGTAAAAAGAACATATTCTCACGGCTTGACCCTGGTCCTAGTCCTTTGCCTAAAATAATCAAATTTAAAAAACGCTAATTGGCATGAATCACTTAAATGAATTAATTTAAATTAGAGGTAGACTGATATATCTGTTCTCCCGATTAATCAGTGTCGATAGTTGCATTTTTGAACTATCAGTTATCAGCAAAAATCTATGCTGATTGTTGACAATAGTTTTTCTTTTTAAATGGAGCCAAGTCTGTCATTTAAAAATAAGAGTCCCTGGTGTATTTTGGGCTTGTTTATATTTAAAAGTCCTGCATTATGCACCAAATCCTAATTTTCATCTAGTCATTATTGGGATGTTAGTTGCACAATAAACTGCATTTGGGATTTTATTAATTTTACACTAGCCTCCATGTCCATAATAGTAAATTATGTTACTAAGGAAGTAAGTTAGTAAATGAAAACTTCTTACATTCAATGAACAGATTTTTTTTTTTAAAACCATCGGCCGATAAATCGGTTTGCAGCCTTTTCTACCACCTTCGACAAAATCCACTATCGGTCTACCACTAATTCAAACCAGATAATTTTTTGCAGCCGACCAGTTTGCAGTTCAAAGGATACTGTTGCTCTTCAGATCTCTATGGATGATGGACTTGGCATGCAGATAGCTGTGGAAAAAATTTAAATGATTCAAATATATTAAGTCATACATTGCAGCTTTAACTGTTTATTGCTGAGTTAGCAGTTCATTTCAGTCTTTCTGTGCACATTTTTCTTCGTAAACATTAGGAGTTTCTCATCTGTACATAACAAACACACATTGCTGCCTGGAGGACATGCATTCGCTGATTCAGTGACTCACTCCATGCCCTGAGCTGTTTGGCGGGCGATGTCAATCAGCTTGATCATCTCAAACTTGGTCTCGATGATGTGCAGGTGGTGGTAGAGACTTGAGCCTTCACACCACTGTGTAACAATAGCCAGCTGGGGTTTGGTGGTGTAGCCCATGAAAAGCAGGATATTCACATGGCGGGTTTTCCTGCAGAAGACAAAAAGAAATGTATGATTATGTTATGACATTTTTATTTTCCATAAATGTGGTGTAAAATTTGAAGCACTACATCTCCAAAATAGTAATAGAGCACTTTCCACAAATGGAAATAAACATTATAAACAATAAATAAATAACATATAAAATTTAAAACATATATATATATTTTTTTTTATATTCCAGAATGGGTTACTGCATTGATAAATGGTATCAGCCACTTAAAAAAAAAAAGAAGAAGAAAAAAAAAAGAAGAAGAAACAGAATTTACGAGCAGTTTATAAGCAGCCAGCAGTTCTGGGCTTATCATACCTGAGGACACCCACTTCATTCTTAAAGGCCTGTAGTTGTTGTGGAGTGGGAGCTGTGACATTCAACATCTTTACCGCCACATCACCTATGAGGAAGAGGAAGACACACTCTTTGTAAACAGTATTGCAATCTAATCTGAAGACATTCAGATAAAATTTTTGCAAGACCCACCATGCCACTTTCCCTTGTAGACTGTTCCAAAGGAACCAGACCCTATCCGCTGACCCAGGGTGATCTGACCCTCTGAGATCTCCCAATCGTCGCTTGAGTCCCGTCGACCCAGAGTTTTCTTTCAAGCAAAAGAGAAAACTATTTCAAATTTAATTCTACACAATGACCTCGGACCTGGACTATAAGATCCACTGAGGTCAGAGAGATTCTTGGTCAAGCCTACAGTGACCGCTAAAGCTCCTCACCATTTTATTGCGGTCCTCAGATGAAGACGATGGCTTCCGCTCCCTCGGTTGGCACGGTGATTTCGACAACTTCACATTGGTCAGGGAACCAGGAAGGGAGGCAGGAGGTGTGGCCGACAGGCCTGTTGTGGAGCCTGGCATTTGGAGAGGTTGAGAAACAAATTAAAATGACTTTAACAAGACATATATAGAAGCAAAAAAAAAGAAAAAAAAGAAGGAAAGCGACAGAGGAAAAAGAGAAAGGAGAGAGAGAAAAGGAATAAAATCTTAAAGTATAAAGTCACATAGGGGAGATAATACAAGGATACAGTGTGAAACGGGGGGCTGTGAGTGATGCATGCTGCAAATGGAGAATAACATAAAATCCTGAGCCAGATCCCATTCCTTTCCCAAGTAGCCAAGGATTCAAAATCTAATAGTATCACCAAAACTATCTTTCACTGAGTTACCAGCATTCTAAAATTAACCCATGACGCACAGATCAGTAAGAAAAGAAATACATTCTACACAAGTGCTACGCATATGCAAACATGAATGCTTGACCTCCGCATTACAAGTGTGCTGCTGTACACAATGTGTTTTTGAGTTAGTGGCGTTAAAACCTCAGTCCTCTAGGGGGCGATGGAGTTAACATTGAATGTTGCGTGGTTAAATAGGATGTGTTATTATTCCGGTAGCTAGCTTTAAACAAGTCAATAGTTTATCAAGCTTAAATTCTCTGAACAAGATTCTCTTCAAACTGTTAATAACGCAATAATAGTAGTTGACCGACAGTAGAAGAGTTTATGCTAACTAAACTGAACTATTACATTTAATTGGAGTGGAGTTTTCTGCTGCACTGCCCCTTGTGGAAACACTTAAAATTCAACATGTACTTCTACCACTGCATTGCACTGCATTGCATTTAAAAAAAAAAAAAAAAATTTTATTCAAGGTTCAACAGATTTTCCAGTCGTTCGTGATTACTGGATATGCCACTATAAAGAGATGCTACGCACAAAGAGCATTTGTGAAATATATTAATATTGATGAAATATTTTAGGGCTGACCAGAAGGTTTTTTTGGCTAGTTTCCAAGACGTTTTCAGGCCTGACTCTTTTCAGATCACAACAACACATGAAATCGAGCATGCGTTTATGTTAATGTACTTGCAAAGAGTTGCGAATTGTGCTTTCTGCACAATTAGTTGAATTTAAAAAAAAAAAAAATTGCGTTTATAATTATAGCTGCCACAATGAACTAATTGTGAAGTGACAACATTCCATTTAGGCTTACTTAACTTGCATCAAATTGTTCTATTTGCAATGTTTTTTGCAGTTGGAGCATTGTAACCAAATCACAGACAGGCTCCCATTCTTTGCATAATTTATTTATGCAAATAAATTATAATGACGGTAAATCGCAAATGTGCCATCAAGGGAAATAATCAAAAATTCATATTTTTTGTCATAATCGTGCAGCCCTAGCGTATTAAGCATATTTCGGGCCTAAGATGGGCCCTGGAGATGAGGAGACCGGCAACAAAATGCAATAGCATAAAAGGATCTCTGTTTAAAAGAAGAGGACAGAGCCAGACCTGCCCTTTGGAAAGGAGTAACATGTGCCGTTTTTGCCACACCAACTAAATTTGTTAAAATATAGTGTTAACTTCAAGGCAAAGTGAGTGTAGCAAATGTCAGTGAAAGCAATTGTGTGAGACGTGGCAGAGAAAGTCAGAAAACTTTTAAAAAAAAATGAGTGAACCACATCAACAAAATACACAAGATGATAGACAGACAGACAAACAAGCAGAGGACGAGACAAGGTGTGGGACACAGCGATGCACACAGGCCTAGCTACCTCTGAACACTGGCTCAGGCTCAAAATCAAAGACAATGTCATTGGGGTGAGAGGACAGAAGGGGGCTTGAGGTCCTTGTTCGGTTCTTCCTCAAGCAGCGGGCTGGGTGTTGCGAGGGGGCTGCAGGGGGAGAGAGACAGACACAGGATCACTGGCCCTGAAGCTCAGGTTCACTTCCTGTCTCCCTCTACCAAAATCCTGTGTCTACTCTCAAAAGGTTGTTTAGAGATTATCAAGTGAAGTTTAGATGATATAGAGCCAGTTTTTCTTTGTTATGGTATTCCGTCTATCCTTTAAAGGAACATTTCAGCCAACAATGAAAATCCAGCTATAATTTACTCACCCTCAATTTGTTCCAAACCTGCAAGACTTTCTTTCTTCCGTGGAATATTAAGAGATGTTAGGCAGAATGTTCCTGTTGCTCTTTTATAGACAAAGGGGATGGGGACAGGGGCTGTCAAGCTCCAAAAATGACAAAAAAGCACCATGAAAGTGGTCTATACCAGGGGATTTCAAATCTTTTGATGCCAAGGACCCTAAAATATGATTATCTTCATGCAAAGGAACCTATTCCTAAAATATAAAGGCAGCTGTATATCCATGTAGGATCATGTATATTTATAGTAAGAAAAATATTAGTGTGATATAATAAAGACTACATATTGTTTGCAAAATAAAAAATTGGCTTTATTTAATTTTTTTTTTTTTTTAAGCAAAACTTACATGTCTAGCGTCTTTAAAGGAAACACCCCGGCTTTACATTTTTAATGCAGTTATATTTAATGCGTTATAGCTTTATTAAAGTTCAAACAATAAGGAAGCAGGTCATGTAAATAACTACAAACTCTGAAACTGGCATTTCTCTGTGCGGTCAGTGCCTCTTCAATGAGTTGCGCGAAGCATCCCGATCTAAGGGGGAGAGATTTAAACTGCACCCTGCTGAGGCACACATGGGGTCGCTTGTCCCTCGAGTGCGCGCTTGCTGCATCTAGATTATAACGTGATGGCTCGCGACTTATTGAATCATAATATATGTCACTGTGCATATCTTATCATGAAAAAAATTGGCAATACACAGCTTTATTAATAAGAGAGAGTTTGTTTTTTTGTGAGTTAAAGATGGATTGAAGAGAACAAAAAGGTGAGAGAGGGAAGTCTTCGCCTCATTATACACAAATGCAACAAAATACGTTTTTGATTTGTTTTGGCTTGTTTTCCAATATAAATATCTAAAACTCCTTTAAAACAATGTACATTTACTTTAGCAGCTATACTGCAGAAGAAAAAATTGTTATCTGAGAATGTTGAATATAATATTAAAAATACAAATATTTTAAAATATCTAAAAATCCTTAAAAAAAAAAAAAAAAGATGTATTCACCTGAGAAGTAGCATATTTAGACTTGCTTTTAGAGAGTAGATCTTAAATTCTCCAAACAACCTTTTAAGTCGGGGCACAAGCTGAATAGTCGGTTAAGAGCTAATGATTTATTGTTGCAATAATCGCCCGAAAAGTCAAATAATAATTCTAATAATAGTTAGATTATTCAATTATTAAAATAATCGTTAGTTGCAGCCCTATTTGAAGCTTGTGAAAAGTGATATACAAATATAAATTACTTGAGTTCATATTAGTTTTTCTCATTACAATCAAACAGAATAAATGCAGTTCTAATGTTTAATTACCTTATATAGATCATTTATGATTTAAAAGACATTTACTGTATGTTGAATCCTTGAATAAGTTTGAGAGAAACATTTGTGGGTGCTGTTTTTTTTTTTGGAGGGGGAGGGGTATCGTTCTGAGATGCTATTCTTCTCACCACAATTGTACAGAGCTGAGTTACCGTAGACTTTGTCAGTTCGAACCAGTCTGGCCATTCTCTGTTGACCTCTCTCATCAACAAGGCATTTCCATCTGCAGAACTGCCGCTCACTGGATGTTTTTTGTTTTTGGCACCATTCGGAGTAAATTCTAGAGACTGTTGTGTGTGAAAATCCCAGGAGATCAGCAGTTACAGAAATACTCAAACCAGCTCATCTGGCACCAACAATCATGCCACGCTCCAAAACACTGAAATCAAATTTTTTCCCCATTCTGATGGTTGATGTGCACATTAACTGAAGCTTCTGACCCGTATCTGTATGATTTTATGCACTTTACTGCTGCCACACGACTTACTGATTAGATAATCGCATGGATGATTGTTGGTGCCAGATGGGCTGTTTTGAGTATTTCTGTAACTGCTGATCTCCTGGGATTTTCACACACAAAAGTCCAATTCGTGCCAAAAACAAAAAACACCCAGTGAGTGGCAGATCTGTGGACGGAAATGCCTTGTTGATGAGAGAGGCCAACAGAGAATGGCCAGACTGGTTTGAACAGAAAGTCTACGGTAATTCAGATAACCAATCTGTGCAATTGTGGTGAGAAGAATGTCATCTCAGAATGCTTTTCTGAGATGCGGGTTGGCGCTGTTTTGGCGGCACGAGTGGGACCTACACAATATTAGGCAGGTGGTTTTAATGTTGTGGCTGATATATATATATAAAATACATTAAAATATACCCCAAAAAATAAATTAAAATATTATCTGGAAAATATTTACTTTGCATTCTGTTGACAGTTTTTTACACTGTCAGTGTGAGCAAGCTAAAGGCAACAGTGGCGAGGAGAAACTCTAAACAGATGCACAAGTACAAACTATCATTGACAGTACGAACATGGCAAGGAAGAAGAGACGAACACTGAGAAATTCATATGAAAAAAGTAATAATATGAAATTATAATCAGAAATGTATTTATTACTGTTAAAAGCAATGTCTGTCAATAGAATAATCACGATCAATTATATGATTTCCGACCAGTCTTTAGAATACAGAATGAAAAGGTAATAATGTCAAATTCTGTTATTGTTTTTTTACTTAACATATTTTACACTTTTTTTGTCTGACATTTTCTGCAAAATCTCCTAGCACCTCCTTGCGGGACCCTGGTTTGAAAACCCCTAATCTATTCAACTTGTACACTACATACCAAGTGTTGTGAAGTCATATGATAGTTTTGTGTGAGTATAAGACATTAATTTCAGTTGTTATTCACTGAAAATCTTGTCCTCAGCCGTGGCTCTGAAATTGCACTTCTATGTATTCAAACTTGGCATGTTGCATTTGGTTACGAGACACATGAGAACCAATAACATTTGCCATCAACATCAATGTCAAACCTGGTGCGACGCGTCTTCACACATCACATTTTTAAATGCGCGACAGAGATTTGAGAGCTATGGCTTAGGCCAAGATTTTCAGTGAATAATGACTTCAGTTTTTGGATTTTTTGCGTCTAGATTAACTTGTGCAACTTCTGAGGTGACAGATGTCGTCAATTGCAACAGATGTTTAATTGACAGTTTTATTTGCTCACATCACTTACATTATCAGCGAGCATCAGAATATAATTCTTACAATACGAATTTGCTGCATTTTCTAAAAAATAAAAAATAAAAGTTTTTAAAGTTACCTGCCAAATGATGAGTTGATAACTCAAACTCCAGTATCGTTTCTCCCTTGATATAACACGTCTGCAGAAGCAGAATATGAATGAACAGGCAGAGCTGTGTGGCTTTATAATAGGTTTGCAAATGTAGAGCAGCGTAGTTTATTTGAGAGCGCACGTCCGCACGTCCAGTTTTGAGCGAGAGTTGCCCGAGTCAGAGCGGAGAGATTTGCGAAGGCGCAACCGATACATGGATGCGCTTTCGCATGATATGCATGTTGTGCTTTCGACATTAACAATATTATAACGCCATAGAGCTACGATCTATTAAGCAGGACTATGGTCCGTTATGCCAATAATTTTAATTTATCTTCACAATCAATTTTGATTGTATTTTATTGTATACAATACATTTTTATTGTAATTTCACCTAGTATCTTTTTATTTTACTTGGTGAAATTATCATCAATCTCCATGCCTCCCCTGACATGCTCTGGCGCCCCCCTGGGGAGGCACGCCTCCCAGTTTGAAAATCGTGGCACTAAGCTATGATATGATTAAGTGAATATACGACAAAAGTTGCATGGACTAATTTTGAGACTTTCATGGTGCTTTTTTTGTTAATTTTAATAGCTCCAAAACCCATTTAGCATAAAATCTCCTTTTGCATTTCAACAAAAGACAAAGTCTTACAGGTTTGAAACAACACAAGGGTAAGTAAATAATGACAGAATTTTTATTTTTGAGTGAACTATCCCTTTAAACTGAGTTGTATAGTTCCAGGACTGTTTTTAGAGCACCGCTCAAACAGAAAGGACAGGTGTTATAAGCGTTGATCAGGAATTAGTAGTTTAGAGCAGGCTGCTATTGATAAAGAAATGGGCAGAAGCAATTCACAAAGCAGACGGGGGAAGAGAACGGTCTATTGGGTTGTCAGCTTGACAGGCAGACTGAGTGAAATGGAACAGCTATCCCAAACTTCAAGCCAATGACACAGAGATAGCACAAAGACATGGGATGAGGAAAGCCATTTTAACCCTATGTGTCTGAGAGTTTGTTTTACGTTTGCAAGATCCCTTACCTCCATCTGACCTTGGTAAGCCTTGATCACGAATCAAATCCTGCACCAGAATGACACAGATTAACAGGGACTACTGTTTCCATTAGTTTATCCATAATATTACCAAAACTGTTTAAAAGGTTTCAAAGACCCTTGTAACTATTGTCTATGTCCAGTATGACACTTTTGGGTAGTTGACATGAAATGCTTATTAAGACTAAGTATTAACCTTAATATTAAGATTAAGTTAAAATAACTTGGAAAAACTTCATTCAGCCACCATTTACTCACCCTCAAGTCATTTCAAACATGTATGGCTTACCTTCTTTCATGAAAAACAAAAACAGTTGTTAGGCAGAATGTTAGCCTCATTCACAATTCACTTTAATTGCAGTTTTTTTTTTTTTTTTTTGATGAAAGTGAATGTTGACTGAGGATGTCAGTCCCCTAAATTCTGCATACCATCTTATTTTGTTTTCCACTGAAGAAAGAAAGTCATATGGGTTTTGAACAACATTAGGGTGAATAAATAATGACAGAATTTTCATTTACGGGTGAAGTAATGCTCTAAAAGAAATGGTGACCAGTCAGAGCACCTAAAATATACACCTTTTCTTATGCATTCATACAAATTTTAACCTAAAATCATGGATATTTTATGTCAGTTACCCATTTAGAGCTTTATAGAACAGAATAAATGCTTGTAACTATGTGTGCATCTTTCAGTCCTCACATCGATGTTGACCGGTTCAATGGTGTTGAGATGCACGTTAGGGGCGGAGGAAGAGCGATCCCTCTGGCCAAACTGGTTGCGGTGGTCCTCCTCTCCGGGTCTGAAGGGCTGTGGGATAGGAATGGATTTGGATGGGGACACAGTAGGATGGCACAGAGACCTGCATGAAACACAGACAGGAGCCGAGTCAATTTCCATAAAATAATGCAGTAAATAAATCTGCAGACTATTAAAGTGGGACAAGTCTTGTCCAAATTCTTAGAAATACCAGATTTGGGACAATGTACAGTACACTAATATGTGAACAACAGGGGAGTCCAGTGCAGGGGTGTGAATCTTTGGGTTGAAAGCGAATCGATTCGATTCACATTTCATTGGTTTTGGATTCAATTCCAAAGGAATTTTATGCAAATTCAGAATTATTCAATTCAAGTCAATAGACAATGAAATTCGATTTGATTAATGATTAGACTGTCATTTTTTTATGCATTTATAGTATTTAAATTTTTCTCCCCAATTTGGAATGCCCAATTCCCAATGCGCTCTAAGTCCTCGTGGTGGCGTAATGACTCACCTCAATACAGGTGGCGGAGGACGAATCTCAGTTGCCTCCGCATCTGAGACCGTCAATCTGCGCATCTTATCACGTGGCTTGTTGAGCGCATTACCACGAAGACATAGCGCGTGTGGAGGCTTCACGCTATTCTCCGCGGCATCCACGCACAACTCACCACGCGCCCCACCAAGAGCAAGAATCACAATATGGCGTCCATGAGGAGGTTACCCCATGTGACTCTGCCCTCCATAGCAACCAGGCCAATTTGAGAATTTATGATAAAAAAGGACTTTCCACAGGATTACTTTTGTGCTCCCTTTATGTGGATTTTGGAGCTTAACAATTTTGGCACCCATTCACTTGCATTGTAAGGAAATACAGTGCTTAAATATTCTTCTAAAAATCTTCACTTGTGTTCAACTGGAGAAAGTAAGCCATATACATCTGGGATGCCAGGAGGGGGAGTAAATCATGAGAGAATTTTCATTTTTGGGTGAACTATCCCTTTAAACATGAAAAAGCAAGACAAACTACTTAAGATTATTTATTGCACCAAAAGTAGCTTGAAAACACATTAAAAACCTGTTAAAAAGCAACTTGTAATACAACAAAGTGTGCAACGCACCAACAAAATATTTTAGAGCTGAGCAGAACTAGAAAAGTTCTTCCGTATTCCCTATTTCAGTATAAAAGTCTGTGAATTTTAAGATTTTATTAATTTGCATGACTTTTCCAGGCTTGGATATCACAATTTTAAATTACATGAGATTTTCAGGTTTTCTGTGACTGTGGGGATCCTGAATCAGTGAACTAATCCAAATATTACAACATTAATGTAACATTATCTGACTACATTCAGTTCCAAAGGAAAGAGAAAAGTACTTAACTACAACAAGTACTCAACTCAAGCACTCAGCAAATCAACTTCAACTTAAATGTTTTCAGCATGCCAAGTCCTCAACTAAACAATTATACCAGTAAAATGGCACTATTTTATCTTACAGAAAATAAGTTTTCCCACAATTAAAGCTTTATATTTCAGTAAAACAGTTTGAGCCTGTTTGACTCTAGAGAAGAGTGCTATGCCACATGTGATAGTCAGTGGCCATCAGGCGGAGAGATCAAAATAGGGTGCTCGAAAGTCTCTGAAAGCTACTCGCAAAAAGAATCAATACGATTTAAGGACAGAACAGAGAGCGGGTTGATTTGATTTTTTGCAGTTTTAACACTAACGTTTCTTTATTCAAAATTCATATTTTAAGATCGATGCAAATGAATTGGCAGGAATTGTAATCGATGCATCAAGAAAACGAGTGAATCATTACACCCCTAGTCCAGAGTCTTACCCAGTGGATGGAGGGAGGGAGGGGCACATCTCTGACACAGGGGTCGTGCCCTCTGATGACAACTCCTCCTGGGTAATGGGGTGATGCACCAGAAATTTTGATGCCAACAGTAAACTGAACAGTAAAATAGAATAGTTAAAAAAATGAGTAAAATATTTAAATCAGTAGAAAATCAATAATGCTTGATCATTACCCAGAGCATAAAACATTTATTCCAAAAAATAATTTGAAAAACTTTTACACAGACATTTGGGAAACACACAGAATTAGTGATAGACCAATTCATAAATTAATCGCCCGATATTAGGCAATTTTGTATTTGACTGGCATATTAACAAAATAGACAGCCGTTTAATTGATAGTGCACATTTAAATGGATAGCGAAATGGCCATTACACCTCGGGTGTGCATTATTTTTCAATAATTAAATGGGCCAGAGTCAATTATTCAGCTTATACCACAATTACTACACCTTAAGACATCGTTCAGGGTTTTATCTCAAGACATTTTCTGGTTTATGTCCCTAAATCACTAGTCCCCTAATCTAACTACTTTCTTCCATGACCGATTCAGTGTGTTGTTTTGATACAGCCCGAGCCTCTGTTGCTAGATCGAAAAATTTGCTTTAGAACAAGCAACGGAGACTTGCACTTCAACTGGATTAACAAGGTAGTGTGTTTGTGCATGTGTGTGTGTGCATGAGCGAAAGAGAAAGTACGAAAACAGAGAGATTGCGTGTTGTATCACCTGTGTTTGTGGCTCTTGTCAGCAAAAACATCACTTCAAAATCGCCAAGATGTACGTTTTAGTATACTTCTCAGCGTCGCCATTCTTGTATATAGCTTTGGCGTTGCTACACAGCTGTTTTCTAAAGTTACGGGGGTCCGCTGACATCATGGCTATGTGTCCAGCACATGAGTATGTGTGTGTCCGTGTGTGAGAATATGGATATGAGAGAGAGAGAGAGAGAGAGAGAGAGAGGGAGAGAAAGAGGGAGTGGGATCCACAGTGGCTTTCCACAGATATTAAAAGTTACTTCAGATTATATAGAAACTGTTGTATTGATCAAGTCGTGATTCGAGTCTCCACTGTATGTATGTGTGTGTGTGTGTGTGTGTGTGAGAGAGTGTTGGTGTGGGTGAGACATGAGTGAAAGGGAGAGAGAGGAGCACAAGGGAAATTTTAAACTGTAATTTTAGGATATTATAGACAATTTTTGTCGTTCTTATCCAATTTACTTAACCACTGTGTTTGTTTTAGTTGGTTATTTTGCTGTGGTAGCGTGTACGGCTCTTTTCCGGTAACTGGAAAAATTTGCCGAAGTGATATGGGACTGTTATGCGGTCAAGACCTGGAACTACTTCATAACGTGCATTTACTGGAAAATAATTGCACACCTTAGAACGTCCGTCAATCAATCAGAAGCAAGCATTCAACAGATCTGTGGTAATTAAATATATATATATATATATATATATATATATATATATATACACACACACACACACACACACACACACACACACACACACACACACACACTCACACACACTCACACACACTCACACACACTCACACACACACCGATCAGCCACAACATTAAAACCACCTGCCTAATATTGTGTAGGTCCCCCTCGTGCTGCCAAAACAGCGCCAGCTGTTGTGTGTGAAAATCCCAGGAGATCAGCAGTTACAGAAATACTCAAACCAGCCCATCTGGCACCAACAATCATGCCACGGTCCAAAACACTGAAATCAAATTTTTTCCCCATTCTGATGGTTGATGTGAACATTAACTGAAGCTCCTGATCCGTATCTGAATTATTTTATGCACTGCAGCCACACGATTGGCTGATTAGATAGTCACATGGATGATTGTTGGTGCCAGACAGGCTGGTTTGAGTATTTTTCACCCACTATAGTCTCTAATATGTACTCCGAATGGTGCCAAAAACAAAAAGCATCCAGTGAGCGGCAGTTCTGCGGATGGAAATGCCTTGTTGATGAGAGAGGTCAACAGAGAATGGCCAGACTGGTTCGAACTGACAAAGTCTACGGTAACTCAGATAACCGCTCTGTACAACTGTGGTGAGAAGAATGTCATCTCAGAATGCTTTTCTGAGATGTGGGTTGGCGCTGTTTTGGCGGCACAAGGGGGACCTACACAATATTTGGCATGTGGTTTTAATGTTGTGGCTGATCGGTGTGTGTATATATATATATTATATATATATACACACTGTGTGTGTATATATATATATATATATATCACATACACACACACACACATACATATACACACAATACGCAAAATATTTCAAATATCACTCAATTAATATGGGGCAATTAATCCTAATTGTTAAAAAAAAAAAGAATAGTTTTATCTTATCTTATGTATGTGAGTGAACTTTCACCCTTGTGTGACAATGAGGTAATACAATACAGAATTTGATCAAATCACCCATGTAGACTCACTCCAGCTGATCGTAGTTGACACACATGAGTGGGACCTCTGTACTGCAGCGCTGGTGGAACTTGTAGCCACAAGTCTGACAGCGGAATCCCTGAAACAGCAGCTTCCGGCAGAAATCACAGAAGGCCAGCGTGAAGAAAGTCTTTCGCACCTGCCAGCAGCCATCATAACAGCGGTCATGGTTCAGATCAAGGACATGAACGTTTTGATATCTCCAAGATATTTTTTTACAGAAAAATCAGTTTCCACCCAAAAAGTCAGATAGTCCCCCCAAAAAGTTCCAAACAATTATGACTTTCTATCTTCAGTGAAACAAAAAAGGAGATGTGAGGCATTATGTTAGTCTCAGTCGCTTTCACTGCATACTTTTTTCCATATAATTAGAGTAAATGGCAACTGAGGCTAACATTCTGTCTAACACTTCCTTTAGAACTTTCCAACTCATACAGGTTGAATGACATAAGGGTGAGTAAATAATGACAGAATTTAATTTTTAGGTGAACTGTCACTTTAAGTCACTAAAGATTTGCTAAATCTTTTCAGATAATTACAATCCAAAATAAAAATGACCACTAGGGCTGGGTATTGATACAGATTACACAATTCCAATTCAGATTTTGCTTCATATGGGAATATTTCAGTTATAATGTCCATTTTGCTTACATATAAAAGAAATTCTCTCCCAGCTAATGCTGTTAATTATACAGGGGACCTTCTAACTAGGTACATTAAGAAAATATAAATTTTACTAATTATATTGTATTAGTTTTTCATCATTTTGGTCACGTTTTAGCTTTTTAAAAATGTATTCCATCAATAAAAATGTTTTCCATCAATAAATATGATATTATATTGCATATATTATATTTACTTACATGTTTATTGTTTACAAGCATAATTTTTACCATTTACATGTTAAGTATTTACATGTGTTTGTTGAACAGGTGCTAAAAAACGGTACTGTCTGTTTAAGAAATCCGGCTGTTCTGTAAAGAGCTTCTGTAAATGAGCGCATATTAATGAGAGTGGACTCGAAAGGCTTTACCTCATCAGGGCTACAATGTGTGAATAGAATTAAATGCTTATTTTGTTGTTTTTGTTAACCGACTGTAAAGAACTGAAAGGACAAATGGATTGCGTGGATTTTGTTTTTGGACACATTAACATTAAACTTTTACTCTCAACAACGAAAAGATCTCGGTGCTGAACTTCTCCACTATACTACACAATCACTGGTGGGTGAAATCTGAACATTTACCAGCCAGTGGCTAGGTTTTTAGTTGCATAGCACAAAATTTGGTTACAAATACAAGTGATTTCCTCTTATTGTAGAAGAGGGCTGCGCACTGAGTAAAAGATCAATCTTGGGATTTAAGAATGAAGATTGCGATGCATCGGAAAACTTCTATTTTTACCCAGTCCTAATGACCACACCTGTGGTGTGTCCTGTCGTCCTGAATAAAACTGGCAAAACCGTTGGCTCTTACTACATACTTTTTTGGTCATTTCTGATTCATTTTGAGCTAAATTTGTGGTCAGTTTCATCATACTCACAAAATTATGGGTCGTCAGTGGCACATTCTCTAAAACCTCAACATGAAGCTCCTCTCCCGTCAACCAGGAAATGTCTGTGTCCCAGCCAATGGGCTTCTTCTCCCTATTGTGGGTGGGACAGTGTAAATAACTGTGAAATACAGTTTGCAGTAACAATGGCATTAACTTTATGGTATACATTTAAAGAAGACATTGTTATGTGTCCTGGGTGGGCTTATTACTCATTAGCATTAGTCGCACTAGTAATTGTGTGCATTACGACAGTTATTACCCATCCTGAATCCTGTAGACCGCGCAGCATTCTGGGATCAACCCTCGCATCATCAGAGCCTTCTTCAACGAGTCTCTCACAGTCATCCCACAACGAGCTGGGACCTGAGACACACACAGATGAGACCACCACTTACACAAATGTAACTCTCCTCACTCCTTACAGAAAGTCTGAGACTTCCTTGTCTGGGGTTATGTCTGGGCTCATTTGATTTCTTGGTTTCTATTTACATCACAGCTTCGCTTTGAAAACCCAACAGAGACACGCTGAATCAAAGTAAAGGGGGTCACCTAGATTTGCTCATTTCACTTAGTCTCCAACAGTTCTACAATCTGGTCGGAACGGAAATCTCTTCCAAAAAGTTATTTCTGAAGCCCTGTCTGAAAACTACTGTGAAGTATCGTCAAAACATCATGACAGTCAGGCTGGGAATCGAGAACCAGTTCTTGTTCAGAACCACTTGTCTGCATTCTTTCACAGAACACAAAAATACTCAAAATACTAAATCTATGGCGCAAATAAGCAAAATAAATTATGTTTAAGTCAAGTTGTGAGCTTGCAGTCTTATTTAAACATGATGAAAGAGAAAGACTGAGTGTTATGAATTATACAAAGACAATGCATTGACAACACATCTTTCTATTGAGTTCCAATGGACCCTTTTTACAGGCTGTGATGACGCATTTCCATCTTATTTAGCAGCGTAAAAAACAACAACTTTAATTTGCTATTTTTTTGATTATTTTTTGTGTAAATGTATAACATTATACTTTGTATTATATTACCCTGGAATTAGCTTTAGAAAACGAGTTACCACAGATGTGAGAAAGTGACAGTAAATTTGCCATCTTCTCTCTTCTGACTATCGTAATCCATCGCTCTCATTTTTTTTTTTTATTTATTTGAAAAGTAGTGGAAACATGATAGTGCCGTTTTTCTTTTGTTGTTAGAGCAAATGGGTAAGCATTTGATAAAAATTAATAAAAATTATATTTGGCGTGGTCTCCCATTTACAGCTATCGAAGTTTAACCTGCAATCGTTTACTTCCACTTTCCAAAACCCGCAAGTGTGAAAAGGGTCTATTCTGCTTGCATTCAACAACAAACATAGCTTGACCAGTGTAGTTTGATTCACGAGCAAATGACTTGTGATCCGACAAACAACTAGTTTGCCCCTATAATTTTTGATCCACCTACCTAGAAATAATCAAGATTCCCACCGTTTTTGACCAATGAAATATCATGACCTTTCCATGACGTTTCCAGTCATTTGGGATTGCAGGATACTGATTTTTAAAAGTCTTTTTGATTCAGACCAATTCACTCAAGAATCATTCAGTCCAAATTGTGAACTGTTTTGGCCTATTCATTGACTCAGAAGAACGATTTGTTCACATATCAGAAATCCCTATGGTGTTCCAGCAAATTTTTTTCTTTGTAGAAATGTCCATGACTTTTCCATGATTTTTAGGATTGTATCACTGACCTTTCCACAGGCCTTGAAATCGCAATTTAAAAAATTCCCTGATATTTCCAGGTTTTTCTTGACCGTGGAAATGCTGAATACTGCAGCTCAAACAACAGCTTTTTGTACATGTAAAAGCAAAACAGGACCAAGTATCCTGCAACTAGTAACAACAAACTTCAACTCACCACCGTCCTCTGTTTGTTGGGCAGGAAAACCCTTACAATGGGTTTTTGGGGTGAGCGGGGATTGCCTCGTGTTGCGTCAGTGGGGGTCTGCAGGACAGCCAAGTTGTTTGGAGCAGAGGGAATGCTCTGGAAGCACTGCCCCTTCACATCCATCAGGGTGGGGGTTGGCGAGGAGCAAAAATCTGTCCCATTCCCTATGGCCTCCAAAAGCTGCTGTTCCCGCTGTTGTAATGCATCCAGCTTACTTGTGTATTCCTCATAGGCCTGTGACATATAAATCAATCATCAATACTTTATAAACACGTTTCACGTAAATGATCATCTGTTTTGAATGTTCAGAAATGATACAGATTTGAGGTTATGTATGCAGAAATGCATTATTAGCTGTTATAGCATACACAAGAGGGGCAATTTTACACTGGGTGTGTTGGATATTGCTCAAAAAGAAGGCTTCATCAGATCTCTTCGTCCTTTGAATTCAAAGCAAGATAAAAGCATATGCAATTGCTCTAAAATTTCAAACACTAGTGAGCTCATTTGCCAGAATCTTGATTACACTGATGATAATCACAGAGCGACTGCAACTAACTATGTTGCAATAAATTTCGGTCTGAAAGCTAAACAGGAGCAAAACAAAAACAAAACAAAAACCTTGAGAAAAGTGTCTGCATCCAAGCCTACTACAAATGTTTATGCCAAGAGCCATGCCATGGTGTCAATTTCTGGTCACTTATCATTTATGATATTCTCTATTTATAACATCAGGTACCTTTGAAATTTTAAAACACACCATATTTTCATTGCCAAAGCCTTATTAAACATGTTACACCACAACTAATGAGAGCAGCTCTTTCTCTAGCCAACTCACCTCCAGGTATATAGATGGTGGATTGTGTTCTCCCCCAAACTTATCTAAAAGGGCTTCTATGTGCTCTTGAGTTAGCTTAATCATCTGTTTGATGTTCCATATCTGCAAAGAAAATAAATTATTTAGGCGTTAGCAAACCAAAATTTCCCTAGCTTCCTTTTTTCGATAACACTCCTTTGATTGGGCAAGCATTTGAGCAGAGACATTTGAACTGCACCACAGCATAGTGAGGGACCCATGCTTGCGCTAAATCTGATAAACAGTGATTGATAGTTGTCTTCTTCACCAAGCTGTAAAAACTAACACTGTATGCCCTGTCTCTGGCCCTGCCCAAAGAAAATGTGTAAAAGTTACTGCATACAAACATATGCAAAATATAGACTTGGCCTTTTAGATCTAGCTCTGACAATATTGCGAATATTCATTGAATTTAAGGGGGGGGGGTGGGGACACATTTGAAAACTAAAACTGTGCATTAAAATTTTGGATGTGTGCCAAGCACTGACGATAACTCCAGCACAATTGCATTCTTGCGCTGCTACAGAAGGCTAGATGCAGCGCAGCAAATACAGTTTAACAGAAAGCAGGTGTCTCAAACCACATTTTAAAGGTTGAAGAAGTTCTTCTTAACTTGACATGGCATCTATAAAACAGTGCTCCTGCACGGGACACTTAATAAACAACAAAACGCAGTGAAACAATCAAAGACGTTCATCTAGCGTGTGTTTACACAGAAAACAATTGGTAAACTGGATGGTTGCAAAAGCGTTTGGTGTGAACAACCCCTTAGGTAGAGGTCTTTGGCTGTTGCGTCCTTCTCCCTTGTCAGCGTTTGTCAGATTAAGCAATGGGGTTTTTTAAACACTTTGTCAGGAAAGGAGTTCAATTTGGAAATGTGTGTCTCAAAATCACGTTCTGTTCCATTTCCATGTTCCATTTTGTTGTGCTCCATTTACCACCGAATTCAGCTAAATTGCACTGCAATCTGGGAAGATTACTACCATAAATACAACTGTGAGGAAGGAAAAACACAGTTGTACTGCCATTTTTATTAAGCTTGCTTGAGTCTAGGGTAACACCATGTTAACATAGAACTGTCTATTGAAGTGGTTTCCCCCCTCGTTTTACTTTTTACTTAACATTTGTGAATATGAAACAACTAAAACTTGTTTTTTTCTATGCAGATATGTTTAAAATGGTACGCTCTTTTTTTAACAGCCAAGAATGTTATTTGCAATAATTTAACAAAGTGCTGTATGGTTTATATATATGTATATATGCACTCTTGTGGACTAAGGAAACAACATCAATTTAAAAAATCTGATGACTTTAAACATTTCAAATGAATTCATATTTTGGTAATATTTAAGGTAAAAATTCAAATTTAGTTTCTCAGCCCAGATGAAAATATCTGAAAATGTATCAGCTTTAAAACAAACTTAGCTGGATCCATTAACCTAATGTACAATTTAAAATAAGTGCCATTTCTGCAACCTTAAAAAAATCTTCCAATTTTCCCACCACTTGTGCAACTCCAATACTAAAGGTGAAGTGTAAAATTTCTGCGACACTTGCATCGAAAAACAGAATTGCAAAAAAAGTCACTCCCAATCAGGAGGTCACTACAGTCTTCCATTGAACAAACAGATAGTTCAGCCACAAACTCACACCATTGGTTGCAATGATGCTATGTCAGGCTGGTCGGATGCTCAAACAAAGCTGTTTTGACAGTGTCACCAAGCCACCGTGTTAACAATTTTCAGGCGAACTGACCTACAAACAGCTTACTTATAGTTTAGTTTCTGTAAGTACAGTTTCTATGTAGTTTCTGCATAATAAATTCTGATAAAAAAAATTCAGATTGAAATAATCGTCTTTCAGATATTGTCTTTCAGGAGATGATAAAATTTTTTTAGGGCTGTTGAAATGTTTTTTACATTTTTCATTTCAGTTCATGCCAGAAACACTTTTAAAACTTCTGCCGGGCCTGAGATGATGACTGTTCGCAACTGCAATTTCAATCATTCCAATACTACAGACTTCAGATGTTAACTAGCATCTCAGTACGCAACTATATAAACCTGACGATGTCAACAGAACTCAAATGACTGGACAAAATTAGTCTAAATGCTGGGTGGCTCACAGCCTATTTTGCAATGCATTTCTGCTGCAAGCATTCGTTCGTGCAAATGCACAAGCAATGCACTTGATCCAAAAAGCCAATAAACATTTTTCAATTTTGCTATGCAATTCAAGAAGCATCATAAAATGTAGGCTAATCATTCTCGAAGTTCACTGGAAAAGTCCCAGCCAAGTAAATACAATTTGATGCTGCAAAACTTTACAGGTACAGTTCATTATAATCACTATTGAGAGAAATAATTTTCCAGGAGACTGACAAGAAACTTGGAATGCCTCTACGGCCATCTTGAAATAGCATTTTAAGTGCATCTAACTTAAGTTCTGATTAAAAACCCTACATTCCGAAAATCAAGCTGGCACTTGATTTTAATCAACGGCACAGATAAACTGGCTTTTCTAGTCAAATTAGTGCAAGGATTTACAGCATCCTGTTCAAAAGGTACCCGTGACAAGGGTGAAACTGTTGCGACTCTCTCCTGACAGTTTCTTTAACATATATTTATTAGAGGCCTCACTTTTAATGCAAACCCCATGCAGTAATAGACCGCATGTTTTCAACATGATGCAACAAAACAAGACAGTTTAAATTAGCACAATGCATGTGAAATACTTGCAGCTATCCATAACTTCTCCTTAGTCTTCATACTGCAGTGTTCCTGTAGCAAAACTAGCAACAACAGGGATGTGGGTTCTAATCCCAGAGAACACATGCTGATAAAATGTATACCTTAAATACACAATGCATTGCTTAAAACAGTCATGCTTACAATCCCTGACATCAAACAAATATATATAGCTGACAATACAATAAATCAAAGGGAATGAGTTTTATGGACTGTGTTTCATTATCAAACCATACACCAATATTCACCAAAAGTGCATGAAAAACATGAAGAAAAAAAAAACTACCTAATTTAACATAAATATACAATTAATATTATGAGAAGCACAAGCAAAATCAGCCTGGTGCATAATAAGACAGTATAACACTGTAAGAGCAGCCACCAGTAAAATTAATCTAATGACCACTAAGCATTCCTATAATGATAACTTGCACAATCTACTCTTTAATCCTACTAGTCTACCAGCAAAACAGGTGAGCTGTTTCCTAAATTAACACGTCTGTGGCCTGCTCCGTGACGGTGTAAACTCTTTTAATTAAATGAGATTAATAGATGCATAGATAAATACAGTGTGTTTCTGTAACAGAAAAGGCCCGTTATAGTAGAACAGGTGATTTGTGCACACAGGCACCTTGCTGGGTGTCAAAACCTTTAAGTATATATATATATATATATATATATATATATATATATATATATATATATATATATATATATATATAGCGAATTTATTTTCGGTGCAACGCAGGGATCGTGCACGAGCACAATGACATCACAGGAGATTTAAATTCAAATGCATTTGAAAGCAGATTCACAGCTCGCGCCAGCTAGTGACACAAAGGATATAAAACAATGCAACGTGGTTTGATCTGTAGTTTGCTCGTTATCGAGCTATCGAGTTGGCCTGCCTGAGCTAAATGAAACCAATAAAGCCAATGAAAAACGGACAGGCCTTCTGATAAACATAGGCTCAGAGAACTGCATTGAAAACGGGAGAGAATTATAAATGGCGTCATTCGGAAATGCACCTTGCGAATATGCATATGTATCCGCATTTGCTCGACTATATATTTGTGCATCATCTCGCCCCCTGCAATGCACTGCATCCCCCACGATCCGCATTACAGCCGGTGTTTCTAAAAGATCTCCATCCAGCCCAGCTCCGCTCAACAGCCGAGCCCTCTCCTTCAACCCCGACTTCCCCATTGTACCTCCTCGGGAATGTCTTGTTGACATTCGGGCATCGCCGCTCCTCCGGGACAGGCGGCTTCGAGCCCCGCACCCAGATCGTCCAGTCCCGGGTCCCGCGCCGGATTGCGGTTCATGATGTCTCCGTTGAAGACGGCCGGTGGGGACTCGGCGCTGCTCAACGCCGCCATTTTAAACCGCGAGAAACTGAGTGGAAAATAATAGAGGAAAGAGAACGAGACAGGAGGGGGAGACAGATTCACCCAATGCAAACCCGTAAAGGGGTAAATGGGGAGACTGGACAGCGACCAATTCACTAAGATTAAGTTGCAACCTTGAGAACGCCATTGTATATATTACAAAAATTAATAACTCATTGCATATGTACTTTGTCTGCTTAGTCAGTAGTAATGTTCCCATATAATAGTGATTTTATTCCAATACATATTAGATCACAGAAATTGGATGTAACTTTCAATTAAGTCGAGTGAAAGGGAAAAATTATTTTCAGGTCCAGGAAGCTTTTTTTTCTTTCTTTCTATACCTATAGGTGAAGCATGTAATTTTATGGATGTTAACATATTTTTCTATTAACATGCAAAGACAACAATAATACATCTGAATGCGGTTGATTATGCTGAAAAAGTAAACATTGGGGTGCTTTTAACATGTTTCAGCATCCCAACGTAGCAACATTGGATCAACCAATGGCGTGAGTTAGGGGCGGGACTATGTGCTTTCCAACCAATGAAAAACAGGTTTGGGAAAAAAGTTTGAGAAACCTGTTTGGAAACAGTCATTGGGTGTTTCTCAATGCTAAAAACGCAGAGAACGGACTTGCGTTAAAGACCAGTCTTGCCAAACTACCTTGAAAGAACAAACTTGGAAGGACAGGAGGATGTAGAATGCTTTGAGATGTCCCAGCACATTTGTAGCCACTAGCCAGGGGGGACAACTACTGGCATTATCACACCAGTGAGGTTTTGCAGGACTATGACACATTAAAAGAATAAAGTCTATTAACAATCATTTCCTCCATGTGATTATTGTCTGTTAAAACTTGTTTCCTCCATGTGATTACTACTTTATTAAAATTATGCCAAACAAAACAACAAATATTGACAAAGTATGACAAAACTCACCAGCCGTCAGACATTCGCAAGCTTACAGCTGAAAACTCTTGAGGGAAAACAGAATGATAAATGTCCTTCGTCTGCCACAGTAGTGCTGCTATGACTTCTGGGACTTCAAATGTGTTCTTGCGGAAAAGACGCCACTTGATGCATACTCGATATTCGGCCTGATCAAGAACACATCCAGGTAATTTTATGCATTCTCGGTACTTGCTCTTTAAGTATTGGAATTGAACTTCGACTGTGGTTGATGACGTCGAACGAGTCCATGAGAACGTAAGAACACATAAGAACACATAACCATTAGTTTTGCAATTTTATGCAAAATTATACAATTTTGAAATTACAAACTTTACCTGAAAGCTTAAAGGAATAGCTCACAAAAATAGGACAATTATCTTATAATTTACTCACCCTCATACCATCCCAGATGTATATAACTTTCTTTCTTCTGCTAAACACAAACAAAGATTTTTAGAAGAATATCTCAGCTCTGTAGGTCTTCACAATGCAAGTGAATGGGTACCAAAATTTTGAAGCTCCAAATGCATATATAGGCAGCATAAAAGTAATCCATAAGACTCCAGTAGTTAAATCTATATCTTAAGAAGTGATATGATAGGTGTGGGTGAGAAATAGATCAATATTAATTTTTTACTGTAAATTCTCCTCCCTGCCCAGTATATGGCAATATGCATGAAGAATGCAAATCGCGATAAGTGTAGGTGAGAAACAGATCAAAATTTAAGTCCTTTTTAACTATCAATCTCCAGTTTCACTTTTACTTTCGCATTCTTTGTTTTTGGTGATTCACATTCTTCGTGCATATCGCCACCTACTGAGCAGGGAGGAGAATTTACAGTAAAAAAGGACTGTGATCTGTTTATTAACCACACCCACATCATATTGCTTCTGAAGATATAGATTTAACCACAGGAGTGTTATGGATTTTATATGGAAATTTTGCTGCCTTATGTGCATTTTGGAGCTTCAAAATTTTAGTACCCATGCACTTGCATTGAATGGACCTACAGAGCTGAAACATTCTTCTAAAAAGAAGAGAAGAAATAAAGTCATATAGGTAAATATAGGTAATATAGGTAAAACTACACTGAATAATAGGTGACACACTGAACTGTATCACAACTGCAGTTTTGGTGGGAAAAAATGTACATATTAACTGTCAGAGCTTGCTGAAGTCACACACTTTTGGGGAAAAAATAGCAATTTCCTTAGACCCAATTCCCAACATCTTTACTGATGTGCTGATGTTTCAATTCCCCAAAAACAGAAACTTTCATACGCTAAATGAAAGTGCAAAAATGCAACACTGGCATTAGTGGTCAAGCTTTTTCTAGATTCACACAAAGGAGCTTTTTCAGTGAGATATTTAGATAAACTATTTCAAAGGTTTCTCAGTTGTTTCTTCAACTGTTTCTGTGCTGTTGTGCTGTTTAAAAAAAAAATCTTTGTTTTATGATTTTTATGGAAGTCTACATTAAAGGGATAGTTCACTCAAAAATGAAAATTATCTTATGATTTACTTACTCTCCTGGCATCCCAGATGTGTATGAGCTTCAAAATTTTGGCACCCATTCACTTGCATTGTATGGACCTACAAAGCTGAGAAATTCTTCTAAGAATCTTAGTTTGTGTTCTGCAGAAAAAAGAAAGTCATACACATCTGGGATGGCATGAGGATGAGTAAATAATGAGAGAATTTTCATTTTAAGGTGAACTATCCCTTTAAATGTACTACATTAGATTAATACATGTATAATACATTATATATAGAGAGAGAGAGAGAGAGAGAGAAATTATTTCGATTATTCCATAAAATATATAATCAATATCAGTAGTCCTGTTCATGAATTCACCTGAAAGGGTTAGTTCAACCAAAAATGAAAATTCTCTCATGATTTACTTGATGAAAATTGCCAGATTTGAACCATGAATTTTTGGGACAAAAGGTAAAGATTTAGCTGTTGAGCCACAGAAGTTGATGTGTTTTAGAGTGTGGTTTTAAATGGTGTTCTTTGTTGAATATGACATAAGAAACTTAAATATGATTGGATTCAAAGACTTTCAGGGATGAAAGGCAAGCATTTATCTCCTGTGCCACAGAGTTTGGCATATTTTGCAGTGTTTTTTAGTATATGGAAAAAAAAAAAAACTGCCACGGAGGTTCATAAAAAGGCTAAGCCACAGAAGTTGAAGTGTTTTATAGTGTGATTTGGAAAGATGTGCTTTTTAAAAAAAATTTTTTTTTTACTAATTTCTAATGAAACAATTTACTTTTACTTCATTGCAATGGGTGGCGTTCCTGTTGTTACATTACTGGGTTTAATTTGAATTAATGTGTAATTTATTGAGAGATTATTGAATGGGACTTTTACGACAGCGGAAGTTCAAACAGCTGTGTGCGCTGTCACAGACTGTCACTCAAGATGAGTCCATCACTGCTGCAGCATCATGCTCTTCAAACAAACTGAAACACTTTCTTTGCTCTGCACAGTGAAAGTTTTGTCATGCAATGCCTTCATTTAACACCAAGACAAGCAGATATTTCAAGATTAAAATTGCAACTTCAACTTAAGGCAGCACATTGAGGTAAGTTTGGGCTCTAATGATAACACGGGCTTTTCTGTGACATGGTGATGGTCATTTTCAGGATGATTCTGTAAATACGGGCTCTTATGACATTAGTTTTTAAGTGTATATTTTTAAATTGGTGCAGCAATATATCAGTGCACTTTGTCCCGCATGTCATGAGCAGTATTTACGCATTTACCCCACGCCCTCACGGGGGTACTGGCAACTACTGCAGCTACTTCGGGCTGATTAACTGAATAAATCCATGTAAACATCCACGTTTTTCGAAAAGGGATTACAATTTTTGTGTCAAATATGTATAAACTACAATATTCCAATTTTTGTAAAAGTTTACAGTTTGTAAGCTTTTATTCGTTTTGTGTTACTGAATACGGCATTCAATGGAGAAGGTATTAGGCTAAGTTAGAATACATCAGAGCAAACTTTATAAAAAAAATAAATAAATAATAGTCCACATTATGCATTTCTTTCATACCTTTAATTTCATATCTACAAGTTGTTATAATTTGGTGACTCTACAACAGTGACTGTAATAAACCTGCAGAAGTATTTGTGATACTCATTTCCCCTCATGAACATATCAATAGCACAAATAAATGCTATTGTCTGTTATTTGACCACATGTTGCACTGTGGATAAGTAAAATCCTTTTTTTCTTCTACCCAGCTGTTTCAATCATTTGTGTGATAGCATCCAACTTGTCATGATCCACAGTGATGAGTTTAATGAGGTGCTACTCTTTTCTAATGTTTAACATACTTTTTCTATCCTCACTTTGGAGTCCTTTTCCTCAGTTAGACAGAAAGGAAAAGTCCTTCCAAAATAGGCTTGTGGGTAAATTGTCCTTTTATTGAACACTACAATGAAAATTTAAAGTGAAACTGCAGTAAAAGAATGAAATATGCAACTATTTGAATCTCTAACAGCGCAGCCCTATTATGAGTTTATGTTTAATTCTTTAAAGGGTTTAAATATTTCATTACATATAGCTAAATAAACAAAACAAAATATCAGAATAACTTACCATGCTATCTGGTGATCACAATTTAAGTGTGATATAATAAGCAATGTGTTTAACTGAATTTAACTGTATCAGAATGTTCCCTGTGGCAACCATTAAAAAAGTACAGAATCGATCAGTATAGAATTGATAGCCAGCATTAAATAAATGATTACATCTACGATCCAGAACAACCATCAAGTCTCACTAACAGGTGTTATTCTCATCTCTTATTTTAAAGTACGGTATTCTGTATGTGCAATGACAAATTCATCCACTGCACACATCAAAGGCATGTTGCACCAATTCAGATCTTCTGCATTATATGTTATATAATATTAGTCACATGAATAACATTACTATAGCCTAATAATTGAGGAAGCAGTCACAAATGAGTGTGAATCTTATTGGAAAGATAAAGAAAGCTTCAAAAACATTATATGAAATAAAACACAAGATTAGCAAGTATCCCAGAAAACTGTTTATTAAGTCCCTAATACCACTTTGCCAGTGGTACCAGCCACTGCAGCTCAATCTGAAAGAGACAATGACATTGACATCACATGAGGATGCATTTATATTATCAAGTTCATGTCAGGTTAATACACATTTAAGGTTTGTAAAGCAACCTGAAATTCCAAATTAGTTTTAATATTACCACAATGAAATGTCTAATTACAGTGTATTGTGTGTAATGATATTTGCTCCCAAATACAATACAAAAATCTGTTATGTCTTCTGTAGAAACATGTGCATCACAAAAAGCAAAGCAAAGCATAACGTCCATGAAATTGGCCATGAAATCATATGATATTTTCTATTTCCTGTCACCCCAGTTTAATAAAATAAATGTTGTGGTAACTGCTGACCTGTCTACTTGCATCATTGCCCATTAGAACTGTGCCTCTGCACACTACAAAATAAGACTGTAACATGAAAACAAAGTATTAATCAATATTTTATGCATTTTAAGTTGCAATTTCATATTACTGCATAAATTGATAAGTGACCCACATGAATGGCACATTAGCCATAAGGTGTTAAGACTCCGAAACTGTAGATTAAATGAGTGTGTTTTGTCCTGTTTAAAAAAATAAAAAATTTTTTAAAAAAAACACCTCTTGGGGGCCTGGGTAGCTCAGCGAGTATTGACGCTGACTACCACCCCTGGAGTCACAAGTTTGAATCCAGGGTGTGCTGAGTGACTCCAGCCAGGTCTCCTAAGCAACCAAATTGGCCCGGTTGCTAGGGAGGGTAGAGTCACATGGGGTAACCTGGTCACGATTAGGGGTTCTCACTCTCAATGGGGCACGTGGTCAATTGTGCGTGGTTCACGGAGAGCAGCATAATTCTCCACATGCTGTGAGTCTCCGCTGTGTCATGCACAGCGAGCCACGTGATAAGATGCACGGATTGACTGTCTCAGAAGCGGAGGCAACTGAGACTTGTCCTCCGCCACCCGGATTGAGGTGAGTAACCATGCCACCACGAGGACCTACTAAGTAGTGGGAACTGGGCATTCCAAATTGGGGAGAAATGGGGATATATATAGATATATATATATATATATATATATATATATATATATATATAAACCTCTTTGTTGAAAAATACTTAAACGAATTGTATCCCAGCGTAGCTGTAATCATTCGTGCAAGACCACACAAAGCGCACTGATTGTTCAAAACCATCTATTGTTACGGAAATGTAAACAGTTGTAGGTTAGTCTTAACTTTGTCAACGCTTTTTATTACCTTTTGCGAAACAGTCCTTCATCCAAGCTGAATCTTGATGGTGGTCATGTCAGGATAATTAATGAATATTCATTTATGCTCCGCCCACTGTAACAATTTCTCAGGAACTGAATATATTGTAACACCGGCTAGTATCTTCACCTAATTGATTGTGCACACTAGTTAGGGTTAAACACCTCATGCATTCATTTGCATAATACACATTTATAGCTCTAGGTCATTGTATAGGCTAATCTGACAACTATTCAAATCTTGACAACAAACTGTTCATTCTTTGACTTTAGAATGAAAATATGCATTTTAGGTTAAATAATATTGTATACAGTCTGAGTCTGCAGTCGACAAACATGCATGCTTTGTAGATATCTAGCAGTAAAGTGAATTATTTTATACGTGTGAGACAAAATAGCTTACCCTTTACTAAAATCTCAAACTACACAAATGCGGTCAGAATACAGACATATACAGGTGCATCTCAATAAATTAGAATGTCGTGGAAAAGTTAATTCATTTCAGTAATTCAACTCAAATTGTGAAACTCGTGTATTAAATAAATTCAGTGCACACAGACTGAAGTCGTTTAAGTCTTTGGTTCTTTTAATTGTGATGATTTTGGCTCACATTTAACAAAAACCCACCAATTCACTATCTCAAAAAATTAGAATATGGTGACATGCCAATCAGCTAATCAACTCAAAACACCTGCAAAGGTTTCCTGAGCCTTCAAAATGGTCTCTCAGTTTGGTTCACTAGGCTACACAATCATGGAGAAGACTGCTGATCTGACAGTTGTCCAGAAGACAATCATTGACACCCTTCACAAGGAGGGTAAGCCACAAACATTCATTGCCAAAGAAGCTGGCTGTTCACAGAGTGTTGTATCCAAGCATGTTAACAGAAAGTTGAGTGGAAGGAAAAAGTGTGGAAGAAAAAGATGCACAACCAACTGAGAGAACTGCAGCCTTATGAGGATTGTCAAGCAAAATCGATTCAAGAATTTGGGTTCAAGGCATCAAGAGCCACCACACACAGATGTGTCAAGGAATTTGGCTACAGTTGTCCTATTCCTCTTGTTAAGCCACTCCTGAACCACAGACAACGTCAGAGGCATCTTACCTGGGCTAAGGAGAAGAAGAACTGGACTGTTGCCCAGTGTTCCAAAGTCCTCTTTTCAGATGAGAGCAAGTTTTGTATTTCATTTGGAAACCAAGGTCCTAGAGTCTGGAGGAAGGGTGGAGAAGCTCTTAGCCCAAGTTGCTTGAAGTCCAGTGTTAAGTTTCCACAGTCTGTGATGATTTGGGGTGCAATGTCATCTGCTGGTGTTGGTCCATTGTGGTTTTTGAAAACCAAAGTCACTGCACCCGTTTACCAAGAAATTTTGGAGCACTTCATGCTTCCTTCTGCTGACCAGCTTTTTAAAGATGCTGATTTCATTTTCCAGCAGGATATGGCACCTGCCCACACTGCCAAAAGCACCAAAAGTTGGTTAAATGACCATGGTGTTGGTGTGCTTGACTGGCCAGCAAACTCGCCAGACCTGAACCCCATAGAGAATCTATGGGGTATTGTCAAGAGGAAAATGAGAAACAAGAGACCAAAAAATGCAGATGCGCTGAAGGCCACTGTCAAAGAAACCTGGGCTTCCATACCACCACGGCAGTGCCACAAACTGATCGCCTCCATGCCACGCCGAATTGAGGCAGTAATTAAAGCAAAAGGAGCTCCTACCAAGTATTGAGTACATATACAGTAAATGAACATACTTTCCAGAAGGCCAACAATTCACAATTTTTTTTTTTTTTTTTTATTGGTCTTATGTATTCTAATTTTGAGATGGCGAATTGGTGGGTTTTTGTTAAATGTGAACCAAAGACTTAAACTACTTCAGTCTGTGTGCATTGAATTTATTTAATACACGAGTTTCACAATTTGAGTTGAATTACTGAAATAAATGAACTTTTCCACGACATTAATTTATTGAGATGCACCTGTATATCAATATCTACCAAACAAACAGAGTCTCTTGTGAGCCGCTTAATTGTAAGCTGACAATTCTAACTACATTCGCTCAAACACACGTTGGGGAACGTGAAGGATGCGCATGCGCAGATCAGCCAAGCGCTGCTTCACTCAAGCAGTCGCTCAGGTCCTCAATATCGTAGTAATATTTGGTTTTATATTTCCACTACTGTGCGTTGTACCCAGTCTTTCAAATTTCCATGGGGATAAAATGTTTAATTAAAGACAGGATTGACCGATTATAATAGGATTTATCAGCACTTCAAAATTCTTTCTTTATTTGAAAAGACTTCTGCTTTAAGTACCTGTCCAGCGCTTTCGTCCATTGAGATTCGTGGCATAACCATTATGAAAGAATATAAAATGAATTTATTTATTTGGTTTAAATCAACTTGTTATCGTGACTATATAAGTGTATTTTCATCACAGCGTAGCGTCGACTGGAAGTTGTACGCCTTTCTATTAATTCCGTATGGAAATATTTGCAAAGATTAGAATTCCTTCTCGGTAGCAACTGTTTAAACACAAATCATGAGTCTGATGTTACGTGATGATTTGATAATTGTAAAATAATAATCATCATCATCATCATAATAATAGCTTCAACTGTTTTATCTTTAAGTTTAATATCGAAATATGTAATTCTCTGTTAAAGGTATAGTTTACAAAAAATGGTTCAAGTTCATTCTAATAAAACTAATTGTGTAGTGCAAAAATCTCGATAATTAACGCAACCAACTTTCTTCACAGATGGTGTACAAACACAAACATCTATCGTACAATTATTAAACCGGCACTTGGTCAGTGTATATAAAAATACGTACGATAATAAGGGCTGCGTGTCGTTTGGCAGATTTGCTGTGATAACTTTGTTCACTAGATGGCGACATCTGCATTAAAGAAATGTAAAAAGAAAGCTGCAGAAACACATTTAAATAAATACATTGATGGACAGCTGCATTGGCATGACAATCACGTTTTTCCTTTCCTTCCAGAGGATGTATATTAACACAATTCTGGGGACAAAATAAAGGGACAAGAAGATAACACATCCTCAAACAGCACAAGACAAATTGCCTTATGCATCAGCTGCAGTTTTAGATTACATTGTTCAGTTCTCACTGTTAGCTGCAAATAAGTTTCAAACAAACTCTGCTTCCCTTATTTCAATGCAGCTGTCAAGCTGTCATTCACACTATCCTGGAGACAATTGCAGTCTGACAGAATACAGAAAACCTAGAGTCAATCCAATTCATCAAGGCCAATATTATGTAGTTTTCAGACTCATTTTGCTAATCATGTCATATAAATCTCTTATTTTTTGAAAAGTGGCATATTCTCATGCATGTAACATGGCCTAAAATGTGGATTTTAAAGACCAAGTTCTTGAGTAGATCCAATCAGAAACTTCAAGTTTCCATTTATTTTTGTTGACAAAATATCTGGCAAAATACAAAGCTTTTTATTTTTAGGATGATTACTGATTTAACTGCATAAATTCACATATTTTAGGTTTCAAATATATTTGTTCTTTCATGTTGTGTCAGAACTCTGTACTTTATATGTTATGCTATTGTCTTTCATGTTCACTTTATTGCATGTTGCTTTCGTAAGAAAATATTCACTAAGCAAGAGCGTGCAAATGTAATATGTAAAGGATACCTGCTTTGGTAGGCAGTTGGATGAAGCACTCAAAAAAAAAAAAAAAAAAAAAAAATATATATATATATATATATATATATATATATATATTAGCCTGTTTTTAAGATTTAAGTACTTCAATTCCATAACAAATTCAGAATTAATTGTGCAATTTTTTAACAAAATGTAAATAATAAAACTTACAATATTTAGTTTTTTAAATTCTACTTTATTAAAGATTACTCAATTCAATTAGATGGAATTTTGTAACAAAACTGAAATGCAAATACCTTATTATTATTATTATTTATTATAATTTTTGTGTGTGTGTGTAAAAAAAAGCTCATAAAAAATGTATATACCTTTGATTTTTCACTATAATTAAACTGCATTTTTACATCACTATTGTTGCGGAAAATACATTAATACACATTGCTGTTGCTTATACACAGACATACACACACAAACAGTGTTAAGTTACTCAAAAAAGAATTCAATGACAAATTATAACTGATCTAAAATGGTTTCATCTTCATGAAAAAGTGATCACATTATTAATTACTTTGAAGTTATTTTCTTAAACACTTCACAAAAAACAAAAAACAAAATGTTTTTGTTCAGTTTTTCCTCCTCGTCCACTGACATACAAAAATCATACCCTTAGCAGGGCCGTAACCACCATAAACATTGAGGGGGACATGCCCCCCCCCCAATATTCATAATAGTGGTCTACTGATATGGGTTATTATATTATTACATTTGGTACCCCCAATCCTTAATATGTGGAAACAAACTACTTCTTGGGGGTTTTATCCAGGGGCGTAGTTTCCAGGGGTATGGGGGGAGGTAACCCCCCCAATAATCAAAACAAGCAAGTACAACCCCCATCCCCTCCCCCCCAAAAATGTATACCATGATCAATGGAAACGTGAAGATGCTTCACGTTGCAACCCCCCCCCCCCCCCCCCCCCTTTCATATATATATATATATATATATATATAATATAAAGAATGAGCGATACATTTCAGCAAAATGAAACTCAGTAGAAAGAAATATTGTACAATGAAACACAAAAATGAAATACAAAAAAATTAAATATGGAAATGAAATACGGTAGAGGCTAATGCTAAATGAAAATACAAACTGGGCATTAGCTTAACCATATGCTTCAGCATACATCACCTTAACATATGTTTACATCATACACAGCATTTTATGAATTTAAGGACATGCTTAAATCACTCAAAGCATTTTATGCATTTGTAACCAGGTTTAAATGACATGTATAACAGTTTAAACAATACAATTCTCATCACACATTCACTTAATTGGAAAACACTCCGGGCTGCGTTTCCCAAAAGCATTGTAGTTTAAGTAGCACTTGAAAATGGTCGTAGATTTACGAGTGCTCTGGAATAATCGTAAAGGCGTAAGTGCATCGTAAGGAGACAGAGTTATGAGGACACCTGCTGGCCAACTGGCAAATCACACCAAAACCTTATGCGTGCACAATGTGACTTCAGTGTCAGGTTTTGTGTTTACCAGAGGTGGGAGCAAGTCACACATGTTCAAGTCACGTCCTGATGAGTTTCAAGTCGAGTCAAGCCACAGTACTAAAATAAATAGATGTTAATTTTTGAAATAAATATTTATTTTTGCTCTGAAAAGATGAACTTAAATACATATCTTTACATTCATTTTTTTTATATGAATTGTATATAGTAAATTGCATTAATGAACATGCACTGTATTTTTATCGTGGGCACTTAAAAATACTGTGAATACTTCTAGATACCTTATTGTCCGAATTGTTTAGATTTTTAGAATTAACCGGTTAAAATGTATAACACTGCGTGTATGCTGTGTAAAAATGCGGGCAGATTTTCACATTAATCTAACAAAAACGGTCGACGGGATGAATGAAAATGCAAATTCGCTCTCTGACAGTAGGTGGCGCTTATGGAACAGCAGAAATATAGCTGTTACCCTGGTAACGCCTGTACACAAAGCAGCCCTGCGCTTATAAACACTACTTTATTAGGCATTATATGGACGAAAGATGGAAAGAAAATGCCATCGAAACTTTTCCGAAGACAGTCAGTTCATTTCAGAGATACATTTATATAAAATAGTCATAAAGGTATTGCATTCAAGGGCTTTTTTTTAAAGTCTTCAGAAGACATAGTCACTATGAGAGCACTTGGATTTCGTCACGAGACATTCTGTATATTTTATACTGCTTGTCATGTTTTAAATAAAGTGTTGTGACTGCAAATCTGCCTGTTATGTTTTTATATTGCCATCAAATGGTTATGGTATATTGTTGACTGTTGAGAAGGTTTAGAAAAGGCACACACATTTAGAGGCATCATCTGTCATTTTGGCGCGTGAGTGCAGTGTTAACTGCGCAGATGCAGATCCGTGGCCGGCTTACAAATTTGCATATGAATTAATTGATTAAAATTTTTTTTAAAAAAAACTATATTTTTTTAAACACATTTCATTACTGTTTATAATAAGTTATTGAAAAAAATAAAAAAAATAAAAAACATTAAAGTCATTGTCGAGTCATGCAGTTCAAGTCAAGTCAGACTCGAGTCAAGTCATGTAACTCGAGTCCCCCACCTCTGGTGTTTACTTTTCTTTATTTTGATTTTTAGTTCAAATAACTTAAGATAATAATAATAATAATAATAATAATAATAATAATAATAATAATAATAATAATATAATAATAATAATAATAATAATAATAAAATACAAATTAAATATGAATTAAAATAACAAATAATTTCATCATCATTCACAATCATCAAATTTAAATGACTGAACAGAAATGAATAAAGTAAGGAAGGAAAAAGTACACTGCTGTATATGGACATTAAGTAGTTGGTACTAACAAAGGGACAGAATGATTGTTGCTGGCAACTGCTGAAATGTTATGAAAATGTTATGTTTAAGAGGGAAATGGGCAGTGTGCTTCAAAGACTGGGCAAAATACAGGAGGAACTAAAAAAAAATGTGTCAATGACTTGCTGGCGTGCATGAAAACCAGCCATGTACTGGACATGTCTTGATTGGTCATCATGTCATCTCATGCCATCTTCCTCCTCCACGTCTTTGTCTTCCTCCCTGACGACCAAGGGCACTCTCGCCTGCACCACAATGTTGTGCAGCTTTGCTGTTACTGTTATTATAGCACAGCACTTTTGTGGAGCAAAGAGAAGACCACCACTGGACTGGTGAATAGCCTGAAAGTGCAGCTTTCACCTCCCTAAAGTGCGCTCCACAATACTACGGGCAACACAGTGAGCCTCATTGAAATCTGAGTCCCTGTTAGTGGCAGGATTAGCTACAGGGGTGAACAGATATGGCCTCACTGGGTAACCACTGTCCCCAAGCAGTCTCCACTGCCCCTGTGAGTCTTGCGCCTCTTGACCCACAAATGAATTGGTGAAGATGAATGAGTCATTATGCCACTATGTCTGTGATCAAACCCTTATGGTCGCAGATCACCTGGTAGTTGATAGCTGTGTAGCCTTTGCGGCATATATGGCCATCCACAGATGGTGTAAGGATGGGGATCAAGGTGCCATCAATCACTCCACTGACCTGTGGTATCTGTTGATGTGTTAAAAAGTGCTGTTGTATGTCTGAGATGTACTGTCTTGATGCTAGGAATTTAACATGTTCAGCAGCAAGTGGAAGCAATGATTTGGTGACTGCTTGTACAGATCTTGACACCGATGCCTTACTTAGTCCAAGCCCATCACCAAGTACCTGGAGAAAACTGCCTGTTGCATAAAATCTCAGAGCGGCTAGGAGTTGCACTTGGTGGGACAAGGCAAAATTCCTCCTGTGGAATACATCAGTTTATTCTGCAGTTGGACTCTTTCTCATAGCAGATGGTATCTCTCAATGACAGCCATGTCATCCAGTATATCCAGAGGGTTTTGATGCTGCCTGATGAAGGCATTTATAATAACCAGTATGCTTCGTGGTCGTCTCTGTCTTTCTCTTTCTCTCACTCTCAACTGAAGAACATGCTGTAATCCAGACATAATTACCTTTGCAAGTCTACTGAAGTGTGATCTATCCTAATTTCTTATAGGAACCATGTGATTAAAGATTATTAGGCTGTAATAATATTCACATATCACACACTACCTATCATCTGTTCCACTAATTGCATTAGGCCCTACCTTGAAGAAAGAAACTGAATGCCTGATTTACTGAGAAATCATACTGATTATCTCTTCCTTCAGTTTATTCTCTGATTGTAATGTTCATAATGACCAACGGTTGAGCTTATTACAAATATGTATACATAGAACAGTAATGGTAAAACATATATACAATAAACATTGTCTGCACCTGTATAAATGTATAGGCTAGATGAAGAAAATATATTTGTGCTACTCTCACCCTTAATAATGGATATAATTCATTTCAAATAGCCACAAAACCGCCCAGATTCAAGATGTAATAAAATGTATAGGGTGTGTATGCTTTTGTTTTAATGTATATTTGAAAATAACTTGTTGTAATAATCAGCCATTCACTTTGAAACACTTATTAGGACAATCAGAATACTTGAATAGTATTTCATAGGGCCTTAGACCTTGTGTGGTTCAACAAACACATTATTGATTAGAGCATTGAAACAAAACTGCTTTTATTGATTTGGGTTTGCTGTTTCTTCCCCAGGACCTGCAAAATACATTGCACATTGGGATAAATCCTAACTTCATATGGAAAAGATTATTGCACAAGAAATGATAAAAACATATCTCATTAGTCTTGATTAATCAGTATTACACCATCTTACCTGACTCATCTGGCAAGATGATTGGCACAGAAATGGAGGGCTTTGCAAACCTCATCTCCTCCAGTGCAAGTCTCCTCTCTTACAAAGCCAGTTTGGCCTTCTTGAGGTCAGTGACCTGCTTCTGAAATGTGCTGTCCCTCTCATTGGCCTCTTTAAGGCATTGTCTAATGTCTTAAGACCTCCAGTTTCTCCCTCTCCAGTTGCATTAAGTCCTGATTACAACCACAGATATTCTCTGTGGGCTGTTTTGAGGACTGGGAGATTTCTCCTGTCTGGCAACAGGAGGTGAAAATGATTGTTCCTTTGAACATGAGGGACCTGACTCAGGTTCAGGTTGAGGCATTCCCAGTCCTCCATCAAGGTCAATACCACCACGAATGCCATCTGAGGCACTTGTACCAAGTACTGACAATGCCTTTTCTTCTTAAGCTGTGAGAAGAGGGGAATCATTGGTCCTGCCACCAGTTTTTTTAATTGCTGTCCTCTGCAGTGCCCTTTTCCTTTTTGTGCGGCTCACAAAGTCTTGCCACTTCTTCCAGACCTCCTTCCCTGACCTTTTAATGCCCGTGGTTGCAGTTAATTTTGTTGCAATATCCTCCTACATTTTGTGTTTTTGCTTATTTGTATGGCTTCCTTTAAACCTGCTGAAAATGATATCTTTGTTTTGCTCCACCTCCTCTAAAATAACATTAATTTAATCTTTTTGAAAAATAAAATTTTTCTTTGTTTTTTTTTCCGCCATATAGCCAGTGTTTTCACCCATAGGTAGGTGCCTTATATAGATTGTTGGCTTGATAGCAAATGCACATCAGGTGAAGATAATTAGGTTAAACATTTAGGAATACAAGAGTATGTTACAAATTCGAGCCATTATATCAGGTGACATTTAAGCACTACTCTCTTAAGTAGCACTTAAAAAGCGTCATCGCACGTTCTTACTAAGAGCATGTTTGGGAAACACATATAAAAAAAGGAGCGGACGTTCGTAACCTTGCACGTAGAGAACGCTCATAAGACCAAAGATCAGTCATTATCAGGAAATGCAGCCCTGGGCTATAAATCATTAAATGAGAAATGATTAATTATACATTTAAATATCCCATCCACGCATGTGCACAAAACGTGGTCAAACTCCACACATGCAATCCATATGCATCCTTCAAAAATGATCAAAAACAAACATTACATTTTAATATACAACTCTTCTGAACACATCTTTAATGCAATTTATAAGCATTTTGTGTAGAATTTGATATTTACCCAAGAATTCTCAACCGATGAACAAAACTGGAAGCTCTCATGCTCAATACATGTTCTCACATTTCTAACCAGCACACATGCGCAACATGAGAGAGTGCTGGAAAACAGGTGTCGCAAGACTCCGGATCTTAAAGGGGCCATGTCCAATTTATGATACGAGTTAAATTTAATGACATTTCTCCACTTGGCTACATAAAGTAAAAATAAAAATAATAAAATAAAGAAATAAATTAAAAGACTTTGTAATCAGATTACACCCAACACTGCACACAAATAGGTGAAGTACAAGTGGCGAGCCCCAAAACTTGGCAACCCAATAAAAATGAAAACATTTACTATGGCCTCACAGACTGTGCTCGCACTCTCATTCATTATTCAGCAATATACCTGACTGCTGCTGTCTCTGGACAGTGTGTAGTAGTTTCAAATAACCAACCTTTATACGAGAGAAAGCCTTTGGTCTGGTAAAATATAATTCCGCATTTGTTTTGATTAATTAAAATTATGAAAATTAAATGTTCTATGGCAACCTTTAGTTATTTATTGATGAAACACACAGTTACAGTATATTTGAATCTGTGTGAATCTAAGAAAACACTGCCAAAAAGGCAACTCCAGTTACAGTTAGACATGGAGCCAATGGTAGCACTACTACTCCTTTAAGAAAGCGCTTTAATAAACAATGAACCTCTCATATTGACAGCATGACATCACCGCTTTTTTTTTCCCAGACAGAGGCAACATGCACAGAGGATGTCCGAGTAGAGTGCACCATCTGCCAAATGTTGTAATGTCCACACACTCATTTAAACATCAAGCTTTTGTTATGCTGCGTCGTTGAACGGTTTGATAACCAGACCATTTTCAAATGCAGGATTATTTTGCAGCGCATCCTGAATAGCGTAACATAGGTTTCAGTGACTGCAAACGTAACATGGGCTGGGGATGCTTTTTTGGCAGTGGAGTGCAGCTGTTTTTTTAAGCTTTAATTGGGGTAAGTGAACCATTTAATTTACTTTATCGGTTCTATAAATGTCGGCCCATAGATTTCCGAGCACTTGACGCTATAAGAGCATGCTATTTCTTTGCGGGAATGATCTACAAGAATTGGGTAAAACAGTTACTTTTCTAATTACTTTAAATTCAATTTGACCAACGGTTAATTAGAATTGCATTAATCTCGATGTTATTAAATGTTTTCCTTTAACAGCCAGCAATGTTATTCATGTTTTTTTTCAATGCATCCTACATAATCTAGAGAATGCATGAGAAAATCAACTATTGTGCATTCCTATGTAATAGATAAGGAATATAAACCGAAAAGCAAAGATCTACAGTCAGTCAGGTAAATGTGATAGGGAGTGGTGTGGATGGGCATATGTCTAAACCAAACATGTCCCTTTAATTTGGATAGATGCTCTAAAACCTTTAGTGTGACACCATAGTATTGGGCTTTTTCGTTACACAGTTTCGACTGAAGCAGTAGGCTAAAATAGAGGCTATTATATCATATTTAAATTTAAACTAGTGTTTAACGTTTAATGTTTGATTTTGTTTTTTCTCTGTCTTTTTTTTTTTTTTTTTTTTTTTTTTTTTTTTTTTTTGTAAAGCTTGGTTCCGGTGAGCGAAGATTGGACTGAATTCGTTCACTCGTATTACATGGGAAGCGCTACGGATGGACGTTGAGTTGGGAGTTAAATAAGGCTTAAAATTATTAATTTTTTCGTCAAATAAGCACAGAGTGGCCTCAACTCGAGCTCTCAAATACAAACGAATTCCGCTGCACCGCTTGATATTCATTCTCTCTGTCCGCGTGCCCGGCGGGATGCGGGTGCACGTCCAGGAGCTGTCCGAGCTGTTGTGGTGCTGATGCGTCTCTGAGCGCACGCGAGCATGGCTGCCGGGAAGTTGCTGCTCTACGCCGGTCTATCTCTCTCCCTCTGCGCGCTTGGAATGCTGGCCGTGGCTATCTGCTCCGACCACTGGTACGAGACGGACGCGCGGAGGTACCGGGAGCGGTGCCGAAGTTTCTCCAGTCGCCGGAAGGACCCGGGATTTATTTACATCCCCAACAACAGTCTCCCTCTGCGCGCGAGCCGCTCACGCCTAGACCGCTGGGAGGAGAAGCTGCTGCTGGCGCGGAACAGACGGCAGCTGTTCGCCATGAGCGCCGCCGATGAGTGCAGCAGGCAGTATAACTCCACCAACATGGGGCTGTGGAGAAAATGCCATCGCCTGGGATTTGATCAAGACATCGAGGACCTCATTCGCAAAGGTAGGGGACACAGCTGCTTATTATTATTGTGACTGTCGATAATGGTCAGTCTTGGATAGATGAGCTACGTCGGCAGTCTGTAATCTGGTTGGCTACTGATTACAAATAAAACGACTAAAATATTAATCAGTAACGTAATCTTTTAAACCTTTCAAGTAATCAGATCTGGTTACTTTTGGATTTCTTGCAAGTTGAAATGAAAAAAAAAAAAACAGTTTAAACCAACCTAAGCTGGTTCAAGATGGTCTAAGATGGTCTCACAGCCTGGCCAGACTAGTGCTCATTTGATTTAGCTGCTGGTTTCCAAGCCTGACTAGCAAAAAGTGCCCCAAATCCCTCTAAAACCAGTCAACTGACCAGTCCCGGTGACCAGCTAAGACCAACTAACCAGTTTAGGCTGGTTTTGGCTGTTTTTTCCAGCAAGGAAGTGTATTAATAGAATATTCTGGGTTCAGTTCAAATTAAGCTCAATCGACAATATTTGTGGCATAACTGATTACCACAACAAACTAATTTCGACTCGTCCATCCTTTTCTTTAAAAAAATAAATAAAAAGTAATTAGGGCTACAATGAGGCACTTTCAATAGAATTGATTGGGGACATTTTTTGGAGGGTTTAAAGGCAGAAGTGTGCTTAGAATTTTAATAAAGCACTAAAACTTGCATATTATTTGAGCTGCAAAGTTCGTTGAAATTTTTGTTTTTACTGTCCTTTTAGGGTTCACAGCATTACATCATCATGGCAACAAAGTTGTAAAATAGGATACAACCTTACACAGCGATTTTAAAACACTAAAATTATATCTTTAGACAATATAACATGCATATTGTTCATGTTTTGTGGCTATACTTTTGAAACCGTGTGTTTTTTTACATTTACGGATTAGCCATATTCACTTCCATTGTAAGTGCCTCACTGTAACCAAGATTTGTGCTTTTTTTAAAGAAAAGTATGGAAAAATCTAAATAGATTTTTGTGGTAAGCAACATTATACCATAAAATCTGTCGATTGAGCTTAACTTGTATTGAACCTGGAATATAAGTATTTACACTCTACATTAAACATTAGTAAACATGAATTCAAACAGCAATTACACATAAAAAATGTCATGTAATTACAAGTACTTGATTTTTGTAATCTGATTACACAATCCAGATTACATGTAGCCCTTTACTACCCAACACTGATAATGCATATACAAAATTAGTATCACTTGGCAAACCAGTGCTAAGAAGTGTTGTTGATATCTGTTTTGCATTGGAATATCATGGAAAACACTGAAAAGTTTCCATACACAAACTGACGTCAGCCCACACAACTGGAGGCTCGTGTTAGACAATACTACTTTGTTTGTGTATACTGACATGAATAATGGGCAATAAAACCGAGATGATAAAAAAACTGAGAGCTCACTAAGTTTATCTGATAGCTGGAGTGACGAGTCACTTGCATATAAAGGTGTGAAGCCCTATGGCTAGTCTCACACTCTGGGCCTTATTATCTTCCACCAAACTAGGCTAATTTACTCCTCATTTAGTTGAGGCATATATGATGAATATATTAATAGATGCACACACAAGTCTATAAATAGATTTTGAGTCTAAAGCTGTGCTGGCCCAAACATCATAGGCTGTTTTTTATTCACTTTCAGTCATGGCAATACAAACAATTGCTCCAGAGTTGCTGAGGGTTGCATTCTCTTCAGTAACTCTCTAACCTCTGTGTTCAAAATGTGTGCATGTTCTGTGCACAGCAGCAGCACAAAATAGCCTCTAAAATAAAAAAAAAAAAAAGAAGCAAAATCCTGGTTATTTGAATTTTGTAGCCTCCACTGGAACTGGTGTCTGTATTTTTTGGTGGAGAGGTGCCCCTGCAGTGTGGTGTGTTACAAGACTGTGTGCATTGTGTATCGCCTCATCAGCAAAAGCGCATCCACTCTCTGGGGCAACTGCCAGCTACGGTACATCCTCTGTGTTGATTTGGAATTGCATTGATAGAATGCATTGTTATTCTACACCATCTCTGCCTTTCACCTTGGGTGAAGTGGAACAAGAATGCTGTAGTACTGTTGCTTGCTTGTGTTTTGGAGATATGTAAAAAATAATTGGTCATTAGTTGTCTGCTTATGTTTGTGTATTTTCAAAACACATACAGTACTGTATAGCTCAAATAAATAGCTTGCATGCTTTGTTTGGTAAGTAATAGTCAATACCCATGCATGTTAAAAAATATATTTTATGTTATTCATATCATTATCTGGGTTGCAGGCACATGGTTTTATGAAATGTGCTGACTGTGCTCATACTCATTGCCATCTCTCGGATGAAGCTTATTCTCTGTCTCAACCCAGTGTCTTCTCTTGGGAGAAAGGGGGGGATAGAACGATGTATGAGAGAGCAGAACAATAGTGCAATGATAAGGGGTCAAAACTTAAGGAAGGGAAATACAAAGAACGGAGAAAATGAAAACCACTTTAATCTCACTTATAATAAAGGGATAGTTCACCCAAAAATGTTTAATTCTCTCATCATTTACTCACCCTTATGCCGTCTCAAACTCGTATCACTTTTTTTCCTCTGCGAAATACAAACAAATGATATTTCATAAGTTGTATGATGTGTTTTTATCACATCAGTGCAGGTCAATTGGGTCCAAAAGGACATAAAGGCAGAATAAAAGTAATCCACACTATTTGAGTGGTTTAATCCATGTCTTCTGAAGTGATACAATCAGTTTTGGGTGAGAAACAGACTAAAATGTGACTCCTTACACACTATATATCTTGTCATCAGCAGTCTTATCTCTTCAGAAGACGGATTAAACCACTCAAATTGTTTGGATTACTTTTATGCTGCCTTTATTCCCATTTTGAAGCTTGAGAGTTATACAAGTTTGAGATGGCATAAGGGTGAGTAAATAATGAGAGAATTATCATTTTTGGGTGAACTATTCCTTTTAACAATTTGTTAGCACCCCTTTCTTGTGCATTCACACCACGATAATGTATTCATTTTAGATTTTACATTGTAACAAGTGGTTGCCTGATATAGGTTTAATGGCAAATGTCAATACCATTGTGTACAATGGAGAGTAGCCGATATAATTCTAATATGTAATTCAATTTAATGATGGTAAATAATTTGTCCATAAAATAGCTAAAACTAAAAGTTTAAATTAATAAGTTTAGTAATGTTGTCGTTAGATTTTGGAAGCTCTTTGGAATTTTGTAAACTGGCCAGCCAGACTTGCTAGGCGATGTGTCAGTCTGTCATTAACTGTAATAACAAATAGCAGCCCAGAGGAAATGAATTATGTTAGTAGGTTTGTGAAAAGACAAATATTTGACTTGTGGAAAGTAAAGGATTTCCAGACATAGGAAATGATGTGAGATATTGTGGCATCTGGAGTTTGTGGAAAATTGAGAAAGTGTATCTGAGTGAGAGTGAGATCATGCAGAAAGAGACAACCCATCTCATTGTCCACCATATCTCCCTGCCTCCCTGCGGGACACCCATCAGGCATGATGAAGACATTTTAGGCCATGGACACAATCACAGAGAGGAGAGACCAGAGAGTGAGACTGCCAACCCTTTCACCATTAATACACGCAAACCTAATGCTAGGACATATCGTGGCCTTGGGGATGAGATTGAGAGAATGAGAGAGAATAGAGACAGACACAGAGAAAGACACACAAACACACACACACACACACACACACACACACACCACACACACACACACACTGTTTTTATATCATTGTGGGGACTCTCCATAGACTTCCATGCATTTTTGGATTTTATACAGATCTGACGATCATTTCTATCCCCTAACCCTAACCCTACCCCTAAACCTAACCCTCACATAAACCTTTTTGCATTTTTACATTTTCAAAAAAACATAGTTTAGTATGTTTAATAAGCCATTTCCCTTGTGGGGACTGCTAGCTGGTCCCCACAATGTAGGTGATCTCAGGTTTTACTATCCTTGTGGGGACATTTGGTCCCCACAATGTAGTATAAACAAGTACACACACACACACACACACACACACACACACACACACACACACACACACACACACACACACACACACACACACACACACACACACACAGTTAGCAGGCTACAATGAAGACAAGGATAGGACTATGCTCTGGTTCTCAAAGGATCTGGCTTTCTTGTTTTCAGTATATAAATTGGATGCCATGGGAGAAGGATGCCACGCCTTCACGATTCAAGAAGCAAGTCCCACTGGAACTCAGGCACTGACACTAATCAAATAGACAGGTGTTGTGTTGGGATGCTGGGTAGATCTCCTAGGAACAAGGATTACCATGTGCAATACAGATTTTATTGCTTTGAATACCCTTTGACTATGATTTTATTCCAAGGCATATAAGATCACAGAAATTGGGTGTGACTTTCAGTATAGTTGAGTGAAAGGGAAAAGTATTCAGTAATTTTCAGGGCTAGGAGGCTTTTAAGACACTATACTTAAAAGGAAAGTGTGTAATTTTATTGATGTAAAAAAAACAAAAAAAAAACACTTTTATCCTATCCCATGTTAATATGTGTAATGGTAGCCAGCTGGTACATGCTATGCAGTGTGTGTAAACCTCACTTCCCTGGCCTCAAGAGATGCACTTAGCGATTGATACTAGAGGCTGATGCCTTTAGCCTCTTCGTTATCATGCCCGCCTCCCATGCAGGAGACACCACTTTGAGTCCTGTTCGGAGCGGGTCGAGCAGGACCGGTTTCATATGCAGAGACAACTTTAAATAAACCGTTTGTGGATTGTGGTGCTTTCAACACTGCTCTCTTGGTTTCAACCAGAAATCTCAATTGACCTTTTCTGTTACATTTTTTTTTATATACATATATCCACATTGCAAAATGCGACTTGACAGAGTGCTTGGGCTCAGCCCACAACTATCAGATTATGATTTGGCCTGGAAAGTGTCCTCATTAGTGTGCAGGGAACGTCTCACTTAGAATAAGATGTATAGTTGCGCATTTAAGATATGATGGACTTGAAATTAGCACCCTGCTTGATAACAGCTTGAGTATTATCCCCTCTGCCCTTCTGTCTGAAATTTTGCTAATATGATCATTGGCCACCATGTTGGCACATAATGACATTTTAATCACACCATGAGAGCTCTCAGGACTAAAGAGATTTTACGTGGTTCTTCAGTGAATTTATTAGATGTGATGAACCTGGAAGTTTGCATGGAGTGCACTAATCTGAGTGATCGAGACAATGTTGTAAAATTGGTGCACTCATAAGAATACTAAATTAGTTTTCCTTTTTTTCCCCCCATTACTGTTCAATAACAGGTTGCTGCAGCTAAGTGAGTAAATATGCTGTAATGGTGCTAATTATTGTATAATGGCTCTAAAAGCTAACTTTTAACACCCCTTGAACAATTGTCTGGAAAGTCTGGGCAACATACATACATTACACATTTAGGTTGACTGATATGGTTATGATGAAAAAAGTATCACATTGCTGAAATAACATCAGAAAAATACAGTATGAATTTCATTACAAGGACTTTTGAAATCCCATGGGGAATATATCTTGGAATTTTAAGCCTACTGTATATCTAAATATTGAGTTGGTTTGAACACAATTTTAGATGCTCAGAAAGACCATTACAAGTCACCCTATATGTTTACCGGTATATGTATACACTCAAAAAAATGAACTTTCACCATTGTAAGTTTTACTGAATCCTCCTTTGTTCATATTACTGAAAAATGCCATGTAACCAAGGGAACTTAAATTAACTTTTAATTATTTCAATGAGTTATTTCAATGCTTTCAAACTAATTTATTTGTGTTGAGACAACATGAATATTTTTTGATTGGTTAACTAAAACTGGGCGGGGAATTTATAATTTCAAACATGCTTTGCATGGCATTTGATAGTAACAGAAAATGTTAAAACTACATTTTATTTAATGTGTCTATGTGTAAGAAGAATGTAAAGGGGTAGACTTTTAATTGCTTTGCCAGTGTTTAATGTTTTGTTGTGTTGAAATATAGAAGAGTTTCTGTTATGTTGGAGTATTGTGGTTTACCATCATGGTGAAGAGTGGAGCTTGAGCTTAGCTTATGGACAGGTACACACTGAAAAAGCTCTATATTGCTTTACACAGTTATTAATTGCTATGCTAATCATAGCATAGTGCTTCCTAATAGCATGTATTTAGAATGCTGGCATTCACTCTACTAGCTAGTTTATCACAGAAAGAGATTCAAACTGGTGTATGATTGATACAAAATGTCCATCTGAATGCTAGAATGCTCATGCCCTGCTTTTGTTACTGAGCTGTCATTTCTGTTCAGGAAACACAGGAGCAGAAGAGGACTGATATATGTTGCTGTTTCACAAGGCCACTAGCCACAGAACTGATATCTGAGAATGACCTCAAGTTGTTCTGTTCCTTGTTGTTTGCCTTGATTTGTTTCCTTGATGAAACTTGGCACAGGTCTCCCCTCAGAATGAGCCTTGCATTAAGAGACATGGGGGTTGCCGTGCAGAAAAGTGGAGAAGGATTGTTGGAAGTAGCAGAGATGCTAAGAAAGAACAAAACAACAATAGTAATGCTGCAAATGTAAGAAAGAGAAGAGAGGAGAGATAATATAGCTTTGTTCCAAAAGCTAGCGAGTTGCCTCGTTGCCTACTGCCAACATTGGCACCTACCTTCTAAGGCACCATAACAGGGTTGCCAACTCTCACGCTTTCAGGCTCTGTCTCATGCTCTCACTCTACCCAAGTAAATCTCATGCCAAACGACAAGACAATGTCATTCAACGTAAAGTGAATAAAAATAGCTACATATATGCTCGTATGACTTTTTTTCCGTCGGCATGGCGATTTCGGACCGGCGGAGCAAATTTAGTTACATTCATTTTGCATTCACCTTTTATTAGCACTACATATCCATCCAAACTTAAATGCAAATCTTCTCTCATGTGTTGTGCGGACCAGCGCATTGCTCACACCAGTGTGCTTCAGAGATGGATAGGATAGTGCGAATCTGTAGAGCGATCCATTTGAATTCTACAGAAATTATTATACTTTAAACGCTATGGAGGAAATCAAATCTCTTAAACGGCTATACAGCCTTAACATTATTATCCAAATGCCTTCTGATGCGGAAAAATGGTCACAACAATGTGTCACGCATCAACATCGATTACAGGGCTTTTCAAATGTCACAATTACTGAAACGCATCATGCTTTCACTGTAGTTACAGTAACTGGTATTGTAACAGTAATGTTATAGTTTCATATGAAATCTATTAAGGACAAACTATTAGACTCTTTCCAACTATGAAATATGTATTTAAATGTGTTTAACTACAACTGTGTTTAACTGTGTAGACTATTAATGTTTTCATAAAAAATACTAGTTTATTTTTTAGAATGACTAGCTGGACTAACCATGGTAATGAGGATGGCCTTGTGGAAGAACTATGGTAAACTTTAACCAATGCAAGTACAATGTAAGAGGAGGTTTAAAGTCTGGACCTCCATGAATTATGGACAAATTTTTCTTCTGTTCTAATGATGTCTGATATCCAGCAAACTGTCCACGTTTGCCTTCTGACATTTCAAGAGACTACTTATTAAATAATTAAGCCTGTTGTAAGGAAAACAAACTTTTCAGTAGAACCACAGTCCCAACTCAGTAAAGTGTCAGGGCATTATAACTAGCCTATAGAAATAAAGTGCTAATAAATTAAGTAGTTTGATTACTATAGAATATTTTGAAGTAAAAAAATAAAAATAAAAAATAAATTCTAAAGGTTTCATCAAAATAAGGTTATCAAAATAACTCCAGTATTTCCAATGTAAACATGCAATTAAGTTATAAATAATGTATTATAAACATAATTAATCATACTAATTATGTAATCAACCAACTTCGAGCATGTGGATGACCATTTAGGTCAACTACCACTGAAGACCATTTTTGACCCAGAAAAAACCTTGGTTGTGTCATCGTGTATTTGTGTCTTTTGAATTGATCAATGCCAGGTTTAATTGATGTAAGTGTGCACAAAAACTGATAACAAATTTTATTGTTATGTTTAATTAGATCGTGTTTTAATTAATTTTTAAGATTGTAAGCCTACTAACACAAAAAATTTAAGATTGTAAGCCTACTAACACAAAAAATGTGTATGTGATTGATTCAGCCCATGTCATTGAAATCTCACTCCAACCAGGATGCCATAGTTGGCAACCCTGCACCATACTGTCAAGGAACCTTATTAGCAAAAGAGTTTGATGTTGACATGTTGCTAAGCTAACGGTATGATACTCCAATAAACATAAAAATACAAAGAACACACATATATTGAATAAAATTATCAATTACTGTATACTGAACTATTTTTTCAATAGTTTTCGGTATTGAATGAACTCATAAGTTATAATCGATTATATAACATTTTCACCATTTTAGATTTAAGGTTGTCACAATAAATTGTGAAGGATACCGCCTTAAAATTTGGCGTAAAAATGTGTCTTAGGAGGCAGCATAATTAAGCTGCCTAGCTTTTGGAACACGTTTTGGAACGGAGCATGTGGAATTATTGGTAAAACGTCCAGTCAGATGAATGCAGCTGGTTTGTGCAATTACAAGCAGAAGTGGAGGGATGAAGAATAGACAGTGCAGGCTGTTAGTAAAGAGAAAATGTCACTGTCTTCCCTCACCCCTCCCCCTCGCTCGATTTTTCTCTCTCCTTCTCGCAGCCCAATTTATATTCTGGAACGCAGATTAGTTTCCCGAAAATGGAGTGCTGATGATTTCACCATGAAAGGATTACAGTGAAGTGAAGGATAGAATGAGGTAAAATAAGACTGAAAAGCATGTGCTTTATCCTCTATTGCTCTCTCACACATCTTGCCATTTATGTACACCTCATCAATGGAGATTCCTTTATAGAAGTCATCTAGAAATGGTCCAATATTCCTTCCACTCAAAAGCCAAAACACTTTTTCGAAGCTACAGTATTTCACCTAAAATCATTAAATCTCCATGGTGATTCGTTGACTGTAGGAAATGGTTATTAGGAGCAGATCAGTCATTAGGAACCTTCTTAAGTTTCTTTGACTTGAGTCATAAGGCAAGTAATGCATTTGAGAGAGTGAGACAGACATCCGTTGCTCATCAGTTTGCCATTGAATTTGCAAGTGTGTGATAAACACAAGATGAGCTTCACTCAGTACTCAAATCTAAAAGCATAAGTCTTAAAGTCAACGTGAAATGACATTTGCAACATATTTTGCTTCCGTAATGTGACGTATTTCTGAGTGAGAAAGGATACTCAACAAAAAACATGTAGGATGCAAGTTGAATTCATACGTTGACTGCAGATCACTGATTGGTCAGAGAGAATCGTCACTACCAGCGTCACTGGATTTGTGACACGGGACATCAACCCGCTAGTTTTAGAGTTAGCAACAGTGACAGCAATATCATTTGTTCACGCGAACAATTGTAAAAAGAAATGGCTGTGCGCAAAACCACGCTGTGGTCAATAAACGAGGTGCAGGCGTTCCTCCCATTAGCGACGAATGAAATGACACAAAACGAAAAAGTCTTTCAGGAAGTGTCTCAGCTGTTGGCTGCACATGGCTACCACCGGACCTACCAACAGTGTAGGGAAAAGTAAAAAAAACTTAAGTGACTACAGAACCATCAAGGACCACAACAGCCGGAGTGGTTCAAACAGAAGAAAATGGAAGTGGTTCGACCAAATGGACGCTATCTATGGCAATAGACCGGCAAGTAATGGAAGGGAGAGTGCCCTGGACTCGGTGTTGTTGGAGTCCACGATGGAGGATGGTACGTTTTGTTACGTTAACTCTATATTCTGCTTGAAAGCTTCACTTTTAGTTAACCAGCTACTGGAAAGCTTACTTCTAAAACAACCAGGCCAATTTAACTCTTACACTTGTGTAAAATCACCATGCAACAACTGCTTTATGCAGCACGAGTTAGTAGCTAACAGCTAGCAGTCGTGTTATTGTTTATGGTCAGTAATGTTTGTTTCATGTTTAAGATGATCACGGCAGTAGAGGCGGCGCAACTATGACGATCAGCCTATAATCCCACCCACGTTGTGGCGGCACTAAACTGCAGTGGAAAAGCACACTCAGAAAAGTAAAGCGAGCAGAGTCGAGTCGAGTCGAACCGTAACGTGCAGTGGAAAACTGCCAATAGTGAAAACGTGACTCTATATATATTTTTTGCAAAACTTGTTAAATGTGTCTCCAGGTACAATTCACTGCAGTTTCCAGGAGAAATTAACACAAGAGGCGCTACAAAAACTGTGTGTTTTATTCACTTTCACTCAAACCATAACTTAAATGGCTGAGTATGACTTTATAAATTCTTTTCTCTCTATTACTCAGACCATGCTATTTTATGATATTGAAACACTTTTACTCAAACACATCTTTTGAAAAACTACACATTTTAATGCTTTTATTACAGACTCACCTACATATACACTTATTCCAACATGAATAGCTTGCGCGGTAGTTCACCTGAAAGAGCACTGGACTTGGAGATGGAGGATCAAGTCCAGCCATGAAGTCAAGGAATGTGCTTTTTCATTTCGCTTCTGCATTTTAAAACACTAATGGTTAGATTTAGGCACTGATAAGGTAAGGATGTCTTTTTAACTTCTCATATATACTGTATTTTAAAACACTAATGTTTAGGTTTAGGCGTTGATTTGGTAAGGATGTCTTTTGTACATATTTTAAAATGCTATTGGTTAGTTTCAGGCAAAAGTGTTAGTTTAGGGAGGTATGTTTTAAAAAAAATTTGTAACCACGTCTGAATACAACATAATTTTACTTACTTTTGGTGCCCCCAGCTGGACATTTCACTGAAAACCTGCAGCCAAACGTGATATACAGCACATAAATTTTGAATTGCAAAAATGTTGTCATGTTCACATAAATTTCAGGAAACCAGGCTGGAAAAGCGGATGTTCTGAACATGCACTGATGAATCATGCACAAAAAGAGCAGGAGCATGTATTAAAGGAAAATTCCGGGTTCAATACAAGTTTAGCTCAATCGACAGCATTTTAGGCATTATGCTGATTAGCACAAAAATTTATTTCGACTTGTCCCTCCTTTCCTTTAAAAAAAGCAAAAATCTGGGTTACAGTGAGACACTTACAATGGAAGTGAATGGGGCCAATCCGTAAACTTAAAAATACTCACCGTTTCAAAAGTATAGCCACAAGACATAAACAATATGTGGGTTAACCTTATTTATCATGATAGTGTGATAAAATCGCTTTTCTGTGTAAAGTTATATCCAATTTTACAACTTTGTTGCTATGACGATGTAATGCCTCAAACCCTTTAATCCTGCAAAAATGATGATTTAAACTTCACAGCTCAAATAATATGAGTTTTAACAGAATAATTAATGTAAGTGCTTTTATAAAATTATAAGCTTCACATTTCTGCCTTTAAACCCTCCAGAAATTGATCACATTCACTTCCATTGTAAGTGCCTCACTGTAACCTCAATTTTTTTTTGTTTTTTTTTTAAAGACAATTAGGAAAATCAAAATAATATATATATTTTTTTTGTGGTAATAAACATTGTCACAAATGCTGTCGATTGAACTTAACTTGTACTGAACCTGGAATATTCCTTTAAGAAAGTTAACAGGGTCAGTTTTGATTTCATGTCTACTTGAAGACAGATGATACAGATGATAAGCATATTTTACTTTTACAAGATCTTAAAACTAATGCACAAAATCCTAATCTCAAAACCATAATGAATTAATCATACTCTACACACTGACAATTTTTATTACCCTCAAAATAACCTCAATCCCTACTTCCCGTTATGTTAACACGTCAATAGGGTTGATTGAGGGAAAGCTGGTATCCAGACCTGATCTCTGATGTATAACCTCTCCTTCTCTCCTCCCTGGTGGCCGCCCTTCCTCTCTCTCATCCCCTCTTCCTCTCATCCTCGCGTTTGATCAATGGTTCATCAGAAGCGCTGGACTTCAGTGGGGTTCATCTCACACAGCAATGACACCAATCAGCCATCCATTCAGGTCTGAGAAAGACAAGACGCTTGTTAAAAGCTCTATGGGAAAGAGCCGGTTGATTCTGATGGGAGCCACGTCCACCGCAGCTGCCAAGCTGAATGGAGAGCTTTCAGTAAGTCGACAAAGCAAGAATTATGGCAGGCAGAGGAGTCGCACAGCTGCTTCTGCCTCTTGGACTGAGTGTGTAAAACAGGGTCAGACAGGAACCAGGGCTTGGGGCAAAAATGCTATTGAAAGTGACAAAATGCCCCAGATTTTTACAATGTAGGGGTAAAAAAAAATAAATAAAAAAAAATGCACCCATGATAAATGTCTTTGTAATACGTAGCATAGTTTATTTGTAGTATATTATACAACTGTCAGTTCAAGTCCTCTAATCTGATTGGACAAGTGTGTAAGATGCTGTTGTGTTAAGGTGTTTTACGCTCAGAGTGGCTGACGGATGGAGGCAGTTGTTTGTTTTTCGTCTCTCTCACTGAGGCAGACAGATAAGGCACCGGCAGAAGGCTACGTGACGTCATCTGTCAAGATCTGTGGAATAATTCTCTCGCTTTTGTTGTCGTGGCAACGTGGAGACACGTTTGACAAATGTTATTCTGCTCTTTGAAACGTTTTTTTTTTTTTTTTCCTGCTTTCTAATTGCTTTGGTATTTGAAGAATGGGCTCAGGAGAGACTTTGTTTAATTTTCTCATGAAATGCTAGTGAAAGTGCAAACATCTCCAATCTGAAAACATGACTTTGTCTGTTTTTCTGTTGACTGTTATCTGGCAGAAATAGGGAGTCATACCGCCGACTGCAGATCATTTACAAGTGATACATTACCTACCGTGTTGGAAAAATCTGTTTCTAAATTTTATTGTATATTATAATTTTATTTTTCTATAATGTTTTATTTACAAATAATGATACAGCAAGATAGTATTTGTTGAGTTGCCCTTAATTAATGCTGATTTAAATAAAAAAAATTTTTTTTACAGTAATGATAATCTAGAGAATCAGCACTGAGAATAATGGGAATAATAAATAAATAAAAAATACAAAACCTGGACTCATTATGGTAATGAGACCTTGGGGGAAACATGTTTAAATGGCAATAAAAGATGCTTTTTCTTTGATTTTGCTGTGAAATGTGGCCCAAACTAATTTTCATGAGATTGGCCCATGTGTGTATATTTATGTATGTGAGAGAGAAAAGAGAGAGAAAGTTGCTTAGATTGTCTTCACAGATGAGAATGAAAGGGGGGCCTGAGTAGCTCAGTGGTAAAAATACGCTAGCTACCACCCCTGGAGTTCGCTAGTTCGCTAGTTCGAATCCCAGGGCATGCTGAGTGACTCCAGCCAGGTCTCCTAAGCAACCAAATTGGCCCGGTTGCTAGGGAGGGTAGAGTCACATGGGGTAACCTCCTCGTGGTCGCTATAATATGGTTTATTCTCAGTGGGGCGCATGGTGAATTGAGCGTGGTTGCCGCGGTGGATGGCGTGAAGCCCCCACACGTGCTATATCTCCGTGGCAACGCGCTCAACAAGCCACATGATAAGATGTGCGGGTTGACTGTCTTAGACATGGAGGCAACTGGGATTCGTCCTCCGCCACCCAGACTGAGGCGAATCACTATTCGACCACGAGGACTTAGAGTGAATTGGGCATTCCAGATTGGGAGAAAAAGGGGAAAAATCCCCAAAAAATCCCCCCCCAAAAAAAACAAAAAACAGATGAGAATGAAAGGGATGGGTTGACGTGAAAGAAGAAGAGATCCTAGGGAAAAAGTGGGTAAGCTTTGATTCTTATTGACATGCGCGCGCAAAAACTAAAGATCAAAAGTAATCAATTCAACAAAGGGGATCTTTTTAATACCTTAGGATGCACACACACATATTAACTGCACAAGATAGTATCATGTAGTGCAGTTCAGGTGTTCACTGAAAAAGCTTTGCCCAACACACTCTCATGAAGAAATCCTATGGATTTGTACGAGTTGGCTAAATCCTTTGAAATCGTACAAGTTGGTTCATACAAATTCATACGACTTTTGCAACAGCCAGTGAGGTGACTCTCCCTCATCTCCTTCTAAACATACAAATATACTCTGTACACTTCAAATCATCCTTACAGACTTTACTCTATGGTTAGGTTTAGATATGGGGTTTGGGCATACAATTAATAAACATGTTCACAACGTCTGATACGCAGAACTTTCGCTTACTTCTGCATTACACATCCGGATATTTGCATGTCTAGAATTCATACAAATTTGTCCGAACGAACTTCATATGAATTTATACGTATTATTTCATACGATTTAGCCAACTCAGGATTTGTACAACTTCTTATGAGATTGGGGTGCTTTGCTAGTTTCTAGCCACTTAATTGCATGATGATGTGAAATGGAACATAACACATTGGTAATTCTTAAAAATCCTCTCTGTCCTCGAATGCTTATTAAATAGTTATTGGGTCACAGGACACTCAAAAGGTGTTAAAAGGAGAGGAGGCAAGGTGGGAAATCATCCCAGACAAACTAATACAGTATGCTTTTAACAAAATAAATAGATTGTAAACTGCAAACCGTTTTCACCCGTCACTGTTGAAATGTTCCTTTATACTTTATTTACTCTCATTTTACTGTGTAAGCACATTTTCACACTCTATCAGGCACTGCATCTGGTGCTGTAGTAAAGGAGCGGTCACACTACACTTTGCGCTCCATTCAAATGCAACCAAACTTGGGAGACCGGAAACGTCAGCTCATACAAATACATTTTGCACTACACTGAAGAAGGTCGTGAGACTGGTGAAAAAAAAAAAAAATTTTTTTCTTTTGAACAAATTGAAAAAATTAGTGCAGATCTTTTTATTTTATTTTATAATTGATAAAGGCTCATGGATCTTCGCACCCTATATTGGTAGAGCGCAGTGATTCTTTCTTTTTCATCTGAACCAATAAAGAAAAACATCATGCTGACCTCTTGGCTTAATTCAAACGATACACATTTCAAAGCTATGTGTTTTGATATTTGCTGGAAAGTAAGTAGACTGTATTTTATAACATTTTGAATATAATATAATTTATTATTTGTGATTTATTATTTATTAAAACCAGAAGCGACTGCATGTGACATCACATCCTGGTCTGGTGTGATGTTCGAAATAATTTTACGTGCTCAAATGGTAATGTGACAGAGTCTTAAGTTGGAAAGTGCAATAAAACCTCAAAACAAAAGCCTTAGATGTGCACTTTAGAGAGGCATTAGGACCACAGCAAAACTTAAAAGAATCAACAGAGGGCAAGTTCTCCAACAGCGCTCTATTTCCTATTCATGTGGGTGCATTTAAGCTCCCCTCTTCACAGTCTGAAAATGCCCATGTAATCAACACCAGGAAGCTGGATAAGTAAAGCCTGCTCTCTCCCAGGCCTTAGAGATGCAGCAGTGATAGCAACATTATCATTTCAAGCTTGCTTATAGAAAAATGGGGCTGAGAATATGGCACGTAACCCCTTTAAATGTGAATAAGCATCTGATCGCAACTTATTAAGCATCAGAGAGGCTTTGATCTTCTAAGCAAAGCTATAGTGCACTGAGGATCCAGTCTCAAACCCTCTCAGCTACTATAACATGAGTAAGCCATAAAATTCAGCTTCTAAAATCCACCCTCCGAAGTCTATAGAGACTGTGTCATATATCAGGCATTACCAAGTGTTAACGGGCTGCTTGAATGTAGAAATGCACGAGAAATTATATTGATTGACTGCAGTAGTTTAATTCAGTACTGACGTCTAAATGAAGGATCCACATTCTTCTCCAATGCTGTCTCAAACAGAAGATGTATTTAAAGTGGCTGAGCAGGTAATTCAGTTGCACCTCATATAAAGGGATCAAGGTTTGGGTGGTTAGTATGACACAGTTAACCCCTGCTGGTAGATGCCGTAACTACACTATACTGCGTGATAGAAGCATCTTTCTTCATTGATGACTATTCAAAAGTAGCTGTGTATTCTGACAAAATAAAATTTTTGCAAGGAAATATAAATCGCAATTATTTCATTATATTATAGTAAATGTTTTGCCAGTGACTGTTTTGCTCAATGCTGTCAAAGTTGTCAACTAACAACTGCTTCTGGAGCTGAATATGATGTGATTTAAAATCATCTTAGGGGCTTTTCACACCTTGTATTTTGTGTCTATCAGCACTTTTTAAAATTAGTTTTATTATGTAAATATGTAGTGGAATTCAAGCTTGAAGTACCACCGGTTTTCTCCAGGGGCAGCAAGTAAAACTCCAGCTGTATAGGCAATGCACAGCTTATCAAGAGAACAAACCACACTTACCAACAGCAGACAATTCAAGATGAGAACACGTTCTTGCATTCAAACACAGCTCAATGGAACGCAAATCCTAACGCAGAGATCTCAAGAAGTGTTTTTCTAACTTTTAACCCAACACAGCGAGCTAAAAACGGGATGTTTTTGACACGACACAAACAAAATGAATCGCTCCAGAAGCATCTGTCTGATGCAGGTGTACACTGACATGTCCTTAGACTAGCCCTTATAATAAATCTCGGACTGACTGGCAAATTAAATGGCAAAATGGATTACTGTGAACTGTGTTCAATAATATGAAAATAAACATTATATTGGATTCCAAAGCCAATTTTTGTATTGTATTATCTATGCTTTACTCATCTGCAGGGCTGGACTGGGACAAAAAAAAATCGGCACTGGAACTGTTCAGCCTAAGCGGCCCACACGGGATCATTGCTTCATCCTTAATTCACGGGGGTCCAGGCTTTAAAGCTCTTGTTAAATTCTCCTTTGTACTTGCCCTTATGAACATTTACCATAGTTCTTGCATAGTATCCATGGTATTAGTAAGAGCATGGTAATCACAGGTCAAACCATGCTCCTTATTACCAGACTTAATTATGGTTTCTATGGAACTTAAAATTATGAAAAACAATATCCATGTAGAGACTATAAAAAAACCTGACATAAAAATGACATTCTCCTAATATACAATATTTAATATGTATATAATTTATGTAAATGTTTACAATATTTCTGCCAAAACATCGTAATTTCTACAGTTAGTTACTACCTGCAATGCAGTAAGAATGGTGATGTGTTGATTGAAAAGAATGTAATTAATACTGTTTACCTCGTCACTGCGGTTTAGAATATCAGGGGCCAGGCTGTTTAATCTGGTTTCAAAGAGCTTTGCACAGAGCCTTTAAGGTTTTCATATCTTGCGCTGTGTTTACCACAGGACTGTGCGGTGCGAGTGCAGAGCAGGTGAGTCAGCACTGCACAGGAGGGTCAGTCCCGATTGGCTCTTGCGCAGCGGCCAGTAGATGTGTTGCACAGGAGGGCTGGTCCCGATCTGCTCTCATGCTGCGCGGTTTAATCGGGTAGCAGCATTTCATTATACTTTTGGAGTATTTGGTGTTTTCCATGCACAGCTGTAAGTAGCAGTGCTTTATAAATAAGAATGGGGTGACTGACTGGCCCAATGCTCGACCGGCCTACCGGGGAAATGTCTGGTGCACCAGATGGCCAGTCCATCACTGCTTATCTGCCACAATAATGTAATGCATTTTAATGATCTTTATTATAATTTTTTATAATATATATATATATATATATATATATATATATATATATATATATATATATATATATATATATATATATATATATATATATATATATATATATATATATATATATATATACATACACTGGTGGCCAAAAGTTTGGAATAATGTACAGATTTTGCTCTTATGGAAGGAAATTGGTACTTTAATTCACCAAAGTGGCATTCAACTGATCACAATGTATAGTCAGGATATTACTGATGTAAAAAACAGCACCATCTCTATTTCAAAAAAGTCATTTTTGATCAAATCTAGACAGGCCCCATTTCCAGCAACCATCACTCCAACACCATATCCTTGAGTAATCATGCTAAATTGCTCATTTGGTACTAGAAAATCACTTGCCATTATATAAAACACAGTTGAAAGCTATTTGGTTCGTTGAAGCTTAACATCGGCTTTGTGTTTGTTTTTGAGTTGCCACAGTTTGCAATAGACTGGCATGTCTTAAGGTCAATATTAGGTCCAAAATGGCAAAAAGAAACAGCTTTCTCTAGAAACTTGTCAGTCAATCATTGTTTTGAGGAATGAAGGCTAGAAAATGCTTGAAATTGCCAAAAAACTGAAGATTTCATACAAAGGTGTACACTACAGTCTTCAGAGACAAAGGACAACTGGCTCTAACAAGGACAGAAAGAGATGTGGAAGGCCCAGATATACAACTAAACATGAGAAGTACATCAGAGTCTCTAGTTTGAGAAATAGATGCCTCACATGTCCTCAGCTGACAGCTTCATTGAATTCTACCCGCTCAAAACCAGTTTCATTTACAACAGTAAACAGAAGACTCAGATGTGCAGGCCTTATGGGAAGAAGTGCAAAGAAAAAGCCACTTTTGAAACAGAAAAACAAAAAGAAAAGGTTAGAGTGGGCAAAGAAACACAGACATTGGACAACAGATAATCGAAAAAGAGTGTTATGGATCTTAACCCAATTGAGCTTTTGTGGGATCAGCTAGACTGTAAGGTGCGTGAGAAGTGCCCGACAAGACAGCCACATCTATGGCAAGTGCTACAGGAAGTGTGGGGTGAAATGTCACCTGAGTATCTGGACAAACTGACAGCTAGAATGCTAAGGATCTGCAAAGCTGTCATTTCTGCATGTGGAGTTTTTGATGAGAACACTTTGAAGTAGTTTAAGAAGTTCTGAATTTTTTTTTCATGTTTTTAATGTCCTGACTATACATTGTGATCAGTTGAATGCCACTTTGGTGAGTAAAAGTACCAATTTCTTTCCATAAGAGCAAAATCTGTACATTATTCCAAACTTTTGGCTGCCAGTGTATACAGTTGAAGTCAGAAGTTTACATACACCTAAGCCAAATACATATAAATTCAGTTTTTCACAAGTCCTGACATTAAATCGTAGAAATCATTCCCTGTCTTAGGTCAGTTAGGATCACTACTTTATTTTAAGAATGTGAAATGTCAGGATAATAGTAGAGAGAATGATTTATTTCAGCTTTTATTTCTTTCATCACATTCCCAGTGGGTAAGAAGTTTACATACACTTTGTTAGTATTTGATAGCATTGCCTTTAAATTGTTTAACTTGGGTCAAACTTTTTGGGTAGCCTTCTGCAAGTTTCTCACAATAAGTTTCTGGAATTTTGGCCCATTCCTCCAGGTCAGGTTTGTAGGCCTCCTTGCTCGCACATGCTTTTTCAGTTCTGCCCACAAATTTTCTATCGGACTGAGGTCAGGGCTTTGTGATGGCCACTCCAATACCTTGACTTTGTTGTCCTTAAGCCATTTTGACACAACTTTGGAGGTATGCTTGGGGTCATTGTCCATTTGGAAGGCCCATTTGCGACTGAGCTTTAACTTCATAGCTGATGTCTTGAGATGTTGCTTCAATATATCCACATAATTTTCTTTCCTCATGATGCCATCTATTTTGTGAAGTGCACCAGTTTCTCCTGCAGCAAAGCACCCCCACAACACGATGCTGCCACCCCCATGCTTCATGGTTGGGATGGTGTTCTTCGGCTTGCAAGCCTCACCCTTTTTCCTCCAAACATAACGATGGTCCTTATGGCCAAAATGTTCCATTTTTGTTTCATCAGACCAGAGGAAATTTCTCTAAAAATTAAGGTCTTTGTCCCTATGTGGACTTGCAAACTTCATTCTGGCTTTTTTATGGCGGTTTTGGAGCAGTGGCTTCTTCCTTGCTGAGCAGCCTTTCAGGTTATGTCGATATAGGACTCATTTTACTGTGGATTTAGATATTTTTCTACCCGTTTCCTCCAGTATCTTCACAAGGTCCTTTGCTGTTGTTCTGAGATTGATTTGCACTTTTCGCACCAAACTACGTTCATCTCTAGGAGACAGAATGCGTCTCCTTCCTGAGTGGTGTGATGGCTGCGTGGTCCCATGGTGTTTATTCTTGTGTCCTGTTGTTTGTACAGATGAACGTGGTACCTTCAGGCATTTTGAAATTGCTCCCAATGATGAACCAGACTTGTGGAGGTCCACAGTTTTGTTTCTGAGGTCTTGGCTGATTTCTTTTGATTTTCCCATGATGTCAAGCAAAGAGGCACTGAGTTTGAAGGTAGGCCTTAAAATACATCCACAGGTACATCTCCAATTGACTCCAATTAGCCTATCAGAAGCTAAATTAGGCTTGACATCATTTCTGGAATTTTCCAAGCTGCTTAAAGGCACAGTTAACTTAGTGAACTTCTGACCTACTGGAATTGTGATATAGTCAATTAAAAGTGAAACAATCTGTCTGTAAACAATTGTTGGACAAATTACTTGTGTCATGCACAAAGTAGATGTCCTAAACGACTTGCCAAAACTATAGTTTGCTAATATGAAATCTGTGGAGTGGTTAAAAAATGAGTTTTAATGACTTCAACCTAAGTGTATGTAAACTTCTGACTTCAACTGTATATGTATACAGTATATACAGCCGGGAGTCTGTGTCCGTCTCACCACACCTTTATCAGATGTAGAGCCTCAGGCTATTAGCCGATGACTCATGACACATGTGGTAAGGGATGGATGCCTGCACAGAGGCTGAGGAAAATAGAAGGTGTGGAGTAAATAAAGAGAGAGATCAGCAACACGTTTCCATTTTTACCTGGAGAGATGGAGGAGGCAACGAGAATACTCATGCAGAGAGGGGAGATGGAATTCGCTCTCGCCCGAGGGAGCTGCCATTAAATCACTGGGGTGAAATAGGCAGGCGGTCATGCTACTGTTGCTAGGTACACACTTCTCTTGGGCTCATAGGAGCAAAACCTCCTGTTCCTTCTGGCCACTATACTAAAATCCCCGAATGGTGTGAAATCTTTGTCCTGCTGAGACAGAAAACCAGATTGCCATTGAGTTTGTGGTGCTTGCTGTAAGGGAGACATCCCTTTTACTATTGCTCACTTGTGGTTGTTTTTTTTTTTTAAACCATAACTCTAACTATTTAACTTCAGGGCATAACTCATCCTGCACTGTTTGTGTTACAGACATAAATGATACCTTAAATCAGAGGTTTTCAAATTTTACAATGCCAAGATCCCCCAGATATGATGATACCCCTGCAAGGGACCCCCTTTAATACTGTCTTTGTACTAAAACCAAAAGGAATAATTAAAATATTATCTGTAAAGTATTTTGCATTCATTTTACAGTATATCTTTTTTTCTTTTTCTAATCAGCTTATTTTCACTATTAATGTTTGTATTTAAACCAGAAGGGAATTTTTGAAAAAAAATTCAAATGTACTTCTTGTATAGCACTTTCAAAATAAATATTGTTCCAAAGTAGCTTTACTAAGACTTTAAGTAAGCTAAATGTGACAGCTTAAGGTTCATGAACTATTTTTTTTATCACAAACTTATATTTTTTCTCATGGTTAAAAACGATGTTTTATTCTATTGACATCAGCCAGTCACAATTAGTGTCATGATTTCCAACCAGTCTTTAGAAAGCCAAATTAAATAATGTCCAATTTGGTTATGCTAAACATTTTACACTTTATTTTTTTACACTTTACAAAATAAATAAATAAAATATTCAGCTGACCCCCTTGCAACCCACTGACCCCCTTGTCCCCATACCCAGTTAAAAAAACCTTGCCACAAATCATGTTAAAAGTCTTTCAAAACCCCTAACTTTTTGGTTGAGTCAAATTAAAAAATAATAATGATGCCTTACATTTTTGACAATAAATTTAATGTTGAAATAACTTACCATTATAGCAAAGTCAACCTTTAAAAAAAAAAGTAAAAATGATACTGAATTTACTGAAGCTGATGGTTTTTCTTTTCTTTGGAAAAGACTTGGTCTAGATATGTTTTATTTTTATTTTTTTAATGGATCATCATTTTGCTACAACTACGGTTTCTTCAAAGCATTACCAGCAAGGCTGCTACTTAAAGTTCTGCACATAACTCATCCTACATAGTTTGTGAATGGGATGTGAAGGCAAGTTTTGCACCGGTTAAAAAACAAAAAAACAAAAAACAAAATCTAGCTTCTTACTACTTTTCCCCAAAAAGACTAAAATCTCTTTTTAGGATTATCTGCCAGCTACTTAGTGAAATCCCTCAATTTTTTACCTACAATAAGTCACAAGCCTGTTTGAATGTTATTGAGTCCTCAGATGATCTATCTTTGCACAGCATGAAAGAAGAAGAAGAAAAAAAACACTTATAATTACTTAAAAATCACTTAAGATTTATTATTTACCTTGTTGTCTTTGGCAAGTGGCAGGAATGCAATGTGATGGATTTCCAAAGATTGGCAAAAATATTGCTCAAATTTAAAAGGTATGCACAGACACAGACAGCACGTACACAAGTTTTCTGTTGCCTCATTATGGGTGAAAATGGTGTCCTCACTCTCTTTTCTCATTTGCTCTGTGGGTCCCCGGCTGATCCATAATTGAATATACAATAATGAAGTTTGTGAGACATCCACACACCCACAACTGAACTCTCAGGAGGCCTGAAATCTCCTCATCTCTGCTTATTTGCAGGTTGCCAGTCAAACTGCAGCAAACACCTTAGGGATATTATTACTGTCTGCAGCTATAAGCACATAACATAAACACAAACACAAACTAAATGATCTGTTTTACCCTTTAACAACAAATGCTATCAAAAGGTTACATTCAGACACAAACATGCATGAATAACACATTATAAGGCAGACAATTAAAAAAAAAATTATGTAAAAGGCATTTGGCATTATCTGTATAATTACAATTGTTGTAATTTGTGCCTTAAAGCCAACGCAAAACATTTGCAACCCATTCTTGCATCTGTTACGTGAGATGTACAATTAAAACAGTATATTCAATGTTAAAACATTTTGGGCGGGACCAGTGGTGTCGCAGTTGGGCTTTAGCCCCTGATCCTCCCAAGACCAATGGCGAAGCTAGGCCTTCACCTTATCCAATGCTAGCAACGCCCCTGGGTGGGACTTGATTTCATCCATCGTGATTTGATTTGATTGGATTGTGTAAAAAAATCATTAAGATATACAGTAAATAGGGTTAATTTTGTTTTCATGTTGACTTTAAAGCTAATTTAAAATAAGTAAATATATCGGCACTATTTGCCCTCGGTTTCAGTATCATTAAATCATTGCCATCTACAAAATTCCTGAACTATGCCAATAAACCAGCAGCCATCAATCCTCATTAGACTGCCAGCGAGATCAGCTGCAAGTGCCTGATATAGAAAATGATTTTTATGTCATTTCTCTTTGACCTCTGCTGTGGCAGCTGCAAATCTAACTGTGAAATCAAGGGGGGAAAAATTAGAGAATTCAAGAGAGGCTGGAGAAGTTTTGTAGGTTGCCACAGTGGCAGGTCTCTCCGCTGGTGTGATAAAGGGAGATGATGATAACTGTCTGGCTGCTTGTATCGCTCTGAGACTGGCTGCAGCATGGTGCCCTCTGGCTAATTGCCCTTCCCCTGGGCGCTCTGTAATGTCTCTGCTGCGCCCACTCTTTCTCTCTCTTTTTCTCATGCATATACACCAGCATGAAACACACTTACATAAACACTGACACACAACCACTTGTAATAGCACCAGTCTTCAGAGTTCCAGTATAGTGCAGCTTTAAAATTGTTTCAATTTTATCTGAAATGTCCATTGGGGTTTAGAGGTCTGTGTCCACATTGAAAATCTGGGATTTAATTTAAACTTGGAAATAAAAAGAAAGATTATTATGAAACAAAGAAATGTTATTATGTAAAATAATGAAGAAATACTTAAGATTCTGCACTATTGGGTGAGTCACGTGATGTCATGCGAGGTTTGGATGTGTGAACGGCGAGCTCTACAAAGTTTGCTAGTTTTAATACTTTTTGTGTCATAAACCAGTGAGATTTGATATACCCTGTTCCATAACTGTTCTATGAAGACAATGTGTCAAAGAATTCAAAATCCTTGGGCTCTGGAGACATTTAATACACTTACGTGCTCAAGCTGAAGCCACTGAACAACAGGCCTCGGACCAGGGACTCAATTTGGACGGTGCGGTGAAAGAGATTCAGCATCAACTGTCGAACATGTCGGTGATGCTGACGAAGGTCATTGCTGACTTGGAGGATCTTGCTGTAATATGTCGATCGATCACTGTCATGGAGACTAAATTCACTGAGTTGGTTACAACAGTGGCAGATGTTGAGAAATGGATCGTTTATCTGGAGTCATTGGAGAGGGAGTTGCTAATCCGCAAGCGACCAAGGTGGACTTCGAACGTGTTTGGGAAAAGTTGGAAAACCATTAGAATCGTAACCGGCGAAACAACGTCCCAATTGTTGGAATTCCTGAGTGAGTAGAAGGTCAGAATATGGTGGAATTTCTGGATGGGCTCTTTCCTAGTCTGCTCGACATAACAGGCCATAAGCTGGAAATCGAGCGAGCTCACAGGGTTCCGCTGAGGGAGACAGGCCCCGATCAATTCTGGCCAAATTTCTGAGATCATCCGATAAAGACCTTGTGTTACGTGGGGCGAGGAGTACAGGAAGGCTTTCTTGGAAGAACCACAACATTTTCTTGTTTCCAGACGAATTTGACAAGAGAGAAACGTGATCGATTCAAGGAATGCAAGAAACTCTTACATCAACGGATGGTCGCTTTTGCACTGATGTTCCCGGCCAAATTTAGAATAGATGCCAAGGATGGCCGCAAAGTATTTACTTGTCCCCAACAAGCATTGTCCTTCATAAAGTCAATGGAATGACTAAGTCTTTGTGTGGTGCTCGCGTTGCAGCCGAGTGGGCCTGACTCACTGAATATTCACTTGACTGTCCGAAGAAACTGGGCACCTTTTTTGTTTCTTTTTGTGCTGGTTCCGCCTAGCGGCTGGAGTTTGTTTTGTGTAGTAACACTCCTTCAGGACAGTGTTGTGGATGAATCTGCACGTTCTTTGTGCTTATGCCTCCTATTGGCTGGAGTTTGTTTTGTAGAGTATTTTTTGCAGGACATTGGAGGGATTGGTCATCTGCTGCACTCATGTAACAGCCGGCTCACTGAACATTTGTTTGACTGACTGAGGAATCTGAACGGCCTTTTTTTTTTTGTGTGTGTGTGCTGGTTCCGCTAGCGGCTGAAGCTTGTTTTGTGGAGGAACACACCTTCGTGACAGTTATGTGGATGAATCTACATGTTGTGTTTATTCTGCCTATTGGCTGGAGTTTGTTTTATAGATTTTCTTCTGTTATGTAATTCTGTCTCACAAAATTTTTGTAGAAACACCAGACTTGAGCAATCCGACGGCAATGTTGTCACGGGGGCTCTAGTAGGCGTACATGGACTGTTTGAGTTTAGAGGGATGGACGCTGTTTGGCGCTGTCGTGCACGTGGTTAATACGCATGTTTTTCTTTTTTCTGTTTGTTTGGTTCTGGGGGAAGTTCGGGGTTTGATTGTTGCACTTATGTTGGAATGTGGTCTTTATAATTTTGTTTTTGTCACACAACCTATTTTTTCTAATATGTCAAAATGTCAAATGTGCTCATGTGGATTGTCTCTCTCCATGTGGAATGTGAATGGGTTGGGGCACCCCATAAAAAGAAGGAAGGTTGTATGGGATCAAAATCCCATCAAATGTATTGCGGTCATGGGTCCAAAAATAATACGCGTGAATAAAAAAAGAATAAGCGCAGATAAAAAAAGAATAAGCGCAAAAATAAATAAAAAGCGCAGACCAAAATAATTAGCGCAGATCAAAAAATAACAAGCAAGAATCAAAAATATATAAACACATTTAAAATATGCTGCAAAAAAACAACAGAAAATTTAAAGCAAAGTCATCAGAATTGCAAACAAAACAATGTGTTATCTGAGTAGGCCATTATCATAGTCTGTTAATGCATGTATCGAGTCAGCTGATTTTAGTTAGCAGAGTCTTTAGTTTAGGCATTATTTAAGACTTCCTTGTTTGTAGGTTATTGGCTGCATATCTAAAAAAAACAAAAAACAAAAACAAGGCTGGGTTGGTGTGGATGTTTGATGCATGTTTTTACTAGCTGTACCAATGTAATCCCGAGTTCAGAACCCAACTTGATCTGCTTTTCCATATTGCTGAATGTGCCATTATGTTCTGATCCTATGTTGGCATCGTTGGCAGGCTGGATGTAGTTTCTTTTTCCACAATACTGCAGCGAAATCATAAACAAGTGACTAAGCGTCCCCACGTCAGTAAATAGTGCAATAAAGTTGGCTTGATGTTGGACGTTCTTTAATCACAAATAGTCGCAAAATTTAGGGACCTTCTCTAAAGATACAGGCAACATTGGATCATACATATCCAAAACATTTACAAACATTTCCATAACATAGAGTATACAACTTCAGTAACATTTGAAGCAAATGACCTACAGGCATACAACCAACTCCAAAGTGTGCATGTAGGTGTCAGCAATAATGCACACCTTTTAGATTTTTGATATAATAATAATAAAAAAAAGTCCAATTATATGTAAGCATTTCTATATTCATCAGTATTGTAATGGGCCTTGGTGTCGGGATCTGGATTTTATTTAATGGAAAAGTGGATCAAGTTGGGTTCTGAACTCGCGACTACATTGGTACAGCTAGTAAAAACATGCATCAAACATCCACACCAACCCAGCCTTGTTTTTGTTTTTTGTTTTTTTAGATATGCAGCCAATAACCTACAAACAAGGAAGTCTTAAATAATGCCTAAACTAAAGACTCTGCTAACTAAATTCAGCTGACTCGATACATGTATTAACGGACTATAATAATGGCCTACTCAGACAACACATTGTTTCCTAGAGCTGGCAGAAAATACTCAAAACAGACACAAGCAGCGTATCTATCAACCACAAATAATACAATATTGAGCAGCAGCCGTTGGAGTTGCATTGGAGTGACGTCACCTCCCCTCTTCAGATGATTGGCTAGAGGAGGAGCTATTGATCAAAAACTAGTTGACCAATAGGGATGCAAAACGCCCCCTGATTTACATGAAACTCTACTCACAAGTTTTGGAAAAACAAGCGCAGAACTTGGAAACAAAAGCAAATAAAAATACAGCGTAAGCGTACAAAAAAAACAACAACAAAAAAAACAAATGAAAATATGAGCAAAATATTCAGAGCACAAAAAACAGTAATATAACCAAAGAAAACATGATTTTGTTTGCAATTCTGATGACTTTGCTTACATTTTTCTGTTGTTTTTTTTGGAGCATATTTTAAATGTGTTTATATATTTTTGATTCGTGCTTGTTTTTTTTTAAATCTGCGCTAATTATTTTTATCTGCTCTTTTTATTTATTTTTGCGCTTATTATTTTTTTTTATCTGCGCTTATTATTTTTTTTATTAATGCTTATTATTTTGATTCACGCTTATTATTTTTGGATCCGTGACCGCAATACATTTGACGGGATTTTGATCCAATAAGGTTATTTCTTTTCTTAAACGAAAGAAATATGATATAGTGTTTCTTCAAGAAACGCATCTTTCCCTGCAGGAATCTGAAAAATTTGGGAAGATATGGGGTGGACATGTTTTTTTTTAGTGCTGGCTCAAGTAAGAGCAGGGGAGTCATTATGTTGATAAGAATTGATTCAAATGTCTCAAACAGAGTAAAGATAAATTAGGAAGAGTCATTATTCAGGCGCAAAGGTTAATTTTGGCTAATATTTACGCACCTAATGCTGATAATATTGGGAAGAGACTTTAATCTATTGATGGACTCAGTCCTTGATCATAGTGAAGCAAAAGTGTGTAAGCCCACTAGAGCAACATTGACACTTCACAGGATGTGTAAATATCTTGGTCTTACAGATATTTGGAGACTTTTGAACCCATCTGGTAGAGACTATACATTCTTTTCATCAGTCCATAAGATTTATTCTAGAATAGATTTTTTTTTTTTTTTATATATCTAAGTCCCTCATTTCATCTGTTGTGGATTGCTCAACTGGAAACATCTTAGTCGCGGATCATGCCCTGGTGAGTTTAAAGTTGTTGCCACATATGGAGAAAAAGAAATCATGTAGTTGGCACTTAAATGTATCCCTTTTGCAAAATCCTGAATTCCAACAAATGTTAAAGGCTGAAATCAGTGTTTATATGGAGACAAACTGGTCCTCAGTTTACTCCGTGGGCATGGCTTGGGAGGCACTTAAGGCAGTTCTTAGGGGTCGGATCATACAGTATGCATCTTTCATCAAACAACCCAAAGCACGAGAACTCGTGGAGTTGGAAGGGAATATTAAAAGTGCCGAGGCGGAACTGAAGCACTGAATATTGTCTGATGGCCTCAGAGAATTGACCCGATTGAAATACAGATATAACACTATTTTGTCATGGAAGGTGGAGTTTTGGCTATTCAGGGCAAGACAGTCATACTTTGAGTCGGGGGACAAAACAGGGAAGCTTTTGGCTAGATATATAAAGCAGAGAGAGTCTTTTTCTACCATTCCCTCAGTGAAATCTGCTGGTGGTGAAATTTTTACCTCGGCCATTGATATTAATAATGCTTTTAAAGAATTTTATCTAGTTCCACGTCTTCGTCTACTGATGAAAATATTAGAAACTTTGTGGAACCATTAGAACTCCCTAAACTGATGACTGAGCAAAAAAATCTTGATTCTGAGATAACCTTGGAGGAGCTTGATGAGGTAATTAAGGCCTTGCCTACAAGCAAGGCTCCAGGGCTAGATGGCTTTGCTGCTGAGTTTTTTTAGATCTTATGCTATAGAATTGGCTCCACTTTTGCTAGAAAATTTATACGGAATCATGTAAAAATGGAAAGCTTCCTCCAACCATGATGCAAAAGGCGCAAAAAAAACTTGACGCCGAAAAGACATTTGATATGATAGAATGGGATTATCTTTTTAAGATTTTGGAAATGTATGGGTTTGGGGTACATTTATTGGATGGATTAAGTTACTTTGTAGACACCCGGTAGCGGTGGTACAAACAAATGGATTAATTTCAGATTATTTAACTCTGGATAGCGGCACCCGGCAGGGTTGCCCTCTTTCCCCATTATTGTTCTGTCCTGCCCTGGAACCATTAGCAGCCGCGATAAGAAAGGAGGATGATTTTCCAAGGATGATGGCGGGAGGTGTGGTGCAGAAGCTTCTGCTTTACACAGATTACATTTTATTAATCATCTCCGACCCTTCTAGATCTATGCCTTGCCTCCACAGAATTATTAATTCACTTTTCTAAGTTCTCAGGATACAGAGTCAATTGGTCTAAATCCAAAGCTTTGGCTCTGACAGCGTACTGCCCAGTAATGGCTTTTCAGCTCCAGTGACCCCAAAAGAGCATTAAGTATTTGGGCATTTTATTCCAAATCAAATCAAATCAAAACCCTTTATTGTCACTCAACCATATACACAAGTGCAACAGTGGATGAAAGCCTTGGGTGCGGTTCCAATAAACAATGACAATTACAATAAACATCTGATTTACACTTAACACAGTTTACACATCTTGTTACACAACACAATATATACCTAATAATATATCATATACAGTACACACAAAATAAGAAGACTGTATACAATATAAATACACTGTACCCCCCTCCCCCGATGTAATCAGTCTGATTTTGTCTGATTTAGTTAGAGTTAATTTTGACCCCTTAATAAAAAGTTTTTCAAGTGATGTTGGCACGTGGGCTTAATTACATTTATCTATGATTGGGAAGGTTAATGTTATTAAAATGAATTGTATTCCAAAATGTAACTACCTGCTACAATCTCTCCCTGTAGATGTCCCCCTCTCTTATTTCAAGCAATTTGATAGCATAGTGAAGTCCTTCATTTGGAATGGTAAAGGTCCCAGATCACATTTCAATAAGTTACATCGGCCGATTGACAAAGGTGGGCTAGGCCTACCCAAGATTTTGTTTTACTATTATGCATTCGGTCTCAGACATTTGATCTCTCATTGGCCACTTCCACCTGAAAGAGCCCCTCCCTTGTTGTGTATTGAACAGGAAGTTCTTGCCCCTATTTCACGATTGCAAAGCCTTTCTATCAAACTAATCGGAAAAGTTAAGTTACACCCCGTTATCTCGCATTTGCACTCGGTATGGACAAAAGTGTTCAGAGTGTTTAATTCGGATATTATATCATTAAACAATTAATAATACAATTATGTAAAAAGATAGTATCTGGAGCAGATGTATACAAAGTTTCATTTCACCTCAGGGTTAGTGCTTCTTCCCTCTCTTACTGTACTCTCAGCAGGGGCATAAAAATGTCCTCCCGCAAGACGAGCAAAGTAGCTATGGAAATCACTTTGGTGGTGGTGCGGGAAGCGGATTTCCGAAACGTTGGCTTGCAAGTCGCTATGGATGTTTTCACATTTGAGTCTTCTTTAAATCTGTGAAAAATTTATTTTTCCGCCGATCTGGCTTTTTCAAGTGCAGGATAATCACCTCAGGTGAGTCCTGTCCCGTCTTTCACCGGACCATGTTGACACGTTAATTTTGCTCATTAAAAATGTATACACTGAGTAAGTAGCCTTGAAAATGATTATTTTAGGCAAGGTATGGCAATGTTTTTAAAAATTATTATTATTTTTACCCTGCAGTTCAAGAAGGCTCTTTTCAACGATGTGCCGGCTGCTTAACTGGTTACATTATCTTTTATTCTGTGTGCAAATCATGATTAAAACAATACATTTGGTTTAATGTACAATTCTCACAGGCCTATTTTTTCTATCCTAGCTATTTTTTTTTTTTTTTTACATCATAATTGTTATTGTTTAACATTATTTACCGAACAGCTGTCAAATTAGATCATAGGCTAAATAAGTGCATTTTGTGTGAAATACATGCATTTTTTCTTGTAGATTTAGCTTTTGCTATTTTCAACAATGCCCTGACTGTTTAAATATGTTAAGTAAATTTTACATGGTGAATTCCAATTAGAAAAGGCTATTAGGGTTGCTCTATTGGTCCTGCACTATTCATTAAATTGTTTTCAGTAAATATGCCTGTATTTGCTTTCGCTAACATTGATTCATTGAAGGCATGTCATGTTCAATATTGAATGCAAGGCAAGCACGTCGTAGATAAATGCCCCTTTTCATCTGAATTTAGTGTCTGATTTGGCTGTTGGAATAGATTAAGTATTTTAAATGGGTCACATAAACACAATGTTTTAATGTACTTTGTAGACAATATACTTTTTAGACTAGTCAATTAGTTGACATTAAGTGAAATTAGTCATCCAGAACATCTCTAGTTGGAAGCTAGGCTCTTTGGAACTTTTTCAAATCATGTCAGGTTAACATGGATCATTAGGTTTTGCACAAACAAACAGCATGCTGTCAATAAAGCAAAAGGCAGACATAAAACATATAATTATAATTTTTTAAGTTATGCTAATTTGTCAAACTCAACTTTTGATTCATATTGTTTCATACATGAAAGAATTACAGCTCGCAAAGTGTTCTCACTGACTTAAAAAATGTCTTTCAGAGGAAATCTAGGCAGAATCTTTGGAAAATCAAATCCCATATTAAATCGACAGTATGTGGTCATACCCATCAAGTGCCCACCAGTTTGTTTTCAATTGAATGTGCTTGGATCCAATCTGCAAAAACTTAGGTGGAGCCCCAATGAAATAACAAACTGCCAGAACACGGCTAATTTGGTCTGATTGCATTTTGCTTTCATCGAGTGCATTTTGCAAAGGCATTCAAACACAAACACATTAAGGAACAAACCTCTCGCATATTTCGAGCAAACATTCCCCCAGTGCCAGGCCCATAATTATCATCAATCAAAGATTAAAATTGGCCATCTAATCTGGACAACCATTAGTTTTGCGGCATAATCCTGGCATATGATTGACTGTTGTTTACTACAATTCAGTTGTTTTTTGTTTGATCAATCAGCAATTGGGCTTTCAACCAGACAAGGTCCCCACTCGGCTAATGATACATTACAAACCCCATTTACGGTATTTAAGTCTGTCACATTGGCTCAGGCTAAAGAATAAAGAGACACAATTATCAGGTTGGTTGTGGAGGACGGACTTGAGAGCTGATAAAAATTAATAATGATCCTTGATGGGTGGAAGTCATTGATTTTTCCCCCAGCTCATTTCACTTTTGCCAGGAGGAGATCGCCACTTGGTACTCGCATATCTAGTCCGACAAATTTCAATAATTAATCTTCAGATTACTGGATGTACTGTTGTATTTTTTTCTCCCCACCACAATGGGTTTACCCAGCTTGACTTGGGTACATGAACAAAATCCATAAATTCAGTATGAAATGGCATTCACAAACCATTTTACTTCTCTAATGTGATGTGTTTCCTCGTGAAATGAGTTGTTGAACACACACACAAAAAAAGGTCGCATAAAAAGTCTTGATGATGTCAGCCAAAAAGAAAACACATTTCAGTGCAGTAGCAAAGTTATACCTTTTTTAATCAAGATAATGAAAGCATTTTTTTCTTTGAAATAAAATACAGATGAATCACTCACAAAAAGTCCAAGAATGCGCATTAAGAAATTAAATAGGGTACATTTTTGTATTAACAAATTTCATGATGACAAATTCAGAGAGCAAAAGGCTCAGGCTGGGTCCACACAAATCAGTTTACGTTTGAAGCCTCCATTTTCAGTTTCCTATTGTCATAGTTTTCCAAAGTATGCAGTAATGTAGAGCGTTTTCAAAAAGACTCAGCTTTCGACAGTGGAAACCGCTCTTCTAGTGTGAATGAGAGGCATAAACATAGCGAAATCTATGCATTTCAAATGAAAACTTAATAGTGTGGACGTGGCCTCATAATCACCCATGACGTGCAGTTTAGTGTGAATGGTTTAACAAGCATTACATTCCATGGTCAATTACCAGTACGTAACCCTAGTCTCCAGTGTAAATTATCTACACCAGAGCCAAAACAGACTTGGAAGATTGTTTACTTTAGCCTGGTACAATTTCAACCAGCAACAGAATTCACATTTGACATCCGAATCTTGTCATCAGCTACTGGCGGTCCGGTGGCACTCCAATCAGTAGTTGCATAGTCTCCTGCTCTTCCTAAAAAGTTGAGAGTTTAATACTTTTGCCTTCTCTCCACCTCAGAGTCCCAGGAATGGGATTCTTTAATTTGAGCCCAGTATGAAGTGATCACGGGACTCAGTAAGCCTGTCACTGCTCTTTCTCCTTCTCCACACCAGGTCTGTAATTGAATTCCTCTTAACAGCGGGTGCAGGGTTGTGTTAATGTGATGTGTGCTGTGAGCTGAAGTACACTGGAGTGTGTAAGATGTGTTATGGAAGAGCACAGAACTGACACCGCATGACGGATACTGAGGAGAAGAGAATATGGTCTGCTTTTTCAGTGGGATACAAATTCATAGATAACTGGTACAGAATGATTGCAGATAATTAACTTCACAGGAGGATGCCGTGTTTTTGCATGTATTTTGATGCAAAAGCTAGAATAGAAAAATATTCTTCTATCTAACTCTCTTGATTTTTATGCACTGCCTCTCCAAGTCTCATGAGCATGGTGCTGTAGAGCAGTTGTTCTCAACTGAAGGGTAGCAGCAAGGAAAAATAAGCTAAATGCAAACAATAAAATGCATTTAAGATAGCAAAACCAATAGGCTCAGCAACTTTTAAAAGGGAGTTGAAAATGCTTCACATATCTTTTGTTATTCACATCAATGGTCATGCATCCAATCAAACTCTATTTTGGTGGAAATTCATAACACTTCGCAATTCGTCACTTGGTAGTCCATGTCGACTTTTCAAATCAAGATGATGCCAACTTGGGCAGCTTGCATGACACATCTCATTCCCAAAAACCATAAACAAAACTATGCAAAGTAAAAGATAATACTAGCCAGACTGCATTATACTGTACATTGGGTTATGGTTTTGGTATTGTGTTGGATCGCCAGTTTATGTCCAATTTAAAATCTGGTTCCTTAAGCAAAACCAGTTCAAAACCACAGCAACCGACCTACATGGATTTGCTTTACTTTCTAACTATCCAAATCCTATCATCAACAATTGCCAAACTTGTCGCACTCTAGGCCAATCATTAGAAGTTGAATTCTGTCTCATTCTAGAGGAAAAACACCATTACACAATATCCAGCAATATAGTGTTATGTAATATATTAAGACCACAATGGACATTTCCAAGTCATACCAACAAAAATAAGTTTGTTCGGCAAGCAGGCAGCTTTTGCCTTGAATGAGATGTTAATTTGTGAAGTAGTTACAGTGTACAAATAGACTGACAACACCATAGTAATCGTCCCATCTGTGAGGTGACATACAGGAAGCAAGCAGTAAAACCAGATTGTGGATAAAGATGGCACGCACCATGGTGCCAGCCTACAAAGTGACTGTATTTATGGAACATTTGTCAGATATTCCTACACATTCCTCCCTGCTCAGAGAGTGCAAGATCCAAGATAAGAAAACGCGAGCATACTGCTGCATGTTGGGTCCGTCTTAAAATAAGTATGCATGATTAATCTGGAGATCTTCTTGGCGATAATGCGATTCATCTGAATTTTTGAATTGGCTGTATTTACATACAATTTAAATCTGTGGTCATAAATCTGGTTTGAGGGACAAATAAGTATTATAGCTAGTGATTTTTTTTAACAAGTGTCATTCATAATTCTTTTATAATATTATGAGACAACTGTGTTTACCATAACAGAGTGGAAGATGAAAGATATCCGTGTCAGAAAAAAAAAAAAAAAAAAAAAATGAAAATCTTAAGCTTTAAAGGCATAGTTTGACCCAAAATTAAAATGGTCATTATTTACCTTCATGTTATTTGAAAACGGTATGAATATTAGTCTCAGTCATCATTCACTTGCATTGTATGGAAAAAGGATACAAAGAAAAACATTTTAAATTAAATATTTATGCATTTCAATTTTATGAAAAATTTTAAAAATAATACTAATGAGGAGAATGAACCCTTAAAACTTAGTAAAAAAATATGATAACTTTTAAACAAGACAGTTAGGTAAATGGCAAAGCAACTACATTTGCTTTGACATTGAGCTAATTTTAAACTTAGCAAAGTTAAGCATATTTAAATTCATTGTTTGCAATGAATAAAATGTATTGCATTATTTCACACAGACATTGAACAACATAAGAGTGAATAAATGATACAGAATTTTTGGGTGAACTGTCCCTTTAATAGCTGAGGTAGAATTTTTTTTTATTGGAGGTTTAATATGTGTCTTATGTTGTGGGATATTCAGAAAATGAATTAAAAATTGTAAAATAAATAATTAAATGCATTCCAGAGCCCATTTACTTTTTACTTAAAAAGTTAATGCACTAACTTTGGCAGCCCAAGTAATAAACAACAGAAATGGTCTCTACTAGAATGCTGAGGAAACAAACTAAAAGGTGGAAATCTTCTGGTAAATAGCTCACAAGAATTATCCATTTGATTAAATATCCAACCTAGGAGCCTGAACAGTTTTCAGTTAATTTTCTTCATTAAAGCTTCTTGCATTTCATCATGTATACAGATGTTAATAACTGAGATTAATTTAGTACTTCTTGTCTAATGAGAAGGCGGAGGTGAATTGCACCAACAACATCTGCTGTACCTGTTTGGAGACCGGTGTGAGGCTATTCCTCTCAGGCAGTCAGTAGGGATGCCCGAGACTGAAATAACTTGATTAATGTGTGGCAATACTGTTCGCCAAAGCCCACTGGCTATGAAGTATTCAAAACAAACAGCATTTCTTTTTGTTTCCCTCCTCTAGCTTGAAAGACTTGGCTTTGTGCAGAGACCGGCTGGCGTTGGCTTTTACTCATCTCATTTGCACATGCATTGATAGATGATTTTCACTGTTATTGAGTTGTTTTATGCTCCAAAGGCCAGCTTAGCTTGTTATAAGCATTTATTAGCTCAGGCATAAAACTGCTATCGATAGTCTTACCACGTTGTGTGAGTTTTAATTGGTATCGGATATCATTTTTTCTCAGAAATGACTCAAAAGATAATCTATGGGCATTTTGCCCTGCCGCCATTTTAAAGCAGTTATTTTACATTTGAGCGGCTAATGCGCACACTCTGATAGAGATGGATGTTCGGAGGATATTCTGTCCTCTTCAGGGGGAGAGCATGCGACGTAGTTCAGAAAAAGGCTTAATTTCAAACGACTTCACTGAAGTGGGACTTGGCAGCTTTTAATTAACAAGGTTTGCCCTGGGAAAGCGGAAGATAACGTACTACTCAAACTCCGCGCAAAGCACACAGAAAGATGGATGGAGAGAGTAGTGTTCCGTTCACATTAATTAAATGGCTGGCCGACCCAGCTTTACTAAAATAGTGAGATGCAGAGGAAGGAGGTCAAAAGGGAGGGAATACAGTCCTTCAGAGCAAGCAGAAAGGGATGGTTTATGCATACATATTGGCACAAAAACAGTTGTTCACTTTGCATACTGTAGGTCTTAGATCATAGTTGCATTGAAATTGAAAACATTTAATTTCACACAGTCTGTGTTTGGAAGTGACAGCCATATTCAATAACAAGTGTGACTCTTGAATATCTGTATGAATGAGTAACCAACGTCAGTCCCCTTTTTCTATAGAGTACCTGCCACTTATTCAGCCATCTTGGTTCCGGAAATGTTTTTCCCAATCATTTTTTTTTCCATAGGGATTTCATAAAAGTCTTCTTAAAAGGGTTGTAAGCCATGAACCAAAGCAACCAGCTCCAAGGTGAATCACAAGAGTACAAGCTTTGATTTGAAACAAATATGTTTTTGAAAATCGGACAAAAGATGAAGGTACAAGACAATTAACACCTTTAATGAGGGAATGAGTGAAGCATTGTGAATGGCGGAATTGCATTAAAAACATCATGGTTACTTTCGTAACCTCCATTCCCTGATGGAGGGAATGAGACGTTGTGTCGAAGTAGTGACACTAGGGGTCACTCTTGGGAGCCCCAAACACCTCTGATCTTTTTTTAAAAGGCCAATGAGAATTGGCGAGTGGAATTTGCATGCCACTCCCCCGGACATACGGGTATAAAAGGAGCTGGTATGCAACAACTCATTCAGGTTTTGTGCTGAGGAGCTGAGATAAAGTCTTGGCCATTTCAGCAGGTAGTTCAGCGTTGTGGAGGTTATGAAAGTAACCATGATATTCCCTATCTGTCACTCACTCGACGTGTGTCGATGTAGTGACACTAGGGGTCCTTATACAAAACTCCACAACTAACTGAACTGTGTTACGTGAAGTGGCGGTGTGTGACGGGCAGACTGCTGTTTACCTCGTAGCCAGCGCACCAGGCCGTCACGTAACCTCCCCCAACGTTCTTTATGAGAGTCGAACAGTCCTTCAGGAACAAGTCGACTGCCCAACGAATAGGTGGACAGGCTAGCCCAGCCGAGGCCTCTTTTCCTTCTTTTTTCTCCCCAAAAAGAGTGGAATTTGTTAACTGACTGGGAGCCCACAGTGTCTACATTGGGGGGGTGTCACTCCCAAGGGGAAGACACCGCGGAGACCACACCCCGCCCAAAAAGGGGGGGGTATTTTGAGTGGAAATACGTCACATGGTCTTTACCGAGCCTTGTCGGAAGTATGTCATGTGGAGAGGTCCCAGGGTAGGTCCTACCCAAAGGGGGAGGAGTTTCTACAAAGGATGGCGACCAGGGGCAGAGGAGCCCCTGCCCAAGGAAGACGCAGTTTACTGACAGGGAAACGATTTTGCGGAAAATATCACATGGGGTTGCCTTCGGGAACCAGCGCATGCGGAGCACCTATCTCAGTACAGGGCCTCATTAGCACACTTACTGAGCCGGCAGTGAGTTTCTACGCAACCTCGACTGCCACAGTGCTAAGGAGGAAAGTCACCCAGGGATCACAGTCTGTGAACACTACTGGGAGTCAAGATCGCACGTCTTCCCCTCAAGGGATGGGAAAGGCACTATGCACAAGCGGTACTCCCGGCCAGTTGTCCCGGAACTTACCTGCTCGTGCCTGCCACTACTCGGGACGAGACCGGCTCAACCCGGAGATTGTAGAACCTCGCAAAGGTGTTGGGTGCTGGCCAGCCCGCTGCTCTGCAGATGTCTGCCAAAGAGGCGCCACTGGCCAGGGCCCAGGAGGCCGCCACACTCCTGGTAGAGTGGGCTCATAACCCCACAGGGGGTGGCACGTCCTGAGCCTGATATGCCATCATGATGGCGTCAATGACCCAGTGGGTGATCCTCTGTTTGGAGACAGCGCTTCCTTTCCGCTGTCCACCAAAGCAGACAAAGAGCTGCTCGGAGCTTCTAAAGCTGTGCGTGCGATCCAAATAGATGCATAAAGCTCACACCGAACACAGCAATGCCAAGGCTGGGTCTGCCTCCTTCTGGGGCAGAGCTTGCCGGTTCACCACCTGATCCCTAAAAGGGGTCATGGGAACCTTGGGCACATAACCCAGTCAGGGTCTCAGGATCACTTGAGAGTAACCCAGACCGAACTCCAGGCACGATTCGCTGACAGAGAATGCTTGCAGGTCCCCTAGCCTCTTGATGGAAGTGAGAGCAGTCAGGAGGGCAGTCTTCAAAGAGAGTGCCTTAAGCTCAGCTGACTCCAAGGGCTCAAAGGGAGCTCCCCGTAGACCCTGAAGGACTACAGAGAGATCCCACAGGGGGACAAGGCGCAGTCTAGAGGGGTTCAACCTCCTAGCACCTCTCAGGAACCTGATGATCAAGTCGTGCTTCCCCAAGTACTTACCATCTACCGCATTGTGATGAGCCGAAATAGCGGCTACATACACCTTCAAGGTGGAGGGGGACAGCCGCCCCTCCTACCTCTCCTGCAGGAAGGAAAGCACCGATCCGACTGCGCATCTCTGGGGGTCTTCGCGTCGGGAAGAACAAAAACTTAGCAAACAGACCCCACTTCAAGGCATACAGGTGCCTCGTAGAGGGAGCCCTAGCCTGAGTGATCATGTCTACCACCGCGGGCAGTAGGCCACTTAAGTCCTCCGCATCCTGTCGCGAGGAGCGTGAGATCCGAAAACCATGTCTGGGTGGGCCAGTAGGGTGCTATTAGGATGACTTGCTCCCCGTCCTCCCTGACCTTGCACAGGGTCTGTGCAAGTAAGCTCACTGGGGAAAACGCATACTTGCGTAGTCCAGGGGGCCAGCTGTGTGCCAACGCGTCTATACCGAGAGGTGCCTCAGTCAGGGTGTACCAAAGCGGGCAGTGGGAGGATTCCCGGGAAGCAAACAGGTCTACCTCTAAAGAGCTTGCTCTTTTCCCAGTTGACCCGAAGCCCCAGTCGGCTGAGGTGCTGAAGCACGCGGTCCCTGTGTGCACGGATGAATTCAGCTCAATGAATAGAACCGCTCGGCTCCGAAGAGAAAATCTGAATGAGTGGTTGCATACCAGCTCCTTTTATACCCGTATGTCCGGGGGAGTGGCATGCAAATTCCACTCGCCAAGTCTCATTGGCCTTTTAAAAAAAGATCAGAGGTGTTTGGGGCTCCCAAGAGTGACCCCTAGTGTCACTACATCAACACAACATCGAGTGAGTGACAGATAGGGAACCCGGAATATTCCTTTAAGAAAGTAGCAAGGTAGTATATAATAGGGCCCATTTGGATTTCATGTTGACTTAAAGCAATGGAATATATAAAACTATTGATTTTACATGGTTGATTATAAGTATAGAAAGAATATATTTTAAGTTTATTGCAAACATTCAGATATATTAAAAAATATGGGTAGTTCAAGAGTGTATATAGAGACCGACTCAATTGCGTCCAGTACCGGCTCTCCCTATACACAGTGATGGACAAAAATACATGTAAATGTATTTAAAATAAAATGCAAAATACCTCAGTTTAAATGTGTCATAATAAAATACCAAATATTATGTGGAAAAGTTTTTATCAAAATAAAATACAGTATTTTGTATCTTGAAAATACACAAAATACATGTAAAATTGGCCATTGGATTAAGTATCACTATTAGGCTGAAATCTATCTGGACCTATTCTGAATGCAAAGAACATTTCGGTGTAAATAGGCCAGTCATGATTATTAAATAACCATCTGATCGCAGTTATTTGATCTAACAGTGGTTATTAGAAACAACCGTGATTATTGGGCATTCTAATTCCAATCACATTATATTAAGGGATTTTAAGTGAATATACTGTATAAATGCCATGAATGGCGTATTTGTGTGTCATTCAGTTGAACTCCGAGTCCGAGAGCCGCATGGCGGATGTCAACCAGCTCCTGTCTGGAAGAGCGCGTGAAGAGCTTCTCAAGTACTCTGAATCAGAAACACAAGCGGGTGTCAGAAACACAAACTCTCGTGAAAATAGAAACGATCAAGGATAAACGTGAAATATTTTACTATTGCATAATATATATATATATATATATACAGGTGCATCTCAATAAATTAGAATGTCGTGGAAAAGTTCATTTATTTCAGTAATTCAACTCAAATTGTGAAACTCGTGTATTAAATAAATTCAATGCACACAGACTGAAGTAGTTTAAGTCTTTGGTTCTTTTAATTGTGATGATTTTGGCTCACATTTAACAAAAACCCACCAATTCACTATCTCAAAAAATTAGAATACATCATAGGACCAATAATAATAATAAAAAAAAAAAACATTTTTAGTGAATTGTTGGCCTTCTGGAAAGTATGTTCATTTACTGTATATGTACTCAATTCTTGGTAGGGGCTCCTTTTGCTTTAATTACTGCCTCAATTCGGCGTGGCATGGAGGTGATCAGTTTGTGGCACTGCTGAGGTGGGATGGAAGCCCAGGTTTCTTTGACAGTGGCCTTCAGCTCATCTGCATTTTTTGGTCTCTTGTTTCTCATTTTCCTCTTGACAATACCCCATAGATTCTCTATGGGGTTCAGGTCTGGTGAGTTTGCTGGCCAGTCAAGCACACCAACACCATGGTCATTTAACCAACTTTTGGTGCTTTTGGCAGTGTGGGCAGGTGCCAAATCCTGCTGGAAAATGAAATCAGCATCTTTAAAAAGCTGGTCAGCAGAAGGAAGCATATGAAGTGCTCCAAAATGTCTTGGTAAACGGGTGCAGTGACTTTGGTTTTCAAAAAACACAATGGACCAACACCAGCAGATGACATTGCACACCAAATCATCACAGACTGTGGAAACTTAACACTGGACTTCAAGCAACTTGGGCTATGAGCTTCTCCACCCTTCCTCCAGACTCTAGGACCTTGGTTTCCAAATGAAATACAAAACTTGCTCTCATCTGAAAAGAGGACTTTGGACCACTGGGCAACAGTCCAGTTCTTCTTCTCCTTAGCCCAGGTAAGACGCCTCTGACGTTGTCTGTGGTTCAGGAGTGGCTTAACAAGAGGAATACAACAACTGTAGCCAAATTCCTTGACATGTCTGTGTGTGGTGGCTCTTGATGCCTTGACCCCAGCCTCAGTCCATTCCTTGTGAAGTTCACCCAAATTCTTGAATCGATTTTGCTTGACAATCATAAGGCTGCGGTTCTCTTGGTTGGTTGTGCATCTTTTTCTTCCACACTTTTTCCTTCCACTCAACTTTCTGTTAACATGCTTGGATACAGCACTCTGTGAACAGCCAGCTTCTTTGGCAATGAATGTTTGTGGCTCACCCTCCTTGTGAAGGGTGTCAATGATTGTCTTCTTGACAACTGTCAGATCAGCAGTCTTCCCCATGATTGTGTAGCCTAGTGAACCAAACTGAGAGACCATTTTGAAGGCTCAGGAAACCTTTGCAGGTGTTTTGAGTTGATTAGCTGATTGGCATGTCAAAATATTCTAATTTTTTGAGGTAGTGAATTGGTGGGTTTTTGTTAAATGTGAGCCAAAATCATCACAATTAAAAGAACCAAAGACTTAAACTACTTCAGTCTGTGTGCATTGAATTTATTTAATACACAAGTTTCACAATTTGAGTTGAATTACTGAAATAAATGAACTTTTCCACGACATTCTAATTTATTGAGATGCACCTGTATATATAATATATATATATATATATATATATATATATATATATATATATATATATATATATATATTATATATATTTATATATATTATATATATTTATATATATATATATATATATAATGTAAAATATATGAGTTAAAAAAACAACAATGTAAATGTATAATTGACCAAAACTAAAGTTGACCAAAAATAGAGACTATTTATAAATAGTATTTAGAAATATTTTGATTTTTAAAACATTATTTCTCATGTCATTCATAAGTTTTTATAGCCTTAAATGGAAATCACATATCCCTATCTTATTATTTGATTTTTATGTTTCTCTTAAATGTGTAAAAAATGACTCAAGCTGTATGAAGCACACATGCAGAAAAAGCACACCTTAAGAAATATGACAATTATATGACAATTAATCATGAAAACGCTTAAAGAGACAATTAAGCGTCATAGCCCTAAAACAGACAATTAATCGTCATAATCGCAAATATTTGTTTGACAATAAATTGTCAGTCAAATATCATAATCGTGACAGCCCTAGATGTACAACTGCTTAGAAACTTTTGTTTTCATTTTACCTACCTCTTCAACCAATTAAAAACAATTATATATAAACAGGTACATGATTACAAACTTACTTAGTGCAAAATGCCAAATAGCAGCCATTTCTATACTTATTTCTGTCCAGGTTACACTGCAGTCTGCTATTACTTGTGGTGAACCCTATTAAATAAATCATGTGTACAACAGTGGGAACTTTTTTGCTATCTAGCAAGGAGTAATGCTTTACACACTTGACTAGCTAGTAAATACACAAGCAGTTGCTAACACCAACAACCGATTAGCTAGCATGACTGACTATCTTGCGCTAATGTCCAGTACTAGTGCTAACACTATTTCCACTTGCCAGTGCTTTTTCATTCCTTCATGCTAACTGAAAGCAAATCTGAATGATGTTCCATTTTAGCTTGCTAGCTAGCGATCTAGCTAATGATAGCTAGTGAACTAGCTGGCTGCTGACTAGTTTTGATTTCCTCACTGTTGACACGCATTGCGTTGGCTGGCGAGAAACATCATAGTTACCTTTATATTTTTATGGAAATTAAATAACAGTTGCCAGCAATTATTATGCATTTTGCAACAAGTAGAATCAACCATCACATCCTCACCTTATCTTATGCTGCATTCCATTCAACTCGGAAACTTTCAACACGTGCCCTTCAAGTGGAGTCAGAAATATCGTAATTACGAGTTCAGAGCACATGAATGACCCCGCAGAGTCATATTAACGAGTGGGAAACTCAGAATTCTAGATGATACATGAGTTTCCGAGTTGGGACGTTGGAAGTTAGCATGTCGACATGTAAGATGATGAAAAGCAACGATTTTGCAAAATTATTTCAACTTCTGTAATTTATTTCAATAATATTAATTTGATATAGTGTATATGACAGTCAACTAATGACTCAACCTTCACGGTTTGTTTTAAGCAAATTAATTAATTAGACTTTGAGGTACGAGCGTCCTAGGTGCACTTGAAGGCAGAATCTGATTTCGAGATGCAGGTGCATGACATCACACAAACATGTTGGCACCAGGGGAAATATACAAATTAAGTGATAAACATTCACTTTTATTAAATAACATAGATAAATGAGTCAAAGTTCCTACATTACATGAAATTAAAACTTGTTTAACAAACAGGTGTATAAAACATAGTATATTATACTCTCTTTTGATAACCGTACACCTGCAGCACAAATGCTAGCATTGCAGCATTGTTTATAAGTTGGGTTGATAGGAAACGTCTCTGGTGACAGTCGAAGAGCTGCAAAGCTAACGGCAGCATTGCAGTTTTGTTTCTTTACACGTCATCTTCTGAGCATCTGGCATTGGAATGCCTTTATGGTCAGAGATCAGAGATATCATGTAGGAATATCCCACATCCGAGTTGAATGGAATGCAGCATGACTCCATATTTCCTTGCAAGATTGCAGAAAATTTGCTCACCCAATTCTAGATGGAGCCTTTCTCTCTGACATATGCAGCTCGCGTGCATGAAAATTGGGGTTGGGGGGCATGCCTGAACTAGTTGATATAGGAAATCAGCAGCCTAATAAAGAGGTTGACTGGCATAAAGTATTTTAAGTATTTAAGTATAACAAATATCAAACTTAAATGTATTTAAATACAAATTACATATGATTTTTTTCAAAGATTTTAAAATACAAAGTTCAAAAAAGTATTTTGTATTTCAAACACGTTTTTTAAATACATGCATCCGAAATACTGCCCATCCCTGCCTATACGCATTTTATGCAGTCTGTGTAGGGCATCAACTCCCTAGGGGGCACCATCTTACCTTGGGGGGGGGGGCACTAGAAACTCCACCAGCTGCCCTTCCTCACACATTATTCTTTAATCAAAGAACCGACAGCAGTGGCGAAACACAGACGATTGCCTCGCAGCTCACACCACGTCAGATTATCACCTTGCGCACCGTAGCTGGTCATATGATCTCAACATGCTGGTGCTCATGAATGTGAGCCTAGCACCATAATATGTAGAATAAAACAGCTTTTTCTCAAAGACTGATATGACTAGACTCTTTATCTCATGTTAGTGTACATAGTTTTTTAAAAAAAGAAGAGAAATACTGTTCTACTAGTATTATTACTTTCTGTTTGAAAGTTCAGCAATTAGCAAAAAATTACAGCGTTCACCTTTAAGGGAGTCACTTCAGTTCATAACTGTACCGTGTGTGAAAATAAACTTATTTAGTGCTAGGGAACTTGCAGCCAAATTTTTCTGCTATGCAAATGTGTATTGACAATATGGTCCCATGGAAGATGGGCTTGTGAAATGTCAAATTGAGATATAGAAGCTCCGTTTGTGTAAATTAGAGTAGTGATAGACAGATCCTCCCAAGAGACAAGCCAGGTCATCAAGTCCAGTAGTAACGTGACTCCTATAGCAGAGGAATTGATTGAGTGGCCTGCCAAGGTCTCTTGCCCTGGAAATTTGCAAGCCAATCAATCAATTAAAGATCTCTTGGGGTCGACAGGCCTCAATTTGAAAGTGTGTATACTTGTGCTCTGCTCAGAGCAGTGGGGTCAATGCTCTTTTCAGCACTGTTGAAAAATAGATTTATATGGGATAGCTTCCTTTATTTCTGGCTGCACAATAGGAATTACTTAAATGGCCCCTGTAGCTACCAGGGGCAGATGTGGTTGCATGCTTTCTGGCAATATGAAATGGCAAGAGTGAATTAGTTACATATGTCTTCTCTTTTCCTGCCTTTGTCCATCTTACACTCTCTTAATAGCATGATGGCCTTTCAGCATGAGGGCATAATTAAACTGGCACGACAGCATGGCATGCTGTGCGGAACCAGCCTGTGTTGTTAGGCATGTATTAGTACTCTAGAAGGAGGCCAAAAAAATTATCTGTGGGGCACGAATGTCCCTTTTTCAAGGGAAGTCAGTCCACTCGGTGTCCATCTTTGGAATGCTTCTGGGCAATCTGGGCACCTATTTACCTATGTAAACAAGTGGCATGAAAGTGCAGCTCCTATCTACTAGAATGGGAAAAGACTGAAATCTCCATGATGGTTGTTGAAGATTACGATCAAAGAATACATTTCAACTCAGTAGTAAAATCTGTCAACAATGGTATCATTAACTGAGGTTCTTTTGCTCAGATCACGCTAAAAAAAACGCTATTTTTCAGGCTGGTTCAGCTAATGCACATGCGGATTATCGAGCTGATTGACAGGAGATCTCTCTATCTAAAAGCCGATTGGCTCTTTTACCTGTGAGGTGGGACTTCCTTTTCAACATCCGTTGGCCGTTGGACATTCCAGTTCTCCCATTCATTTAAATAGAAGTGATCCGTCTTTGGAGACACATTCTGACAAAATTTTAACAATAATACTCCTTTGCTTTGTTACAAAACCTAGTGAGCTGCCTACCTAGACACTATTTTAATGTATTAGGCCTAACGCTCCAGATACAAAGACTGTTCCTAAAGGTACAATAGGTCACAAAATTATGCTGTCCACACTAATCCATTATCTTTGAAAGTTTCCTTACATCATTGTTCTTCAAAGTATGTGGTTATGGAGAGCATTTTTGAAAGTCTTTGTTTTTGGTTGAGGTACACTATATTGCCAAAAGTATTCGCTCACCCATCCAAATAATTGAATTCAGGTGTTCCAATCACTTCCATGGCCACAGGTGCATAAAATGAATCACCTAGGCATGCAGACTGCTTCTACAAACATTTGTGAAAGAATGGGCTGCTCTCAGGAGCTCAGTGAATTCCAGCGTGGTACTGTGATAGGATGCCACCTGTGCAACAAGTCCAGTCGTGAAATTTCCTCGCTACTAAATATTCCACAGTCAACTGTCAGTGGTATCATAACAAAGTGGAAGCAATTGGGAATGACAGCAACTCAGCCACGAAGTGGTAGGCCACGTAAATGACAGAGCGGGGTCAGCGGATGCTGAGGCGCATAGTGCGCAGAGGTCGCCAACTTTCTGCAGAGTCAATCGCTACAGACCTCCAAAGTTCATGTGGCCTTCAGATTAGCTCAAGAACAGTGTGTAGAGAGCTTCATGGAATGGGTTTCCATGGCCGAGCAGCTGCATCCAAGCCATACATCACCAAGTGCAATGCAAAGCGTCGGATGCAGTGGTGTAAAGCACGCCGCCACTGGACTCTAGAGCAGCGGAGACGCGTTCTCTGGAGTGACGAATCACGCTTCTCCATCTGGCAATCTGATGGACGAGTCTGGGTTTGGTGGTTGCCAGGAGAATGGTACTTGTCTGACTGCATTGTGCCAACTGTGAAGTTTGGTGGAGGGGGGATTATGGTGTGGGGTTGTTTTTCAGGAGCTGGGCTTGGCCCCTTAGTTCCAGTGAAAGGAACTCTGAATGCTTCAGCATACCAAGAGATTTTGGACAATTCCATGCTCCCAACTTTGTGGGAACAATTTGGGGATGGCCCCTTCCTGTTCCAACATGACTGCGCATCAGTGCACAAAGCAAGGTCCATAAAGACATGGATGAGCGAGTTTGGTGTGGAAGAACTTGACTGGCCTGCACAGAGTCCTGACCTCAACCCGATAGAGCACCTTTGGGATGAATTAGAGTGAAGACTGCGAGCCAGGCCTTCTCGTCCAACATCAGTGTCTGACCTCACAAATGCGCTTCTGGAAGAATGGTCAAAAATTCCCATAAACACACTCCTAAACCTTGTGGAAAGCCTTCCCAGAATAGTTGAAGCTGTTATAGCTGCAAAGGGTGGGCCGACGTCATATTAAACCCTATGGATTAAGAATGGGATGTCACTCTAGTTCATATGCGTCTAAAGGCAGATGAGCGAATACTTTTGGCAATATAGGGTATCAGTATCTATGAAACAGATCAACCTAATTTTAAATCAGTTATTTTAACCAATAATTGTAAATGCTATGCATTTTTTATGCTTAGAGCACTGCATTATTAGTTTAGCAACATGTACTAACGCCAAACTGTATTTAAATAAGTTGTAAGTGAAATCTCCCATTCACTTCATGAGAGCAGTACCGTTTGTATAGCTGTTTACGTTGTGCATTTCTAATCAGTCACTTATGAAGTTCCATTTAGGTTAGGATGCTGCCTGAGGTGGCTGCCTAATCAGACAGTAGAAATCAAGGCAGCTTACTAGGTTTTGGAGCTATTATTCCCTATTAACTAATCCATGTGTGGTCACATGACCAAGTGAATTTACAGAGGGGCCATAAGATTTTGATATGCATCAGTGAAGACGAGAGTTACTAGTTAAATGCTGTTGGAAGGCATGTTTAAATGACAGGAATATGAGGTCACTTACTGCAGTCTGTGGATTTACAGTACAAACCTGTCATTCTTAAAGCTTATGAGCTGATAACAATCCAGCTATCAGTCTCGGCTCAGCAAGCTCCTTCAATTCGACCAACTCCATCTGTGAGGGAGGAGACATTGCGAGTCATTGCCTGCAGCCGAGAGTGGGCTTTTGGGAGATACACGATGGTGACACAGTCTTCGAGATGACTTGTGAAATGAAAGTGTACGGTAAGCAGCTGAGATGTATTTCTGGTTTTGCAGCGGCCGCAGTAAGCAGATGGAATGGTAAAGGATTGGATCTGAAAACCTTTCTCTGACCCAGATTTTCATCTCACTGCCTGATTTACTGTAGGAGTGCCATGCTCATGTTTGAGCCACAATGTTTCAGCTCTCTTATACGTCAACCTTTTGTAAGGTCTTGCACTTGAAATACCCCTGTGGGGGGTTTTATGTGTCTTCCAAATCAGCATAGCTTTACAATGCTATAGATCATTAAAGTAAAGGTGTAACTAAAGGTGTAAAGACCAGTGTGGTAAAAGTGATACTGACATTGCTTGCAAGATGGAGGTTTACAGTTGCACTACACACTTGCAGGATTGCAGCTCAAGAGCTTGCGAATCTATCATGAATACATTCACCTCCGCCTGACCTGCTGCTCTATAGGCACCTACACCTCTCTTCCAGCTTCTCGTGACATCTGTGTGTGCCTAGTGAATGGAATATACTGTATTTGTTTATCCACTCGGCAGTTCTATCACTCTCTTGGATCAGAGCCCACAAAAAAGTCCCGGAAGACTGAGCAAATGTCTGCTTCCTCTTTCTCACGCTCTTTCAAAGCATTCCAAAGTAAACTCAACTTCTTTACGGATGCAAAAAATAAAAGCGTGAGTGTTTAGACAAGGAGGAAGAATGAAAGTTGATTTGCCTCTTTATCCACACCTTGACAAAGGTCAAAACTCCAGTTCTCTGCCTATTCCCATTAACTTAATTGAGGCAAATCCAGGCAATCCCATGTCTATGCAGAGTTGAGGTTTGAGACAGGAAAGGTTGCCTCTACCTAAGGGCCAGGTTTGACATTTCCCTCCACAAAAACATGAAATATCCCCCCTTAGCATGCTCAATATATTTGGATGGGCAATCTTGGAGTTTATGATGACTTGCTGAGATGAAATTATTTTGCCCAGAATTAGATTTGACCCTGTGTGATCCTGCATTATCTACACAGCAACAAATATGGGGTGGCTCCTGGTCAAACAAATCATGGACAATTGATTACATTCTTGCCAGGAATTTTCAAAGTTTAAAGCTGGCTATACACTAGCAGACTCAGAACAACTCGAATTGGTTCAGGGGGTGTCGCACTTAATGACTGTTTTCGCTCATCTTGCCCTCGTCTGTGAGCCTGTCACATTTACCGATTAAAAACGAAGGGAAGGTGACATGCTTAGCGACTGCCTTTGACTTTGTTCTGTACCTTATCACTGCAGCAATAGTATAATATTAATTACAACTTAACTATTGTATATTTAAACGGTTCCTTACCATATACATTGAGTTTGGCAGCGATCTCCGAACCATCTTTTTTTTTTTTTTTATGATCTGTCATGATATGACATATGAGATATGTCATAAAAACATATGTGCTGACTCAATAAACTACTCTTAGAAAAAAAAAAAAAAACCACTTTATACATGAACTGCACTCATTGGTCACTGACTTGGTGTCATGTTCCCGCCCCACCCACAGCCAGTGATAATTACAAGCAAGCCGGATGTGTATTTTCAGTGTTTCAAGGCATTAACTCAGCTGGGAGTCCAGACAGACAAGTGATTAACACCCCCTGCTGAGAGGTGCAAATGGGCTCTCTGTCTCCCTCTGCCTAGCCAGTGATTATGTTAATGAAGCTAACTCCTGAAAATCATTGGAAGTATCAGCTAGTGTAGAGCCAGTTTAAGCTGGAATACAGAGTACTATCTCTTTCCAAAACAACAGATTCAATATTACCTCAGCTCAAACTCATCTTTCCAATTAAAGAATAAACAGATCAAGCATTACATACAAACTTTAACCTGCGTGTAGTGTTAATGTTCAAGACCCCATGAAATGGCTTGATGAGTGCAGTTTTCTGTCCAGTGTTGACATACAGAATTTTATATTGAAACAGAAAGTTTGGGTGGCACATATTGAAGGGCTAGTCCATTTTGGTTTTAAATAGCAGTAAAAAAAATATAGTGACAGTAAAAATACCATACATTTTTTCCATACAGGGTAATTGATTTTTAACAATAAAGTATAAACCTTTAAAGACAGACCTAGCATGAGCTCAGAGCTTGTTCATTTATGGTATATGCTTCTGTTGAAAACATCAGTCTGCATTACTTTCGATAACGTAATTTCGCAATGCTTCATATGAATATAGTTTATGCCGTCATAAAAAACGTTAAGTACAAAGTCTTGTACCTTTGTCTTTGTCATTTTTCATACATATTTACTTCAGACAAAAGTTGGTTGATTTGGTTTATGGCTTAGAACTCTATAAGAAATCCCTATTGAAGAAATTTATGGAAAGAATATTTCTGGGTTCCTGTAGCTCAACTGGTAGAACAAGTTGTTAGCAACACCAAGATGGGTTCGATTCACAGGGAACATATAAAGTGATAAAATGTATACACTGAATGCACTGTAAGCTGCTTATGATAAAAGCATCTGCAAAATGCATAAAAAATGTTAAATGTAAAAACGGAAGACAGCTGAAAAAGTGGCTGGGCACTGCTGCAGCCAATAGGCTTTAGTTACGTAACAGCCATGAACCATGATTAGCTATTTGCTGGTCGGTTGCCAGGGAAGTGAAAGAGAAGTCATCAATATTTTGATCCATTTTCCTGAAAGAGAAAGAGTAAATTTAATAGTAAATTTAATTTTTCAACCAATAGGAGTATGCAAGTGTATAGAGGGCTTAAAAGCTAATAGACAAAACTCCAATTTAGATTTCATGGGGTCTTAACGAACCATGAGAGCGAGTGACTAACAAAGTGACACCAGAAACATTTAAACTCCAACCCTGAACAAGCAACACTATCCAATTAATTTACATGGGCAATTTAGTAAAGTCTCACAGTACTACATGTCTGATCATGTAATCAGCAGACAACAGCAAATGAAAAAACCTGCCTCCCTGGTCTCTTGTGTACCCAATCTTTAACCTGCTGACAGCAAGCTCAAGCCCATCCCTAAAGTGGCATTATCAGTAGATCATAAGTAACATGCTTCATCAATAGACTACTTAACAAATAGATTCTGTGGCTGATGGCAGACTGGCTTTATATGCCCCTGTTTCCCTGGTAGAAAGCCAGGTGGCTGTCTCATAACATCTCTCACCTCTGTTTCATTGAGGCTGATGCCAATCTTGAGCTACAGTGTACATTCTCATTTATTATTTACAGGCAATATTAAGTATTGCTGGGTTTCTGTTTGCCTTTCTGTGAGAAACACCAACATTTTCTGTCCAAACAATCCATTTCTGGACCCACTAATTATCCTCGCTCAACAAAAAACAAAAGGTTTCCAGTCAATAGCTTGATAGATACAAAAGGTTAAGCAGCTTTGCTTTACTACTCGAGAATTTCTCCAGCACTCAAATGCTCCACTGTTTTATCTTTTGATAACAAGTGCCAAATGCATAATGAGTAAAACTTGTCTTTTGGAAGTAAATAAAACTGTGTTACTGGACAGTTCGCAGAATTAGTATTAGGAATTACTTCAGAATTTTTTTTTTTAAATCGTAATTTAAGATATTTAAACCATCTACAGTGACAATTTCTACCTCAGTGAAAAATTATCAGCAAAAGTTTAAAGGGAGACTTTTTTTTTCTTTCTTTTATTGGCAAAAATTAAGAACTCTGTGGAGACACATTGCACTAGGGCTGTTAAGAGTCCAGAAGTTTTGGAATCGACTTGGATTGCAGGTTTTTGGGAACTGATTCCAAGATTTGATTCTAACCTAAATTTCTCGGTTCTTACGTAAAAACAAAGTGAAATCTTACAATAAACTTTGCAATATTAAGCATATTTATCACTTTTTACAATTGATAGTATGAATGACAAAGCTCATCTCACACCCCTGAGTGGAATTGACTTTCGATTCCCAATGCCTTGGAATCGACTCCCATCCCTACGTCACACCAAAACAAAATTTGAAGAACAAAATAACAATGGTTCTCAACGCTTTTGTGTGAATGTGTAACTTGTGGTATTGTTTGTTACCAACATTAGCATCCCCAGAACTACACCTTTTCTCCACTGATACAGTGTGGATCACAAAAAACAAATCACTTGGTTTCATTCAATGTATATTTAACTATACAGAATTGGTAGTTGACACCTTGAGCTATAGCAACTTTCCAGTTGTAACCTCTGGAAAAAGACTCCTCAAAGTGAATGCATCTCATGGGAGCCTCTGCTTGGTGTTGAGACAGCCATTATCCATTTGCTGTGAACGTCAGCAAAATATTTAATGGCAATGTTAGGTTTTCTGAAGGACAGTGTGTTGGCAGCCATTTTCAGGCCTTTAATTAAGCAGTTCTCTGTCAGTGTGTCTAGATAGTATCGGTCAGTAATGTCTGCCTATGCTTTCATCTGTAGCACACAATAGATAATGATAATGCTTCTTTTTAATTATCTTGTCCTTCGCAATGTGCAAAGTGACCGAGACTAAAACAGCAGCACCTTCTAAAAGCTTTTCAAAGACTGAAAATGTACTTTAAATGAGTGATGAGTAACTCGATAAACAACATTGTTGCCTGGTTATAAAGATTAAAATTACCAAACAGGTGAAAAGTCCTGTATTGAAGGCAATGTGTGACCCTATGACCACCATATAATACAAAAGATAGATTTTTTAAATTTGATATACTGTAATTGTCGGATAATTCGGCAATCAAGAAAAGCATCAAGATTAAGCACTAGCACAGTCAATATGTTCATAAAATATGATTGAATAAAGCACAAAAAAGTTACAAGCATTACGTCACTCGCTTGGTTTTTATTTCTCTGGCCTTGCACTGGGTAGCCCCACCCACAGTGAAATCTCATTGGTCCAACATCCTGCTTCGCATAGTTGCATATTAAACATCAAATATGTTCTGATTGGTTGTGACTGTGTCTAATTATGCAGTATTATTTCAGTGTGGACAAATTGCTTGTCGCTGGAAATGTATTGCACCATGTCTGGTTAGGACACAGTATTTTTAGGTGGGTAAATGCAAAATCCTCATAAAAATAGGTGCTTGCATATGCCCTCGACTACACAGTTTAGAATCAAAATATAAAGAAAAATGCAGCTTCCGCATGTTATGGAAGACAGATAAATTCTGTTGCACACCCACAGAGTTTGAAGTGCAATTAAACTGACTATTTATTTTTCCACTGGCTCCGGGTGAGATCTACCACCCTGTCTGAGCTTGAACAGCAGGGCGAAGTAGACCTCACACCAGCCTGGATTCATCTATCTTCATTCTCTAACACAGTGGCTTGAGGGCTTCTGCCACGTACATACTGATTCTAGTGAATTACAAGAGACAAGCTACTCCTGAGGGAAGCTTCCTTGGCCCTTCAAAGACTGTGTGATGCTGCAGAGTGTAGAACTTTCAATATGATCCATAGCCATTCAGAGCCATAGCAAACCAGGATCAATGTTCCCTATCATGAATCCCTAAAGGCATGCTGCACCGAGGTTACTGAGGTATATTCTCTTGCAAAAGCTGAATATTAAGAATACAGCGGTGTAATCACACATAGGAAATTCAAATTTTGAATTTTTACTTCAAAAGAGGGTTGTCAGTCCATTTTTGATTTTTTTTTTTTTTTTCATACAGAATTTGGGTAGTTTTGAGAGTTACAACTGCATTCTATACCACCAAAGTTACTCCCTTAAAGGGATATTTCTACCACAAATCAAAATTCCATCATCATTTACTCACCCTCATGTTGTTCCAAACCCATTTGACTTTCTTATGCAGAACAAAAAAGATATTAGGCAGAGGGTCACCAGTCACTTTAATTGTGTGAGGGAAAAAAAAGATGGAATGAAAGTGAATGGTGAATTGTAACATTCTGCCTTACATCTCATTTTGTGTTCTTAAATGTGGCACAATAAAATTCCTTTCATAGAAATGGATGCAATGAACTCTCCAAATATAAAAGCAATGAGCACTGCCTGACCTGTCACACCTTATTTGCATTTTCTGTTTATTACATAAAATGACCATCATAGGCTTAAAAAAACATGTGTACTATTCCCAGACATAAACAATCTGTGATAAAAATTCAAGCTTCGTGTAAGTTTAAAGGACATGCGCAGGTCTCCAGCTCCCACTCCAGGCCTGTAAACAAGATTGTCCTAATGTACAGCCTCAGTGACGTCTCAATATTGGCAAAAATAACTGCATATTACATTCATCATTGTGACATGCTCTTCGTCTGCACAGAGCATCTCTGAATTAATTTCACTGTGCTTGTAGAGACATGCATCCCTCACCATTTTCCCTGCAGCAACTGGCGGATCTACCTGCAGAAAGCATCTCTGTTGTGTTGTAATTATGGAAACAATGGCACATATCAGATGGGTCAATGAATACATGGCCATTAAAACATCCCAACCCCCCTCCAACCCACGCACTTAACAGGTGTCTCTCGCCCATTAATCCAGTCTGGCTTGGGTTTGGGGAGGGATGGACCGCAATCTGGGTCAACAAATAATGAGGCCAGGGCACGTACCTCACCGTATCATCCATCTGGCAAATACATGTGCCTGACTTTGCCAGCAATATGCAGACCTGGATGAATAAACAGGGTTGGCACAAAAAGAAAATGTTTGTGCCTGGCTTTGGATGAAAGTGGGCGTGAAAATCTTTTCTTATGGAACTTGGTACAAAAGCATAAGACTAAACATCTCTTAGACTAAACATTGAAACTGTAGCCCACTTTTACTAGAGAAGTTATTTTAGCTTTTTTTTGTTTGTTTGTTATGGGCCACGTATGGGAATATGTACAGTCAAAAAGTAAAAATATAGTACTTTCTACATTGAATAAGTTAGTTTAACTTGAAAATTTTTAAAAGTTAATTTTACGTTTGTACTTTTACATGTTCAAACGTAAAAATAAATGCTCTAGTTCATAAGTATAATTTATTTATAATTCATATTCATGTTCATTTAAATGTTAAGAAGTTATTTTGGGTACCATCACATCAGATGTGTGGGTAAAAGTTACCCTATTAAAGTTAGATTTACTCACTTTATTCAATATTACGTCATGAATTTTAAGTAGATTTAACTTATTCTAATGGAAAGAAATTGGCACTTTTATGCACCAAAGTGGGATTCAGCTGATCACAATGTATAGTCAGGACATTAATAATGTGAAAAATTACTATTACAATTTTAAATAAATGTTCAGAACACCTTAAACTACTTCAAAGAGTTCTCATCAAAAAAACCCTCCACATGCAGTATTGACAGCTTTGCAGATCCTTGGCATTCTAGCTGTCAGTTTGTCCAGATACTCAGGTGACATTGTTTACTCCACGCTTCCTGTAGCACTTGCCATAGATGTGGCTGTCTTGTCGGGCACTTCTCACGCACCTTACAGTCTAGCTGATCCCACAACAGCTCAATGGGGTTAAGATCCATAACACTCTTTTCCAATTATCTGTTGTCCAATGTCTGTGTTTCTTTGCCTACTCTAACCTTTTCTTTTTTTTTTTTCTGTTTCAAAAGTGGCTTTTTCTTTGCAATTCTTCCCATAAGGCCTGCACCCCTGAGTCTTCTCTTTACTGTTGTACATGAAACTGGTGTTGAGCGGGTAGAATTCAATGAAGCTGTCAGCTGAGGACATGTGAGGCATCTATTTCTCAAACTAGAGACTCTGATGTACTTATCCTCTTGTTTAGTTGTACATCTGGCCTTCCACATCTCTTTCTGTCCTTGTTAGAGCCAGTTGTCCTTTGTCTTTGAAGACTGTAGTGTACACCTTTGTATGAAATCTTAAGTTTTTTGGCAATTTCAAACATTGTATAGCCTTCATTCCTCAAAACAATGATTGACTGATGAGTTTCTAGGGAAAGCTGTTTCTTTTTTGCCATTTTTGACCTAATATTGACCTTAAGACATGCCAGTCCGTTGCATTCTGTGGCAACTCAAAAACAAACACAAAGCCGATGTTAAGCTTCATTTAATGAACCAAATAACTTTCAACTGTGTTTGATATAATGGCAAGTGATTTTCTAGTACCAAACAGCAAAATCTGTATATTATTCCAAACTTTTGGCCACCAGTGTATGATCAAATATTATTATTAGATTATTATTAATAATAATAATAACAATCTGTTATTTGTTATTTTGCATTTATTGAATTAGCAGATGTTAAATGTCTGAAATTCATTTAGCAACTTACAAATGAGGAAAAATACAAGCAATTTATCATAAAGGAGCCAACAATATTAGTATTAACGCAATACAAAATTTCAAGAGTAAACCAGAGTGGTACTAAAACTAGATCAGAGCTGTGGAAAAAATCATTTTTGTAAAATTGTAATAGGAAGTACCTTTATTTTCATGATGCAATATGAATAAATTTATTTTATTAGTGATTATATCATAGCTTAATACATTTATTCTGAGCAATACATTTAAAACAATTTTTATTTTTTGTTGCTTGATTAATTCTTGGTTTATTGGTTAATTAATGAAGCTTTTTCCTATTATGTCTTCTATAATACAAACCCTATAATAATACTGATAGATATAAACCTGTATATTTTTTCTTCTGTGCAAATAGAGCTCTCGCATAATCTACATCCATATTTCCTTTTACACACTTTTATAGGCTTATTTTATGGCCTAGATGATGGTGCAAGGAATGGGCTGCTTAGCTTGCACAGAAACCCTTAGAATGAATTGCAATTAAAAATAAATGGAAATTAAATCGGATGTACACAGCCATTAGCAAGCTGCTGTTCCAGCAACACTCCCAACTGAAAATAAAGCCACACATGCATTTACTGTATGTGGACCATTGCACCCCGAGGGCAAATAAAACAGATTGTATACCACACCAAACAATGACAGGGATCTTTGATGTGCATATGTGTGTGGGTGACAGAACACGGTGGACACAAGCAGAATGTTGACTCATAGACAGTTATGCCGAAAGCCTCTCTCTGTCTTTATCTACATCATAAGGACAGAGAGCACCACAAGGCACATTTATAATTAGATTATCGAGTGTTGGGTCAAACCTTATGAGTCAGCTAGATGAAAACGCCGCTATGGGACAGTTAGTGTGAAACGGCTTACTCTAGCTTTGATAAAGCACTCATATCGTGGCTTTTGATGATCTTCTGCTGTGTGACAACAGTCTGCATGAGCACAAACGCATTTCAAATTGCAACACTCCTCAGAGGCAAGTAAAAATAAAGTCCAATTAATATTCTGTAGGATACTATGCAGTTAAGATCAGGGGTCTTCAACAAGGGGCCTGCCAATTTTTGTTTGAAATTTTTATTTTTTATTTTTAAATAAATGAAGATTAAGCATTAAACAAAAATACAATATGAAGTTAACATCAACCTAAATGACACAATTTTCATTTTTGGGTGAACTATCCCTTTAACCTAAGACTGAAGACCCCTGAGTTAAGCTGGAACACACTATCAGACTCCAAACTACTCGATTTTGGCAGAGGGTGTCACATATGTGGAGCGTTTTGCTGAGATCTCGCTCTCTTCAGTTGGAGGTATGACACACTTGTCGATTAAGAATGGTGGAGGGGTGACAAACATTTAACTGACAGCAACTCACTGTCACGTGGAGCTCTCCGAAATAACAATAGGAGTACCTTATAAGTATAAACATCTGTAAAAGAGTGATTTAGGATATGATTCAAGGAGTAACTTTACTTTGTGCAAGTGTGTGATATGTTTTATTTATCCCCTCGAGGCTTGCCACAGAACATGTGTCCATATGCAGCTTTCAGTTTAATGTATTTTATTACATCCAATAAAAACAGACTGTTGTGTCTCTGCTTTTTGATTTCATAAGTAATTTTAGGGTAGGAGGAAAACGCAGGAAAAATGCTTGGTGACTGAATCAATGTTTAGATCAGCTTGACGTCTTGTTAGTTCTTCAATAAAAGAAGCTCATTGGTCACAACACAAGAACTTGCCCCTGCAACAAAACAATTTTTTCAAGCAAGCCTAATGTGCTTTCAGTTTTTGAAGCCATTAACTCAGCAGTGAGTCCCGACGGTCATGTGATTCAGTAGTTTGTATGTTAATGTAATCTTGTGTTGAAACAGTAAACGTATTTGGCTTGCTGTCCGTATACTGGAGGGCTCGGAGCTCGAGACTCGACTCCTGATTACCCCCCCGGACTTATTTAGATAATGAATCTAGAGAATAGGTGAAGATGGGGTGGTGGTGGGGTATCAGGAGTGTTGTCACAGGAAGCAGGTAAGCAGCGGCTTATATACTCCTGCTCGTGGGCTGTGATTTGTCAGATTCTAATTAACATGCTCCTCCCGAACCTCTATTAATTAACTCCATTTCAGTAGTTCATATGTTAATGTAATCTTGTGTTGAAACAGTAAAAGTATTTGGCTTACTGTCCGTATACTGGATGGCTCGGAGCTCGAGATTCAACTCGAGTCCTGGTTACCCCCAAAAAGGTGTTAAGATGAAATAACAGTACCATGACTATAGCAGGAAGTATTTAGGACAGCAAGCCAGCAACAATTCTATTTGTTAAATTGGCTTCTGAATTGTTTTCCCCAAAAAAATTTGCACAGAGGGAGTGCTTTAAGCATTTGTTTGAAGGTGCGTTCTTGTACGATTGCTGGTTGAGAGGGATACGCTGCGATTCGAACAAGAAACCACCACTCATCGTAGAAGTGGGTGGGCTCACGGTATGCGAACAGGGAAGGTGAAAACGAGAGTTGGCTCACACTGCGATTCAAACGGGAGACTGTTCCAAGAGAGAGAGGTTTAGCTCATGGCGTTTGAAAGGGTAAGCCCAGCAAGCAGTCGAACAGGGAAGGTGAGAATGAGAGTTGGCTTGCACTGCGATTCGAACGGGAGACTGCTCCATAGAGAGAGCGCTCACGGCATTCGAACGGGTAAGCCCAGCAAGCAATCGAACGTTAGTAAAGAATACAACTTTATGTTTTGAGCCGAAGGCAGAAGCACCACAGTTGTGCTTTCTTAACTAAAATGGTTGCCATATTTGGCTCCTCGGTAGGTAATGGTGAAGACTTGGAAAGACCCCTAGATAGAGAAAGTGAGAGGTAAACCTGCGTACAATCCAGTGACAGGAATTTAAACAAGCTCTCGCAGAGACCTGCTGGAAGTAATATTGGTGAGACCCTGCGGAAGGCACAGTTTCAGGCGTTGCTGTAGAAAAGACAAAATAATCATATTTAGGTGAAACTTTAGAAAAAAATGTGCTAGGGAAGACAGTACATCTTCATAAACAATGTGAAAAAATAGCATAAAATGATCTGAGAAATAAGAGCTTTGGCTCTGTACTGCATAAAGATATGCATGGACTTGCAACCATCATTGAAGGATTCACTTTAGGCCATTCGCTCTTTAGGAGTATAACTGTCACCTGTAGTACAATATACTTCTTGCATAGGAAATGCGTCGCATAGCAATAGGTGTGAATTATCTAGGAATGCATTGAGTTGCAGCTCTGCACTGCATACAGAAATGCAGGAGATATGTGCTGGGGAATACAGTACATCTTAATAAACAATGTGAAAAACAGCATAAAATGAACTGAGAATTAAGATCTTTGGCTCTGTACTGCATGCAGATATGCAGGAGAAATGGACTTGCAATCATTACTGAAGGATACAGTTGTGGTCATTCGCTCCTTAGGAGTATGACTGCCCCCTGCTGTACAATATACGTCAATATATGTCAATAATGCTGAGAGCAAGCGAGACCCGTTGCGGGATGTTTATGAATGAGTTGGGACGCGGCACATGATCCGCCTCTTGCGGAGCCGAATTAGGCTAGTGTCTGTTCGGACAGAGGCCATGTATAACTGCAGTGTGCTGTGGAATGGTCAGAGCCACTGCTGCGCGGCAGCGAGCTTTTGTTAAAATGTCTGTGTTGGTCTGAAAATAATTAGTCATTACATTATCGGTCGATTGAAGGGAGTTCTGTGTTGCATGATGCCCCTGTGTTCAAAATTAAATAAATGACGCTCCGAACGGCACTTTGGAGGGAGAAACAATCATGATATTCATGTTAGAAGATGAGAAACAATCGCTGAATAAAACACACCCCCTAAACAAGCGGTGGCAAGATAATGAGGCTGACAGGCATCACCTGTGTGGCAGAACCTGATTAAAAATGCTGGGGGTTGAAATGGTGGTTGGATTGAATAGTTAATCTTGGTTTCTTTCACTTTCAAATAAAATTGAATTCTAATGGCATAAAGCTGGAACGGCTCCCGTTCGCGGAGGGAGCTGGTACTGCTTTCTGGGTGGAAAGTTTAGATAAGAGAACATATGAGCAGTCGTAAAGAGCTGTTTCACATTTTTATTTTTTTTTGCAGGAGTGCAGGAGCAGCCAGATTGCGGCAGCAACTTTGCGCTATAAACTGCTTCATCGAATGGAGCATAGAAAGACAGGATATATATAAAACACTTACCGTGGTAGCCGTCAATACTGTTAAAAAACAAAGAGCTGCTGTGGCAGCTTCTGTTGAATAACGAGACTGTTTGGATGGAAGAGCTGTTCTGGTGGAGCCGAATGCTTTGCAGGGAAGTTGCATCCAATGATCCGTCTGTTCATGGGGAAATGGGCGGGGCTGAATGCCGGAAAGACTCTCATGTCAGGAGAGTTGTCACAGGAAGCAATTACGCAGCAGCTTATATAGCTCGTGGGCTGTGATTTATCAGATTAAAATTAACATGCTCCTCCCGAACCTCTGTTAATTAACTCCATTTAATCAACTCCCGCTGACGCTAATACGTGCTTTGTCTCCCTCCACCAGGCCGGCGATTACGTAAATGAAGCTCACACCTGACAATCACTGGTAAAAATTGACTATTGTGGCTCCAGTTTTAGAGGAAAGAAAAATTAACAAAAAAGCACTAGATTTCTGTCCAACTGAAACTTTTCCATTGTAATTATTAGATTGTGGCGGAACGACCCGCCCCTCCATCTCATCATCGTCACCCCCCTATGAGGCCGTCCTTCTATGCTCCACGTGTGCACAAACTGGCATCCTCGCATGGCCAGGACCAGAGTGGGGAGGGTTCGACCGAATTAAATGCGCAGCCAGACCTGATCCTCAGACACCCGGTATGAGTTAGATGTGTCGCTGGGGGAGAACAGCACGTGTTGCAGCCGACGGGCTAGAGGCCGGGCTGCCTTTCCTTCACACCTGCCGCGGGCCTGGGAAGACAGGCCGCTAACGATGCCACCGTCCCGTATCCGGGAGGGGAGCGTGTGCAGCCGTCAGGCCTGGGCCACTTCCCCGCCCATCACAGAGCCCCGTTTCACCATGAAGATGCCAGATTCCCCTTTGTTTTGATCACCATTCCTCCTGGACACTATTTTCCCCATTTATGAACATTTTATGTTTATTATTATTTCAATAAATGCCTCTCCGAGGCTTCACGCCACACCCACTGTGCCTGTCACTTGCTCACCCCGCGACCAATGTTGGGAAGGTTACTTTTAAAATGTATTTCACTACAGATTACAGAATACATGCCCTTAAATGTAATTTGTAACATATTTTGTTAGATTACTCGAAGTGAGTAACGTATTTTAAATACTTTGCATTACTTCAACATTGTCTTACATTATTATTGTATATATAACAGTGTGAATAAATGTAGCATTCACACAATACTGCTACCTGAAGTAGACTGAACCCAGGAGTCACTCTGAATGTATATTAACACTTGCTGTAGAGATGGAAGCTATAAGCATATGTAAAAACAAAAGCAAAGAGTTTTGTCAAGGCAAAAATGATGAAGACCCAATTTTTCCTTGACTTTTTATTTTCCACAGCTTCAATTTAGAGTGAAAACCAGTAAACAAAGATGTGAATTTACAGTTCCATAGTAGAACATTTTTTTTTTTTGTCATTTAGTTTCTTAAGTTTCCAGTTGCCTTGCACCCGATTTTTACCTTCTCGTTTTCCCACAGCATAAAAATGGGTGAAAAAGATATAAAATAAATTACAAGAACATAAATTTATTATTAAATCGAACATGCAACCAAGTCAAATGTTATCATTATCTCAGCATTCACTTCACTACTGTATTCACATAAGGCAATATAATTCTTCTTACAAGAATATTTCCCTCAAAACAGGATTAAACAGTTTAACTAACTCAAACTGGATGCAAAGATGGCAAAACATGAGAACAGTCTTGGCACCAGATTTTGCATTTGACATGGATGTACAATAACAAAAATTAAACAAAGGAAATGACAATGCTGTGAGCATTACCAACTTAACTTACTTTCCAGCCCACTTAACAACAAAGCCAGTAGAAATGCAAAGATTGCACAATATAAGAATGGTCTTGGCACCAGATGTTGCATTTAATATGCATTTGAAGTAAAATAACAAAAAAACAAACAGACTAATAATTTTTTGAGCATGGCCCAATTTATTTACTTGTTTACTTTGCAGCCCTCTTAACAACAAAGGCAATTGAAATGCAGCTAGAGTCTATTCAATTTTCTTTTTCACACCTTTCCAATGTTGGATAAAAAAGAATCCCTTGTTAATGAAACAATATGATTTGAACTAACATGCAAAAGTGCAACTGCTTTTGACCAGTTTAAGTGCCAGCATGGCCCAACTCCTCTACTACCCGCTGTACTACCCACCTAATCAATTACTCTGCAGTCCAGTAACTGTGGTTGTACTGCAGCAAAAGAATCTGTTCAAAGTGTTTGTCTGACATACGGTTTCAGTGTGGGGTGAAAATAAGCCCTCCCTGACTAAAAATTTGCTCCACAGGAGCACTTGACGGCGGTGTGGTATTGTATTTTAAGAAAAGAGCTCTGATAATTGGATACGCCTTCAATGAACCAAGTGACTTGTCTGGATCTTGGAGGTACTTCTGCACCTCATCCTTCGCTTCCAATGGTCTTGGCATTATCAGAAGACTCAGTGTCGAAAAGACGAGCCTCTTGAACCATTATCCTTCTCATGGGTTCCCTCTTGTCAGCAGCAAGCCACCACAGTCGGAACTTTGGGATGGTGGATGCTACCATCCTTGCCTCATGGGAAGCCAAGACCTCTCCAAAACAAGTGTCAATTGCCTGGATTATTGCTGTGAGGATGTGCGACGAGAACTGTACCTGTGGCAACTTTTCAGACAATTTAGCCTTCAGAGTGATAATTGTTGGAATTAAGAAGCCAAGATAACAGTTATTTTCCCCTTGGAGAAGGTTGATGGAGAAGGCGAGTGGTTTCAAGAAGGATAAAATTTGGCTACTTGGACAGACCACAGTGAGCTGAGCTTCGGTGAGACTCATTATCTTTTCAATGGCATTGTACTCTGAGCTCCACCTGGTCATGGACGGGACAACACACCTCATGTTGGCAATGTCTTCAATGACATCAGCAGCACCTGAGGTGCGATGAGCCTTGTTCCAAAGGGTAGCACATTTGGACATAACACTCCGGTATAATTTCCGTGAGGCACCTTGTGATGCTACCTTGTCTAGATCAGTTGTGGCGACAAGATTGAGAATGTGTGCAGTGCATCGATGGTGTGGGGGCAAAAAAAAGTTCAGCTCTTGTTGCTCTTGCTCCTCATCAAGAATCGCACTGAAATTAGCAAACTGCACACCATCTGTGCTATCCATGTCGTCTTCTGGATCTAAAGCTCCATATTGAGTGAAAGCTTTGACAAAATTGCTACCATTATCTGTCACGGTTGCACTGACTTTGCTCTGAAGGTGAAATTCGGCATGAATCTGGATTATTTTGGCAGCAATTACATTCTATGTGTGGCATCCTCGAATTCTTTCACATGCCAACACAACTGACTTTCTCTCCAGCGTCCCCGGCTCAATCCAATGACATGTGATGCCCATGAAGCTCCTATGATGAGCTGTCCATATGTCTGCTGTTGTGCACACTGTTTCAATGCTCAGAAGAGTTTTTGTCATCATCTCCTTCATTCTCAAGTAAACTTTTTCAATGTGTTGCATCAAGGTTTTCCTGCACATGGGCGTCTTTCCCCCGCTGATTCCCTCAATCATTTTACGGAAAAGGCTTGCACATCTCCAATTATAAATTCAAAAATCAATGCATTTACTTTCCTCTGGGTGGTGGCTGTTGCAGTGAGCGTTGCTTGTTTTGGAGGAGGAGGTGCACATGATGCAGTGGCACTGCATTCATCATCACCCTCATGTGATGTCCTTTTTGTTGGTGTGCTCCACAAGACACTGGAATGCTTCCTGTGGGAAAAAAAAGCAAATTATTAGCAATAAATTGTCTATGGTGAGTTTATGGTGAGAATAAAAGTACAAGTAAACAACATTACATAAAGTTTGCTGGGAAACAAAAGAACCAACCTAATGGCTGGTTGCATTGACATGCATCATATGCGAGTTCAATACCATTGCATTTACTGTATATTAACTGGTTGGCATGTTACAAAAATCATATCAAGGGGGTGTCAAGGCGAATTTGTATTTATTTCAAGTCTCCCAATCGCATTCTGTTTGTTGTGTGTCAGGATGTCGTGACTATAACTTACATAATAGGATATTTTATAAAGTGGTGAGACTACTGTGGCCTTCTCAAAAAACGGTGAGGTCACGTCCTCAGCATCCCCAGTGGAAATAACGGCAAAAATATAATACACTTCGTGCATGCTGTAAATTGGCAGGTCTCCACTTGGTGGTTTGTTTGTTAGCTAGACCTTCTTAGCAAGCTAACTGCTATGCTGACAATGCTAACAGGTTGATATGCAGTCGGCTAGAAATTTGGCTGAGTAGGTAGCTCGCTAGGTAGGCAATTTGACCAGCAAGCGTTTAACTTTAGCCGGACAAAAATAAAACGTACTTCAAGATGTTTCTTCAAGTTAGATATGGAGTCTTTGGATGCGGAAAGCAGCTTTTTTCCAGGCAAGCAGAGGTTGCACTGCACAATAATATTGCGGTCTCCTTTGCCCTCTATGAATGTGAAATGGTCCTTGAATTTCCAAGACAAAAATGCATTCCTGCCCTGGCTGTGTGTCAACTCCATCCTGTCATGTCATGTGTGGACATGTAGAGAAGCTGCTCACTGCAGAGCCAAATGGGTGGAGCTTGACGGACACGTACGCTATACTGCGTGCATAGCCTACTATGGTGCAAATATGCTTTTGCGCCGTTTTAAATCAGGGGCTTATTGGAAAATGGTGATGCCTTTTAAATTTCAGTGCAAATAATGCAGACTTAAAAAAAGTAATCCTTTAAGTAATCTATTGATTTTAAGAGTGTAACTGTATTCTGAATACCACCTATTTAAATTGTTACTAAAATACAGTTACTCATATTTTGTATTCTAAATACGTAACGCCCCTACTCTTTTTTCGTTACTTCCCAACACTGCCCGTGACATATATCTATTAGTGACTCATCAAATAAGGAGATAATACATTATTATCACTAGAATGCCAAAGCATATAGAACCTAGCTGTCATTCTTCTATGAAACAGCTTCAGCAGTGTATTTGACCTGAACACTAGGGCAACAAGAAAAACGTAATGACTAATGAATGCCATGCACCACATGGTAGCAGCACAGCTAAAGGCCTGTAGCAGAGAGGGGAGTTTATGATTAATGGAAATAAATATGAAAAGCATCACATTGGCTTCAGCATCTAATCACTCTTGCCTCCACAACTGTGTTACCGTTTAGCAAACTACTACATCACTAGAATGGAAACAGCCCTCAGTTCAGCATTATGTATGCACTGCACTGCTGACAGAGTCAGCGGCCGGCAATGATGTGCAAATATCTTCTTTTTGAGATGTTCTTCTTTTTGAGATGTTATGGTACACCACACAAGAGTAGAGAAGCATTGATCCAGATTTCATTAAAAGAGGATACTGGACACACATAATTGATCTCAGGCCTAGTCAGAAATCAGGCTATTGTATTTGTAATCTGTTACCTTATTGACATGCAGACCTTCCACAAGTTGAGCAGTCCTATCTCACACAGTTGTCAATATTGTGGATCAGAGCTTTTTCTTAGAAACGTATTCGCTCAATAGGAGACATGAATCAACTAGAGGGAGTGAAAAAATGAAGCTAAGGGCTCATGCATTATTGACAAAAAAGACATTAGAAATATCACAACGTAACATTCCAAAGTTTCCCGAGGAAATTCAAAGGGTGATTAATTTTGCAATGGCGCCTATGCACTTCAGTTGGCAACGTGCAAAATGTGTTGCAAATGGATTATTTAAAATGCACTTATTTATTTATTTGTAAATTCAGCTGAGCAGCCACATTAGCTGTGGATAATGGCAGTGATTAATTCTGGTGCAAACAGCTGAAAATGCCCTTGTGATAAAGAAACACCATCAAATTCAACTTTTAGGAAATAAAAAACGAAAAGTAAAATGTCCTTTCTCACTCTGTGACAGTTAAAGCAAAGCGAGAGGGGCTGGAAATTCATAAATAAGTAAGAGACTCTTCCAGTCTGCCAAATCACTACAATGAATAGGAAAAAAGATTACACAGGGGAGTCTGTTTTCTGCAAAAAAATGGCACTTGCTGATAATTATACGATATACACTGGCAGCCAAAAGTTTGGAATAATGGACAGATTTAACTCTTATGGAAAGAAATTGGTACTTGTATTCACCAAAGTGGCATTCAACTGATCACAATGTATAGTCAGGACATTAATAACATGAAAAATTACTATTACAATTTAAAAAAAAAATAAATAAAAAAAGAAATTTCAGAACATCTTAAACTACTTCAAAGAGTTCTCATCAAAAAATCCTTCACATGCATCAATGACAGTTTTGCAGATCCTTGTCATTCTAGCTGTCAGTTTGTCCAGATACTCAGATGACATTTCACCCCATGCTTCCTGTAGCACTTGCCATAGATGTGGCTGTCTTGTCGGGCACTTCTCACACACCTTACAGTCTAGCTGATCCCACAAAAGCTCAATTGGGTTAAGATCCATAACACTCTTTTCCAATAATCTGTTGTCAAATGTCTGTGTTTCTTTGCCCACTCTAACCTTTTCTTTTTGTTTTTCTGTTTCAAAAGTGGCTTTTTCTTTGCAATTTTTCCCATAAGGCCTGCACCCCTGAGTCTTCTATTTACTGTTGTACATGAAACTGGTGTTGAGCGGGTAGAATTCAATGAAGCTGTCAGCGAAGGACATGTGAGGCATCTATTTCTCAAACTAGAGACTCTGATGTACTTATCCTCTTGTTAAGCTGTACATCTGGCCTTCCACATCTCATTCTCTCCTTGTTAGAGCCAGTTGTCCTTTGTCTTTGAAGACTGTAGTGTACACCTTTGTATGAAATCTTCAGTTTTTTGGCAATTTCAAACATTGTATAGCCTTCATTCCTCAAAACAATGATTGACTGATGAGTTTCTAGGGAAAGCATTTTCTTTTTTACCATTTTTGACCTAATATTGACCTTAAGACATGCCAGTCTATTGCATACTGTGGCAACTCAAAAACAAACACAAAGACAGTGTTAAGCTTCATTTAACAAACCAAATAGCTTTCAGCTGTGTTTGATATAATGGCAAGTAATTTTCTAGTACCAAATTAGTAATTTAGCATGATTACTCAAGGATAAGGTGTTGGAGTGATGGCTGCTGGAAATAGGGCCTGTCTAGATTTGATAAAAAATTACTTTTTTTCAAATCGTGATGGTGCTGTTTTTTTACATCAGTAATTTCCTGACTATACTTTGTGATCAGTTGAATGCCACTTTTGTGAATTAAAGTACCAATTTCCTTCCGAAACAGCAACATCTGTTCTTTTGGCTGCCAGTGTATATATATTAGGTCTGTCAATTTAGAGATTAAGTCAATAATTAAAAAAACAAACAAAAAAAAAACCATGTTAATTAATGCAATTAATATGCTAAAATTTCATTTTGTCGACTACACTAGCATATACTGTAAATGGCCTAACACCAAACAGATGGACTAAAAGCTGTACAACTTTTTTATTTTGATTTCATGGGGTCTTTACAGGTGTAAAATTGCAGGAAATCCCAAAAGTAAATGACTAACTGAAGTGAACAGCTTTGTATTTAAGTCACACATCCAAACTAAAGTCAGTACTGTGGTCTCAGTGACACTTTACAACCTTCTTTTTTTCCTGTGAAGCCTTTAGGCTTCTTAGCGTATTTAAAATCTATTCAACTCTTACAGGCTTGGCAGGCCATCAGAAAATCTATACATAGGAACATTGCTGTCTTGTCAGCCTGGAAGAAAGATGGTTTTGTTTTACACTCGGTCGCTGACCCGATCAGCTTTAACTCCACAGGGATGCACAGGGCACAGGATGATTTGTCTTACATGCCCGTGTAACTGTTACATAACCGTGTAACTTCTGTTAAGCTCAGCGTATGCTATTTTTAATGAGCAGACAACAAAAACTAACTGTAGTGACATACTTATCTAAAAGAGATCTAAAGATCTATAAATTAATCATCTTATAAATTAAGATTAATAAATGTAAAAATTTATTTTTCTTTCCCTCAGAATGATTCCATGCCCACTCAGTTACCATGTTACCATTGGCTCTATTGGTGGGGGCCAGAAAGCAACCACTTAGCAACCACTCAGAACACCTTTGCAACAGCATTGCTATGCCCTGGCAAATGTCTTGGTTACTGATGTAACCTCTGTTCCCTGATGGAGGGAACGAGACGTTGTGTCGATGTAGTGACACTAGGGGTTCGATCTTGAGAGCCCCAATCACCTTTGCTTAAAATAGAAAAGGCCAATGAAAATTGGTGAGTGGAATTTGCATGCCACTCTCCGCCCCAGACATATGGGTATAAAAGGAGATGGCATGCATCACTCATTCAGATTTATGCTGAGGAGCCGATAGAGAGTCCCGGCCATGTCAGCAGCCAGTTCAGCGCCGCGGCAGGAGGGACACAATGTCTTGTTCCCTCCATCATGGAACAGAGGTTACATCAGTAACCAAGACATTCCCTGCCTGTCACTCACTCTACGTTGTGTCGATGTAGTGACACTAGGGGTTCCTATAGGAAATGCTTTAGCCGCTGAACCGTGTCACGAGGCACGGAAGAGTGGACACAGGCAAGCTGCTGCGTGCCTTGCAGTGAGCACTCAACCATATTGTGACCTTCCAGTGAGTTAGGTAAGGCGTCTCCTTAGTCCCGTTAAAGGGGGAGAAGGCACTTATCCAAGTAGGCTGCCGGCGGTGCCTTTCTTAATTTGCTGTTAAGCAATCTCCCGCTGGGCACTTTCTAGAATAGCACTGGGAAGTGCTCTTCCCTCTCCAGGAAGGAGAGCACTACGAAGACCACATCCTGCCAGAGGGAGGTTAACATGTGGAGCATACCTCACATGGATTTACCAACGGGGAAGTACACATATGGAATGATACCACAGGAGGACCCTATCTACAGAGAGGGTACACAGCATAGTGGCTGAGAAACACAGGTTTCACCTAAGGGAGAAGCCGAACAGTGGAAATCTCATCATATGGGATTACCAACGGGGAATCACAATGCATGGAGCACTGAGCCCAAGCACACAGGCTCACCTGAAAAGCGGAATACCATGAGTACTGGGCCTGGTGGCGTTACTCCTCCGCCGAGTTCGTCACCGGACAGTGCTAAAGAATTAAAGAGGCATCCGGAGTTCACCGGTACGGGAAACTGTTGTGGACAAAAAGCGCACATTATCACTTTGAAAAAGGGGAAAGGTGCAAGGCAAGCGGTACACCCAACCGGCCACCTGGTCTACCTGCTGTTACCGCATAACACTCGGGTCGAAACCGGGTCTATGCGTAGGTTATAAAACCTCGCAAAGGTATTGGGCTTAGCCCAATCCACAGCTCTGCATATGTCTACTAGAGAAGCCCCCCTTGCCAGTGTCCAGGAGAACGCAACACCTCTAGTGGAGTGCGCCTAGACCCCCAAGGGTCACGGCAAATCCTGAGACTGGTATGCGAGAGAAATGGCATCTACGATCCAATGGGCCAATCTCTGCTTGAAGACAGCTTTCCCCTTCTGCTGTCCTCCAAAACAGACAAAGAGCTGCTCCAAGCATCTAAAGCTCTGCGTGCGGTCCCGATAGATGCGCAGGGTGCGAACTGGATACAGCAATGACAAGGCCGGGTCTTCCTCCTCTGAAGGGAGCACTTGCAGTTTCACCACCTGGTCCCGAAAAGGAGTGATGAGAACTTTGGGCATGTAACCGGGCCGGGGTCTCAAGATCACGTGAGAGTGTGCCAGCCTGAACTCCAGGCATTTGCTGGTAACAGAGAGTGCCTGCAGGTCCCCCACCCTCTTGATGGAAGTGAGCGCCACCAGGAGGGCCATCTTCAGAGATAGAGTGCTGAGCTCAGCCTACTCCAGGGGCTCAAACAGGGCTCTCTGTAAGGGCAGGTAGGACCACAGAGAGATCCCAAGAGGGGGTCAGGTGCGGTCTAGGAGGATTCAATCTTCTCGCGCATTTGAGGAACCTGTTGATCAGGTCACGCTGTCTTGATGGACTGCCGTCCAGTGTATCATGGTGAGCTGCTATAGCAGCTACATACACTTTCAGGGTAGAGGGAGACAGCCGTCTCTCCAGCCCTTCCTGAAGAAAAGACAGCACAGACCCGACGGTGCATCTCTGTGGGTCTTCCCCATGGGAAGAACACCAGTTAGCGAAAAGACGCCACTTCAAGGCATACAGCTGCCTCATAGAGGGGGCCCTGGCCTGAGTGATCGTGTCTACCACCGCTGGTGGAAGACCTGTTAGGTCTTCCGCATCCCATCCAGGAACCAGATGTGGAGATTCCAGAGGTCCGGCCATGGGAGCTGGATCATGCCTTGCCCCTGAATGAGAAGGTCCTGCCTCAGGGGAATGTGCCAGGGAGGTGCTATTGTCAAGAGCATCAGATCTGAGAACGAAGTCCGGTCGGCGCAACGAACCAGACTTGCTGCTCATCCTCCCTGACTTTGCACAGAGTCTGTGCAATGAGGATCACAGGAGGAAATGCATCCGTGCCGAGGGGGGCCTTGGACAGGGAGTACTACAGGGGGCAGTGAGAGGAGTCTTGGGAGGCGAACAGGTCTACCTGTGCCTCCCAGAATCTCTCCCAAATCAGCTGGACTACGTGGGGGTGGAGTCTCCACTCCCTGCGAAGCGTTACCTGCCATGAGAGCACATCTGCTGCATGGTTGAGGGTGCCCGGAAGGTGAGTGGCTCACAGAGATTTCAAGGTCTGCTGACTCCAAAGGAGGAGGCAGTGAGCGAGTTGCGATGCAAGCGTATGTCGCCTTGGCGGTTTATGTACGCTACGGTCGCAGTGTTGTTGGTTTGGACCAACACATGCTTGCCCTGAATCAATGGCCGGAGCCTCCTCAGGGCCAGCGATACTGCCAGAAACTCTAAGCAGTTGATGTGCCATTGGAGTCGGGGCCCCGTCCAGAGCCGTTGCACACAGCGCCCCAGCCCGAGTTCGAGGCGTCCGTCATGATCATGACACACCTTGAGACCTGCTCTAGGGGAACACATGCCCGTAGAAACGCCAGGTCCGACAGGTCTTAAAAATTTGAAATTAGCTTTGTAGACAAAAATATAATTGTGCCACCATATTTTTTTCATTACAAAACAAAAATTTAATTAAAAAAAAAAGTTTTTGAAATTGATGACTTGGACCAAATAATAAAGAAAAGCAGCCAATAAGTGCCAAACATAGATGAGAACTCCTTCAATTCTGTTTAAAAAGCATCCCAGGGTGATACCTCAAGAAGTTGTTTGAGAAAATGTCAAGAGTACATGTCTGCAAATTCTAGGCAAAGGGTGACTACTTTTGAAGATGCTAAAATATAACACAGTTTTGATTTATTTTGGATTTATTTTGTTTAGTCACAACATAATTCCCATAATTCCATTTCTGTTATTCCATAGTTTTGATGACTTTACTATTTTTTCTAAAATTTGAAGAAAAACAATTATAATAAAGAATTAGTGTTTTAAAACTTTTGACCGGTAGTGTATATATATATATATATATATATATATATATATATATATATATATATAGTCTATTGTGTATTATGTATATACTTTCTTCTTCAATATTATTTATTTTTTATTCAATTTTTAATTATTTTTTAAAAGTCTTTTTGCTGTTTTGTATTGTTGTGTACTGGAAGCTCCTGTCACCAAGACAAATTCCTTGTGTGTGTAAGCATACTTGGCAATAAAGCTCATTCTTCTTCTTTATATTTTATATTCAAGACATGGTTTACTAGGTTTCGTTCAAAATTCATACAATTAACTTGATATCAACAACATCTAATGTGCATACGTTTTTCAATATTATTTTGAATATGCAATGTTGAAAGTGCTCACTTACTATAGCATATCCATTTTCAACTCATGACACTAATGATTCGCTAATCAAAGTGTCATTGGAACTTCCCCCTGTAACACATCATAGATTTTAGCTGGTCTACTGGTTCCTGGAAGAATGCGATAATGGAAGACTGGGACAAATGCTGGGACTGCAGTTCTCGTTTCACGATGAAAAGAGGCTGCCATTTTCTATCAACAGAGTTTCATAATCAACAGGAAATTAGCCCTTGGACAATAGAGCAAGCTTGAAAGACTGCTGGAATGTGCCATTAGGACAATGCAATATGGATCATTATCTTTGTCAGTGCCAATTTTCACTGCTGGTCTGTGCATGCATGAGACTTAAGGGCATATGGGCACATCATCTTCCTGTCTAAGAGGAAGGTTGTGTTCAGGCCTCATTCTAAAGGCAATATAATTCTCAAACGAGCATCAGAGTATTCTCAAATGAAATAATTTCAGTCACGAAGCAGCATATCTCTCTGCCCAAAGCAGAGATAGGTTATACAATTTGACAAAAAAGCTTCAAAATACATTGTTGGGGATTGAGTGGAATTTGAGATGAATAACAGACTGTGGGAAACCACTATTTGATGTAAAAGAAAAGAGAAACACAATCAGATTACTTTGCTGATGTCGGAAAAGCCCCCTGGGATGTTAACAAATGAGACCTCCACTATAAAAGAGTTCAAACTTAAGAGAAAATGAAAAAGACAACAACAAATACATGTGAAAATTTGAGCTCTGATCGTGCAGAACACAGACAATTAAATAAATATCTCTCGCAGCAGTGTGTAGTGGGTATACCTAGAAAATGAATACACAAGCTCCATTCCAAAACATAGTAAGCTCAGAATCTGATGTTTGCATGTTGCTAAGCTGAATATGTAAGTCTGTCAGGCACAAAGCAATGTCCTAATAAGCATAAAAATGCACACAAATATCAGACAAAATAGACACTTTTTAATTATATTAAACTATTTTTATTAATTGTTTTTGGTATTCATAGGATATTTCACCCAAAAAGGAAAACTCTCATCATTTACTCAACCTCATGCCATCCAAGATGTGTATGACATTCTTTCTTCAGCAGAACACAAAGGAAGATGTTTAGAAGAATATCTCAGCTCTGTAGGTCCATACTATGCAAGTGGATGGTGATCAAACTTTTAAAGCTCCAAAAAGCACAGACAATCATAGTAATCCATTAACACCCGATTGTTTTGGGTGAGAAACAGATCAATATTTAAGTCATTTTCACTATAACCGTTTAATTCTGGTTGCTCTCCAGAGGTGAGGTGAATCAGTTCACGCTGCCTCTCGCATGACGTAAGCACGCTGGCATGTTCAAACTGAAGCAAAACCAATTAAGCTTGTGAACAGCGTTCTCTTGTAAACAAATCGAGTTTCACTTCCATTTGTATCGTGTCAGTTCTCATGTGAACATCCTTATGTCAAATGAGAGGCAATGTGAACTGGTTCCCCTCATAGATGTGCATTGGAGAGCGACCGGAAGTAAACAATTATAGTGAAAAGGGCTTAAATATTGAGCTGTTTCTCACCAAAAGCAACTGTATGGCATTAAAAGACATTAATTTAACCACTTGGGTCATATGGATTACCTTTACTACAACTGCCTGTGCTTTTTGGAGCTTTAAAGTGCTGATCACCATCCACTTGCATTGTATGGACCTACAAAGCTGAGATATTATTCTAAAAATCTTAGTTTGTGTTCTGCTGAAGAAAGAAAGTCATAGACATCTGGGATGGCATGAGGGTGAGTAAATGATGAGGGAATTTTCAATTTTGGGTGAAGTAACCTTTTAAATGAATTGCCATCTTGGATGTGAGATGGCGAAATCGTAAGATATCATATGACTCGGCGAGTGCAAAAAGGTTAGAGACCAACCAATCAACAAACAAAATTTCAAATCGATACAATACAGGCATCAAATTTTAGCAAGCCTCCCATCTAACACTTTAGAAAAATTTGGTTACTCATTCCATATTTTTTATGCAATACAAATGACTGATTCATATCAATAACCTGTAATACGTTTCCCGCGTCTCGTTTTAAACCCCAGTGTTTTCTTTCATCCATGGTCCACAACCGTGATTTTCCTTATAAACTCGTGGTTAGGTTTAGGGTTTGTGTAAGGTGTTAGACTTTATAGTTAGGTTTGGGTTAGGGGTTAAACGTAGGAAAACCTGTAATATCATTGTTTGTTTGTTTTTCTCTTTGGGAGTAAAAGTCATACATTGTGGTATGAGGCAACTCCTACGATTTCTTCTGATTTTGCCATCTTGTACTGTTATTACTACTTGTTATGAAATCACGTGGGCTAATACTAGGTATCTTAGGAGGCAGCAAAATTACATTTCCTGACTTTTGGAACAGCTTTCCCATTTGGAGCCCACCTATATTGCCTTAAAATGCTGCCTATGTAGGCTGCTCAAAAGGTTTTTTGAAACAGTGCAACAGTATTTGAAAGATCCATTGAAGTAAATCAGTCAGTACAAAAGGGTGCTTCTCTACTATTACTGTCCTTGCCAATGTAAAAGTAAACTTACAGAATCTCATTACATCCAACAGCATTATGAGACATGTAATGCAGAAAGCATTTCACTATAAACAGATTTCACTTCTGGTTTGCTCTTTTTTGTATCTGAAAGGTTTACTCATTCATAGAGTATATGAGCAAATACAACTGGGTGCAAGTCTCTCAACCTCTTTATCTCTTCCTCTTTTGCAGGGTCGATTGAAAGATGCTCCTATATCAAGTACCACTACTCCTCGGCCACAATACCCAAGAATCTCTCCTACAACATCACTAAGACCATACGTCAGGATGAGTGGCACTCTTTGCGTGAGTACCCTGACTTCACTTTTATGAAGACACACTCAAGAAATGCAACCACTGTCATTAGCGCTGGAGCACAGGATTCTTTGCCTTGTAATACATCTAAAGCATTGGTATCTCAAAGTTTGCCACAAGGCACATCATACCTGATTGACAAAGAGCTGCCATAATAGCTTGACTAATTTACATCCATGGTACAAATCAGTTATTCTACCAACTGATGCTGAGAAAAGCACTCTCTAAATAGCACAAACAGTAATCATCAACAGCCTAGTGACCTCACCTGCTCAGACGGAACACTTAAGTTAAAATACGGAAAGGGTAAAGCAAAACAATGTGATTATATTCATTTATTTTTCTCGAGCAAGCTCTCTGTAGACCTAAAGATAGAGATAAAGAGATTTGTTGTTGCTTTGTAGAAAGAGTAAGTAGGGTATATATCTCAAAGTCAGATACGGGATACCTTGTTGACCCAGTTTTGCTCTGGTCCCACTCTCCCCACCACATAAGATGGAAATTATGAATATGCTTCTTTGGAGTAATGTTGGAGAAATGCTCTAACACTTAAAGCAGACCATTAGCAGGCCCACACTGAATCATTGCCCACAGAACTCCACAGAAAGCTCAGCAGAATCAGAAAACTTAAAATTCACAAAGTTGTACACATGCTCCGACTCTTGCATATTTGTTTATTAAATATTTTGGTGCATTCCTCCATATTCCTCCATTCAAGCAGAATTTACATCAAAATCATTTGCAGAATATGTAAAAATGTGTTTCTGTTTGTGCCTAGTCACTAGTAGGAATATCCAAAACTAATGTTTTTTAATGAACTAGTTGATGGGTTGGCTGAATGACTAGTCGACAAATCACTCTTAAGGAAGCTCTGTTTTGGGTTTACCTGAACCCAATCTGGTGCATTTCTAGGGAGGTCTAAATGTTCTTTTGTTCAAAACTGCATAGGAATTTAACAGATTGTAGAGGTCTCAAGACACATTTTGAAAATGTATACTATTTTTTAACTTGAAACACAGTTCTAAAAATATAACTCTCATGGCGGGATACTAAAAAAACAGCGTAAGATGCAGTACAATGGCCAAAAACATCCATCTGCATGTGAAAGGTTACACTGACGGTGCATTAAATGGGAAGCATTTAAAGTTGCAACTTCTCCAAGAGGGTTTTACCATGCAAACTTTCTAACGGTTAAAGCGCAGCATGCTGTCAGCAACCTAATTAAACAAAAAAAAACAAAAAAATATTTACTAAAATATCTAGATAAACTATTAGACTTTTTGGTTGACAGTTGTGGCCCATCCCTAGTCATTAGAAAGAGATAAATAAAGGATAACAATCAGTGGCGGGCCATGCATTTTAAGTCTAGGCCTTCAGTGTGATTCATGCCATTAAGAAAACACAGTTTCACAATGAATAAGACACCCTATGCCTTTGGGCATCATACAGCTACACTAGTAATACCAATTGACATTTTAAAAACACGTCCACGCACGAAAGCCAGAACTTGAAATGACACTTAATGCTCAAGCAAGCCTAATTTTAACTGCAGCATGACTGTTTTGTGAAATTAACGTCTTCCAAACAGACATTCAAAAATCATAATTTTTCATATGAATCTACCAAGGAGGTCTATAATACCTGGAAAAATCTATCTAATAATATTTGCGATTTAAATGTTGCTTGCAATAAATTTCATTTCGTCAGGGTACACGGTTCCATTCAAGTTGGATGTGGGATATTCCTACTTGATATCTCCGACCATAAATGCATCCCATTCCCCGATATTCGGAAGATGATGTTTAAAGAAACAAAACTGCAATGCTCCCGTTAGCTTAGCAGGGGTTTGACTCTCATTAGAGATGTCTCCTAGCAACCCAACTGATAAACAATGCTGCAGCGCTAGCATTTGTGCTACAGGTGTACAATTATCAAAAGAGATTATAATGTTTTATACACCTGTTTCTGCAGCAGGCGTTTGTTAAACAAGCTTTAATTTCATGTAATGTGGAAATGTACTCATTTATTGATATTACTTAATAAAGTGAATGTTCATCACTTACTTTGTATATCTCCCTGAGTGTCTACATGTTTGTGTGATATCATGCCCCTGCATCTCGGCAAAATCGGAATTTCTGCACGAGCCTACAAGTTGTAATTCTGACTTCAAGGTGCATTCCATTGCAATTTTCCTAGTAGGAAGTTGTAAAATCAGACTTTCTGAGTTGAATGGAACGCAGCACTACTTATCAAAACTTGATCCAATACTGAATGCTCAAGCAGCCAAATTTACACTTAGAAAACTCCTGATGTTGCTAACAATGCAAAAAGCACTTACCAATTTGCTTGAGGTGAAAATCAGCCCTCCTTTCCTGTTTAATTAATCAATCGCACGATCATGCAGAACATCTCAGGTTTGTAATCCATAAGGATCTTTTTCTCAACGGCAATACCAGCAGTGATGACAGCCAACTCATCAGCAAGATCTCACGCTCTTCACTTTCAAATTACATCACTTAAAGCATGATTGGGTCACTCAAGGCCAGCTAGAAGGCCTCAATTGGACATCACACCCACCAAGAACAAATAAATCAATCTGACTGGCTGATGAATCTGACAATCTGACTTTAGTTGCCCATTCATTTGCACTGTTGAGGGATTCTGAAGGAATTCTGAAGGCCTGACGGGGTGGAGCTCAGACTCACGTGCTGCTTCGGTCATGCGATTTGTGAAACAGTTACAACACTTTGCTTGTAAGCATCAAGGAATAAATTCTGACTGGATAAACTTTTCATTTTTCTCTATTTGTTTGTAGATTAATTAAGAGTGGAAAGCGATTAAAAATACATAGGCAAAAAGGTGATTGAGAATGAAAGGATGAAAAATATTTATTTATTTGACATGTTAGGCCAGCAGAGAAGGCTTTGCTGGCCCTGAGAAATCAGGAGTGGAGGAGTGATCGAGGACCAGGCGATGGCGTGTCTGGGAAACCGGCAAGCAAGTTTTTTTCTCTGTCTCCACTCTCTCTCTCTCTCTCTCTCACTATCACTCTGCCTTGCCATTTCCCTCTCCTCTTTATTGTTTTGTTTTTCCCTCCCCTCGTCCCCTTCCCCAGCCTTAGAGAGGCAGGGAAAAGCCTGCCGGTGGGCGCAGCCAGAAGGGCAACAATGCCATTGATAAATAAAAACTTTTGCTGTAGAATCCACACCCATACATTAGGTTTAGGAGTTGCACCGACAGTAAGCAGGTGTCCCGCTCCATTTTGTAGGCTACTGCACACGCTGGTGCAACTACTGCCAACAACACAAATAAACGGTTTAAAATGTTCGTGTCGACGCATCCAGTGTAGACAGCCTCAAGCCATTGTGTCGCATCAGTGGTGTAGACAGGGTGTACATGATAAACATACACTTTTATTGAATATTATAAATAATTAAGCCAACGTTCCTACATTGCATGACAATAAAACTTGTTTAACAAATGCCTGTAGAAACAGGTGTATAAAATGTGGTAAAATATACTCTTTTGATAATCGTACACCTGCAGCACAAATGCTAGTGCTGCAGCATTGTTTATCAATAGGGTTAAGAGGAGATGTCTCTGGTGACAGTCAAATAGCTGCTAAGCCAATGGGAGCATTGCAATTTTGTTTCCTTACACGTCATCTTTCGAGCATCTGGCAAAGGAATGCCTTTATGGTCGGAGATCGGAGATGTCACTATCCCACATCCGACTTAAATGGAACACAGCATAACTATAGAAAAAGATATGACTCTGCATGCTGTGGAAGGTCACTCTCTCAGTTAGACTAATGTTAGGCTTGGATATTAAATACTTATATTACCGCCTACTCAGCTGTTCAGAGAGCAAAGACTTAAAAAGTAAATACATTTATAAATAAATAGAACACACTGTGAAATTAACAGAAGACATGATCTTTTTGAGTTTTACTCTATTGAGTGCCATATTGATTTTGAGACCAAGAGAGGTCAGAAGATCAAGAACTCTCCATTACAACACATTGAGAAGTAAATTTCTCCATTGCTGTCTAAGTGTAACAGGAGCCAGCTGGTACGTGATAGCTGTGCGGTATGTGTAAACTTCACTCCCCTGGCCTCAAGAGACACACTAGCGACTGGCGCTAGAGGCTGTAGCCTTTAACCTCCTCGTTAGCATGCCCACCTCCCATGCCAGCTGACACCGGTTCGAATCCCGCTCGGAGCGGGTCGAGCAGGACCGGTTGCAGTGGTGCCATGACCCGGATGGAAGTGAGGTTTAGGGGGTTGAGTGTAACGGGAGCCAACTGGTACATGACAGCTGTACAGTATGTGTAAACCTGACTCCCCTGGCCTCAAGAGGCGTACTAGAGGCTGTACACTTTAGCGTCCTCATTAACACGCCCACCTCACATTCTGGCTGATGCCAGTTCGAATATCACTCGGAGCGGGTCGAGCAGGACTGGTTGCATAACAAATGTGTGTACACCTAGATACAGTACCATAAATAAGGCTGCATTTACCTGCAAGGCCCGCTTAGACACACTAGACTAGCATTGTTAACTTTTTAGTTGTAGCACTGTCAAGTGTTTAACATGTATGCCACCTTCACAATATTCCTGTATAAATGGTTATTCAAATTAGATGGACATGCTTGTTCTTTTCCCGCTATTCTCTACCGGAAATTCTAGAGCAGTGTTACCCAAACTGGGGTACGCATACCCCTGGGGGTATGTGAGGTGACAATGGGGGTATGCAAATAAAACTCACTGTCAGAAATAATTTTGTGTGCCCTCTAGTGTAGAAACACCAAAATGGTTGTGTTATAAAGGTCAGGTAAATATGCAATGAAATAACCCTATCTTTTGCTGTTAAAAAAATGCATCTACAAATATGCATTGTGCATCACGCAAGTATCTTTTTTGTCAGCTCACCACACTGCTAGGTGACGTAGATTAGTGAAAGCAAGTAAAATTGATGATTCACTGTTTTACCAGACTCACACATGTCAGTCATCCACAATTTTAGTTTGTCTGTTTGTTTGTTTTTCGCAGTTTAAAACGTAATTTGTATTTAAGGTTAGTTGCATAGGGAGTTTTGATTCTGATGGTTTAAGTTCATAAGCTTTGATGACAGGTGTCAGCAAGGATGGATTAAGACCTGAGAGGCTCATGGGCCGGTACACCGTGGAGGCCCCCCATGACGTGACTACATTCACCTTTATGCACTACAGGACGCTTGGCAGATTTGGTTGGATTTTTCAAATAGATGGAAGAAAAGTTTGTAGCAATGTCTGAGATGTGCACGATATTTAAATATCAAAATCACTATTTGGTTATTCTGTATGTGTATAGAGTTCCTCAACCCGATCTGAGTCCGATGGTACCCAGCAAACCTACAGGTTTTGGGCCAGGTTATGGTCAGTTTTTCAAAGTAGGCTATAGGGCAAGTTACAGGCTGATCACACGTGTGTCTGTGCTGTTTTGTGATGTGCAATTCCAAGCACGGAACCGAATGCCATTCTTGCGTACCGCAACGTGATGAGGGGGGATTTCAATCGGTAAGCCATTTATTCAATATGTATATGATTAATATAACATGTACAAATATAACATGATTGTGTTAAATATACATATTTTCATAGTACCTTGTGTGATTGTTATCTGTGCGTTAGAGAGGGGGTACACGAAAGGATGTTGAATGTTTGGAGGGGTACGCAACTGTTAAAAGTTTGGGAACCACTGTTCTAGAGATGCTCGCTCATGTTATATTATACCGCATTTTGGTGATTTTGCATAGTAACTTAAATTAAATCTCATCAATTCTCATTCATGTCATTCACATTATGTTTACATATTTGTGCACAAAACCAGCCTTGAGTGTATTACAAAACTTAAGCCTAAGAGAGAGATGTTGCTTTCAGCCGTTGAGTGTTTGGCACATGGTGAGTTGTGCATGGATGCTGCAGAGAATAGCGTGAAGCCTCCACACGTGCTAGGTCTCTGTGGTAATGTGCTCAACAAGCCACATGATAAGACAGTCTCAGGCAGCGGAGGCAACTGAGATTCGTCCTCTGCCACCCAGATTGAGGCAAGTCACTACGCCACCCTGAGGACTTAGAACGCATTGGGAACTGGGCATTCCAAAAAAAAAAAGTAGATCAAAAGTAGATTTGGGAGATCAAAGCTTTTGTTGTGTTTTGATGTCTCAAACTAACAGAATAGGTAACGTTCAAGTGTCACTGCAGCTTTAGTTGCTTTAGCTTGTGTTCTGCTCAGATGAGAGCCCAGGCGTGACATTTCATAAAGAGTGTGAAATTGAACAAAGGCGGGTTAGAACATTTCCTACTGTATGCTCTCATAATGCTTATCTGCACACGAATGACATCAGCAAAACTTCACAAGGCTGTGGGGTGTACACAGCACTCATTTGAACCTGTCAGTCAAAACCCTGGAAACCGACTATACCAGCAAGAAAGTTACAAATAAAGACACGCCTTCGATTATGCTGAGTATCAAAGCCAAAGATAAGACTCCACAGAAGCCTAAACCATTTGTTTTAAGCTACGGATAGCATATTCAATTCAACCTATTGAATGCTTTTGGGATTTTCAGCTTTGGATGAAGTAACTCCCCCTGGGAAGCTATTTTATATGTAGCTAATAGGCATATAATGCAGCTCCTATACTTGAAAGAGGGGAAAGTCTGAAATCATAGAACAATAAATCAATAACATATTTCAAGTCTTCAATAAAAACTGACAGCAATGGAATAAAAATAGCTTCTTTGCTCAAAACAACCTAAAAACTCTATTTTTCAGGCTGATACAGCTAATGCTGAAAACAAACAGGTGACTGGCTTTTTTAACTGAAAGGTGAGACTTCCTTTCCTACAGCCGCCATATTGATGTTTATAATTTCTCCTATACATTTTTTAAAATTTGCTCATGACCTCTCTTCCTTATCCCATCTCTGGCCTGGTTCGGTAACTTCGGCAGCAAGGATTTTGTAACATCAAAAGGAAGCACCAAAAATGAGCTGCAGGAAGCTGTCAATGAACATGACAGCAAATAATCTGCTGTGATGTGTAAAGGTGCCCAAAGAGGCAAATGTGGATAAAGAGGAGCTGGGGACGCCAATTTGAGAGAGAGAGAGAGGCACACGCGGCCACGCTGTCGTGTGTTTTATGTTATGTTTAAGTTCGTTTATGTGATTAAAATTTTGTTGACTGTTCTGCCAGTTCCCACCTCCTCCTTGCCCATCCTTTACTCTTTACAGCGAATTATGCTCTTGGTTGCCAAATCCTTCAGATCTCAGTGCACTCAGCTCAGAGGCTGCTTAGTGTTTCAAGGACCATAAAGTAAGAGTTAGAACCATGGAATAAGAATAAAGAATTTAGCCTTAAAATCTTTTTTTTTATACATATAAAGCTATCTCTCTATTATATACTTTTTAAAATACAACAATTAGTTTTGGTCCTTAGATCTGATTGGACAAGAGGTGTTTCAGGAGTGCTGATATTAACTATAACAATACTGAGATGCTTCACTGTTTGTAAAACTCCACTTGTATATATTCACATTGTTTCAGACATGCTGTCAATCTGTGTTGCTCAGCCTCTGAGCAACACACAGAATTGGGCCGAAAGTGTGAGAGAAGCACCAAAAACTGTCACGGTTGCTTCTGCAAATATCACATTTACTTTTTATGCCACTATCTGGAATAGGTTAGGAAGGTAGGATTTGTTGATTTAAAACTTGAGCATTAACCTTTAAAATATCATCTGTTTAGGAAAAAGTATTACTCAGTGGGCATTTCACCTCAGAACTGCAGAGATCTGTGTAAGAAAGCAACACATAACCTCTGAGCCTGCTTTGCCTTCGTTTGGAATTGTTTTTGTTAGCAGAGCAAATATAGACTAAATAACTGGCCATTATGTGTCAAACTTTAACATCTAGCTATTATCCATTAACTTTAGTAATTTTAATGTTGCTGAATCACAGCCGTGCTGATAGTCCAAACTCTTACTTGTGTGATATTGCTTAAATATATAGACTTTTATATGTCCCTCCTTTACTAAAGTAATTTGTTACCAAAAACGGGAGTTTGATTGTTTGATTGCTGTTGTCTTTGATCCCTACTAAAAACAGGATTTGTGCTACCCCGGAGTGGGATACACAGAGGAAATGAATTGTTAAGAGTAATTAACCTTCACTGTTGTAATCAGATATTATTAAGGTAGGATGGAGCCATTTGTATCATCGCTGTACTTACATTTAAACTGTATGAGTATTAACATTCAATGAATGGAATGGCAGAAGAATTGCTTTTAATTGTACTTTGTAGAATGTGGAGTTCGAAAATGGCCACACCACAGAATTCACTCTTTATATACAAGTGATTTAATTTCGCCTAGATGAGACATTTCCATGTGTCTAAGCATTAATAAATGGAAATTGGCAATAGTGTCATCATGCAAACCATCTGGGCCTGACATTAACAAGGATGGCACAAATCAGCCAGTCACAGGGCATAGAGGAGGAGGGGGAAGTGTTAGAGAAATCTCTCAGCTATGATTTGACATTTTGACAACCATTATCACTATATTTTCTTTCAAAAGCGGAGAGATCTTTTCCTTTCCAATCTGACAGTTGGAGACTTTGACATCAAGACTGTTGATTTTCTTACACTCATCCATCATAGAGCAGAGAGGCACAAAATTGCAATACATTTACAGGCATATACCTATACAGCTTAAAGGTTAAAGTCACATAAAACAGTGTTCACAACCCATTTCATGGGTTGATCTGAGGCAACATTTTTGCCAGATTAAAGTATATTATCAGGTGACTTACACAGATCTCTGCAGTTCTGAGGTGAAGTGTCCACTGAGTGACGCTAAATGTAAGTAAAATATTTTTCCTAAACAGATGATATTTTAAAGGTTAATGCTTGAGCTTTAAATCAAAAAAACCTAACTCCCTTCCCCAATCTGGTGGCATAAAAAGCAATTCCCTAATAGTTGCAAGTAACAAACAATTTTAGCAAGCAATTTTAAGATTTGCAGATGCAACCATGTAATTTTTTGGTGCTTCTCTGATACTTTCGGCTAACGTGTGCTTCAGGATTCAAACCCTGATTCTTTGTGCTGCAATTCCAGTACTTCATTAGCTGAGCTACAGTGCAATTTGATTGTATTTGAAAGAGCTTGTAACTAGGGCTGTGCCGATACAAACAAATGCGATACTTTTTCTCACAATATTGTATCGATACTTAGATCCACATATCGTGATATATCGTGATATTTTCAAAATGGACATTATAACTGAAATATACCCAAATTAATTGAAATTAAAAGCTAAATCGAATCATGATATCTTGATGTTTCGCGATATTTACTGAATTGTGACTGTATCGTATCGTGAGGTGGCTGGTGATACCCAGCCCTACTTGTAACTGTGGTTGGTTTTGTAATGCAAATGTTTAAATGAATTGCCAGAAAGTCATGCACTATAGTAAAGTGTTTTGGTGTCAGAATATATCATTATGTGGGGAACAGATCAAAGAGTATTGTTTATGAACTAATAATCTGCTGTTTTACTCATGATTTGTGTGAACGGCATTGTTGTAGTAATGTCTACACTGTTTATTTCATCATGTAAAAATAATTTAGCAGAAATGTAGGTATAGTAACATGACTCAATGAAAAGAGGTAGAAGGTGTAAGGAGAAAGCAAATAGGACCAATTTTGATATCATTGTGAAGGATCATTGTTTCTTCTTGGTACATGACTCAGTCCTTCACAAAGATTTAAATATAGGACAAATATAACGAACTATTAGATAAAGCACACTTGGAATTGGTTTCCAGTTTTTTGAAAGACTACATATACATTAAACTAAACAATACATTTTTGGCTAATGGAAAATCTAAGGCCATTAATATTGCAAATGTGACCTTGCAGGCTTGGAAAAACAAGGATGATAATCTATGAAATGAAACTGACAACAATAAATTGCCATTGACAAACAAAGAAAGCTAGTGCTAAATAAATGTTGTATTATCAAGCACCAAACACTCCACCATACTGTTCATTATTCAAATCCTTATTACAACAGTAATCCTTTATGTACCACATAACCTCATCGACATGTAAAATGTGTAGTCAAAACCTTGGGTCTTTTTGCAGCTGGTTATATAAACCAAAACAAAAAAAATGCAGTTTATTTGATATCATTAGCAAGAGGAAATTGTATCAGAAAAAATATCATTTCTGCAGAGAAATTCACTGCCCTTTTTAAGTAGCACATGCAGAGTGTTGTTAATCCCTTTGCTATTAATCAAAGACCATTTATTTGTTGTGCTTGTTTTAGTGATTGCATCATTTTGATTTGCAATAGTCATCACCGATGCTCACACACTATATCCTTAAAAGATAATGCTACGGCAGACCACGGCAGCAATGACACACCCTTTATTTGAGTGGTGATTGATGGGAAATACATCAACAGACTAAAAATGAACAGGAAAGACTACAACACAACAGTCATGCAAAGTTTAGAGCCATAAATCGATGCACTTGACACATATGCTCTTCATTTCAGATTAGCCAGAGTTTCCTTTGGGTTTGGCTGTGTGACCGGCATGCCTTAAAGGGCTCTAATCTGACAGACGACTGCCTAGTGATTAGTCTGTGGATGGCCAAGCAGAAGTTGCCCAGTGGCCACAAAGCAATGGCTTACTTTGATCTTTGAGCTTAAATGAAAAGAAAGCTGCCCTGCTAGTGCAATAAGAGTTTACAACACTGTTTTAATCTCCATACAAATATCTATCCATCCATCCATCCATCCATCCATCTATCTATAGACTTCACATTTCAACACTCTGCACTTTGCAATAAGCTTGCATAACATCTAAAATGGTAGCATAGCTCAAGATACATGAAAGCCGTTGTCTAATTCAGTGGAAATTTGGGCCAGTTTACAGAGTTTTCAAATAGATAGTGCGACTTTTTTTTTTCTCAGTAAAACAGAGGCCACTGACTCACCCTCTTTGGCCCCTTTTAGCTCTAGTGTATTTGTAGATTAAATTAGGCCAGGAATTCACAATGAAGGCCTGTGGCAAAATATGCGACAATATAAAAACATGGGGACACCGCACACTGTGTTTCTCTTCAGTATTGTAAGAATACACTGTCAAGGTCAAGCATTTCAATACACAATTCCTTGGTGGCCTTGTGCTTCTGTTGCTTGTAACATCATGTTTTTGAAGTCAATTGGAAACAGAAAGCCCTCAAGAATATCACTGAGTAACTCATCCCTTCAGCAATAGACTCTAGATCTATTGCATGCTCCTCAAATGAGTTATAATAATAGAAAAATTTTTTTTATTAATTAGTATTTTGTCTTATTTTCTTTAAAAAAATAAAAATAAAAAACATCCTTAAAGCAAAATAGATTAACTTGAGAAGCAAAAATGTGTGTGTAAATGTGTAATAATATATCTTCATTTTAAGTTTTTTTTTCTTGTTTAAGCATTAACCTCTGAATTTGCACCCCAATTTTTTTATATTTACCCTTAAAACATGAATAAAAATCAATGTAAATTAAGAAAAACAAACAATCATAATATTTAATTAATTTAGTATAAGATTATAAGATATATAGTATTCAATTCTTAATTTCTTATGTAATTGTCTACTCAAGTATATTACATTTTTAAGGATGTTTAGAACTGTTTACTAGAAAACAAGACAAAAATACTGATAAAAATATTTTTTTGCAAAGCATTTTTTTGTTTTTTTGGGGGGGGGGATTTTTCCCCTTTTTCTCCCAATTTGGAATGCCCAATTCCCAATGCGCTCTAAGTCCTCGTGGTCGCATAGTGATTCGCCTCAGTCCGGGTGGTGGAGGACGAATCCCAGTTGCCTCCGCGTCTGAGACAGTCAACCCACGCATCTTATCACGTGGCTTGTTGAGCACGTTGCCACGGAGACATAGCGCGTGTGGAGGCTTCATGCCATCCACCGCAGCAACCACGCTCAATTCACCACGCGCCCCACCGAGATCAAACCATTATAGCGACCACATTATAGCGACCATGAGGAGGTTACCCCATGTGACTCTTGCTTACAAGACCTGGCTGGAGTCACTCAGCACGCCCTGGGATTCGAACTAACGAACTCCAGGGGTGGTAGCCAGCGTATTTTGCCACTGAGCTACCCAGACCCTTTTGCAGAGCATTTTGATTGGACAACCATCCTTTGATGTCAACAACAGATATGGAGAGTGTTGTCTCATATGTTTTAAAATGTGATAAACCTATTTATTTTGCTATCCTATTCGTGGTAAAGAACCCATCAGTTTTAAATCAATTGCACTCTCTTCAAACAGGTTAACAAACTGATCTAAGAACTGTCACTGTCACCATCTATGCCTTGTATTCTGTAGAGAGTACTTTCTGTCCTTTAGATGAGCGCACCGGAGAACAGAGGGCTGTAGCCAATTAAAACAGGGAGGGAAGAGAGAGGACACTGTAACAGAGCCCAAATTTGCCTGTTCTGTCTCACAAGAGAGCAGACTATGGCGTTGTTGCTGTAGGTGATGGCATCCATAGAGACTAGTTGAACTGCTGGACTGTGGCTGTGGCTCTCAGTTCATTAAGCGCTTCACTAGGAGCCACTTAATGACAAACGCTCTTCCACAACGTACACTTTAGAGAAACGGATGGATCTAGCTCTTTGGAGGCCTAAGATAATATTTTCTTTTCCTTTTCCGTTTTTTCTGTGACATCTGACCTAAAAATAGCAGCGTGGAAATTAAGTATGCATATACAAAACATTAATGGCTTGATTAAAATGCATTGACATCCTTCATAGCAGGCGCAAGGCCACATAAGGGCCAGAGTGGCACTGGTCCACCTAGATTGACGGCTGGTCCACCCAATCAAAACTGCAGGAACATACTAAAAGAAACTGCATTTTGTCGCACGCAAAATAGCTCAAATGCGAGATAATCATCATATTCCTGTTATAAATATAGTTAGAAAAATCTGTTTTTTTTTCAAATAAAAAGTTTGATATGATTATGGTGAACTGAAATGAGTTGCGGCGTGCTTCTCACCGAGTCGCTCATTTTCTCTGCACTGCACAGCTCTCTATAGTCATGCCTTTAAACAGATCCACTTAGCACCAAGATCATTTATCCACGTTTTAATTAATTTTGCTCGTCGTCTACCCCTAAACTGTGGCAGGCGACCTGTAAGAAGTCTCGACGTGATAAATGACAAGAAACGCCGTTAGACACAAATATGCGCATTTGAAGAAGCACACTTGATCATATTTTGAAAATCAGACGAAAGAAAAGCCGATTTGCTGTGTGTTCAGAGGTTTATTGGCGCATTGGCGCTCACGTGCGCAGCGAGCATGTCTCGCAGAACGCGCATATGACGAGTTCTCACTATTCCTTCTCTGTCCGTAATCTGGGAACAATTCACAGATATAGTGTCATCTATGAGAACGCTGAAGATGATCTCAGACCATCTTAGGATGCAAGGACATTGGAATGACAGGTGAATTGTAATATGTGTTATAATTCAGTAGCTGCAACCTCAGAAATGGTTCTTGAACAAGAAGTTTCTCTTCTGTGCTTGTCTACTCTTTAGCCTCCATTTGAATGTAACATTCCCCAACTCTGTAGGACATCTGATTCACTTGCGTTTTTCACCAAACCTCTTATTTTACAAAGATTACTAATCAAAAGAAATATTTTGCAACATTGCAGCAGCTCCATGAAGCCCAGAACGTCAGCCAAAGGAGAGTTGTCAGCTTAATTAAAGATTTGATCATTGGGGAAATAGCCAACACCTGTGCACAGCAGGAGCACTGAAAAGTGTCTAATAATAATGTTTATTGCATCATATCTCTTATTTTAATTTATTATATTAATTTCTATGGCCAATTAATTTTTCATTGCATCAATATGACCTATTATGGTAAATTACTAATAATTAACTTAATAATTGTTAAAAAAACAAATAGGCCTAATTATTGTTATTGTACCTGTAATTACGCAACTCTAAGTATTAAGCTAACTGTAAATTAGCAAATATTGACTCATAACGGCTGAGGAAAAGTGCACACTTTATTATATTCACTATGAAATTAAGCACAGAATAGAGGTCCACCCTGATTCACCAATGTCCACTCATTTGGAGATTACTGGCCTCGCCCCTGCTTCACAGTGGTGTATATCAGGACTGTTTTTCAACAGTATTGGAGTATGGATTAACTTTGAGCTGTGTGCCTCAGGAATTAAATTTGTAGATTACATGATATTTTGATGATTTGATGATCTATGAAAATGATTTGCTCTAATATAAATTTTTTACAACAATGCCCATTTCCCCCCAAATTCACACCTTAATGGAAAGAAAATAATCAAATTCTCATTACTATAATACATCCGTACATTTTACTTTTGAATGTTTTAAAATCCCATTATTCTCAAAGGTAATTATTATTTACTGTAATACAGTATTTACAGTAAAAGAAAAAAACAGGAAAAATACAGGACAATATACAGTAAAACAATTCACTTATACTGATTTAAATAAAATAAAAAGTAAAGGCAGCACAACAAATACTCACATGATGTATAAATAATGTAGTGTATAAATACTTCACAATTTAAATGTAGTATTTTCTTACAATACAGTAATAACAAATGTGGTCTTGAAACGTGCTTAAATGTCATGAAAATAATGTCAATGCAAAAATTCTTCCAAAAATGACTTTTCATTAAGAATAATAATAATAATAATTTAAAAATAAAAACTATTATCTTTATTTGTGTATTACTAAAGCATGTCCAGGTCACATTTAATCCCAACATCAAAATAAAGAAATAGCAAAAATTGTATTATATAATTTTTAATTTTTTCCTTTGATTTTAGGCTAAAACATTCATAATTAAGCCTTGTTTTGTTTGTTTTTTAAATATTCACTTGAAGGAACAAATACATGAAGTAAACAAACAAACAGATGCAGAAAGCACAGAACATTCAGAATGTGAAGACTAAAAGATGTTGACTGAATGATTGAAAAACAGAAGTTCAAAAAGCACTAGTGTCTCATCGAATCAGTGTGCTCGGCAGTGCATTTTCTGCATAATCACAGTCGTTAATCCACTTGACACATCTCTAAATTTGTCTATGTGGATAATCCCTCTTTTTGCTATGCCTCAGCTTTTTCTCTCTGCCTCGTAAATAGCTTTTTTCTCTTCAGCTTTGCCTTGGAGGGACTGAGCAAGAATCCAACTCTATTTCTCATCACAATGATGACTAACTAGCCCCAGTATCCAACATTTAGACATCCCAATAAAGGCAATCAGATCCTTGGACAGCCAAACTTTACATTAAATGTACATTTAGTCACTCTTTGCCACACAAATTCACAAAGGCTCATTGGACAGCATTAAAGGGTCTCTTAAGAAAAAGCAACTCTTCCTAGAGCAAAGTTGTTCATAAGATTCAGCATTTCAATAAACATGAGAAAGTAAGTGTGACAGGTTCTTAGCTCTCTTGTATAGGAGGAAGCGGGAGCCGGAGTCTTTATTTCTACACACTTTTCAGTATTTTCATCACTGTTTGCTTTTCAGCTCAGCATGCATACACACACAGCTTCGTGCGTCTCTCTCTCCCTCCTCCGGCTGACTGGACTGCTCTTTTATATCCCTCTCAGCTCTCAATGCAAACACAAACAGCTGTTAGAGATAATTTCCCACAGGTGTCAATCCTTACCTTTCTTCCTCTCGCGGCCTCGCTCTCCACAGAGGTCGCTCGGCCACACCCCATCACCACAGTAAGTATCCGGTGCTTAGTCACCAAAACTAATTATTCAAATTTTCATCATTCAATCAATTATTAATGGATAAAAGTAAGTCCATACATAATTAAAAGGGTTGCAAACACAGTTTCATGTTGACTTTAAGCATGCCATGTAAGGGACATCATATATGTTTGTAGGCAAGAAAAAAACAACAACAAATGATTAAATGATTAAATGATTAAGATTAAACCCCATAAATTATGATTTAATGTATTTACATAGTCGGCTCACGATGCTGAGAACATTAGCAACAGCACTTAACTCCATTTAACATCTGTGGGGTGATTTTGTGGGGTATATAAACTGAATATTTAATGCAGACAAATTCAGAGTCTTTAATAATTTATAGTCTAGCAGTCTACATCTAGCATCATGTCTTCTGTCACCTTGAATCCTGGCACTGATACTATGTATGAATAGATGTTTGTGTTTTAAAGACTGGATGAAATCACTTTACTGTGCTGACTAGAGCTGTGTCGATCAAATATATCGCCATACTTTTTCTCACAATGTTGTATCGATTCTTAGGTCCATAGATTGTGATATTTACTGTATATTCAACTATTTGTGTATTCATATCATGTCCAGCATCTCAAAAAAGAAGCAGGTCATCTAAATAAGTACAAAATCTGAAAGTGGTGTTCGCCAGTGACTGAAACTGAGCCTGCAGGATTAATTTTTTCTCTAGTGGACACACCACGCTGGGCCTCTCTCATGTGTTTGGTCTAGGGACAGACAAAAATATAGATTTTCTGCTAAATCTTCATTTGTACGATCCCAATGTCGATTCTTAAAATGCCAAGATCTCTCCTTCTTTCTATCTGCAATCCCCTACTATCATATGTGCGTAAATGCTTCCCATATGGGACTAAAAAAGTCTGTGATTAGCCACTGGCTGTTAATTTGTCAGATTTCACTCACCAGTGTTTGAGTGATTTAGTGGCGAAGAAGTTCATTCACCGATATCTTTTCACTGTGTGCTGAGAGTAAAAGATTTGACTCTTTCCGTGTAATGTGAATCCAAAGACGAGATATATTTGTCGCTGAATAATGTCTCTTTTAATATCCTTTTTGTTCTCTACAGTCAGTTATTTATCAAAAACAACAAAAGAAACATTTAATTCTAATCATACATAGCATGGATGCTGTAAAGAATATTACATATATATATATAAAACAAGTGCTAAAACTGTACTGTATCTTTAAGACTAGCGGCAGGGACTTTGACAGTAGTGTTTGTTTGGTCGAATGGCTTCTATATATATATATATATATATATATATATATATATATATATATATATATATATATATATATATATATGCAATATAATACATGCATTTTCAAGAAATCATATTTATTTGGACTTTGTATATTTAAAAAATAATAATAATACAGGTCCCCTGTATAATGAATAACAGCATTAGCTGAAAGAGAATTACTTTCATGCTGTAGCCTATGTACGTGAAATTGGATCTCAAGATGGCGCGGAGTATGGCTGCTGCGTTGCGAGCTCCGACACAACATTGTAGTGTTTTGTTTGTTTTGTTTACAATTCTTATGTTTTTTTGTCATGGATGTTGTCTGCCTTATTGTCTATGACAGACAAACACTTTTGGACATTGGTTCTGCAATTACACACTGTAAACCGGACTTCAAATTCCTCAATGCCGACCCGCTGTTTACAAACACACCAGCGGAGCCCTTTGTCTGGGCTGCCCGGCCGCGAAAACGCAAAAGGAAAGGGGTAAACAGAGCCAGCGTTCTCATCAGAGTAAGACGTTGTGCAAATCGACCTGCTACCCAGTATTCTACTGGCAAATGTTCAGTCTCTGGACAACAAGCTCTGCGAGCTGAGAGTGTGAGAGACGAGGGACTGCTGCATTATCTGCCTAACAGAAACTTGGATGTCTGCTGAGATTCCAGATTCAGCCATTCTCCGCGCACTGAGCGGACAGAGCGAAAGACCTCTCAGGTAAAAGCAGAGGTGGTGGTGTATGTTTTATGATCAACAAATCCTGGTGTGATCAGAGGAACGTACATTCTATCAAGTCTTTCTGCTCTCCTGATCTGGAATTTCTCATGCTTCTGTGTCGACCATTCTGGCTACCGAGGGAATTCACAGCGGTCATTATCACTGCTGTGTACATCCCGCCACAAGCCGCCACAGACCGGGTACTCAAGGAACTGTATGGGATTATAAGCAAGGAGGAAACCGCGCACCCTGAGTCCGCGTTCATTGTGACCGGGGACTTTAATAAAGCCAGTTTCAAATCAGTCGCATCAAAATACCACCAACACATTAGTTTTAACACACGAGGGGACTGGGTTTTGGACCATTGCTACTCTCCCTTACGGGACGGCAACAAATCCCTCCCCCGCCCACATTTGGCAGATCGGACCACTCTTCCATTCTGCTTCTGCCCACTTACAGGCAGAAACTGAAACAGGAAGCACCCACCCTCAGAGCGATCCAGTGCTGGTCGGACCAATCAGAATCTACGCTACAAGACTGTTTTGATCACGCGGACTGGGAGATGTTCCGGTCCGCCTCTGATGATGACATCGAGCTTTACACTGATAGCGTAACGTGTTTCATCAGAAAGTGCGTAGAGGACGTCGTTCCAACCAGAACAATACGGATCTACCTGAACCAGTAACCTTGGATTAATAGCGATGTTCGCGCGGCACTTGATCCGCTTTTAATTCTGAGAACGCGGAGGAGCATAAACAAGCCAGTTATGCCCTGTGTATGCCCCAGAACAGCAAAACGTCAGTACAGGAACAAGATTGAAGGATAGTTTAACGCCACCAACTCTAGAAGCATGTGGCAGGGAATTAATATCATCACGGATTTTAAAGGGAATAAAAACTCCGCCGTGAACACCGCTGCCTCTCTCCCGGATGAGCTAAATACATTTTATGCTTGTTTCGAGAGAAATAACACCGCCCTTGCGGAGAGAGCTCTCACGGCCGAAGTTACAGAGGGTAGTTCACTCTCTGTCTCTGTAGCGGATGTAACCCGATCCTTCTGACGGGTGAATATCTGCAAAGCCGCGGGTCCAGACGGCATTCCAGGCTGCGTCATCAGAGCATGTGCAAATGCAACTGGCTGGTGTTTTTACAGACATTTTCAACCTTTCCCTCTCTTTGTCTGTAGTCCCTACATGCTTTAAAACGTCCACCATTGTGCCTGTTCCAAAGCAATCCAAAATCACTTGCTTAAATGACTGGCGTCCTGTTGCTCTGACCCCCATCATCAGCAAATGCTTTGAGAGACTAATCAGAGATTACATCTGCTCTGTGCTGCCTCCATCACTAGACCCATTGCAGTTTGCTTACCGCAACAACCGCTCCACTGATGATGCCATTGCATCTACAATACACACTGCTCTCTCCCACCTGGAAAAAAAGAACACTTATGTGAGAATGTTGTTTGTAGACTACAGCTCAGCATTCTACACCATAGTGCCCTCCAAGCTTGATGAGAAACTCCGGGCTCTGGGCTTAAACAGATCGCTGTGCAGCTGGATCCTGGCCTTCCTGTCAAGCAGACGCCAGGTGGTTAGAATGGGCAGCAACATCTCTTCATCACTGACCCTCAACACTGGAGCCCCGCAGGGCTGTGTTCTCAGCCCACTCCTGTATTCCCTGTACACACATGACTGTGTGGCAACACACTGCTCCAATGCCATCATTAAGTTTGCTGATGATACGACGGTGGTAGGTCTGATCACTGACAATGATGAAACAGCCTACAGAGAGGAGGTGCACACTGGTGTCAGGAGCACAACCTCTCCCTCAACGTCAGTAAGACAAAGGAGCTTGTGGTGGACTTCAGGAGAAGAGATAGAGAACACAGTCCCATCACCATCAATGGAGCACCAGTGGAGAGAGTCAGCAGCTTCAAATTCCTGGGTGTCCACATCACTGAGGAACTCACATGGTCCATCCACACTGAAGCCGTTGTGAAGAAGGCTCATCAGCGCCTCTTCTTCCTGAGACGGCTGAGGAAGTTTGGAATGAACCACCACATCCTCACACGGTTCTAAACCTGCACTGTAGAGAGCATCCTGACTGGCTGCATCTCCGCCAGGTACGGCAATAGCACCGCCCACAACCACAAAGCACTGCAAAGGCTGTGTGCGAACTGCCAGACACATCATCGGAGGTGAGCTTCCCTCCCTCCAGGACATATATACCAGGCGGTGTGTGAAAAAAGCTCGGAGGATCATCAGAGACTCCAGCCACCCGGGCCATGGGCTGTTCTCACTGCTACCATCAGGCAGGCGGTATCGCAGCATCAGGACCCGCACCAGCCGACTTCATGATAGCTTCTTCCCCCAAGCAATCAGACTTTTGAACTCTTGATCTCCCACGATCAAAATACATCAGCACTGCACTTTATTACTCTTACTCTTATAACTCACACCGGACTGTCATAAATTATATTATTATTATATTATATTCTCTCTTAACAACACACTGGCAACTTACTATCAACCGACCTGAATGTCAATACAGTACAATACAACCGACTGTACATTTTATATATACATTATTATATATTATTGTATAATGTGTATTCTGTATTGTGTGTATTGTATACTGTACATTGTATGTTATTATTTGTATATTGTGTTATGTGTAATTATGTGTATATTAGATTTTAAATTGTGTTGTGTAAATCTGAAGTTTATTGTAAATTGGTATATGTCTCATCACTGTCACGACTGCTATGTTGCTCGGAACTGCACCCAAGAATTTCACACACTATTGCACTTGTGTATATGGTTGTGTGACAATAAAAGTGATATGATTTGATTTTGATTGATTGAAATGGACATTACAACTGAAATATAACCAAATTAATTGATATTGAATGCAAAATTGAATCATGATATTGTGATGTATCACGATATATTGAATCGTGACAGGTGGGTGGAAAATTTTAAAGGGCTTGTCCTCTTTTTTTTTTTTTTTAAATAGCCAATAGACTTTAGTTTGCATAACAGTCAAGAACATGAATTGATACTTGCACAGCTAGCCAGAAGTAGGTGGTATTAGGGGAGGGACCTTCTCATTCTAGAGAGCATTTCATTGGACATAATGAGTGAGTGGAAGATGAGCAATCGAAACTACAAAAAGTTAATTTAGTCAACTTTTAGGAGTACACTAGGATATAGATGACCAAAAGTTAACAAACATGGACTAAAAGCCATACAAACTCAACAATTTTTAGTTAATGGTGTCTTTAAGGCAAGGTAAAGGTTAGCTAAAGTGAGATACAGTATATGTGACATTAAAAATACAGCCCTCTGCCCTCCTGTGAAGACCAAACTGTCAAATAACAACTTCCCATTTGAAAACTCCATCAAGCATGCTGTTGTTTAATTTGACATGCCTCAAATTCAGCCCTCACATTGAGTTTAATCAGAATTTCTCAGCACTGCAACAGTCCCATCCACTTTCAAAGAGGCAAAGAGATTAAATGACCTTAGGATGGGCTGTAAAGGAAATTGTTATGTGAATGAGAATGTGTGTATATTTGTGCATACTGCCTGAAACTGCAAGTAAGAGAAGGAATTTGGAGGTGTGCCACATGTTGGCTCAGCATCCCCACAACGCCTGTTCTCTTAAGGCACTAGAGAGAGAAGATATACAAACATTACTGTACTCGCCAAACACAGAAAATAGAGAAGACTGCAGGCTACAGAATACTTTTGGATTTTTTATAGACACCATTAAGCAATTAAAATCTTTTTTAAATTTTTTTACTTTTATATAATATTGCCTATATTACATAAAAAATGTTGTTCACAGATGTTGTTTGTGTTATATTACTAATCAGGCCTACTAATAATATTTCAAAAAGCGAAGGGGTCTTGTATCACCCTGAAGGGGTTTATTTTGCGATAACAACTGGCTGACTGTACATTATCCCACTTATTACAAGACTACTTGCCAAATAAACAAATAAATGGGCATGAAACATTGATTTGCGTTATAATTATGTAATTATGTGAAAAGAAATAAATTGATGAACAGCTGAAATCCACCTTCGGATTGTGTCGGAGTTCTGTTGGTGTTTATTTTTGTAATTAATGAATGTCTGACTACTTGCAAAATAAATAAATAAATGCACATGAATCAGATTTAAGTTGAAATTGTTTTATTAGCTTATTTGTAGAGAATGCACAGTGATCCGAGAAGCAGGAAAGATGGCTCGCAAATACCCGGATGAATGGTCTGATATGTGAATGTTTGGTTGTTACAGAGAAATATGAGACCACTAGATGGCGCCATTGAAAACAATCAGACTCGAGTATTCCAGAGAGCCGTATAACATAACATAACATAACATAACATAACATAACATAACATAACATAACATAACATCATAATGTAATATCATATAATATACAGTAGTATATGATTCACAGATCAGTAGTTCAGTTATATTCAAATATCAATATATGAACTGTACTTGATTGGCAACCATAATTAGCCTTCTAATAAACCATGTTTCTTGACAAAAGAATTGTTTATTCTGATTATTGATATTAATCAATTTAATTACTATTGAACTTTGTTAAATGAATTAAATGAACTTTAATTAATATTGAAGTACCTTTCAAGGCAAGTCAGTCCACTCTGCGGGCATCTTTGGAACGCTCCTGGGCAGCTTTTTTTTAATGCAAACAAGTTGCATAAAAGTACAGCTCCTATCTACTTGAATTATAAACATATTTAAAATCAGCAGTTACAACAGTGGTATCCTAAATTGTGCTTCTTCAGCTTACATCACGCTAAAAATAAACACTATTTTTCAGGCTGGTTCAGCAAATGCATATGCGTGTTCTCGAGTTGACAAACAGGCGAAGTCTTTATCTAAAAGGTGATTGGCTCTTTTACCTGTAAGTCAGCACTTCCTTTTCTACATCTGTTGGCCGATCCAATTTCTTCCATGCAATCTAATACTAGTGGACCATCTCTGCTAAACTGTCTCGGATTTGATCATATTGCTTTTCTGATACAGCAGCAACAGCAATAAGCCAATCGAGGCCATTGTGTTACAGTGATTTTACCAAGGTTAAGGAGGTTTTAAGCACTCGTGCCTTTTGCTTTATTTGGCATTACCAATTAACTGCCTTTCAGTGTAACATTTGAAATTCTATCTTCTTGGGGGGAAAAAAACTAGGAGACCATTTTCAGTTATTTATTTATTTTTAGTAGATATGGACCAAAACCACATTCATAATTCATCTCAACATCACTATGGTTAATGAAAAAGCTTTTTAGCCTTGCAGTTCATTGATGCAATGAATGTAAATGCAAGTAAAAGCAAACCATTGGTGCTGTTTGTGGAGACCTTTACATTAAACCTCTCATGCATTATCTCTAATGGAGCACCAACAGTTCATGCACTCCCACGACTAACAGTCCATTCTGTACAATACATGACATTTACAGTTGACACTTCTAGTCCTGTGCAAACACATAAAGGGTTTTTATTCATAATATCTGAATTTGTATTGTGATCACTTTCAGCTTTGTCCTTAAAATATGCGTAAACCAACACAGAATAGGTACTGATGTGTTGCATTGCTGTAAGGCTTATCATAGATCTAAACTGGAATCTAAAGTATATATCAAAAATTGCGCAAAGATGATGGCCGTTATGTTGTCATAGCAATTATTAAAACAAACAAAAACCTATAAAATGCAACAATTTAGCTCTCTGAACTTATAGTTCCATTCATGAGATTAATACGGTTGGCAGAATTTAATAAGCATGGCTTTGAAGGATCCCTTAGGAGAAATTTGACACAGGTTGTGAGATATTTGATGGCAATTGTTGTGGTCCTGCTGTGGCCATCTCCTCTTATTGATCATCTTTGTCAATATATGTGTCACACTTTTCATTTAGTCCCTCTAAATGATCGGCCTATATGAAATACATCAGCAGTTCCTGTGAAAATAAATTGGTAACACTTAACAACACTCAGCATTAACCAAAATTAATAAATGATACAAAAATATTACTCCATAGCATTAACTAATGTTAATCTTAATATATAATGTTAACAATTAATACTTATATGAGATCTTACTAATACATACACTACCGGTCAAAAGTTTTGAAACACTTATTCTTTATTATTTGTCTTTATTTTTTTTTTTTTTTCACATTTTAGAATAATAGTAAAGTCTAAGATAGTTATCAAAACTATGGAATAACATAAATAGAACTATGGGAATTATGTTTTGACTAAACAAAATCCAAAATAAATCAAAACTGTGTTATATTTTAGCATCTTCAAAGCACTCACCCTTTGCCTAGAGTTTTCAGAAATGTACTCTTGACATTTTCTCAAACAACTTCTCGAGGTATCACCCTGGGATGCTTTTTAAACAGTATTGAAGGAGTTCCCAAGTATGTTGGACACTTATTGGCTGCTTTTCTTTATTATTTGGTCCATCATCAATTTCAAAAACGTTTTTTTTTTTTTTTTTTATTTTATTAAATTTTAGTTTTATAATGAAATAAATTAATATGGTGGCACAATTATATTTTTGTCTACAAAACTAATTTCAAACATTTAAGCATACACCTTCAGATCAAAAGATTTTTAAGATCGTGAGAAACATTTCAGTCAAGTGTTTCAAGACTTTTGACTGGTAGTGTATATGTAGACATTTATAAAATTGTTCTTATTTTCACATGGGAGAAATTGTAACTCTCAATATTGGTGGCTATAGGGTTGGAAGTCCCGCCTTTCAGTTAAAAGAGTTAATCACTTTTAATGAAAGCATATTGTGAAACTTTATGGAATTTTTTTAGTCAAGTTTATTCCTGAATGCACATTAGCTGGACCAACCTAAAGCAAAGCAAAACAATAAACAAGAAAAAAAAAAAAAAACAAGACAAAGGTAAACCGATAAAATAAAATTCAACCAGATAAAGAAGACAATAAAACAAAACCAGGTAAAACATAAGATCAAAAACAAAACAATAGCAAAATTAAAAGTAGCAAAATATATTATACTATTATTGTCAGATTTTATTGCTGATTTAAAATATATTGTTGAAACAATCCTGACAAACAGTTTAGGAGATTTCTGTACTGTTCTTCTAGACCTATAACCTACATAATAGTAATATATTTCTTATGAAGATGGCCACAGAGTAAACTGACGTGCCTTAAAGCAACTTGTGTTAGTGCATGTCCTCTGACACATTGAGCCATTCATTTTAGCGATGTGAGTTCAAATCCAGCTCGCAACATTTCCAGATCCAGTTCTCTGCATCATTTCCAGTCATATCTCTCTACTATGCCAATAAATAAAAAGCCTATATACAGTATGATCCTTGGTTTCCAGGATTCATTGATAGACCCAACAATTTCCTGCAGTACCATACAAGGCCTGATTTCTTTCCCAAATGCCTATATAAATTCCCTTCCTGCCTCATTATGACCTAACACTAAGTATTGACACTCAGTGCTTTCTCCAGTAATAGCAACACCATACTCAAGGCTCCATCTTCTCCCCTAAAGTGCAGCAATAATCTAGTTAGTCACATTGCACAGTCTTTCTGTCCACTGCCTGGCAAAATCCCAAAGTAATTTAGATTTAAAAGAAGAGGAGGTGGTTTATGCTGCCGTGACTGGCTGCCACATAGAATTTCACACCTCAGTGTTTTGTAATGCGCCTCTGTTTACTGTCATTAGATCAAATACCGCCTTAGCTTGAGCCTGTTGTAGACTCTCCACTGTGTTGAAAGGTTTAAACGGGGTGCAAAACACCCACTTCAACACCCTACTTAATCTGACATTAATGCTCATTAAAATTCAGCAACCTTTAGCCTAGGAGCAATAGCTGTCACAATCACATGACGTAACAAATGCAATGAAAAGCAGTGCTGAAAGTGAGTATTTGCAGAGTTGGTTTACAAAGAATTTTATGCATTATATTTCAATAAAATGCATTGTACATGTATCTGCTGTGACTCTGTCTGAGAAATGTGTGCTTTGATGATATCAAGCAGAGTAATGAACAATTACTTTGCCAAAGAATAGTTTATTTTTATTATTAAAATTTGTGCGACCCCACTTCCACATGTGTGGACGTTGTACTTTGGCTTCACTATACGCAACGCATAATCTAAATGAATCTAAATGCACACCTACAGGCACAGCGCCAACAAAAGTGCCTCTGATAAGAAAACTCTTGGTTGAAAGCTTCTCTAGTTTTGTTTGATATGCCGCTTTAAAAAATCCACTAATTTTTCACACATCAGAGCGCTAAGAAACAGGAAGTCCACATATGTGGAAACATTTCCCTCAAAAGTAAAAAAAAAAAAAAAAAGAAAACACATTGGTGGGTCATTTCACTTCATTTTAATATATATTTTTCGTTTATGCATTCCTATATACAGTATTTACTATGCATTTTCACATCGAGAATAAATGTATTCATGCAAAAGCTGAAGAATGTTGGCTTTATATGGAGTTAGGATGAAGATAAGGTGCATTTTGGACTGTTCTGAGATCAATGCAGACAGACAGCAAACTGGAGGTTAAGTCATTCACTAAATAGGGAGCAAGGGTGCATCCTATAACTTTCTATGCAGCTAAGTACGTACACTCCTAAAATCCGACCAAAAGTTCAGTTTCAGGCTGCAGATGATGTTTGGACCACTCAACATGTTTGGTAGACATGGGACAATGATAATCAGTACATAGATCCAGAGTTTTTTTAAAGCAAAATTTTATTTTAACATGGTTGGCAGTGATTTGATGCTCCTGGCCATTACTTTTAATCAGAATTATTTATTCAGCTTTATAGAAAATCAGCTGTAAAGTCTGTATCGTCTCAAAAACATGCATAACCAACACTCCTGGAAACATAAAATATTTGATTAATAAAATCTGACTTTCTATAGCTTGGTATTACTTAAAATTTCACAACTTAGTCCCGCTGTCCACATATGTGGACATACATTTTTAGGAAAACTATTTTCTCTAGAATTATTACTTTTTTGCTTGTTTATTTGGTGCTACTAGTTACAAATCAAAAAAGTAAATGGTAAATGCACACAGCAGTCATGCGGGGGTCTCAGGAGGTTATTTTTAATGAATATTAAAACGTATCAATAATGTATCACAATTAAGAAGGTTTTAGACAAATATATTCTTTTCAATATATTGCAATTGCAGTTTTATGAGGATTTGAAACCCTCAAACTTAAATTTGTTGTGTGCAAGTCATCCTTCCACAATCTTGGTGAAGCACTAGTGAAGTAGAAAGCAGCTTAAACAAGCCTATTTAGCTTAACACATCCTGCAGACTCGGAATGCAGTCACACATTTTTACCATCTTTTCTCATTTGTCAAAGGTCCTTGTGTGAGATTTTCTTTTGGCACCTTGTCTCTGAAGAGCTTGCTGTCATAGTACTGTAGCAGACTAGCCTGGCTAGGAGTTGAATGAAGAGAGGATTTCTGCCACTGTTACATCAAAAAGCTTGTTTCAAATTTTACTCCCCTTACCATCTGTTTTTGGACTATGTACAACTGAAATGGGTCACTAAGCAATTGTCAGACAAAACCTACTCTATTTGGCTCTAGAGATGTAAAAATCTTCAGTGTATTGTAGGATTTTATATGTAAATAATTAGTTTAAGAATATTGGTCATGTTCGACTACCAAAATAATGTATGGAAATATATGCAAGATAAATGACACCTGAACAGATTAGAAATCTGATTAAAATGTTCCACCATTAAATATGTAATACAACAGGCTCATTGTATCTGCTAATAATTTATATGCAAGGTATTTAGCTCAATAAGGGAATTAGTGATTGATTTGGGGAATATTAAAAGAATAATTTTTTACGTCCGATCAAAGTCTTCGGCCAGCGAGGCCTACAACAAACAACTAAACTAACACATAGAAAAACAAACATAAACACAGGTTGGTAAGTGAGCTTTGACAGAAGATGAATGGAAAATGATCTGTAACAGAAAAATTTACTTTATGGAGTCTATAGACCTTGCCTTGAACAAACCCTGAGAACTTAATTTAGTACGCTGTGATTTGAGATCGGGTTACTCAAATTATAGTTTAGAAAGCACCAGATTTCAGGGAAAGTCTGCAGGTCTGTACTTGCATTGCATGTGTTGATTGGCGTGTGGAGTTCTTTGCAGTCCTTTGGCTTGTTTCAGTTCCAGGAGGCCTTTGTTTGTTGCATTGGATGGGTGATGGAATGACGAGGCAGAGCCCCAGAGGCGAGGACTCCTGCAAGGGAGAACCCAGGACTTCCTGGGTGTTACAGCCCCTTTTTGGCCGTATTGGTTTTCTTCTGTGCTTATTCAGTGTTGCAGATTGTCAGTGAGTGGGGCGTTTGGCTTGTCAATGTTGATGGGATGCACCTGTGCCAGTAATTGCTGCATGGCATTTAAGCGGCAGTCCTCACTGCCTCTTCCCCAGTCAGACTCGTGTTCTTTTGGTTGTTGTTTCTTTTTTTAAACTGTTAATTTCATGTAAATATTCTTCTTTAAATAAATATTTTTTCTTTGAGCGAGATATCCAATGTGTGCTCTCCCTTATTGGGGGTGTGGGGGGTGTCTATGTGGGTGCCTCGTGCCACCCCCCTCCCCACAAGATGCCACCCATGCCTAAATCCGCCACTGGTGAGCATCAAGTGAACACTGCTGTGGAACCTTCTGTGCTCCCTGATCAGTGGTGGAAAGAGTACTAATTTTTTTTTACTTAAATGAAAGTACTGCTACTGAAGAAATAATTCACTTGAGCACAAGTAGAAGTACTGATAAATATTATGACTCATATAAGAGTAAATAAGTAGTCTGCTGAAAAACTACTCAAGTAATTACAAGTTACTTTATGAAAATTATATTATATCTAGTGTACCTGTATACACTTCCATTTTTAGAACACAAAGGTATTTTTGTTCTTGAAAGAAACTGATGCTTCCTTTCACCAAGATAAAAAAAAAAAAAGCCAAAATCATTAATTGCAAATTATTATTACGGTTTAAAATAATTGTTTGAAGTGGTATTTATTCCATTTTTTTTTTTACCCGTGATGGCAAACATATCCTTATACAGAAACCTATTCCTTACAAAAGCATTCTAAAGTGCTAATTTGGTATTCAAGAAAATTTTCTTATTATTAGAACAATTGAAAATGGTTGCGCTACCATGCGGAAATCCCAGTACCCCACTGTACTGGGATTTTATTGTGTTCTTACAAGTTACATTACACTTGCAAGTCAACTTTTGGTTTTAAAAATAGGCAAAAAGAAACACATTTCTCCTGAAATTCTATTTTATTCTTAAGTCTATTGTTTTAGAGAGCTGAAGGCTATTCAATGCATTACTGTTTTGAAAAAAGAATCTCTAACCAGGATCGAGAGGGAAGTGGATGGACCACATGCACAAGTAAATCACAGTGTCTAGTTTGAGAAACAGACTCCTCACAGGTCCTAAACTAGCAGCTTAAAAATGCCAAAGACCTGCATTGCTGCAAGAGGATTCTTGGACAAACAGAACATTTTAAGAATACAACATTTATTTAAAAAGAAATAGCCATTTGTAATATTCTAAATGTTTCGAAATCATCTCTAAACTACATAATGTGCATTGTGACTGAAACACATTCGTATTTCAGGTTTATTCTCATTCACGTTTGTCCAAGTGTTTTGGCTATTAAGTTAACATACTGTACAAAACTAATATAATGCAATATCATAGAGGAGGAAATTTATCCTCTATGATATTGCAGCAATTAACCAGATATGGAATGAGATTACTAAGCAAACTACAAACTGCAACACCTACATAACAACTGAATAAAATAAGGCAAAAATAAACATTTAAAACTGTCTTTAGTGAGAGATATGATTGATTCAAACACTAAAAGTGGTTGTTCTGTATATGTATTATTGTATTACAATTGTAATAATAAAGTCTTAATTAACATTATAGTTATTTAACATATTGAGATATTATTATTAAGTAAATTGTAGCATTTGGTTACATTATGTGTTGTGATTTCTCATACCTTCTTTATATAAAATCCATCCCTGCACACTTTTGGTCTCAAGCGGGTGAGGCTTTTCAGACAGATAAACAGCAGCACAGGGCAGGGAAGTACAGTACAGCACCGTGAGTGAGAGTGTTACCCACTAGGACAAGAGGGGCAAACGGTTACGGAATTTAATGCGGGAGTAAAATACCATTCTGATGCGGATTGGTGGACTGTGCACGCGATGGTGTGAGGAACCGGAAGGTGGGAAAAAATATTATGTTCAGTGAAAAGTCAAAAGAAGATCGCAATGTATGTAATTGTAACTATATCAGATATTATTAATAAAACACGGGAACTCATTGAGTGGGCATTTTTTGCCCCCATATTTTGAATTTTGGGGATATTTTTGTCAATTTTGGTGGCATTTTTGCCCCAAGTCCCTGTTAATTTCCAACTCTATTGGCATTGTATCTTTCTGGGGTATTTTAAAAGTTTGTTTTAGACATATAGTAGCAAGTAAACAAGATATCTCCACATATATGTCAAACTACATTGTGTTAATGTTTGACACAGTTAAAACATTGCCTACCTTAAAAACAAGAGAAGTTTGATCAGTGGTTAAAATGTTCAGATGGTTCCCTCATACCTGAATGAACGGCTCCTTTCCAGAATAAAATGAAATATGCAGAAAATCACAGTATTACAGTTCTTGTATAGTGACAGGGCAGAAAGTCTTGAAGAAGCTAGAGAACACCTGTGGCAGTTTATGCAAGCTGCTGTGCTCACAATGCTGTCCCCTACGGGCTTCCATCGCACAGCGCGTTTTAGTTTATAAACAGATTTAGCGCTTATAACTTTCTTCTCAAAAATTCTGAAATATTATGTTTTTTTTTTTTTTTTTTTTACTTTGTAATTGTGGTGAAAAATAACAATAGCAAAGTTAAATACTTCATTTTTAATCAACTCAAGTAAAACTAAATGTACTAATATGTAGGATCTTATGGGCAGAAGAATTGTTAAATTCCATGCTCAGAGGTCAGCAGTCACACTAAAATTCCTCAATGTCATATTGAAGACTCTGCTCTGCTGGCTCCAAGGAGTCAAGCTAAAACTGCCATCTGGCTAATGTTGACTTGAGAACAAAGAGTTCTGTGGATGCACCAAAATTCCTCCTCGTCCAGGTTGTAAATCAGGAATGTCCTGAACATTAATGGTCATCACATGACTTAAAGACTACTCATCTGAAGAAACCCCCATGCCAGAAATCTAAAAGAAGTCCCATTGTTTCATTCATTTAGTAACACACGAACACTTAAAAATGAGGCATTTCCTGTCACATGCTAAAAACTCATTACTAAGACACAGAGCTAAAGCAGACTCCCTTATGAGACCCTCATGTTTGCAATGGACAACACAGTTCTAATACTAAGACATCTCATCTTAATCCATGAACATTTCACACAAAATCACAGTACTGTGCTGACTTAACCCTCTAAAATGCACATAATCTACCTTTTTGTACCAAAATGTACACAATACTTAGCCTTGCTATATAATTCTGAAAATGATGTTATGACCTGTAATCACTTTGCTAACTGACGAATTGATGATTATAATCTTTAATCTTGTCTTATTCATGTCATATTACCAGAATGGTAACCATTCATGATAAAACACATCATGTTTACTATCACTGAGATTCTTTCTGCATTTCAGAAATGTTTATGATAATAAATGTTTTATATATTCAGTTGTATCCGAGATATATAAAATGTATGATTAAACCGTACTTTATGAGCGGGAAATGGGAGTCTTCATAGACAAAGGCTCATCAATCACCTTCAGAAGGAGGGACAGAAATTACCATGTGACCCCGCAGAAGACATTTCTGATTGGCACAAGACACTTTTGGGGTGCGGCCACCCACAATAGTATAAAGCCTCCCCACCAAGGAAGAACTCTCTCTCTCTCTTCAGCTGTCTTCCTCCTCTGCACTCTTGCCCTCGTGGCTCTTAGCCCTCGCTCCGGTGCCCCTCTGTCTCCGCACAACGTAGAGTTCACGAAGCTTGGAACGCAAAGTTCCGAAAAGAGTTCCCTCTCTGCTCTACGACTCAGACATGTGACGGGGAGTTGTGAGTCTCCCTCGCGGAAGGCCTCGCTTCAAAGCCCCGCCTCATCATCCCAGCAACAAACTATCCACGATTTTAACAGAGGTCCAAAACATCGACAGAACAGCCAGAACTTTCTACTGACACAGCCAAAGGACCAAAGCAACACAAGGAAACGCAACGACACGAAAGTACATCTCCAGACTTTTGCTGAAAGTGCTGGTGTCTCTTTAATATAATTTGAGAAATCCAATTGCAAATCGAGTTAGACTCAAAGACAATAGAAATTGTGAGCGGATACAACGAGCCTTTGTATTACGATTTTAATGGTGGAGAATTTTATTCTGACAAATAATCTAATTATTTGTCATTTATCCTTCTTATAATGGTGGTCGAACATGGCTAATTCCATTATAAAATTCCTTACATATTATGGTGAAGGTACGCAGACACTTTAATCAAACCAAATTTTAATCAAACTTTAACCGAATTTCCCTAAAATTACTTATTTATACTTAAGTAGAAAAATTTGAAGTACTGTAACGAGAGTAGTTGTAATTAGTTATTTTCCACCTCTGTCGCTGATGAGTATGTTTTGACTCATAAGCTTAGTTTTGGTGAGTCTTTTAAAAATAAGGATCTGTCTGATCTTAAAACTGATCGTATGACACCTAAGAATACTGATTTGGTTTGTAACTACTGCCATGGTAAAGGACACTGGAAAAAAATGACTTTCCTGTGCTTAAGTCTAAAGGTAAATATTCAAATACTTCTAAGCGTGTTAAGTCTGCCTGTGAAGAACAGTCTAATGCCTTGAACACTGTTAGAGACTTGGAGTAAGCTCCATTTATTACAAATGGTTATGTGTCTTTGATTGGAAGTGACGAAAAGATTCCAGTCAAAATATTTTGAGATAACGGGCTTCAGAGTCTTTTGTCTTTCAGTCTGTACTGCCATTTTCCCGGGTAAGTGATTTTCACTGGGACCAGGGTCCTTAATCGGGAATTGGGTTAACCACTTTTTCTGTTCCATTACACAAAATAGTGTTATCCTCTGATTTGGTGAATGGGGAAATCTTGGTTGGCATCCATCCCTTACTGCCAGTTGAAGGGCTGACATAATCCTGGGAAACAACTTGGCAGGTGGACGGGTCTGGCCTGTTGTTCTTCCATCTCTTTTTGGAGGAAGAAAAATTGCTTTTGTCTCAGAGAAAAATGAAGTCTCTCTTTGATCGTCGAGCTGAATATCGCCAGTTTACTCCTCATGTAAACTGGCGATATTTGGCTCTATTGCCCATAGATTGTTCTCTATTTCAAGCTCGGTTCACTGGCCCTTTCACTGTAGTTGAGAAGGTCTCTGAGCTGAACTATTTGATCACTACTCCTAATCGGAGAAAATCCACTGAGTTGTACCATGTTAATTTGTTAAAGCCCTATTTTTGTCATTCTAGTTTACTGAATGTGGAAACTACTGATGCTAAACCAATGTTGGTAGTTGAAACTCCCTTAGGTGGTGATATGGATGAGGGAGTTTCACCACCAGATAATGCTGTGCTGCTTGTTCGACTAAAAAATTCATAATCTCTTGCAAATTTGGATGTTATGTTTGCTCATTTAAATGTATCTCAACGTGTGGATTTGAAAAGACTGCTTAGTCATTACAGTACTTTATTTTCTGATGTACCTTCTCGTATCCACTAGGTGGAGCACAATATTGACTTTGGGTATGTTGAGCCCATTCGCCAGCATTTCTATCATGTTTCCCCAGAGAAACGCAAGCATCTAGATGCTGAAATTCAATATATCGTCGCTATCTGATGAAAAACACGTATCTCCAAAAAGCAAATTATTCAATAGCATGGAAAAACTCTTTTTCTCATAAACAATCTTAAAAGATATTGTTAAACAGACAACTGGATTATACATCTTTTCATTGGTCATTTCGATGCACAATTCAAACAGTAGGAAGAGGTCATTCGGCACATTCCATCTATGGTAAAAAGTCAAAACTGCCAAAAGTGGAGATACATGTTTTTCATCGAACAGTGACATCATCGCTGTCTGATGAAAAACACGTATCTCCAAAAAAACTAATTTTTCAAGAGCATGGAAAAACTCTTTTTCTCATAAACAATCTTAAAAAGATATTGTCAAACAGACAACCTGATTATACATCTTTTCATTGGTCATTTTGATGCACAATTCAAACAGTAGGAAGAGGTCATTTGGCACATTCTATCTATTGTAAAAAGTGAAAATTGCCAAAATTGGAGATACACACTTTTCATCAGACAGCGACGATATGCTTGATAATGGTATTGCGAAACCTTCATTCTCAAGCTGGGCCTCACCCTGCTTGCTCGTAAATAAATCTGATGGTACCGATCATTTTTGTACTGATTATCGAAAGGTTAACAGGGTGACGAAGCCTGATTCTTTTCTACTTCCCCGAATCGAAGATTGTGTCGACCAGGTTGGTTTAGCCAAATTCATGAGCAAATTTTTTTGCTCAAGGGCTACTGGCAAATTCCATTTACATCTCATGTGCAATACATTTCTGCTTTTATTTCTTTAGCAGGATTATTTTCATACAACGTTATGAGTTTTGGTTTGCGGAATGCACCCACCACATTTCAGAGGTTAATGAACAGGGTTGTTTTTAGTTTGGAGGATGTTACAGTTTATCTAGACGACGTTGTTGTTTTCAGTGACTCCTGGAAGCAGCATTTGCGTTGCATTGCAGCACTGTTCAGCCGGCTGGAGGAGACACATCTTACTGTCAACTTGGCAAAGTGCGAGTTTGCCAATGCGACAGTAACGTACCTTGGTAAGGTGATTGGGCAGGGCTGGGTGCGCCCTGTGCGTGCTAAGGTAGAGTCCATTGATTGTTTACCTTCTCCTACAAAAAAAAAAAAAAAAAAAAAGAGTTAATGCGTTTTTTAAGCCTAGTTGGTTACTATCGTAACTTTTGAAAAACTTCTCTACTGTTGTAGCCCTTTTGACCGACCTGCTCAAGGTTAAGATGGAGTTAATTTGGACGCCCATCTGTCAGCGAGCTTTTGATGAGGTTAAAATACTTCTCAACTCTGCCCTGGTTCTTGGAGCACCATGATTTGATAGGCCTTTTAAGCTGTGCGTGGATGCCAGTAATGTGGGTGCAGGGGCTGTATTATTGCAGGCTGACGAAGGCATTGATCATCACGTTAGTTATTTTTCGAAGAAGTTCTCTTCTTACAACCTGAATTATTCAGTTGTTGAGAAGGAGGTGTTGGCTTTGATTTGGGCTCTACAACATTTTGAGGTTTAAATGGGATCAGTTGGGGTTCCACTAGTGGTGGTGAGTGGGGTCGTTTGACTTGTCAGTGTTGATGGGATGCACCTCTGCCGGTGATCGCTGCGTGGCATTTAAGCGGCGCTCTCCCAGTCCTTACTGCCTCTTCCCCATTCAGACTCATGTTCTTTTGGTTCTTGTTTCCTTTTTAAACTGTTTCATGTAAATATTCTTCTTTAAATAAATTACTTTTCTTTGAGCAAGATATACAATGTGTAGTCTCCCTTATTGTTATGGCTTTCGAGCTGGCTGTGACAGGAAAGCCTGGGACAGTAGTCAAAGTGTTTGAAAGCCGTAGAGCAGAGAAGAGAGAGTGACGGTGGTCAGGCAAGGCCTTTTAACCCTTTCTGTTTAGTCCAACCCCCAAAGGAATTCTAACCAATCAGAAGTGTCTTTTGCTGGGTCACATGGTCATTTCTGTCCTTCCCTCCAGATAATTAATTTATGGCCCATTGTTCTTTTACCCACTCAAAATAGGGCAATGTTTAATCATGAACTTTAATATCATATTTACGCTAAGGAATATTAGGAAATAACCTTCATTAGCATTCGAGACATGCAAAATGAAACTCAGCTGTAGTAAATTTGACATACTTTCATGAATATTCAACGTGCTAGTTACAAAACATAAAAAATACCTGACTAAAAATCATAATGGTTAATTAATTGGTTTTACAACATGGATAATACATTACACATTATGAGAAACATACTTGTCGGGGTTACAATCTGCATAAGATGCATTTGTCAATTTTTGGTAAAATCCTACACATGGCTGTGTATTTGAATAGTAGTGAAATAAGAGAAGCCCAGAGTCCATGTCAAATATTCATGAATTAAGCTTCATGTGAGATTGTAAGCCAGAAACATGCCTCATGATTAGTATAATAATTTCAAGTGTAGAGAGTTGGTTATATTGAAGAATATGGGGGCCTTCGTTCTGTGATTTCATGGGTTGCCTGGCCACCATGAGCAAATGGTCTGATCAGTCATGTAATGAGTAGGGGTTTTATCTGATTAAAACACATAGGAGAGTGCTTTCCCCCCAATTCACCTCTGTTCTTGAGGCAGTTGAGATTTGCCAGATGCGACTTCCTGGAACCAGCCATCGTTAAGTTTTCTGTGTGGAATTGTTACATTTCTCTTAGTTTTCTTCTGCCACGAAGTCCTACAGTATGTAAATATGTACCCAAGGTGAAACATTTAGTACTGACAAATATTAAGATGCAATTCTTCAAGGAAATATGCAACTAAATCCACAGAGATTCCCATTGGTTTGTTTTGAAACATAAGACTGTTCTTGCTGAACTGGAATTGAGTTATTTCAAAACACCAAACGCAGTAGATCACAACTGTGTGTTCAGCCATCAATGAAAGCCTAAGAGGCTGTTCACATAAGATGCGTTCTAGTGTCCCATTGCGCTTTAAAAAAATATACAAATAAATAAAAATTGAACATGTCTTAAAAATTAAGATGTCTCACAGGTCAATTTAAAAGAAGCTCAACTTCAAAAACCCAACTTGAGACACTTCAGTTGTGCTGTGTCTTGCTGTTGTTGAAAGCAAGAATCAGTCTTTTGTGTGCAAATTTGGCATGTTTTATCTATGTTTAAGCTTTGACACACCACACACAATGTGTACTTTTGAGCCTATTTGTTCCAAACACTTTTGGACCAAATGAGTCATGGAACTCTGTCAAAGAGCCCCATACCTCCTGCTGTGGTATTATATACCCCTTCATTCTTTGCCCGTATAGCTGGCAGGGAGCTGTCTGTGGATTAGGGATTATGACTGCTTGATGTAGGCCAAAGAGAGTTGAGATTATACCAAAAGCGTCCATGTTTCACACTGGTATAGCAGATACAGTCTTGTTTGATTATAATCAGATTATTTTTGGTAGATGATGGAGATTCCTGAGGCTATAGGAAAAGAAACAAAAGCACATGCATTTAACCATCTCATTACAATGAAAACATGGCTGCCTTTATGCTATAGGTCCAAAAATGGGACAAAGGTCTTTTCTGATACGGTCTTGGACAGCAGGGAAAAACTATGCTAAATGTAAATAATACAATGCAACTCACCATATAATCGTGCATATATATTTATGACAAGAAAAAACATGGAATTATTACCTTTTTAAAGAGTGGAGAAAATGCTACCCATATCTTTTGTTATAAATTCCAAAGTCTATGTATGCTTCCAATCAAACTCTACAGTATTCTGCTGGAAATTCACTTTTTAGACACTCGCCTAAAAGGCAGATGCTAAAATGAATAAAGCTACGTAAGGCAAAGGTAAACAGCTCCAACTACATTATAAGAGTTAACTTGCAACAATGATACACAACATAGTATGTTTTGGGTTGCGAATTATTTCTGCCTGGATTAATATTATAGATTCATATATGTAAGGAACAACTGACGACGGATTGCTGAATTATTGAAAAATAATGCGCACCCTGAGGTGGTAATCATTTTTTTCAATAATTCAACAGGCTGGAATCAATTATTCCACTTATACCACAGTTACCACACCTTAAGACATCGTTCAGGGTTTTATCTTGAGACATTTTCTGGGTTTCGTCCCTAAAACACTCTTGGGAGTGGAACTACTTTCTTCCGCCACAGATTCAGCATCTTGCTTTGGTACAGCCCGAGCCTTCGTTGCTAGTTAGAAAACATCACTGTAGAGCTAGCAACGGAGGCTTGCGCTGCTTTGCATTTGTATGTATGTGTGTGTGTGTGTATGTGTGTGTGAGCAAGAGATATGTGAGTGAGGATAGGTCGATCTCCGACTTCATCTGCCGTAGCGCCCACAGTGACCATCAACCCGTATTGGTTTCGTTTTCATAATTCGAAAATTGCCACCTCAAGAAGCATTATGACACAGGTTTTACGGCAGTGATTTCCAATGCTCATTGGCTCTCACGTGTCTCCTGATTAATTGCGACATGTCGTGTTCCGTCATGTTTTGGCTTGAATAAAACATCGCTTTCAAAGAGTGAATGAATCAGAAGAAGATTTCCAGCAATTAATAACTTAAATTCCACTCTCTACCTCAAACCTATTGTTTGAACACACCTATTGTGTGCCATCAGGGAGCACATTGGATGCAGCACATATTTTGTACTGGATTTTGGCATTTTTCTGAATAAATATTGTGATTAAATTTATCTGCCTGTTTTTATATGGTTTAGAAATGGTTATGGTTAGGGGTAGGGTGGGATTAGTGGCTGTAAAATATATAGAAATTAATATATTGTAACAAATTATAGTCACTGTATATTAATCTGACTGTTACATCTTTTTATGTGGTTGTAAAGTGGTTATGTTTAGGGGTTGGGGTAGGGTTAAGGGATCTTAGTAGTAAAAATAAATATATATATACAAATATATTTATAGTGGATTCATGTATTCAAATATATTTGTATATATATTTGTTTCTAAAGCTGTAAATATGTAAAAATGTTTGTTTTAGATGCTTTCAAATCATAAAAACTGTATGTTTTAGCATCTATCTAAATGTAAACAAATGAATGTTTAAATGGTACAATTGTTAACATTCAAATAGCTACATATAATAATGAGATCAGGCTGGGTGTCCACATACTTTTGGTCATGTACTATATTGCTGTATGTTCTGATAGAGATTGTTTGTCAGCATAAAGTCGCTGTAGTGAGCCAAAGATAAGAACGTTTCCTCCAGAAAACAGCAAGACACCAAACAAAGTCATTTGAGCTGGACACGGCTGTCTGGCTTCCACTGGCATCTTGTTGAGATCTCATATAAAGTCTTATAGCTTCATCATCTCTCTCATTTCTTCATCTCTGAAATGGAAATATTGTGTGTGTCACTCTGCTGGAGCTTCTGGCTGGTGTTTGGAGGAACAAGCATCAGCAGTTGGCGTCTTATCAGCTCAGTGCACGCAGTCGAGGGACAGTCTAGAACACCCAAGGTCACCGCTGCCTCGCGTCTCACAAAGAACAGAAACAGCAGAAAAAAACGTTTTGGATGCTTCTTTTCTTATATTGATAAAATGCATTCCTTTGGGAGCCATGGAGCTACGTTTCGGCTTAATTTTTTTTTTTTTTTTTTTTTTAAATACCACCTAACTTCATTTGGAAAGGCTTATGTACAGGTGTTGCAGGCAAGATGGGGGTAGAATATGGTTGTTTTAGCATATCTTATTGGCAGCTGTTTGCCCAGAATAAATCTTTACTTTACTCCCAAAGACTGCATAGACCCAAAGACCCTAAATCATTTTTGTCAACTGGTAGAAATTATTGTATACTATTTAATTAATAGTTTAATGCTTTGGTGTAAGATTTTTTTGTCTACTCTGCAAACTGTGTTGCAGATGAGCGATTCTAGTATAAACAACTTCACTGATTATGATGAGAGTGACTTAGTTTTGAAGTGCCGATTGTTAACACAGTGTAATTGTAGATTTCCAAGTAATGTCGCAACTTGCTGCATTTACTGTATTTAGAATTCAACTGACGTGCAGTTCCAGGTGTTTGAATATTTGATATTTTACACCAAGTTTCAATCTGGTTGGATGAGCTGCATTTAGTGTATTAAGTGTTTTGAGTCTTTTGTTTTTAACTCAAGTGTTACTTCATGTGAAGCCATTCTTGCACTGAAGCAAGACTTACTCATTTGTGATGGACATAATCTAAAAGAAAAAAAAATATATATTCAAGTTACAAATACAATAAAACTTTTTCTCATTTGATTATTTTTCTATTATTTGTAGAGTTTTTAAATTATTAGATTATATATTAAAAAGCCATTACTAAAGCCATTGCTACATGTTTAAGGAATATCAAAAACATGTTTGTTTGAATTTACAGCAAAAATAACTATGCCAGTCCAGGATATGTACTGTTAAAGTGATACAAAATTACTCATACTATATAAATGTAAATATAAAATGTTGCTCGTACAGCATCAACAGTAATTTTTCAGTTTCATAATGTCATTGTTTCAAATATGCAGTTATGGAGAGTGTTTTCAAAAGTATTCAGTTTTGGGGGAGGGAAATGCTGTTCCAGTGTGGATGAGAGGCATAAATGTATCAAAATCAATGTGGTTTTTAAACAAAAAACTTAGTGTGGATGTGGCCATAATTTATTTGCCTCATTAATATAAAAGAATTACTATAAAAATTTGGAGCACGGCTCTCGAGGCTAAAGGGATTTTGCTCTGTGGCCCCTGAGCTTTATAAAAGTCGGGAGATGCCACAAACCTGACCCAGTATCGTTTTATCGTTGACATCAAGTTTTCAGCTACAGGGCTGAGATACGTTCTGTCACAAAAGGCCTGTCATGGGACGTTGGTGGGCTTTCACACCCACGAAGCTGGTGACAAATCATTTGCACCGATGTCAGCATCTCTCACTTCTGTAGTGACATGTGACAAGTGGAGTGACACTGCCCCCTGAACTCTTTCCATAGTCCTTCTCAGCATCAGCAACAAGCATTACAGCAGCACCCAGCTCCTTGAACTGCTTGCTGAATGTGTGGTTTAGCCAATTTGGTGTTGCAGTGACATGTGTGACATTAACCTGAGGCAAATGTGGTAACATAAGGCATTGGCATGTTAAGAGAATAAATAAGGCAGGAATGCAAGGCACAGATGAGAGAATGTGCGGAAACAGGAAAACGAACAGGGGAGTACAATGGTCATGGTTATCTGGAAACTCCCACTAGTGAAATTCAAGGGATATTATAGGTTTAAGAAAGTGATAGTTCACCCAAAAGTGAAAATTGTGTCATTATTTACTCACCGTCATGTTGTTCCAAACCTGTATGTCTTACTTATGTTGAACACAAAAAGAGATGTTAGGTCACCACAAAAATTTAATGAACTGAACTTGAATTTAACTCAAAATACTCCTTTAAGGCCATTATATCTACACTCCACTTCATAAATTTATATTTGTGTTCAGTAACATACATTAGCACTTTTAATTTATCTTCAAATGTGTAGTAAACACAACATTATAAAAGAACGTAAACTGTTAAATGTAAAACCACTCACTCGCCTTAAAATCAAACATCTAGGCTGCAATCACATAGGACAGCTGGGAGGAACTTGTTAAGATGTAATTACTTACTCTGTCCTCCTGGTCTTAACCCATATGCGATGCATAATCAGTTAATAAAACAGAACAGAAAGGACTCCAATGTACACTCAGGTCTTTTGAAGGGGGACTAAATGTCCTATGAGTCATGTGTGCATGGGAAAATGGATCAGACAGTAGAAAAGTATAATCAAAAGCTATTTGAATGGGGTGAAAACAGTGGTCGTCTCTTAATCAAAAGGCTAACTTGTAATTCAGGAGACTGTAAGCTCACTTTATTTTTGCAACTTTTTGGCAGTGCTGTATAAATTACTAGCTTCTCCTTGAAGTCTCCTATGAAAGAGCAACCTCTGAGCACTAACATTTTCAGTTTCAATTGACATTCAGTTTTCTTCGTAAACAACCACACAAGAGAAGACGATGCACCACCTGACAGCTGTGCATGCAAAAAAGTACTAAATGTGCTTTACCAAGTTCCCTCAAATGGTCGACAGCCACACCGAAACCAAGTTGCCATGCTAATTCGTGAGAGAACAAGTGAGAGCTTAGATGTATAAGCTGCTCTGTTTCTCTAATTCCGCCTCCCTCCCCGTCCTGTCTCTCTGCCTTTATGTCTTTCTGTCCTGTGGGCTTTGGCCATCCATTGGCTATCCTTTTAGCCACCCTGCTTTAAAGCTGTGCTGTGATGTCTACAGAGCCAGACCGCACTATGCGGATGCCAACAGAATAGTTGACAGTTTAGCACACAGACAGTAGAGACAAGCCATCCAAACACACTGCAGGGCAGAACCTCTTCTGAGGTTTCACCTCATTTATGGAGAGTGTGTGCGTTTGTGTGTGTTCATCTGCCATTTGCCTGAATGACATATAAAGTGTATCTACTGTAGTTTCAAAGCATTGCACCGTTTGTACTGAGTTCCTTGAGCTTGGCATTGTTTCTAAGCATTTTGAATTGATATATTCAGATACAGGTTAAGAATTAAGATGTCACAGCCTAACAATTAGTTTAAAACGATTAGTTAACACAGATGCGCAGTCAATAGCAACAAATTTGCTAAATCGAATGATGCAAAGCCACAATGCATACAAGTAAATAAAGATTTTGCATGATCTAAATGCCAACAACAGGATTTAAATCTAAGCATGGTGCTTAGTCTCATTCATGTGTGCATGAGGGCATAAAGAAACATCACAGATGGTGAGAGTGGCATTTTCTGTTATACATCATGACTGTAAACCAATTAATTGAGCCTTTTCTCTTTGACTGGACTAGATGTGCTGTAGAAGGAATGGCCCAATGGGTTTAACAGAACATTTTCAAGTCCTCATCATATGTATCTAAACACAGTATATGAATAACATTTTAAAGGGGTCAGGACACGAGGAATCAAATTTCCCTTGATCTTTTGACATATAAGAAGTCATTGTACTATAAAAACATACTGTAAGTTTCAAAACTGAAAACTTACTCCTCACTGCAAAAAAAGCATTTGTTGAAACCAAGCTGCCAAAAAGACTCTAAATTGCACCACATTGTGATGTCACACTGTGGTAGACATTTGCATGTGATGCCTCCACAACAACACAACAGCATTTCTGACAGAGGGTCAAAATGATGGTGCAAAAAGATAATGTTTTACAAATATATGACTGTTTTTTTTTGTTGTTGTTGTTGTTTTCACAAAAAACATTACAAATATTATAAGCGGACCTCAAGGAACATATTAAAATAATAAAAAGGCATGTCATGACCCCTTTAAACTCACATTGGCTGAATTGGATATAATTTAACTACATGGGTTTGAATGGATGCCCTTGAATGGTTTGAATTTATGTCATGTCATGTTCCTGGGTGATACTTCTAAAATGGAAAAACTGACAATTTATTAACACATAATCCAGGTGTTTCTTCTTTATTTTTCTCTCTAATTGAAATGTTCCAAACAAAACAAGTTTTCTTGCGAATATTGTTTTAATATCATTATCAATTTACTTAAGTTTTTCCTAAGTCCTCAAAATCACTATCACTATATGGTCATTTTCATGAGATCAGGCTATAAATTAAAGACTGGGCAACATTAAAGACTTGTATTTTTATGGTCTATCAAGTTTTAAATCAACAAAACCGACCTCCCTACCTTACAGTTCCCTATCTGTCACTCACTCGACGTTGTGTCGATGTAGTGACACTAGGGGTCACTCTTGGGAGCCTGAGACACCTCTGGTCTTTGATAAAAGGCCATTGAAAATTGGCGAAGGGTATTTGCATGCCACTCCCCCAGACAAACGGGTATAAAAGGAGCTGGTATGCAACCACTCATTCAGATTTTCTCTTTGGAGCCGAATGGTCATGCTCATTGAGCTGAATACTACTGTTCATTCACCTCTGCTGGATCTGGACCTTTGGCTCAACCTGGTCGAGATGGGCGAGGCTGACAAGACACGGTTCCTTGCTGCCCCCATTTCCCAGGCGGGCCTATTCGGAGACACCGTCGAGGACTTTGCCCAGCAGTTCTCAGCGGTGAAGCAGCAGACGGAGGCAATCCGGCACATTCTGCCCCGGCGTGGCTCAAGATCCCGCACCCCGTCTGCTCATTGCCAAGGGTGACTGCACCGGCTCCACGCAGCCCTCCCCTTCGGCCAGGCCCCGGCGTGGAGCCCACCGCAGGAAGCCGTCGCCACCCGTCTCACAGCCGGCGCCGAAGAACCCATGGAGATCCTCGAAGCGCCCCTGAGACGGGCGACCCAGGGATGAGAGAACCCACTCACGTGGAGCTGGTAAGAAGACCACTCCATCCCTCAGTGGAGGGCCGGGTGGAAAATCTTTTGTTGCCTTTTTGTTTGATTTCGCCGCATGCCCAAGTGGCTGCGGTACCCAACAGTTCAGCAAAAGAGTGGCTTCCTTCCTCCCTGGGTCACACACCCGGTGTGTACGGTCGTCACAACAACTACCGTTCACAGGCTTTTTCTTGCAGGACTGGCGCTCCAGCAGTGGCCTTTCCGCTCCTGAGCGCCCAGCTGTGGCACACAGCTGCCCCCGATGTGGCAGTCTCCATGGGTTACGAGGACAGGCCTCTTCCTCCCCCGTCCCAGGCTGTTCCGGGGGTGGTCACGAGGAGCCAGGTAAGTGCTTCGATGTCCCTAGACTCAGCACGGCCCCGCTGTGAGGCCCTACCTGCCAGTACGTCCGACGACATTGTCCCCTTGGTCCCCCTCGTGCAGAACTTGGACGCCTGATCGGGACCATCCGACTCGGCTACGCAATTCAGTTCACCAGGCGCCCGCCCAGGTTCAGCGGTATTCACTTCACCTTGGTCAAGGGCGAAAACGCTGCCACCCTGCGCGCGGAGATCGCTACCCTCCTACGGAAGGACACGATAGAATCTGTCCCTCCAGCCGAGATGAAGAAAGAGTTTTACAGCCCCTACTTCATCGTACCGAAAAAAGGCGGTGGGTTGCGGCCAATCTTGGACCTGTGAGTACTGAACCGGGCTTTACACAGACTCCCGTTCAAGATGCTGACGCAAAAACGCATTCTGGCGAGCGTCTGGCATCAAGATTGGTTCGCAGCGGTAGACCTGAAGGATGCGTACTTCCACGTCTCGATCCTTCCTTGACACAGACCCTTCCTGCGGTTCGCGTTCAAGGGTCAGGCATATCAGTACAAAGTCCTCCCTTTCGGCCTGTCCCTGTCTCCTCACGTCTTTACGAAGATCGCAGAGGCTGCCCTTGCCCCGTTAAGGGAGATGGGCATTCGCATTCTCAACTATCTCGATGACTGGCTAATCCTAGCTCACACAGGGACCTGGTGCTCTCACACCTCAGCTGACTAGGGCTTCAGGTCAACTGGGAAAAGAGCAAGCTCCTCCCAGTTCAGAGCATCTCTTTTCTCGGATTGGAGTTGGACTCAACCTCCTTGACGGCGCGCCTTACGAACGAGCGCACCCAGTTGGTGCTGACCTGTTTGAAGGCATTCAAACAGAGAACAGTGGTTCCACTGAAACTTTTTCAGTGGCTCCTGGGGCATATGGCATCCTTGGCTGTGGCCACCCGGCTCGGGTTGATGCATATGAGGCCGCTTCAGCACTGGCTCCAGACTCGAGTCCCGGGATGGGCATGGAGCCACGGGACACATCGCGTGGCCATCATGCCGGTCTGTCACCGTCTTTTCAGCCCTTGGACCGACCTCTCGTTTCTACGAGCAGGTGTTCCTTTAGAACTGGTCTCCAGGCACGTTGTGGTCATGACAGATGCCTCCAAAACAGGCTGGGGCACTGTTTGCAACAGGCACGCAGCCGCCGGCCTCTGGACAGGCCCGCGACTACATTGGCACATCAACTGCCTCGAGTTGTTGACAATTCTGCTCACCCTGCGGAGGTTCCGGCCGTTGATCCAGGGCAAGCACGTGTTAGTTCGGACAGACAGCACGGCAACGGTAGCAAATGTCAACCGCCAAGGCGGTCTGCGCTCTCGTTGTATGTCACAACTCGCCCGCCGTCTCCTCCTCTGGAGTCAGCAGCACTTCAAGTTGCAGCGAGCCACTCACATCCCGGGCAACCTCAACACTACAGCGGATGCGCTGTCACGGCAGGTTACCCTCAGGGGAGAGTGGTCCTGTTCACCTCCCAAGAATCCTCCCACTGCCCGCTCTGGTACGCCCTCACCGAGGCTCCCCTCGGCATAGACACGCTGGCACACAGCTGGCCCCCTGGCCAACGCAAATATGCGTTTCCCCCAGTGTGCCTGCTTGCACAGACCCTGTGCAAGGTCAGGGAGGATGAGGAGCAGGTCGTCCTGGAAGCACCTTACTGGCCCATCCAGACGTGGTTCTCAGAGCTCACGCTCCTCGCGACAGCTCCCCCCTGGCGAATTCCCCTGAGGAAGGATCTTCTTTCTCCCTTTTCTCCCTTGCACCCTCTGGCACCCGCGCCCAGACCTCTGGAATCTCCATGTCTGGCCCCTGGACAGGACGTGGAAGACCTAAGCGGTCTACCAACCGTGGTGGTAGACACGATCACTCAGGCTAGGGCCCCCTCTACGAGATGCCTGTATGCCTTTAAGTGGCGTCTGTTCGCTAAGTGGTGTTCTTCCCGACGCGAAGACCCCCAGAGATGCACAGTCAGATCAGTGCTTTCCTTCCTGCAGGAGAGGCTGGAAGGGAGGCTGTTCCCTTCCACCTTGAAGTGTACGTTGCTGCCATAGCAGCACACCACGACGCAGTCGACGGTAAGTCCTTAGGGAAGCATGACCTGATCATCAGGTTCCTAAGAGGTGCCAGGATGTTGAATCCCTCGAGACTGCGCCTCGTTCCCTCGTGGGACTTCTCCGTAGTTCTTTAGGGTCTACAGAGAGCCCCCTTTTAGCCTTTGCAGTCAGCCGAGCTTAAGGCACTCTCCTTGAAGACTGCCCTCCTGACTGCACTCACTTCCATCAAGAGGGTAGGTGACCTGCAAGCGTTCTCTGTCAGCAAAACGTGCCTGGAGTTCGGTCCGGGTTACTCTCACGTGATCCTGAGACCCCGACCGGGCTATGTGCCCAAGGTTCCCACCACCCCTTTTAGGGACCAGGTGGTGAACCTGCAAGCGCTGCCCCAGGAGGAGGCAGACCAGCCTTGTCGTTGCTGTGTCCGGTGCGCGCTTTACGCATCTATTTGGATTGCACGCAGAGCTTTAGAATCTCTGAGCAGCTCTTTGTTTGCTTTGGTGCACAGAGGAAAGGAAGTGCTGTCTCCAAGCAGAGAATCGCCCACTGGCTCATTGACGCCATAACTATGGCATATCTCGCCCAGGACATGCCGCCCCCGGTAGGGCTATGAGCCCATTCTACCAGAGGTGTAGCGGCTTCCTGGGCCCTGGCCAGAGGTGCCTCTCTAACAGACATTTGCAGAGCAGCGGGCAGGGCAACACCCAACACATTTGCAAAGTTCTACAACCTCCGGGTGGAACCGGTTTCGTCCCAGGTAGTGGCACGCAACACAAGTGGATAAGCCCGGGATAGCTGGCCGGGTGTATTGCTTGCACATAGCGCCTTCCACCTCCCTTGGAGCTGAAGACGTGCGCCATTAATTTCCAGTAGTGTTCACAAATTTTGTTCCCTGGTTGACTTCCTCCGAGCCCTGTGGCAGTCGAGTTTTCGGAGAGACTTGCTGCCGGCCCAGTACATGTGCTAATTAAGAGTCCTGTTCTGGGGTAGGTGCTCCGCATGTGGCGGTTCCCTGTAAGGCTAACTCCATGTGATATATATCTTCCGCTAGTTCGTTTCCCTGTTGGCAAACTGTCTTCCTTGGGCAGAGCCCCTCTGCCCCAGTCTCCATGTTTGTAGTAACTCCTCCCCCATTGGGCAGGATCTATCTTGAAGAATCTCCACATGGTTGGAAAGACCATGTGACGTATTCTTCCACTTAAAATCCCCCCCTCTCTTTGGGTGAGGTGTGGTCTCCGTGGTGTCTTCCCCTTGGCAGGGACACCCCTGACTAGACCTGGCGGCCCAGTCAGATAATCCCCCTTCTTTTTTAGGGAGTGGAAAAAAAGAAGGGGAAAAGAGGCCACGACTGGGTTAAACCTGTCTCTATCTTTTGGGTAGTCGACTTGTCCCCAAAAAGGGCCGTTCGACACTCATAACTATGTTGGGGGAGGTTACGTGTCGATCTGGTGTGCTGGCTATGAGGCACACAGTAGTCTGCCCACCACACACCGCCAGTTCACGTAACACAGTTCAGCCAGTTATGGCGTTTCGTATAGGGACCCCTAGTGTCACTACATTGACACAATGTCGAGTGAGTGACAGATAGGGAACATCATGGTTACTTGTGTAACCTCTGTTCCCTGATGGAGGGAACGAGACATTGTGTCCCTCCTGCCACAATGCTGAACTACCCGCTGAAATGGCCGGACCTTATATCGGCTCCTCAGCATAAAACCTGAATGAGTGGTTGCATACCAGCTCCTTTTATACCCGTATGTCCAGGGGAGTGGCATGCAAATCCCACTCGCCAATTTTCATTGGCCTTTTATCAAAGACCAGAGGTGTCTCGGGCTCCCGAGTGTGACCCCTAGTGTCACTACATCGACACAATGTCTCTTTCCCTCCATCAGGGAACGGAGGTTACACAAGTAACCATGACGTTTTTCTAGATCGATTTTACACATTTCTCCAAACTCAGGTCACTGCTCTCAAAACAATTAACACATGCATCTGAACACTTTTGTCCTAAACTAATTGTAAATTTTTCTTTTTTTTCATCAAACTGAGAAGAGGTAGAGTGGGTAAAGGAAGAGGAATTAGAGAAGGAAGAAGTGATAAGAAAATGGGAAGGTTCTCTCAACTCTTTCAGGGTTGAGCATTGAAAGAGCTGAGGAAAGACCAAATAGAGATCCTCTTTCCAGAGGAAATACACTATAAAAATAAAATAAATAAATAAAAATAAAAATTTGTGAAATTTTACGAAAAGGTTTTTATTATGGATTTATTATGACAAATGTGTTATTTCAATAGTAGAGTTCTGTGTCTATAGCTGAAAATTATATGAATTCAGTAGAAAACATCTGTGGTTTTGATGTTAGTAGTTAGTTTAAATAAATGCATTATCAGAAAAGAATACAGTGCTTCATTATGCAGTGAAATTTAATTGTTTTGCAAAATTAAGTGTCTGTTTCGTCAGCTGTGTGAATTGTTTTGAGAGCATTGACTATAGTTTGGAGAAATGTATAAAATCAATCGAGAAAAACTGTAAACCTTAAACCAAAGCCTAACCAATAGTGTCATAAAAAGCAAATATGAATGCAAATGCTGAAGCAACCAAATTATTTTGTGGTGCTTCTATGACACTTTCGGCTCACCAGTCGACTTGAGATGTACAGGGCCACTATACGAGTCCTGAAGAGCACGCATGTGCAAAGCTCTATCAGTTTATCACAATGTAATAATAAGATTGTAATTATAGTTTGTTATGCATTGGAGACGTTAAAATATACTGCCTTACAAGTCATGCTCTATAGTAAATGTGTTCATTGTCATAAGATAGCATTGTGTGAGGAACAGGGCGAAAAATACTGTAAGTGTTAAAAAACCGATTATCTGCCGTTTTACTTGATTTGTGTGAAAGTGAAAAAAGTTGTTGTTGTAGCACCTCGTGTTTATTTCACAAGGAAATTGCTGTGAAAAGTACAACGAGCCGCATAAAAATCATTTTGCAAAAATGTAGGTATAGTAAGGTGTTTTTATAAGACCAGTTTGTTAATTCTATAAAAAAATAAAAATAATAATTCTAACCAAAATTTCAGAAATATGCTCTGATGGTCAAACTCAAACATTTTGGATGTAACATTTAATGAAATATAACAGGATGGTAGTAAATAGCTAAATATATCCATTGCTACTTGAGGTATTGGCAGTTATTTCACATGAGGGTGTCAACTTGGTAATTTTGATATTTTGCTAACCATCTTTTGAAAAAATTTAATTATCAGACAGATTGATGTAATTTTTATAATCAGAATGTAATGATTTAGCGTGAGACAAACCAACTAATACCATAAAAAAATATAGAACCCATTGCTAATACTTGCTGATGTCTGTGCTGTTGTTTTCCCACCAAAAATTATGTCACTTCCTGGTGGAGGAAACACAATATGTTTAAAACACAAGCATATTCATTTTTTGAAAGTTACAGAGTTAAAAAAAAATTACTGCGTATAACAGGAGTGACCCCTATGATAATCCAAAGATTTATAAAAAATAAAAAAAAATCAATGTTGCAGATTTTAGCAATCTCTGTTGCCAACATTCCCCCTCTATCATTTTCTCACAGCTTAGCCTGATGCTCACTAAGCAAATCCACTGCTATGTGCGAGTGCTAATGCGTCAGACCAGTTGACAGCAGCATGCAAATGTGTTGTCCCATAATCCCAACGCAAGACAAAAGGGGTTGCAGCTCCCTCACCTGTCACCACAGTAGACAAACAGGAATGAGTGGCAGTAAAGAAGAGGAGAGGTGCCTGACCAGGATGTATTTGCCTTTAAGCCCCTAGCGGTAAACACGTTTGTGGTTGCAAGCGTGTAGCAGCACGTAGCCTTGCACATGAGAGTGCAGAATAGCTTTTATATGTACATAAACAATGTCAAGCACCTGTCACATCAAATAGCAGCCCCTCTGCCTGTTCTGTCCCCTGCTGTTGGGTTTGTGATGACTGCATGGAGAGACAGATGCAATGATTGACAGCTGCCAGAGACTTCTCTGTTGCATCCAGCATTTTCAATAGCTGTGCCATTCTGCTGATTAAATATAGAGTATGTTTATTCACTGGTACAGGGTGCTTTGGATTGAGAGACTCTAAAATTATATTCTACTGTATGTGACAGGAGTAAAAATTTGATGATCGAGATGTTGCTTTTAAAAACCCCATGAAATCAGAGCTTTTGGCTTTTGGTCCATGTTTAGTAGATTTTAAGTCATCTTTATGCTAGTGTACGCTTTAAAGTCCAATATCAACTTTTAAAAGTCCCATATTAATGAGGAACGAGGAAGCCCTTCCCCTTAATACAACCTGGAACAAAATGGCATAGTAGCAAATCATGAATCATAGCTGTGATGTAAAAAACAGGCTAGTCCCTTCTGGAATAAATGAATTTATCTCAGCCCTCAACATAGTGAGTAAATCACTTGCATGTGCGACTAAATTTCGCAGTATGAGAATCAAATATGTCTGTTATTAGCTATTGACGAATAAATATTAAGATTTCACTCGCCAGTTATTGAGTTGTGTAGTGGTGAAGCACCGAAATCCATTTACTGAATAAGAAGCTGGCGATTATGAAGCTGGATTCAGTCTCGTCTTCTACAGCATGTTTTCAATTTCCTTCAGAGCGCGTACTCTGAAGGAAATTGACCATATTTGGCTGCACTTTTCCACAGACTGTCTGTACAAAGAACAGTAACACGCCTGTTCTGTTGAATGGCTGTTGGAAGATGTTGCAAAAAGTGTTGCAAAAGCTTGTAGATTTAAATTTGAGAACTTGTTCAATAAATATTTGTACAAGCAAGTCAATACTTATTATGCACATAAAAGTTTTCTTTTGGCTCGTTCCATGTATTTTGTGACCAAAGACGAGATCCACACACTTTCATGTCTCTTTTAATATCCCTTCGGTCATTTACAGTCAGTTGGTGATCAAAAAGGTAAAAATAAACATTCTTTCTAACAACACATTGCACAGATGAGGTAAAAACAACTGCAACTTCTCTCTCATTAATGTGCGCTGTGCTCATTGAACTGTAAACACTTGCACGTGGAGCAGCCATCCTCTTAAAGAGACAGTACCAATTTAGTGCTTGTTATTCATGTCAGTGTAAACTCAATGTAAATCACAAAAGTGCATATAAACAAACATATTACATAATGTAGAAATGTAGTAAGTGTAATAAATATGTAAATACATAAATATTTAAAATGCACAATCATACATTGTGAAATATTTTAACTTCAGAAAACACTGTTAATATTAAATAATTTAACAAATAGGCTAATGCTGCATCTATGCAGGGGTTTGGTAAATTATTATTATTATTATTATTAATATTATTTATAATTTTTATTTTATTTATTTTTTGCTTAGTGTTTTGATGTAGCACTTAAATTGTAAATTATATAAATTGTAATTATAAAATGATGGCCTAATTGCTGTGTGTAATTCTATGTTAATTATTAGGTTGTAAATATAAATGTTAAAAAATGTGTATGAAATTTCAAATAGAGACAGCAGCTTGTATCATTATAAACAAATGCAATTTCATGAATTGACAGAATGTGAAATGTGTAAATTTGGAAAAAAGCTGTGATTAAAATGAGGAAAAGTGAAATACAAAATAAAGTGTACAATCCTGCATACTATATTGTGTGAAGTCATATGAATAGTATATACTGTATATATGTGAAGGTGTCCCCTTCTCGGTTTGTTAATATCTTTTTCAGTTTTTCAGTTGCATTACGCTTACATGTCATCAAAAGTCTGGCGAGGGTCCCTGGGACCCACAAGTCCCCCCTCAATTTGACCACTTTAAAGGTGCAGTATGTAAAAATGTTCACGTAATATTCACCGATGTATGAACGGCTTGTAACACAACTTAAAAAAATTAGCCCTTCCCGGACTTCCTATGTTGCCTATTAAAGCCTCTCACTCGCGAGATATATTGTGTGCGTACAGGGACATTCTGCTTCAGCACCTTGACCAACTGGGGCTTCAGGTCAACTGGGAAAATAGCAAGCTCTCCCCTGTGCAGAGCATCTCTTTTCTCGGTATGGAATTGGACTCGGTCACCATGATGGCACGCCTTACGAAACAGCGTGCACAGTCGGTGCTGGCCTGCCTGAAAACCTTCAGGCAGAAGGTAGCAGTGCCATTGAAACAATTTCAGAGGCTCCTGGGGCATATGGCATCCTCCGCGGCGGTACTCCCACTTGGGTTGATGCATATGAGACCACTCCAGCACTGGCTACAGACTCGAGTCCCGAGGTGGGCATGGCGCCACGGCACCCAGCGTGTGATTATCATGCCTCGGTGCCACCAAACTTCCAGCCCTTGGTCAGATCTAGCATTTCTACGTGCAGGGGTTCCCTTAAGAGCAGGTCTCATGGCCCGTCGTGGTCATGACGGATACCTCGAATTCGGGCTAGGGCACCGTGTGCAACGGGCAGGCAGTATCGTGGCTCTGGACAGGGCCCCGCCTGCAATGGCACATCAACTGCCTAGAATTTCTGGCAGTGTCGCTGGCCCTGCGGAGGCTTCGGCCGTTGATTCAGGGCAAGCATGTGTTGGTCCGGACGGACAACACAGCGACTGTGGCGTACATAAACCACCATGGCAGTGTACGGTCACGTCGCATGTCGCAACTCGCCCGCTGCCTCCTCCTTTGGAGTCAGCAGATGTTGAAGTCTCTGCGAGCCACTCACCTCCCGGGCATCCTCAACCGTGCAGTGGATGTGCTCTCACGGCAGGTAACGCTCCGCAGAGAGTGGAGACTCCACCCCTGCGCAGTCCAGCTAACTTGGGAGAGATTCAGGGAGGCACAGGTGGACCTGTTCGCCTCTCGAGAGTCCTCTCATTGCCCCCTTTGGTACTCCCTGTACAAGGCTCCCCTCGGCACGGATGCCTTGGTGCACAGCTGGCCTCGGGGGCTGCGCAAGTATGCGTTTCCCCCAGTGAGCCTTGTTGCACAGACATTGTGCAAAGTCAGGGAGGATGGGCAGCAAGTCCTGATGGTTGCGCCGTACTGGCCCAACCGGACTTGGTTCTCAGACCTGATGCTCCTGGCAGTAGCCCCTCCCTGGCACATTCCCCTGATGCAGGACCTTCTCACTCAGGGGCAGGGCACATTCCGGCACCCACAGCCAGACCTCTGGAACTTCTACATCTGGCTCCTGGACAGGGAATTAGCAGGCCTTCTGCCAGCGGTGATAGACATGATCACTCAGGCCAGAGCCCCCTCCAGGAGGCAGCTGTATGCTCTGAAGTGGTGTCTCTTCACAAATTGGTGTTCTTCCCATGGGGAAGATCCACAGAGATGCGTAGTTGGGTCTGTGTTGTCTTTCCTACAGGAGGGGCTGGAGAGATGGCTGTCTCCCTCCACCCTGAAGGTGTACATGGCTGCTATAACAACGTATCATGATACACTGGATGGAAGACCCTCACAGCAGCATGACCTGATCACCAGGTTCCTCAAGGGCACGAGGAGATTGAATCCCCCTAGGCCACGCCTGATGCCCTGTTGGGATCTCTCCTATCTGCTCTACAGAGAGCCCCCTATGAGCCCCTGGAGCAGACCGAGCTCAGCACTTTGTCACTGAAGACGGCCCTGCTGGTGGCACTCACTTCTATCAAGAGGGTTGGGAACCTGCAGGCGCTCTCTGTCACCTGTGAATTCCTGGAGTTCAGGCCAGCACACTCTCACATGATCTTGAGACCCCGGCCTGGTTACGTGCCCAAAGTTCCCACCACTCCCTTTAGGGATCAGGTGGTGAAACTGCAAGCACTCCCTTCAGAGGAGGAAGACCCAGCCTTGACGTTGCTGTGTCCATTTTGCACCCTGCACATCTATCTGGACCGCACACAGAGCTTTAGATGCTCGGAGCAGTTCTTTGTCTGTTTTGGAGGGCAGCAGAAGGGGAAAGCTTTCTCCAAACAGAGGCTGGCCCATTGGCTTACCAATCACAAGACCTGCCGTGCCCTTTGGGAGTAGCCCCTCGGTAATTCTGTATGATGCGTTTCCACTGTTCGGTTTCCCCTCAGGTGAACCCTGTGTTTCCCCTCGACAGAGCTCTGCTCTGCCTCGCCCACTGTTGCTGTGAACCCTCTCCGTAGATAGGGTCCTCCCCAGTGGCATCATTCCATATGTGAACTTCCCTGTTGGTAAGTCCATGTGAGGAATTGTCCACATGTTAACCTTCCTCCGGTAGGATGTGGTCTCCGTAGTGCTCTCCCTCCTGGAGAGGGAAGAGCACTTCCCCAGCACTATTCTAGCATGTGCTTGGCGGGAAATTGCTTAATACAAAAATCAGGAAAGGCCACCGCCTGTAGCGGTAAGTGCCTCCTCCCACCCTTATTGGGACCAGGGAGACGCCTTACCTAACTTGCTGGAAGTTCACGACGTGGTCAAGCGCTCGCTGCGAGGCAAGCAGCAGCCTGCCTGTGACCGCTCCTCTGTACCTCGTGACATGGTTCAGTGCCTGCGGCGTTTCGTATAGGAACCCCTAGTGTCACTACATCGACACAACGTCGAGTGAGTGACAGACAGGGAATGTCTTGGTTAGTGATGTAACCTCTGTTCCCTGATGGAGGGAACAAGATGTTGTGTCCCTTCTGCTGCTGCGCTGAACCGACCACTGACATGGCCGGGACTCTCTCTCGGCTCCTCAGCACAAATCTGAATGAGTGGTGCACGCCATCTCCTTTTATACCCGTATGTCCGGGGCGGAGAGTGGCATGCAAATTCCACTTTTCCAATTTTCAGTGGCCTTTTCTGAATAAAGCAAAGGTGATTGGGGCTCTCAAGAGCGAACCCCTAGTGTCACTACATCAACACAACGTCTCGTTCCCTCCATCAGGGAACAGAGGTTACATCAGTAACCAAGACGTTTCTTATTTATATGGAATGCAACAGGAAATGTTAGGTGGAATGTTTTTTTCATGCTATGAAAGAGAATCAGTGCCTAACATCACCTTTTCTGTTTCACAGAAAAAAAAGCAAGCCATACAGGTTGTAAATGATGAAAGAGTTTTCATTTTTTGGATTACTATCCCTTTAAGCAATCTAAAGTCTTGAGGTCGGAGAGGACTTTTTACGTCTAGACAGAATTTTTGGTCTACTTATTCAAGCATTGACCGCATGCTTTATGACAGCAGAGATATGGATTGAGATAATTTTACAGTGCTTCCAGAATTGCTTGTTTGTGGCTGTTCAATTTGACCTTCTGGTCTGTAAGATTGGACCCTTTATTAATCAAAATCTTTCATCATTTACTTACCCTCATGTTGTTCCAAACCCATCTGACTTTCTCCCAGCCTCAGTCACTTTCATTGTATGTAAAAAATAATGCAATGAAAGTGAATGGCCACTGAGGCTCACATTCTGCCTAAAATCTCCTTAAGTGTTCCAGGGGGAAAAGAAAGTCATACCAGTTCAGAACAGAATGAGAGTGAGGAAATGATGAAAACATTTTCATTTTGGGGTGAGCTATCCCTTTAACATGGACTATGATGGTTGCAACCCAATTGCTGCAATCACTATAGAAGAGGTAGTGAAAATGTCCTCAGTGTAATAATCTGTCCTTTAGAAATGTGTACAGGACATCTTATTTGCCATATCCTCTAGTGTGTTTACTGACATCGAAATGTGCAGGCATGGGCCATCATCCTCTAGGACATGTCGGACACTTCTGCTCGGCACAGCAATGCTTTTGATGGCCAGTCTATAGCGGCACATCAGCGCAGTGCTTGACTGAAGTGCCAGCAGTCTTTCACACAAAAATTCCCACAGTGCCTCTCCAAGTGAGCTCTTATTGACATGGTCATGTCCAGTTGTAACCTCTCTTGACCTATAGCCTCAGTCCATCCTCTATCACTGACTCCATCGCTTTACACCACTGGATTGGCAGGCTATGAGATGTATGGTAATATTATATACCCAACATAGTCAGAGACTTGTAAGTCATGCTGATTATATGTCACCTTGTAAATAGTCGCACACTTGCTCCTCTTGAGCACACAGCAAACAAGTATGCTGTTCTCCCAACTTCTCCTAGCCGTCTTCTGTAATCTAATTTTAGCTTTCAATTGTTTTCTCCCTAGTGGCAGTTGACACTGGGTAATGGAATTAATCTTGGTTACCTTTAGGGGCCATTCCAGACAGAGAGAAAACACAGCGACAAAGAAATGTGTCTCTTCTCAATGCTAGAAGAGTGAAGCAACAACAGTGCAGCCCTGAAACATTTAAATGAAAACTTGAACCAAAAACACACAAAACGCTTTTATAGACTTTTGGAATCAATTTGACCTATTAGCTTCTGGAAAATACAAACACATTTGTTTCATGAGGGTAACTCCTGCCAAGAAAGATAAGGTACTAAAACAGAGAAAAACAAAGCCTAAGCCTTGTGGCTAAAAGCAAAACTTATTTTACCAAGTTTACAGTTTATTATATTAAGCTTAAACTTATTTTACTTTTATTTAACCCTTTTTTTTTCTTCTTCTTCTTCTTCTTTTTTTTTTTTTGTTTTTTTAATAAGCAGAACATAGAATGATAGGACACCAAGACATACAGTAGCTATATTGCTGTGCAGATATTGCCAAAGAAGAGTTTGGCTATTTCTTTTTGTTATTAACAATTTTATTGATTCCATATAACATATAAACACATTTTTTTTTTTTTTAATTAACAGAATATTTGGAATCACTTTATGAAATTTACAACCCTTCCAACATTATCCCCCCCAACCCAATTGCCAATTGTAAAACCAACACCTCTCCCTCCACTGCCCCTCACTGAGAGCCTTCTAAAAAGGCTAAATAGCTGCCCCATTTCTTATTGAATCCATTTTGCCCAGCCTTCTATGCGTCAAATCTTCAAATGTCGCTACCCTGCCCATCTCCGCATACCACTCACGAAACGAGGGTGCTCCAGCCGACTTCCATCCTCTAAGGATGACCTGTCTGCTTATCATAACACTGGTCAGGATCCAATTCTTAATGTTCTTATACCCTACATCAATGACTGCCCCATCACCTAAAATACAGAGTCTGGGGCAAAATGAGATTTGAGTACCTGAAACGTCACCCATAAAACTCTGGACCCTCAACCAGAATTCTTGTATCTTAATACACCACAAAAAAACATGGGTTGCGTCCCCATCTTCTGATTGGCATCGCCAGCAGGTGGGTGAGTCTTTAAGACCCAGCCTATACAATCTAAAGGGGGTCCAATAGAATCTATGTAAAATCTTAAATTTCATAAGGCGCACCCTTGCATCTCTAGATGTAGACTTGATGTTTTTTAGAATCCTAGCCTGCACTCCCTCCTCCAATACCAAGTTTAGATCTTTCTCCCATAATCTCTTGAGCGAAGTTGAAGCTCCGTCCCCCAGACTCTGAATTAGCAGGGAGTAATACACTGATGCCTCATGACCTTTTCCAAAAGCAGTAATCACCACTTCCAGAGTATCTGCCACTTTAGGGGGGTGTATGCTACCCCCAAAAATAGTACAGAGCAGGTTGCACTGCTGTAAATACCTAAAGAACTGAGATCTGGGAATCCTAAAATGTTGAACCTTATTTTCAAAAGATCTCAACACTCCACTCTCATATAGGTCACTGAGTGTAGTAACCCCCCCTCACAATCCACTCTGACCAGCAGAAAAGGGACTTATTAATACATAATTTTGGATTCTGCCATATGTTCGAGGCAACATTTAAATAAATGTCCGAATTGAAAACTCTGGACACATTTGTCCATACCAAGTGCAAATGCGAGATAATGGGGTGTAACTTAACTTCTCCGATTAGTTTGATAGAAAGGCTTTGCAATGGCGAAATAGGAGCAAGAACTTCCTGTTCAATACAAAACCAGGGAGGGGCTCTCTCAGATGGAAGCGACCAATGAGCCAAATGTCTGAGACCAAATGCATAATAATAAAACACAATCTTGGGTAAGCCTAGCCCACCTTTGTCAATCGGCCTATGTAACTTATTGAAATGTAATCTGGGACGCTTACCATTCCAAATGAAGGACTTCGCTATGCTATCAAACTGCTTGAAATAAGAGAAGGGGACATCTACAGGGAGAGAATGTAGCAGACAGTTGAATTTTGGAATACAATTCATTTTAATAACATTAACCTTCCCAATCATAGATAAATGTAATGAAGCCCACCTGCTCACATTGCTCAAAAACCTTTTTATTAAAGGGTCAAAATTAACACTAACTAAATCACACAAATTGCTGGGAATAAAATGCCCAAATACTTAATGCCCTGTTTGGGCCACTGGAAGGTGCCCGGTAGAAAAACCGTTACTAGGCAGTACGCTGTCAGAGCCAAAGCTTCAGATTTAGACCAATTAACACTATATCCCGAGAATTTAGAGAAGGAATGAATAATTCTGTGGAGGCAAGGCATAGATCTAGTGGGGTCGGAGACGAATAACAAAATATCATCTGCGTAAAGCAAAAGCTTGTACGCCACCCCTCCTGCCATCACCCCTGGAAAATCATCCCCTTTTCTTATTGCAGCTGCTAATGGTTCCAGGGCAAGACAGAACAATAATGGGGAAAGAGGGCAACCCTGATGGGTGCCCCTATCCAGAGTAAAATAATCTGAAATTAATCCATTTGTTTGTACCGCCGCTACCGGGTGTCTATAAAGTAACTTAATCCATTCAATAAAAGTATTTCCGAACCCGTATATTTCCAAAACCTTCAAAAGATAATCCCATTCTACCATATCAAACACGTTTTCTGCGTCAAGTGAGAATGCAGCGACCAGAGTCTGAATCATTCGCCACTGACCACATGATATTGATAAAACCCCTAATGTTATCAGAAGAGCTACGGCCCTGAATAAACCCCACCTGATCTAAATGACTGTATATGTATAAGAGATGTCATAACTTAATCGGTTAGCCAAAATTTTGTCCAAATTTTAACGTCTAGCTGGATGGTAACTGTTACACTCGCTTGGATCTTTGTCCTTTTTAAGAATCAGACTGATCCGGGCTTGTGTCATGGTTGGCGGAAGCTTTCCATTCTTTAATGATTCCGTATGAACTTCTAACAAAAGTGGAGCCAGTTCTGTGGCATAAGATCTAAAAAGCCATCTGGCCCCAGAGCTTTGCTTGTAGGTAAAGTCTTAATTACCTCATCAAGCTCTTCCAAGGTTATCTAAGAATCAAGATAATTTTTTTGCTCATTCGTCAGTTTAGGGAGATCTAATGGTTCCACAAAGTTTCTAATATCTTCATCAGTAGATGAAGATGTGGAACTATAAAGATCAAGATAGAATTCTTTAAAATCATTATTATATCAGTGACTGAGGTAAATATTTCACAATTTGCAGTTTTCACTGAGAGAATGGTAGAAAAAGACTCTCTCTGTTTTATATATCTAGTCAAAAGCTTCCCTGCTTTATCTTCTGACTCAAAGTATGAATGTCTTGCCCTGAACAGCCAAAACGCCACCTTCCGCAACAAAATAGTTTTATATCTGTATTTCAATAGGGTCAATTCTCTGAGGCCATTAGATGACATTTGGCACTTCAGCTCTGCCTCAGCATTTTTAATATTCCTTTCTAACTCCACGAGTTCTCGAGCTTTGGATTGTTTGGCGAATGAGGCATACTGTATGATCCGACCCCTAAGAACCGCCTTAAGTGCCTCCCAAGCCACGCCACAGAGGATACTGAGGACCAGTTGGTCTCCATATAAACATTGATTTCAGCCTTTAACATTTGATGGAATTCAGGATTTCACAAAAGGGTTACATTAAAGCACCAACTATATGATTTCTTTTTCTCCGTATATGGCAACACCTCAAAACTCACCAGGGCATGACCTGTGACTAAGATGTTTCCAATTGAGCAATCCACAACAGATGAAATGAGGGATTTAGATATAAAAAAAATCTATTCTAGAATAAATCTTATGGACTGATGAAAAAAAATGCATAGTCCCTACCAGATGGGTTCAAAAGTCTCCAAATATCTGCAAGACCGAGACTTTTATACATCCTGTGAAGCATCACTGTTGCTTTAGGGGGCTTGCACACTTTTGCTTCACTGTGATCAAGGACTGAGTCCATCAATAGATTAAAGATTCCTCCCAATATTATATCATGAGGGGTACCAGCGGCTTGCAACATCCCTTCAAGATCTATAAAAAAAGCTCTGATTATCAATGTTAGGTGTGTAAATATTAGCCAGAATCAACCTGAATGCCCCTGAATGTCTGCTAAAACAATAATGACTCTTCCTAATTTATCTTTAATCAGTTTGAGACATTTGAATTGTAGATGTTTACTTATCAATGTAATGACTCCCCTGCTCTTACTTGTAATGACTCCCCTGCACTGAAAAATCTTCCCAAATTTTTCAACTTCCTGCAGGGAAAGATGCATTTCTTGAAGAAACACTATATCATATTTCTTATGTTTAAGAAAAGAAATAACTTTCCTTCTTTTTATGGGGTACCCCAACCCATTCACATTCCATGTGGAAAGAGACAATCCACTCATATTAACATTTTACATTTTGACATATAAGAAAAAATAGATTGTGTGTCAAAAATAAAATTATAAAGACTACATTCCACATTGGTGCAACAATAAACCCCAGAACTTTCCCCAGAACAAAACAAACAGAAAAAAGAAAAATGTGCGCATTAACCCCGTGCACAACAGCGCCAACCAGCATCCATCCCTCTAAACTCAAACAGTTCATATACACCTACAAGATTCCCCACGACAACTTTGCCATTGGATTGCTCAAGTCCGGTGCTTCTATACAAAAATTTGTAAAACAGAATTAAACAACAGAAGATAATCTATAAAACAAACTCCAGCCAATAAGCGGAATAAACACACAAAAAAAAAAAAACAAAAAAACATGCAGATTCATCCACTTAACTGTCTCGAAGGTGTGTAACTCCACAAAACAAGCTCCAGCCATTAGCGGAACCAGCACATACACACACACACACACACACACACACACACACACACAAAAAACGGCCGTTCAGTTCTTCGGGCAGTTAAACTCACTCCAATGTCCTGCAAGAAATATTCCACAAAACCAACTCCAGCCAACAGGAGGCATAAGCACCCAAAAGGAGCTGATTCATCCAAAAGCTGTCCCGAAGAAATTATATTACACAAAACAAACTCCAGCCGCTAGGCGGAACCAGCACAAAACGAAATGAAAAAGTGCCCCATTTCCTAGGAAAGTCAAGTGTATGTTCAGTGAGACACCGGCAACATGAAAATCACCAAATGGCTTACTCACTCCAATGTCTTTATGTAGGATAATGCTTGCTGTGGGCATGTAAATTCTCTGCGTCCATCCTTAGTATCTATTCTCAGTTTGGCCGGAAACATCAGTGCAATAGCGACCTTCCATTGATGTAAAAGTTTCTTGCATTCCTTAAATCAATTACGTTTCTCTCTTGTCGAATTTGCAAAGTCCGGGAACAAGAAATTGCTGTGGTTCTTCCAAAAAAGCTTTCCTTTACTCCTTGCCCCACGTAACACAAGATCTTTATTGGATGATCTCAGAAATTTGGCCAGAATTGATCGGGGCCTGTCTCCCTCAGCGGATCTCTGAGCCAGCACTCTGTGAGTCTAAAAATAAAAATAAAATAAAATTATTTTTACAAAATGCATTTTCAGATATGACTTCTAGATGGTGGGTGAAATTAAAGGGTTTTCTCCAGTTTTCTCACTTTCGCATGACAATTCTCTAAACTAATGAAAACCATCCACTATGAGTTTTATTTCACCATTCTCATTCTGGGAAAAAAAAGAGGAAAATATAGTTGATGTGCATTATTCCACAAGCAATACACTGATCAGCCACAACATTAAAAACCACCTGCCAAATATTGTGTATGTCCCCCTCGTGCTGCCAAAACAGCACCAACCTGCATCTCAGAATAGCATTCTGAGATTATATTCTTCTCACCACAATTGTACAGAGTGGTTTATCTGTGTTACCGTAGACTTTGTCAGTTCTAACCAGTCTGGCCATTCTCTGTTGACCTCTCTCATCAACTAGGCAATTTCATCCACAGAACTGCCGCTCACTGGATGTTTTTTGTTTTTGGCACCATTCGGAGTAATTTCTAGAGATTGTTGTGTATGAAAATCCCAGGTGATTTGCAGTTACAGAAATACTCAGACCAGCCCATATGGCACCAACAATCATGCCACGAACATTTTTTCCCATTCTGATGGTTGATGTGAACATTAACTGAAGCTCCTGACCCGTATCTGCATGGTTTTATGTACTGCACTGCTGCCACATGATTGGCTCATTAGATAATCATATGTATTATTGTTGGTGCTTGAGATGCGGGTTGGCGCTGTTTTGGTGGCATGAGGGGGACCTACACAATATTAGGCAGGTGGTTTTAATGTTGTGGCTGATGTGGTATGAATACTGTGCTCCCCAGTATCATTTAATTTGTTCCCAAGCAGTAACAATGTGCATTTTCTCCCTGTCAAACATCTAATTTCCAAAGTCCTTCCTCTAACAATGATGCAACTCTCCAAAGCACCATCTTGAAAAGGTCAGCGATGAAAAGAGTCTTGTGTTTCCCCCTCTGATTCTATTGCCTGTAAACAATGTTGCCATATGACTTGAGACATGTTTGACATCATCTGAATGGGATACTGGCAAGGGCTCTAGCTGGCTAGCTTGGCTAAGACAATACACAACCTGTTAACATTTGCATTCTGTTAACATATTGTCAGAGGACACCGTGAAGGGGAGCAGATTTTCCAAGCAGGTTTGTTGATTTGGCTCTTCATTGTGGTAGCCGAGGGGAGCCTATCAGGAGTGCTGCTCTGTTTGTATCCTCGAGATTATTGGTTAGAAGTCTCACTTAGCCAAATCTTTTGAGGCCAAAAAATCTAATAAATGAAGACCATTTATCACAGACTTCACTAAGAAACAAAGCAAGATATACAGTTCTGCTTGTGGATATCTAGTTTGTTTGCTACTATGTACCTCAAACACAAATTTGAAAACCTTTAAAAGATTTAATTTCACTAACCTAAAAAACACTTTTAAAGATAAAATTATCACTGGATTTGCCAATGAGTGCATTCACATGCACATTCTTAAACCGGTTATGCTTAACAAGCTGACTACGTGTTTGGTAATATAAATGTCTTAAACTGTTTATGAACTCACCCTGATAAAAGAACACTATTTAAGTATAAACCACTCGACATAGATAGATTTTTGCCCATTAACCTAATTTCATGTTGCATGTAAACACCTTTACTGCCATTTTTACAGGCTTATCCAAAGTACACAAGTGTTGTGCCCATGACTGTTTGGTTTTGATATCAAAAGCAGAGAATAATCTGATGATTTCAAATCTCATATAAATGCGATTTTCTTCTGTCGTCAGATGATTGTTATCGGTGTATCGGTGTGCATGTAAACACTTAGTTTTCCCAAGCAGATGCAACCATTAATTACCTGTCAGGTCTCAACACATGGTCATTTCTCCTCGATATGTTATTCATAAGCTGAGCCTTCAGTTATCATTAATTGCAATGGAATTAATTATTTTGCCATATGTTTATATGAAAGAACCAAAAATAAATAAATAAAATAATTCTAGATAATATAGTCAACCTCACTAATCAACTTGTCAGTAGTTGGACTAGTCCTCTGGTCAACCACCTTGACCCTTTCTTAGTTCATGTACATACCAGAGCTGTATAATCCCAATTTGATTACGATACAATGTAATTTCCAATTCAAGCATGATGTTATCCACCATGAAGATTCTATAATCAATCATGTTTCATATTAGTCTAAGATGGCACACCGATTATGCATTAGGTAATGGAAGAGACTAAATATACTTTTATTACAGGGATTAAAAACCCTTAAAACGAAAGAGTAATGTGATTTATCAGAGGATGTTTACAGACAGTGCTGGGGCCTGATGTGGATGTCAAAATGGATTTACAATTATGCATGAGGTCTGTGATCATTTAGGGAATTGTCTACAAATTTGAACAAGAAACTCTGCTGCTAAAAAAGCTCAAACTGGGAAGGGAAAGGGAAAAAATTGATAATGGTCTGAAAAAGGACTTTCCTTATCTCAGCCATATTTGGAACATAAATTAGGTCAATAAGAAATCAAAATGGACTATTTACTTTCTTATTACATGATCCTTATATTAATATGCTTGATTCATCAGTGCATGTTATTCCAAAGACAAAAAATGTTTGGAATAAAAAATCTTTTAACAAAATGTAATAACTTGCTCTGAAACGGCTTTCCCTTTTCAGCTTCCCCAAGCCCTTATTTAATCCCTTTAGTCTAGATGAATAAAATCCTGCCCTGTGGGGGCCTGGGTAGCTCAGTGAGTAAAGATGCTGACTACCAACCCTGGAGTCACGAGTTTGAATCCAGGGCATGCTGAGTGACTCCAGTCAGGTCTCCTAAGCAACCAAATTGGCCCGGTTGTTAGGGAGGGTAGAGTCACAAGGGGTAACCTCCTCGTGGCTGCTATAATGTGGTTCTTGCTCTCGGTGGGGTGCGTGGTGAGTTGTGCGTGGATGCCATGGAGAATAGTGTGAAGCCTCCACACGCACTATGTCTCCGCAGTAATGCGCTCAACAAGCCATGTGATAAAATGCGCGGACTGACGGTCTCAGATGCGGAGGCAACTGAAATTCATCCTCCGCCACCCGAATTGAGGCGAGTCACTATGCCACCACAAGGACTTAGAGCGCATTGAGAATTGGGCATACCAAATTGGGGAGAAAATGATTTCTCACTGGATATCCTGTTTCACTCGGATGTTACAATATGGAAGTAAAAAGGGATGTGAATTCCATTTCATGTTGATTTTCAAAAGGTATTTTGTTGATTTAGTATGGTGGTATCCAAAGGAATCTTGAACATATCCTTATATTATTCACCCCTAAAAACAGCAGTTGATCATATGGATCATATGGAGTCGTTGACTAAACTACAGTCAGTTTCATTTTGAGGAAGTGTGATGTCAGGTCCAACCCTGAGGGAGCAGTCCATTATTTTGGGCATTCATGGCATATTCAAGAAACTCTGAATTTGAAAAATCCCACATTTTAGTTGGTGGATGCTGAGAACCCACAAGTTTCAGTACAGTCCATTTTCCATCTATTCTCTCTCTCTTTCTGATTAAAATAAAGGGGAAAAAATCTAATTGGCAAAGATCCTTCAGCACACATACTGTAATTATACACCCTCTGCCTTTTCAAAGCACAAATTCGCTTGCAGTAGAGCAATTCAGCACACACAGGAACAAGGGAAACAAAGAACTGGCAGATCTTAACACATCTGGAAGCCCAGCAGGTTAAGAAACACAGATATACAAGAAATGACAAGAATATCAAACAAAGAAGAGGCCAACTACAGAGACGTCTTGAGGCCTGTTTCCAGAATACTAGCTGTCTGTCTAGTATTTTATACTCTTGTAGCCACTTCCTCCTCTTGTCTTTAAAACACAGTTAACATAGACTTCGAAAGATTCTGACAGTTTGGTTCAGTATCAGACTGCGATTGCTTCAGAACCTTTCCACAACTTCCACACAACTCATGCTAGATAGACTCCAGGGAAAGCACACAGGAGGGCTATTCTCAGCATGCGAAACAGCCTTTAAATGTTTCTCAGCATGAGTCAAATTCTGTCATACATGTAACAAATGTTGTTCCATAATTTGCACATAGCCGAGAATGGAAGACACCAGCGGTTCCTCTTTCTCATTTCTCAAGATGGATGAAGTCATTAATTGCCACAAGGCTAAACTGTTGCATGATGCCTGCTTTGGATGTAATCCCTGCATAATCTATTGCAATTTACATGCTGGTACATACCTATTGTTTCAGAACTCATATAGTTGCTTACGCACTAGATGACGCTACTCAGTTTCCACAAAAACAGAGGCTATATTATTATGTAATTAATACTACGTGGGTTTCGGCACAAGAAACTAAAATAAGGCTGTTCCCAAGTAATCGCTCCCTGAAATGTGTGTTGAAGTGTTTGTAGCCTAACTCAGTCTTTGAGTAAAACTTCATATGTGGTCAGAAGTAATGCCTTTTCTCTTTTGTTGTTCAGCCACACAATATGTCCAATTTGGACAGTAGAAGATTTTATCATCTTCTCTATTGAAGATGATTATTCATTCTTTATTGTTACTCTTTTCCACATTTTAGAATAATAGTGAAGTCATCAAAAATATGAAATAACAAAAGAAGGTATGGGAATTATGGATCAAAACTATCAACACCTTGCCTATATTACAGCTCTGCTACTCTCAATAAACTACAAGAGGTGCCACATGGAAGGGTTTTAAAAGAGTATTGATGGATTTCCCATGTTTGCTGGGCACTTGTGGGCTGCTTTCCTACACTATTCAGTCCCAATCCATTACACACAGACACTGAACAACAAATAAATGAGTAAAAGCTTATTATAAAAATTGAATTTGTTTCTCATGTTCTCAAAATCTTATGATTTAAAAGTTTGTTAAAAAAATAGAATGCTTGAACGCTCGCTCACTGGAGCGCTCGAATGAACGCTTTAACAAACGCTCGAACAAACAATTGCTCGAACAGATGAAGGATCACTTAAACGAACCAACACTCAAATGAATTATCACTTGAACGATTGCTCAAACAAATGATCGCTCGAACAAACCAAAGGATTATCACTCAAACTTATGGTCACTTGAGCAAACCAACCAAAGAACGATTGCTCAAACTAACTTACTAAAACTGTTGCTTGAATGAATGATAGCTTGAATGAGCCTAGAATGATTGTTTGAACAAACCAATGAACGATCACTTAAACAAAACCAAAGAACGATCACTCAAATGAACGATCACTCAAACAAATTATCAAAAGATAAGGTTTTAAGACCATGAGAAACAAATTCAGTCAAGTACCTTCAAACCTTTGCCTGGTAATTTATAATTTGGTCCAGGATTCCCTAGTATTTTGCCAATGAAAATGTTCATTTATTGCAGTAATATTGCAGTAAAAGATATTTGAAGAGTCATAAACACGTTCTCTCATAGGACTACAATGTAAAACAGTTCCATCAACCCTTTTAATAGAGAGTAATATAACCTTCATCACAAGGTTTTAGATATATGATCTATGAAATACTCAAAACAACCAATCATGCAAAATTTTACAAGAGTAGGAGGCACTACAGACAGGCTATCTTATGAAATTTGACACTTTCTATTTAAGTAATAACAAACAGGTGAATCTGTTGAAATTCTCCCACAGCTTTGTGACAGGAGCAATGAATTATAGTTTCATTAAGATCGCTTTGATATTTCCGTGATGAAAATAAAATCAAATTAGTTTTGAACATCCCTATTTGAAAGTAATAAATTATTCTGAAAATGTACTTATCTGAAGCCGTGTCTGCCCTGGTGTTGAACTCTCTGACACTTTCATTGTTGTCTGGTGTAAGCTACCGTACCTGGCATTATGGGACAGCCACTTCTCCTGTACTGTGAGAACTCAACTGTGAGATTAAAAAAAGCAAACCAACACAAATGCTGTGGCCTACCCTCTAGCTAGCACAGAGTCAACTCCTGCGACACAAAGTGTGGCCGCACACTCATATATACACAGTAGGACAAGTGTGTGGGATCAGTACTATTGCATGGTTTATGAACTTCAGATACTTTATATTTACTGAGCTATATTAGTTTTTGATTAGTTTTCAGCACTAGTAGATATTTGAAGTCTCATCCAGGAAAAGTTTTACATGAAAAACACATTTGGGGCTCACTGAAGCACTCAGTGGCTTTTCACACTGAGCTTAACCCTGCATCAACATCATATTTAACACAAGGTTAAGGCCAATTTTAAATCTCGAAAACCTGAATACTCAGGATTGATTACCAACCTATGGTAAAGTATAAACAGTGTGAAACATGGAACAAGATAAACCAGGATTACGTTTACCTGGGGTTTAGAAAATGGATGACCCTGAATTGACAATTTCAAGTTTGAAAGCCCAAAACATTTATTCAAAATGCATCATCGTTCCAACCTAGTCCACGCTGTGCCCTTATCAGCTCTGAGTCACGATGTTTGACTTTCCTTATTTCTTGATGCCCACAGATCTGCGGAGGATGACGGCAGGCTTCATGGGTATGGCAGTGGCCATCATTCTGTTTGGATGGATCATTGGGATGCTGGGCTGCTGCTGGGATCGTGGCCTCATGCAGTATGTGGCAGGACTGCTCTTCCTCATGGGCGGTGAGTCCATTCAACAGGCATGGACAGTAGAGGCTGTTTATGAGGAAAATGCAATCAAGGCAGTGCATAGTATGTACAACTTTGAGTGATAAGATGCTGGGACACTCATGGCATAACAAATGTAAAAATAAAAAGAAATGTAAGTTACATTAAGGTATAGTTCACCAAAAAAAAATAAAAAATAAAAAAATACAAGAATTCATCATTCAGTGAGCCTCATGTTGTTTCAAACCAGGCATGGGCAAGCATCACACACACTTCAGAAAATGTTAAAAATGGTTTAAACAAGTTTGTTTTAAACTTTAAAGGTTTGCCATTGGGCAAATTGTATCCAAATGATTGTCTCCTGATATCCATTGGGTTATTTCACAGATACTTCCAAATGTAATACAGACAGACAAAAAGAAATGCTTGTGATGTTATAATCAATATATAATTCATAAAACTGCACTCATTATGCACTCATATATGGCTTAGAAATTGCAAGCAATGCTGTCTTGCCTGAAAATATACAGCCCTGAAATGCTCTCAGGGTACTAAAGTCAGCCTACTAACACCCACACACAGGCCTCGCATACTGTATGCTGATCACAGTGCAGTTGTCAATAATTCCTACGCAAATCACCCCAAGACTGCATTAATTAATGACTGACAGCCAGGAAGCCAGCATTTAAGTAATTATGTAATATCAATTATCTCCCAGTCTCTCTTCTCACTTTACGGGGACTAATATTGTTGACAGAAGCCCTAGTCTTGGTGCTTCCCGCTCTTTTGAAACGCACCCACAAGCTCATCACCTTACTTCGCAGATGCTCGAATCAATCAACACAGCCCGTTGCCTCATTATTGCACATTTTGATATTCTGTTAATGGCCGCCAAGCAGAGGAAGCGACTGACTTGTTTTGCATCACTCTCTCCACTACCATAGAGCGCAAAGCAGAGACACAATTAAGATGTGTGCAGGATTTATGTGATGCTCTGCCTGAATAATGAGACGACAATTAAAAAGCCAATATAGATACTATATTTGTAAAGGCAGGAGCACTGAGGGTCAGAATATGGCAGGCTGAATCCGCTCTGAATGTTCGCTGGGTCAAAACAAGCAGTAAATGACTCCGCTAAGCTAAAGCACTTGACAGACAAGCATGATACAGTATTATCGGCAGCAGTGGTTCGCAACTGGTTTTGCTTCAGGACCCAGGTTTAATATTAGGCTTTAAGCGGTGACCCAAAACTGTACTAAAATAGCTAAAAATGTTCTTAAAATCAAACAATGAAATAATTATATTACCCTTAACGACATAGGCTCAAAAACATAGTTATATATAGTATATTAGGGCTGTCGATTTAACATGTTAATTCAGTGTGATTAATTATATAAAAAAAATTGTAATTACAATTTAAAGGAATAGTTCACCCAAAAATGAAAATTCTCTCATCATTTATTCACCCTAATGCAATCCCAGATGTGTATAACTTTCTTCTGCAGAACACAAATGAAGATTTTTAGAAGAATATCTCAGCTCGGTAGGTCCATACAATGCAAGTCAACAGGTTCCAAAACTTTGAAGCTCAAAAAGCACATAAAGCCAGCATAAAAGTAATCCATATGACTCCGATGGTTAAATCCATATCTTCAGAAGCGATATGATGTGTGGGTGAGAACAGGTCCTTTTTTACTATAAATCTCCACTTTCAAACAGCGATCCTAAGCGCTCTTCTCTCCTAAGAATTCTTCTTTTGTTTTCTTAGTGTATATCACCACCTACTGGGCAGGGAGGTTAATTTATAGTAAATTAACTAATAGTGCTTCTCACCCACACCCATTCCTTTATGCTGCTTTTATGTGCTTTTTTGAGCTTCAAAGTTGTGGACCTTGCAAGTTTACTTGCATTGTATGGTCCTCCAGAGCTGAGATATTCTTCTAAAAGTCTTTGTGTTCATCAGAAGAAAGAGTGTCAAACACATCTGGGATGGCATGAAGGTGAGTAAATGATGAGAATTTTCATTTTTGGGTGAACTATACCTTTAATGTCAACAATAAAAAAAATGGGAAGAGTTTTCTTCACCCTTTTAAAAGTTAATAAGCCTATTTATTTTACTATTTGAAATATACACAATTATATAATTAGTTGCATTTGATTATTTATGTCTCATCTCCAAAATCATGATATTATAGCCATGTAATAACACATCTATAATATGTAATAACATTGACTTTTATATTCATTCATGATTGTCCTCCCTCTCTTTTTCAGGCACATTTTGCATAATTTCCTTGTGCACCTGTGTAGCAGGCATCAACTTCGAGCTGTCCCGTTATCCACGTTACATATACGGTCTCCCAGATGACATCAGCCATGGTTATGGCTGGTCAATGTTCTGCGCTTGGGGCGGTTTGGGCCTGTCACTCATCGCTGGCTTCTTCTGTACACTGGCTCCCTCTGTACAGCCAATCCCCCGCTCCACGTGCCCCAAGTCCCGTCAAGAAAACGGCACTGTGTGTTAATCCCCAAACCCTACATGCAGCTGGACAGTGGGGGAAATAAACACATACAAAAAAATTGCCTATAATTGAAGATTAAAATCATGAATTCATATAGAATCATTTCTAATCTCACCAACCAGGCCACAGATGCCATTTTAGCCACGTGTGAGTGTCCTGATCATTTAAAAGAAAACAAAAAAGACAAAAATGAAGGATACATGGTTCATTGTAAAGATTATGTGGGTGAGCCTTTCTGTTGTTCAGACACTGCACAAGAAAATTCAAAGTTAAGATGTTATGAGCACAAGAACAAGGCAACATGAAATGAAGAAACTACTTGCACATTATTAAACAACAAAGAGAAAATATTGCTCATTTTGATGCCATTAGACACATGGATAGATATGGACACGTAGACTGATACCTTGAAAATGCCAAATGTCCTCTCTCTGGAGTCAATGGTAATTGTGTCTGGAAAGCACTACGTGCAGCTATATAACCAGTGTATGAAGGTCCTGTGCCAATGTTTTAAGCCCAGGAGCTCTGACAATTCTGAACCACAAGGACCACAGCATTCTTTCACGTGAGAGGTCAACAACTTAGATGTGATTTGGATCTGTTGTGTTTGAATTGTTCAGTTGGGCCCTGAAGACTATTAATATGCCTCTTTGGATCAGGCTGAAGGATCTGCTCAAGCGTGAAGGAGCATCTCTGGAAGATATTAGGAATGGGACATGCCTGCTCATGACATTATATTGCTATTTCTGTACAGCAAATTGTAAAGAAAAAAATAATTCTTAGAATATTCCACAAGAGAAAAAAAGGCTAAACCGGGACACATTTTTGAGCATTTACTTGTTTTTCCATTCTTGGTTTTTTAGTCCAAGGTGTCAGAACACGCTTTCCATTTTATCATGTGCATTTTTGGTTTTCTAGTAATTACAGTTATGTGAATGAGTGATTAGGGAGCGTGTGTAAATTCTTTACCCATTATTCTCATTGATAAACATGCGTGAGTATTTTGCAGTCTCCACAGAGAGATTTTTTATTTCTTTTTAAACAAGTGTTCTAATGTAAAAATAATGCAAAGAATAAAATGAAAACCCTGCCTTGAGGGAAATCAGGTAGGCTTTTTGTAGATTCAAGAGGTTCTGGCAAGGAAATATGCCATATCCTGTTTTAGACAGCTGAACACTTAGTCCCTGTAGACACAACTGACGTATTATGCACAGAGACCAAGACAACTCAACATCGCACTGTTACGGCCTTAAGCTTGTCTGGAAGGAGGCATTTTTTCCATTTGATGGAAACGCATGCATACTTTCTTTTGAAAGCATCGATGTGCTGACAAAAGAAATCTTCATTTGAATCCAGCTTCCTGCTCTGTTTAACCAGATGTCTCTTTTGACTCAAAGGGAACTCCCAAAACTGGACGTAGCATGTAAATGCCTCTACATGAGACAGCAGTGATGCACAAAAAAAGGCACCTCATTGGTATCATGACCTCAGAACGGAGGATGTGCACTAATGTTGAGTGAAGCACAAGCTTGAAGAGATAGCTCATCCAAAAATGAAATTTCTGTCATCATTTACTCACCCTCATTTCGTTCTAAACCTGTAGGACACTCTCTTTAAAGGAACACAAAAGAAGTTTTGAATAACGTTTACATTGATTTTATCTATAAAATGAAATAAGATGGGGGTCCAGAGACAAAACTATATGCATATGCACATTTAAAATATGCACTATATTCCAAGTGTTCTGAAGTCACTGGACTGAAATTTACATCTTTATTCACTGCAAATCATGCTTGACAGCCGTGGTCACAATTCGCTTACATGGAAAAGAGCAGCTTGGGTATTTTACTTTTGATTTCCACTAAAGTCATACAGGTTTCTAAACATTAGTAAATGACAGAATTTTCATTTTTGGGTCAACTATTCCTTTAATACAATCTCTAAGCCAATATGTGACTGATAACCTCAGATAAGGGCTCAAGCTTCGATGCTCACAGTGATCTGATAGCATTATTTATCACATGCTCCCCTGATCACTATAGCATTCATTTAATAAATAAAAGCCTATTTTAATATCCATTTCACATGCAATAAATAAGTAAACATCCAGCTAAGCAGCCATATTGCAATGTGATGCATGCATCAAGGGTCACTGGCAAATCAGTTATCTCACTCATTTAACCATGCCAATTGTTTTTCAATAAGGATATTAAGAAATGCCGTAAGACCAGGTTTACAGATTTCCAGAAGGGGAAATTTGCCAAAAAGCATGTACCCGGTCTCTTATTCCCAACTTTTAAAAAGTTTTCAGACAAACCATGTCCAAAGACATGTTGTCATGTCATGGAACGTTGTCCTCTGTGATGTTAAAGAGTACTGTAGGTTGGTAAATTTCTGGTATGCAGTTGATCCATGTTACAGCCATGAATGGACACTTTGATATTAAAAAAAAAAACAAAAAAAACATGAACATTAAAATTTGTGGCTTTTAGTCTACATCTTTGAGGTCAGTTATAGTGTACTATTAAAACTGGACAAAATGAACAGCAGAAATATGTAATTTGATGGCCTCTCTTCCGGCAAAACTGACCAAACATTTCAGCACGTGCGTATACAATTTGTTGTCAAATAAAATGCTTTCAAGAATGAGAATGTCCCCTCCTACTGAATTATAAATATCACCAACCTCCAACTAGCAACGCTAATGCTTGTTCTTTATTTCTTTTCACAACATCAGTTGATTGTGAAGGAAATGGCTAGCATTTATTCATTTTGGAAAATACATAATTGCCCTTATTCATGGTACAAGTTGTCAGGCACATTTCATGGGGTCTTTAAGTGCAAACATGGCAATGCAAGCCAGTTGATGCAACGGTCAAATTGAACTGGTGACCAAATGCTATAAATTCTCTCCTTCTTACAGTTTTGACTTTGCTTTCATCAAGTTTGGGTTCTGCAATCTTTGAGAGAGCACTAAATGATTTACTAATGGTCTTTTGCTAAGGGACATTGAAGTGAAAGGGATTTGTTGCAAGGGATGATTACTGATAATGCAATTAGCCATGAAATACATGAACTCATCCAGCCACACTTATAGAACTCCTGAAGATTTTTCACAACTCCTAGAAGCAGAAACTGAAGACAAATCTACCCTGCTGTCACAAAGCAGTCCACAAACTCCACAGTCAAACCCACCCTGAGTATAGAGTTCTTGATTACTATGCGCACACAACAGAAAACACCCCTATAACAACAAACAATAACAATCTGTTTTTTTGCAATAAGCCATCTGGCCTTATATAAGATAGTGTTCCTTGACACACTTAGGCAGAAAATACTATTACTTCAGTGCACTGATTATGCATCTAGGCGTAGACGTAAATGGGGTCAGTCGCTGGTGGTGCACAACGTTCACCATTTCTCACAAATAAAAAACAAACAAACAAATCACCATCCTTCCATGGTCCTCCTTGAGATGTAAACTTTAATCATTTTTAAACACTTTTATCTTCAAGTCATTCCTTACTTCAAAGACTATATTTCCACAAGGCAAAGAGCATTGTTCCATTACAGAGTATAAAGATATCAAAGAGTGAATGGCAGATGCTCGCATCAGATGCCAATAATAAACAATTACAGCTTCATTGACATCCTTCTCAAACAAAGTGAGGTTTGACAGAAAGCAGGTTGTAAACTGTAATTCATAAGCTTTGTATGGATCATTGTAATGCTAATGCAAATAATTTCAGCCAAAACTTCTTGTAATGACCGAAAACTAACAAAACAATTCACCATCACATAATAGCCATTTTAATAACTTCTCAAAGTTTGGTATGTATGAATGGGCTCAGGATTAACATTTCCTTCATTGAGACTGGCAAGAAATTATAAACACACTCCATATGTTCAATTCATACAAATGTGTTTACATTTCAGCTAACAGTTGTTAGCCTTTGTTGTTGTTGTTTTTTTTAGGGGTGGGTTGGATTGAAAGTGAATGGGAATATATTTTCCTCTCTTCAAATGTAAAAATATAAATGAAAAAAGGTAGCAGAATCAGTAAAACTGCAACTTTCATTTGTATGGGACACTGAAGCCTAAAAGGTTTATTGAATCTTTTTAATCAGTAATGTGTCTGTTGAGTACCTGAAAAAAAAAAAAAAAAAAAAAAAACCTGTAAAAATATTTAAATATACAAAAAAATAAAATCCTGGAAAATGTAAAAAATTGGAAAATTGGAATGTAATATCATTACAAAATAAAAATCTCATTGTTGTGTTTACTTGTATTGCACACTTACCTTTGTGTTGTACTTAACTTTAATTAGTACAACCACTTAACATTTAACATTTTGATGACACTTTATTTTAGGGATCACAAATTTAATTGCACTTGTGACTAGTCACAGTGTGTAATATTCACACACGTATTTTATTATTATTATTTTTTAAAGATTTATGCATTTCAATTTTATAACAAAATTCCATCAAATTGAATTATGTTTAAAAAAATAATAATAATAATAATAATATTGTACAAAATTCAAATTGATGGAATTTTGTTATGAAATTAAAATGTGTAAATCTTAAAATTGGCAACCAAAAAAAAACCAAAAAAAAAAACAATAATAATAATAATAATAATAATATATATATATATATATATATATATATATATATATATATATATATATATATATATTTTTTTTTTTTTTTCTTTTTTTTGTGAATAAACAAAAAATAAAAATAAAATCAGGATTCACAAAATGATAATATACAGTATATCACACAGGATGGTCAAGCAAGACTTAAAGAATGTGCCCTGACATTAAAGGCAAGTAAAATCACCATGGTAACAAATATGATGAGGTTATTATCTGATTAAACAGATTCTTATCTGTATTTCAACTGTGCAAACCATTGAAAACAGATTCAAAGAAAGTACAAGGGTGAAAAATAGAGGGCAAATTCATCAAATGTGATGACAGCGAGTCAAGTCCACGGGAAGCCGTGACGACAGAGGCAATTAATAACTAGCTCTTGGATTACATATGTTGCTAAGAACATGCAAAACAAAAACAACTATCAGGCTCTCTAAAAGAGATGAAAGGCACATGTTCAAGGCTTGATGAGTACTTTATGAATGCATTTAGAGGTTGTACACTGTGATGAATAGCCACCTCTGATTAAGAAGGAACAGCTTGTGTTTAAAAGGGTAAGGACCATCAGACATCTTGGAGACAATGAATACTGACCCTGCTTTTGATGGGTGAGTCACAGAAATGGTGGCACTTTAACAAAGCATTTAGTTCACAGTACTCACAGATGTCTATACTACAACAATTTCAAGGCAGTTGATTGTTCAGCATCCATATATTGACATCTCAAATCAGCTCTCAATTCTGCATTTACCACCTGGAAATACATTACATTTTTGGGTTAATGTAAGTAAGACCCCAGAGAAAACACATGCCCAGGTGATATAGTTTCAGTAACACATATTTTCTGGCAGCTTCTACTGCCAATTAGATCAGCATTGCAGTAATTTACACACAAGAGCATGACAGAGTGGCTCTGCTGAGCATTTGAAAGCAGAGCACTCGGTAAGCTCACTGCGAATGCCTAATGCACTCTTGACATTATCTGGGAGCTGCTGCCTCTTTACTGAGATAAAGTAAATTGGTCTGCACTGAACACATTTGAAGGATTGTGGACTGAATGTTGGTATTGACACCCACTATAGAGAACAAAAAAATTCAAAAAGTGCCACAAACCCTCTCTGGCACTCTTTCTTCCTCAATCTCTAACAGGGCCAGTGGAATAAGATTTGCAGGAGCAATTGTTGAAAAATCACTGACACAAAGGAGGATATGTCCAGGCACTGGGGGGTAGAGTAAAAACATGTGACAACCCTTTTCTCCGGGGGACAAAAAATAAAATAAAAATAAAAAATAGTGGCCAATCTCTCTTCTGAGCATTGATTACGAAATCATGTTGTCCAGTCATATTTTAAAATGCTGAGGTGGAAATATGTTTAAACTAGATTGTTGTTATGGTATGAAAGACAAAGGGTTCCCACATCTTTTGGCCAATACATTTCCTTGACTTTTCCAGTTGTTTGTAATTACTGAATAAGGTTTTTTTAAAATAATTTTCTAGAGATAACACAAAGAGCAGTTTCTAATCAACAAAATATTTCAGACACTTTTTCGTTTGATTCTTTCCATTTGGTTGCAATTCAATTTGCAATCAGACATCAATCGTTTCTTTTTAAAAATAATGTTTTGAATACTGGTAAGTAATATGTACAATGAAAGTGATAGTTCACCCAAAATGTTTTATTTTATAATCATTTACTCACCCTCATGTCTTTTGAAACCCATTTGATTTTTCTTTTGTGGAACACAAAGAGATGTTAGGCAGAATAGGTCTCAGTCACTATTCACATTTACTTGGAGATTCACTGATATGAACAGTTTTGGCCAATACCAATTTTAACAAAAATATAGGCCAATACCGATACTTTGCCACTTACATCACCTTATTTTTACAAAGAGGTACAAAAGCCATTTCATTGTTCTAAGAGTAAACCATTGAACATGGATTAGATCTGTTAAACACATGGAAGGCAAACATTTTTATGAGCAAAAATAAAACATAAATAATAAGGTAAAATTATGAAAAAATAAAATTATAAAATTATGATAAAATATGATAAAATTTGCTGAGTGACTCCAGCCAGATCTCCTAAGCAATCAAATTGGCCCGGTTGCTATAGGGAGGATAGAGTTACATTGGGTAACCTCCTCGAGGTCGCTATAATGTGGTTCTTGCTCTTGGTGGGGCACGTGGTGAGTTGTGTGTGGATGCCATGGAGAATAGCGTGAAGTCTCCACATGCACTATGTCTCTGTGGTAACGCGCTCAAAAAGCCACGTGATAAGATGCGTGGATTGATGGTCTCAGACGCAGAGGCAACTGAGATTTGTCCTCCGCCACCCGGATTGAGGCGAGTCACTACGCCACCACGAGGACTTATGGCGCACTGGGAATTGGGCATTCCAAAATTGGGGAGGAAAAAAAAAAGATAAAATGAAAGATAGTTTTAAAGATAAAATTATGATTGATGTGGGAAAAGAGGTTATTTTGCATTTTAAAACTTTTTTATAATTTTTGTAGCTTTTGCAGCTTTAAACAATAAAACTCACATTTTATATATGATAGAACATTACAAATTCACATTATGCATTTTCGACATGCTATACTTTTCGGATTTCAGGAGGTATTTCTTTATATTACGCACTGAAATAAATATGATAAACTTTACACAACACAATAAATTTGTCACTATTAAGACTGGTGATTTAACATGTTAATTCAGAGCGATTAATTAAAAAAATATATAAGGCATTAAAAAGATGAATGCAATTAATCATGTCCCTGGATCGTAATAAGGAATATTCCTACTAGGGATGCACTGATATGGAATTTCTGTGCCGATACCGATAATTCACAGCTCATTGTGGAAGATGCCGATATAAAAAAAATAAAATTAAAAAAAGGTCTTAATTTTTAATCTTTTAATCTGGAACTGCTAGCTAATTCGTTAAAATCTACTCATTTGAGAGAAAAAAAGTGACATTTAAAAGCTTGGAATTTGGACTTGCTGCTATTTAAAGTTTGGCGGATATAACATGAACCATAAATGTGCCCATATTACAGATGTATGCTGATTTGAATGAGAAATAAATGACAATACACTTGCATAAACTGTATGGTGCCCATTTATGAGCTTTTACGGTAATCCTGATGACTCGCTATGATCTTCTAATTGATGTGATAATGAATTACAATACAAACACTAAATTTTGTATACATGGTGTAATATTTATGATAGCAGCCAGACTGCGAGTACAGTGGTAATTTGTGCAGAAGTGCGCGCATTGTGCTTATGCGTTTCTCGTTCACAGTTACAGTGCTCATCTGTGACAGTTCCACTGTATAACTTATTAAATGTAAACACAACAATCATAATGGGAATAGATGACATCATACAGATTGAATAGTCATGAGTCATAACGTTAGAAGTCTCAACTCATAAAATACAACAAACACACTTTGGTTTCACTAACAAACTAGTGTTTTTAACTATCTTGAGTCTCAATTATTTAATGATACAGTAAATGTACCATTTTAGGTTGTGTTTGGACTTGTTTAAATCACAATGCTGTGATGTTAGTAACTATTAACTATTATGCTATTTCCCACATTCTGTTTGTTTCATGAAGTACCTACATGCTAATTCCTACCACTGGAGCAATTCAAGCTTGAAGTACCACCTGTTCTACAATAAGTGAAACTCCAGCTGTTTAGGCAATGCACAGCTGTACAGACAACAAACAACACTTACCCACAAGCAGACAGCACAAGATGAGAACGTGTTCTTGCATTCAAACACAGCTCTATGTAGCGCAAATCCAAACACAGGGATCTCAAATCGAATTTTTCTAAGTTTCAAACTACGTTTAACTTGACACAGTGACCTAAAAACTGTAAATTTAAGATGCGACGCAACCAGAGTTAGAAGCTCCAAAAGCATCCGTCTTACGCATGTAATGTATACACTGATGCATCTTTAGAAAAGCCCTTACAACAAATTTATTTCCGACAGATTTATGAATTAAATTGGAAAATGAATTGCTGTGGACTGTAGGTCAATGGCTTATGTATATTGAAATAAAACAATACATTGGATTCTAAAGCCAATTTCTGTATTGTCTTATCAATGCTTTACTCATCTGCCACATTTTATTGTTATTTGAGGGGCTTTCTCAGCAAATATTTAGACATGCGATTAATTTGATTAATTAATCAGCATACCATTCAATTAAATATTTTAATCTATTGACAGTCCAAGTAATTATAAATAAACCATCTGTTTTTCATACTTCTGAACAATATGGCGATGGTTTGAATTTGGTCAATAACTGTCCGATAAATAATGGTGAGCGATACATCGGTGCATCTCTACTTGTACAGCAACCTTTTCTGTACAATGAAAGTGGATAGTGAAAGTCATTCTCCTTTTCCATGATTTTCACAATAATTTGCAGTTACCAGATAAGAATTTTTATAAATACAGTACATTTCTAGAGATTGCGCTCACAAAGAACGACTTCTAATCTAAAAAATATTTTGGAGCCAAGCATAACTAGAAAAATGCATATTCACTATAGAAATTTCCATTACTTTTCAAAGATTGTATTAATTTCCATTACATTTCCAGGCCTGGAAATCAAATTACTGTTTTAAAATGACCTGATATAGAGTATAGTCAGGTTTTCCATTACTGTTTGAACTCTATAGACAAAAGGCATGAAGATTGAGAAAGATAACTTCCAACTCAAGCATCAAATTTTTTCTTTTATTTAAGATTTCGTTTTTATTGTCCCCCAGACCTGTAGAGAGGTACAATTCCTTTAGCTCTTCATTTTTAATTTTCTTACATTTTAGCATTGTGTAAAACCCAAAGTTAAACTGTACTGGTTTCTTCTTAAGATTTTAATTTACTCTTTCCTTTTGAATACTGTTGAACACTGAGCAGTCGGCAGGAACCTACACAGATTTTACAGGATTAAGACCATTAAAAGAAACCTAAGAAGGTAAGGAGGGGCAGTAGGAGTGACAAAGAGTGTTAACGGTCCTAGAAGAGACCTTGAGCATTGCCAATACCTCTTGCTGCCCAATAGCATTGCTATCCCAGCTTTCACCATCATTATAGTGCCCAATCACAGTCACTTTGCATGGCCAGTAGAAAATGTCTACATGCAAAGTAACTGCTAGAGATACAAACAGCAAGATGACATCCACTTCGCAATCTTTTTTCCTCATCAAAAACTGTCCTTTTATGAACAGATGTCAAACTACTGATTAAAAAACAATCAATTTCTCTTCCATCATCATTTGAAAATGCCCTTAAACCCTGATTTTGTTCATACACCCATCTAAATTACATCTTTAACTATAGTTTCATGCTATGCAATCACACTCAAAACACTGCCTAACTCCAATTTGATGTATGAAATCTAGATCTATTTCTTGCATACTTTCAAGTTTCTTCAGGGAGCATAGTCTGAGCGTAAACACTGATTAGGCCACATACATACGTCTGCCCACTAGGCAAGCACAGCTTTTAAAGATGCCACATGGTGGCACCTCATATTCTACTCAAGCCCTGCACTTGAAAGGGGTCAGTGTTTCCCAGCTCTTCAATATAACAGCCTTCCTCTTAATTTTGCAATGCACTGCCCTCTGATACAGAGGTTAAATGCGGTGTCGCAATTTAAGCGGAAGACCCCCTCACCAACCAGGCAATTTGGTGGAGGGGTCACAGGCAAATTCTGCTAAGAGACTCAGACACTGCCTTTTTAACTGGTATGGCTCATTCGAACCATAACCGTTTTCAGAGCGGGCACCACATTTCTGACCCCTAAAAATGCATCTCCCTTTTAACAAAGGGTACAGAAAGGCAAAACAAATTTAAAGGCCAAAGATCCCAAGAAAAAGTACTTATGCTTTTTGCTTCCTCATCATTATGCCTTTGACCCTTTGGAATAATGGAAGTCAAGTACCCTTTTGATCAGTCAAAAAAAATGTAAGCCCTGTTTTTTTTTTTCCTTTTGGATATCTACTTGATTGCTTAGAGTGGCATGGCTTGAAGGGCCCTCACAGGAAGTAGCTCCTTTGTTGTGCAGATGTTGAACAGGTGCTGTTCTTTTTGGTTTAGCTTTTAAGGCAAACTTGTTTCTAATCAAGACACTTTCTTTTGATTCTTTCCATTTTGTTTCAATGAAATTGTAAAAATAATAATTTAAAAAAAAAAAAAAAAAAAAAAAAAAACTTTTTTCATTGACAACGCTCTTTTGAGTACTGGTATGCAAGTCCAAAATTAAAGGGATAGTTCATCTGTCATGAGATGCGTTTCTTTCTTCCAAAGAATCCAAAAGATGTTAGGCAGAATGGTTACTGAGGTTGTTGTTCTGCCAAACATCTCATTTTTAGATCCATACAATAAATGATGATAGAATATTCATTTTTGGGTGAACTATTCTTTTAAGTACTATGTTCTAACAAGTTGGATTAAGCCTCTAAAGATCTCCTACATGTCAAAAACTTTATGCTTTTCTGTGACAACTGGTTTGTTTAGGCGATGGTTTCATAAGGGAAAGCTGGAACAGAACACTAGGGCAACAAGGAATAGACTAAACGAACAGAAACAAATACAGAAATGGGATAAAATGACCGCAAAGAATTACATAATCTTGTTATTTTGTTAATCGGTTTGTACTGATTCGACTGTTGTGTTTGCTGGGTGTTCTTGGAATATGGGGATAGGGATCAGAATTCACAGTTTCTAAAGGCGGTCCATGCCAGCACTCTGTAGCAGATCTGTAGAGGCCTTGGCTGAGGGTCTGAAGGTGGACTGGAACCCTGGAGGAGGTGAGTGGAACTGGATGGCGGGGTTAGCCAAGGCTGTGGTTGGATAAGGGGCCCAGCCGGCTCTGTGTGGGAACTGGGCCCCAAAGGGCCCTGTGTGGGGGGGCTGTGGCAGCACTGTGGAGCTGGAAGGGACATCCATCTCTGTGAGTGCCTGCAATGATTTGAGCCAATGTGGAGGATGCTCATCATGCAGAGAGTCCAGACTGTTGCCTGAAGATGCTGGGATACCTGGAGGAGACAAAGTGAATAAAATTGCTATAACCAATTCAAACTCACAACTGCATGTTATAAAAATCTTCCTGCTGCATTCAAGTAATTTTTGATCTGTTGACGAGTTAAAAACAGTGTAAAAAAAACAAAACAAACAAAAAAACAATTTACCCTATTTGGTCAAAATACCTTTAGGTTCTCAATGAAAGAAAACAATGAATAAATTATTATTCTTATATTTTTTATATTTATGCAATGTCAGGGTGTTTAGGGTGATGACCAGAGCCTTGCAAGGGCTTTACTAAATGGTTGTAAGATGGTTGCTTACTGACTCAAGTCAAAAGAGACCAACCCCAAGTCTCTATGACATCCTGATTGCTAAATATGTGTGGGAACCTTTTCAAATGGATGTCTTTGGGAATTTTTGTAAATTTTTTATCCGCCAGGCAGACTTTTATGAAATTATAATACAAAAAAAGGTTTCGAGTAAAAGTCACAGTTAGTAAGTATTTTTATCTTTTTTTTTTTTTTTTTTTTTACTCAAAATGAAGGGTTAACTGAACATCTACTGTTTAAAAAAAACAAAAACAAAACAGTAGATGTACTAGTGTGTCTAGTGTGAAAAACAAGCCTAAGGCAATGTTCATGTTTAAAATCAAAGGGAGTTGCTGTACATCAATACAACTGATTGTAATTTTCTCTAAAAAAAAAAAAAAGGGTTGAACCGCATTTAAGAAAAACATGGCGTATATGTACTTTAGCAATTTGCCCACAGCAAAGCCATTGAAAAGAACTAGTGAAGGCAAAAGGGTGATTAAAAATATGAAAAACTTGTGAAAAACTATGATGGACATAAAACATTCACTTCCCTTATACGTTCATCAATATTTTACCCAAAAATTTGCGCCAACTACCCATAACAAGATTGTACATACACTGACAGATCTGAAAACACAAACTTTATACAGGGTGACATACAATGGCTACAACGGAGCAAAAATGTTTCTTTCTGTCGACAAATCCACTGTTGTTCAGTTGGTGCCATCTATGAAACCATTCATAACGTTGACAATATTGATGACATTCTTAAATCAATAGTCATGATGGCATTAATTACCATGGAAACAGGGCAATTAGAGGTGCTTTTTGTGGCACTTAAAGCATCGCAGCCTGCTGCGAGCTATTAATCCCAAACCCCCTGCAGATGAAGGATGCTGCTGGCAGCCGCCGTGAGCACCCAGAAGACAGCCGTGACATCCATACAGATTGCAACTTTAACCTCATGGAGCTATAGATAAGACGTCGCTTTTCTCCCTCTCCCTGGCAGAGAAAAATGGCAAAACTTTGCAGAAGTATTGATTACTAACAACAACAGCTCTGCCATTTCGTTTTTCCTCGTTGCTCTCTTTATAAACACTTTTAGAGATATATAGCGTAGTCCATCTAATAATCACAACTACAATTATTTTGCATGCAGTTATGACATATTATTTTGCACTATTAAAAATTCATTTTTCACTCCAAGACCATTTAAATTAACGAAGCAGAAAGGTTTCCCTCATACATTCATATACCTGTACATTTTAATACATTCATTGTTCATTTATATACTTATTATTTTTTAATAAATTCATATAAATTTTGATAAAATAAGTCACTCGTTAACCACTCTGTGACATTGAGGGCATGTCTGGGCCGTGAGGGTGCATGCCCGGCGTTGAATCAGCTGATCAGTGGGAAAGCGAGATAAAGTGGGGCCGGAGGTTCCAGTTTGAGAGAGATGCACGCGGCTGCACTGCATTTGTGTGTGTGTCCATGTTTATGTTGTTTATAAGTTGAGTTTGACATTAAACTTTGTTGACTGCTCAGCCGGTTCCCGCCTCCTCTTTGCCCATCCTTTAACTGTTACAGTGGTGCTGAAACCAGGGAGGGAGGAGGGATGCACTGTCATGGAGTCCCCGCTGCTGACATCCAGCCGAGAAGGGGAGGAGCGGTTCCATCAGCCAGTGGTTGAGGGCTTGCTGCCATCTACCGGAGGAGGAGTGGTTGAGGACCAGGCGACCACATGTCCGGGGACCAGCGAGCATTTTTCTCTCTCTCTCTCTCTCTCTCTGTGTGTGTCTCCCACTTTCCCTCTCCCCACGCCTCCACTCGTCTCTCCTCCAGGTTCCCAAGAGGCAGGGTGGACCACCAGCTGACAGAACGTCCGGAAGGGCAGCGTCTCCCCTCCAGAGATGGTGGGGGAGGAGTGTGACGAGGAGGAGGGCATGGCCGGGCCGTGAGGGTGCACGGCCGGTGCTGAATCAGCGGGAGAATGAGAAAGTGGGGCCGGAGGCGCTAGTTTGAGAGAGATCGAGTCGCACGCGGCCGCGCTGTTTTAAGTTGAGTTTGACATTAAACTTTATGTTGACTGTTCAGCCGGTTCCCATCTCCTCCTTGCCCGTCCTTTAACTGTTACACACTTAGATAAAGAAATTGCTTGAATGTTCAAGTAACGTGTCACAAGCAAGCATATCTGCACACTCACTTTGTTTGTTGATTGTTGGTACTTGTAAAGCATTGCTGTGTGGTGTCAGATTTAGTCCACATGGATGCTTTAAGAAAATCGATCTGAAATGTGTGCACTCTTCTGTGACCCTTAAAATGGCTTTACATCTCTTGACATTTTAGTGAAAAGGTAACAGAATAACAGTTTTAAAGGTCTAAATGCATTATTCATCTCCCTTACAAGGTAAAATGTATGTGCATCTTGTTTGTTGTGAAAGTAATGGAGAATGACAGGCGAAAAAATGTATTTCTTTTAAATCTTTTGGTTAACTACAGGGAAAAGGGAGCTTTTATCTCATTTCTGTACCCAAGAGACAAGAGTGACTAAAAGCCTGAGAATGAGGACTGATGAAATTTGTACAATGTGAAATCCTGAAGCTGATACAACCTCGGGAATTTTCAGAGGGGTTTTTACGGTGCAAACCGTCTCTCAGCAGCACGGAGTCAGAACACTAGAGCGCCGCAAAAATGTAAAAACTAAAAATTAACCTAACTAACCTCACAAATTAACTAGCTGGTTGTTGGACGATTAGTCGATTAGTAAGAACAGGCACGCTGACTGCACCTGTGATGATGGCAGGGTCCATCCAGCTGGCTGTACCGTGTGAGATCCCGCCTGTGTGTTTCACACTGGAGGATGAGGAGGAGGATGAAGACGAGGAAGACGAGGAGCTGGGCAGTCCACCGAAGTTGATGTTGATGTTAGGTAAAAGTGCTCTGAGCCCGTCCTGCCATTCCTTCACATTTAGACTTTCTACTGATCTGCTGTTTTCTGTTTAGAGAGGGAAGTGGGGAATCCAAATGCCCATGTGTTTGATTACACCAGCAATGGAGGGAGAGAGAGAGAGAGAGAGAGAGAGAGAGAGAGAGAGAGAGAGAGAGAGAGATGGGGGATGGCAGCAAAATGACAAGACAGACAAACAGAAAATGGAAAAAAAAAAGGAAAATGTTTGGTCAGTTTCAAAATCTTACTTGCAAAACATAGAAACACAATGTTACCCTAAAAAGGAGTACATCTTTTTTGCTGTTTTTAAAATGAAGTATTTTCAGTTGACATTCCAGGAATTCCTCAACTAACGTGTCTTTAATTATGTGAACTAATTGTTCTCACAATTAGTTTGCCATTTTTATGTTATTATTGACTATTAAAACCCCTGGTTTACATATGTGGGTTAATATTGTTTTTTTTTTTCCTCTAATTTTTCCATCTTTGTGTAATTACGTTACATACCATGATTCATATTCACATATTTAAATGTCATTTTTAATTTTTATTTTTTTACATCATACATTTTTTATATTTATATTTATTAGCCAGAAGGGAACTGGCTCCCCCAGCTGAGCCTGGTTTCTCCCAAGGTTTTTTTTCCCTCCACAAACAAACAAGTTTTGCGTTCCTTACCACTTTTTGCTTACTCACTGGGGGTCTAAAGACAACAAATTTTAAGGCATGACTTCCAATGATGTTTTTCAATAAAACTACTAAATGGGGACTTAAAGACATTTAAAACATAACATACATTACGACATGATTTTCTGTATGAACCTATGTGTATTGTGAAAAGCGCTATAGAAATAAAAATGACTTGACGGACTTACAGTATTTATATTTAGTAGGAAAGTAAATAAGCTGCCATTTGGCAGATGCTGTATCCATAGCAATTTACAGTGCCAGTATACTTATTACAGTGACATTCTCCCAGAGGTAGAGCAGAGGTAATACACCTACACGCATCCCAAAACACTCACACACACGTTAACTCACACGTTAACCATCTAAAATGGGGACATAACCAAGACTTCTATTTTAACATGAAACTAATTATAACTAATATCTCTAAAAGAAAACTTTTCACTTTTTTATTCTACATTTAATAATTTTGCAGATGCATTTAATCAAATGTAACAACAAAAAATGCATTTGGTTTATTTATAAATCCATTTTCCAATTGAGGGTATCATAGAATGTCCCCACATTTTAGTACATACACACTAAATTATTATTAAATTGTATTTTCATTGACAAAACTATTTAATTGACAGTACCGTTAAAAAGAATATGCATCTGAGTGATCGGGTCATTCATGTGCATTCTAGGGGGGAAGTTATCCATGCGTTGTGCTGTTAACTGAATCATTCTGGCATTAATTTATTTCAAATCAAGACTGTTTAGTAGAAATATCATTAATCAAGCCGGACTGCAAATTAATAGCAACTACAGTAATGAAGATTCATATTCTTTTCAGCAAAAACAACAGGTGATCTTTGGCTCCCTTTGGAGTCTACTTGCCCTTTCTAATGGAGGAACAATCATTATAAAGCTTTTTACTGTCCCGTTATTATTCAATTAGCTTCTCATTTATTCTTCTGTACATCAAAATAGAGGAGAGATGTGCAGCTTCAATAACGCAGAGCTTCTTTCAACTGGACTGAGGCCAAAATAAACCTTCTCTTCTCTTATCAAGGCAGTATTATCCTAAGGTTTAATTCTGTCCACAGAGAGGGAGAAACTCAGCTGCAGAGATGATGAAGGGGGAACGGAGAGAAAGGGAGAGCAGGAGAAACAAGGAAGAATTGCAAAGACAGTGGAATGGAGTTAATGAGATAACAAGCCTGGCAGGGATAAGCCAAGTCTTTAGCCTCTAAATCTGACTTAAAATTCAGCAAACTTCCCTGGATGCCCTCCTAATACCCCAGATTCCCTCGCTGCCTGACCTAAAATATAAAGAGATGACACTTTGGGAAGATGGTGGAGGTTTTACAGAAATACATCAACATTGGGGCTGGGCAATATATCAAATATGTATGATATATTTAATATGATTTTATTTGCAATATGACATCAAGCAACCTCGTGAATTTTGTGTGCCTTTTATGTGGCCATTAAGTTTCTTAAAGGCACCCTCTTCTTTTGTCACAACAACTTGAGTATGAGAGTGTTAATACTTAAAAGCGTCTCTGATTCAAACCTCATGAGCAAAAACACGGATAAAGTTTGGAAGTATGATTAATTTCAGCAAATAAAAGAATCTTTTAAAACTATATGAAGTATTGTTATTTTGGTGCATACAACAATAATTAAATATTCTTCTCAGTGTTCAATTCATAAGACTTCTAGATTCTAGATTTTGTATTATACTAATTGCATGACATTTTTTAAATATATTTGGCATGTCATTTTAAGCAACTGCAAAGCAAATGTATACATTTCAAGATACTAATATCTTGAATATAAGAGGGAAAGATAATCATTGAAAGGCTTGCAAATACTGTGTAAAATATATATATATATATATATATATATATACACACACACACACACACACACACACACACACACACACACACACACACACACACACACACACACACACACACACACAGAGGTTTGGCTATACTTGTGAGTGCCACATTTTTGAAAATGTTCTGAAACTGGTAGAAAATCCACTGGTGAGGACATTTTAGGTGGTCCTCATTAGTAAAAAAGGCTCATAAATCAGCCAAATCATGTTTAGCTTTAAATCTACTGATGTGCAAAGGTTTCTGTGAGTGTTATGGGATAAAAAATATAATTAGCCAGATATGGAATCAATGGAAGTCTATGAGATGTCCTCACTTATATAGTGAAACAAACATGTGTGTGTGTGTGTGTTATGTGGATTAGAGCTGGGCGATTTTTTTCCCACCCAGGCATAATCCACATAAAGTTGGCTAGCATCAGCAAGACCGGAGTCATTTAGGACAGCATGCAGCTGAAAGGTCTTCAGACAACAGAGTTGAACCCTGCCAAGACACCAACGGCATTGATACTACCAAACAGGTCATGCTTGTAATTAAATTCTGCAATGTGGAAATTTCAGGAGCAGACGGACCTCCCCCTCTGGTACCATATGACAGCCATTTCTTCAGAGTATGGACTAGTTATGGACTTATTTTCCTTTCATCTGATAAAAAAGTACTATCAAGGCCAATATTGCCGGTATCCACACAAATATAAATACATTTTTGTGATTTCTGAGAGAGAAAAAAGGAAATATAAACATTTAACTACATATAAACGATTACATTCATTTTTTGCTTTTTAACAATTAGAGCATGATCGATCATTAAACAACTTTTAATTATAAAAAACGTACAATAACAAATATCAAAAAATGCATTTATTATAAACGTAACATTATTATAACGTTATTTAATGGTTATTTAGTGTAGAGTTTATGTAAATAATGAGTAGATTTTTCCATTTCATATCTTCTAATACAGTAATCAAAAATAAAATTAGTAGTTCATAAAAACACTTAGTATGTGAGGATCGATCAAGATAAAGCATCAATTTTGGATTCGGAAGTATCAGTATTTCAAGATCAATCCACCCATCCAATTTAAGTTAATTCTTCAATTAGTCAGTAAGTGAACTCATTATAATATTACAACCAATAAGCAAATCAACCCACAATGGATCAATTGTTATCAGGACAAACACAGAGGAAGTGACATGCTCACTTGGGCACGGCTGAATTGGTTCTCTACTCGATACGGACAACCCTGTGGTGATAAACAAGTCAAGTGTAAGAAAGAGCCAATATGAGGATCTAGACACTCAATATCAACACTTGAAGGGGGCTGGGTTTAATGAAACACCTCTGAAAGGAGATAAGATGAATAAGGTGTTGAATGCAATGAATAAGGAGTTCTTTTTAGACCAATCCACAGTTCTTCCTTGAAAAGTGCTTGTCTAGCCAAGTATGGCAGGCATTAACACAGTCACTCGTGTTCCTTTTGCTTACACAGATAAACAAGTGTCGTCATGTTTTATTAATGCAAATGGAATAAAAGCTAAACTCAGAATCATATCAGCAAAGCCAAGGAACCAAATGTTTCTTGCGTAGCTGTAGAGTTTGTAGAGCAAGTCTCTTTTCATCATACGGCTCTGAGGGTATGCTTGCTGTGCAGTTCACTTTGTCTTGTTTATGATGTTTATCAGATTTGTTCACTTCAGTGACACTGACAAATCTAAAAAGTTATAAAACTGATAGTTCTGGCTTCTGGATCTAAATTCTGATAAGATGAGCCATGTTGCGAGCTTTTGTAAAACAGTCAACAGACACACTCCTGGGATCACATACAGTTTAATTCTGTATAAAGAATAGTTCTCAAATTAAACTACTTTTATGGTGCTTTTGCAGCATTTTTTTTTTTTCCCCACAGCCATGTTCATGATGAAGAGTCATTGCATGGCAAGAGCTGTGTAAAGGTTCTTTAAAAGAGTCAGGGTTTGACAATTGAAAATTTGGATGAAATGCATCCACTGATATTTTTGTTCTGCTAATGTGTTCATTGGCTACTTTAAGAACGCTAATGAGTTGTTAAAACTAATCGTAGTATAAGCGCAGGCTCTTTCACTGTATTAGGCTTTGTGCTAACTATATTACTTGACACTCCCTTCTCTCACACAAACACACATCGTACAAGGTATAAGACTGTATGTGTTTGCCTTCTAGCCTATTTTGGTATCTCCACTCCTCTCCGTAAAAAATGCAACATCTTCCTCCCAGGTCCTGCACAGCTGCATCCTCTGGAGAGAAGTGGAACCGGCAAAATAAAAAAAAAGGTGTCATGCAAGTTATTACTTGTTTATAGAAGCAATGAAAAAACTAAGGTTGCTTCCAATTTTCCTTCCCTTCTTTTTGACTAACTGAAATCAAACTGAATTTAAATCTTTAATGTAGGAGTGAAGGCATGCTGAGAAACAAACAGCATTTTTATAAATGCTATACTTCAACAGCGGTGTCAGCGTATTAGGTGGAGGCCTGTTGTTTCAAATAAGAGCCCTATGTTCAGATTAGCATTAACCGTTCTGGGTGTATAAATAAAGTGAGTTTACATTACATATTTATGCATGATATTACGATTCATAATCAGATGTTTTTTTTAATCAGATAAAAGTCATAAAAAAAAAAGAACGATCAGCACATGTAGATTTTTGCCCTTTTACCCAAATTTTACTCCACATGTAAACACTTACTGGCATTCTGGTGGCTATCCAATAAGCACAAGCCTTTGTATGTTTTGATGTCAAATTCAGAGAAAAGTTTAATTTCACATAAATATATTTTTCTTGCATTGTCAAGGTGCCTCTGGTAAGAAACCGCTTTACGTTTTTTTATTGAAACCTGTTTGGGTGTAAAGAGTAGCGTCTCTAGCTTCATTTGACATTCCGCGTTTAAAAATTTTTTTCATTTTTTGCACATCATAAAAATGATGTCCACATGGATCTTGGGATACTATTACCTCAAAACAAACAAACAAAACAAAAACAACAACAACAAAAAAGTTATTTTGAATAACTTTCAACATTAACATGTCTGTGGGTCATTTCACTTCATTTTAATATACATTGTTATATTTTATTTTGTTATCACTGTACAATATTGTTCTATTAATTAACATTAGTAAATGCATTCCTATATTTATGGTGCATTTTTGCATTGAGAATAAATGTATTCATCCAAAAGCGGAAAATGTTGGTTTCAGAGGCTTTATATGAAGTTAGGATGAAAATAAGGTGCATTTTGCACTGTAAGACCAGTGCAGACAGACAGCAGACAGGAGGTTAAGTCAATCACTAAATGGGGGTAAGGGAGCAAGGGGACATCCTAGAGCTTTCTATGCAGCTTCTAAAATCTGGCCAAAAGTTTCAGTTTCAGGCTGTACATGATGTTTGGACCACTCAACATGTTTGGCAGATATGTGATAATGGAAATCAGTACATAGATTCAGAATGTATCATGCTAAATTTTATTTTAACATGGTTGGCAATGATTGGATGATGCAGGCCATTACTGTGAATAAGAATTATTTATATATATATTTATATAACCAACACTCCTGGAAACAAGGAGTTTCTATAGACCATTTCAAGAATGTAAACAAAAACAAAGGAATTAGAATGGTCCAAACGTATTTCCGGATCCTTTCAACAAAGTGTCTTTTTCAAGGCAAATCAGTCTACTCGTCAGCCATTTTTGGAATGCTCGAGCAGTTTGGGCAGCTATTTTTCTATGTAAACAAGCATCATGAAAGTGCAGCTCCTATCTACTTGAATGGGGAAAGACCAAAATCTCCAAAACGGTTGGTCAAGTTTGTGATAAAAGAACATATTTCAAATAATTGGTATTATTTAAAACTTAGTCCCACTGTCCACATATGTGGACATACATTTTCAAACTATTTGCTCTAGAATTTTTTTTTGCTTTTTTTATAAGGTGCTACTAGTTACAAATCAAAGAGTGAAATGGAAAATGCACACAGCAGTCACGACGCTCGGGTCTCAGGAGGTTAAACTGTCCATAAAAAATGTGTACCTAAATTGCCTGATTGAATTATGCAATTTACGTACAATTGGATTTGCGAACGATTTACACAAATGTATTCTGCCCTTGTTTCAGGAATAAGGCACAATGTCTGTAGAAAAGACCACCTTCTGTAAATTTTCTTGCTTTCATTTTCTTGTCCGTGTTTTTTTGGTGCCAAATAGAACCAAGGCAATTTAATACTTTTTATCAAGTATATTTCATTTGATATATTTATTATGAAATATATTTGAAATGAACTGAGGCTGTTATGATATTTGAGATCCGAATTTTACAGCTTTGCTCTTTGTTGACGGGTTCAGGTTAGGGCTTGAGAAAAATGTCAAACTGAAGCCTCTTGCCCTTGTTGGAGAACTTTCTCTTCAAACTGACAGTATTGGTATTTGATGATATTTTCTGCGATTTATGGGCTCTTTCAAGATCCAAAGAGTAAGCATAAATCTAGACTGTGTCTTTGTTTGGCTCTCTTAGAGATCATGTTAGGAGAATCGTCTGCTTTTTCCATTCAAATTCAATTACACTGGCTAGCCTGGCTACTTTCAATAAAATAACTTACTGTCCTAGGTGGGCATGCATGCTCAAAACCTCAAAGACTAGGGCTGCACAAATACAAAACATTTTTGGGCCGTTGAGTGCATGAATGCAAAGGCAAATCAGAGGCGTTTAAATTAGTCAAAAGACATACCAGTAATGCTCACTATCTAAATTATACTGTGAATAATGAATCCAAAATGTGAACAACACTTTGTTTTTCATGTAATTAAAATAATAATGCAATTCTGGAACATTGTTCTCAGCTTGTTTTGATGCATTTCTCACATAAAGAATATGGCATGCAGCTGCCCCATACAAAATAAGGATTTTAATGTTAAGTCTAATAAAATTAATAAAATCGCAATTACTATATCAAAGGAAATAATTGGCAATTATGATTTTTGTCATAATCGTGCAGCCCTATGAAAGACCATAAAAAATGACCCCCAGGGATAAATGTAAAAGAGAAAAGTGTGCAGATGTATAAGGCCCTTCATGCATTATCCAGAATGCAGCACTGATGGTTATACAACTGAATGATGGTTATATGCTGTACAATTTGTATCAGGAATAAAAAAACGACACTGAGCTCAATGCAAAACTTTAAATCATGAGGACACTTTTGACATCAGAACATTTGGCAATCACCAGACCATTCGATGAAAGAAGTCTGACACTTTCTGCATGCTGTCAAAACAGCACCACAGTGCCCCTTAGTGGCTGGTTTTGCTTTGACGGTTACCCATAATGCAATTACTTAAAGGGGTAGTTCTTCCATAATTTACTCACCCTCATACCATCACAGATGTGTATGACTTTCTTCTGCAGAACTCAAATGAAGATTTTCAGAAGAATATTTCAGCTCTGTAGGTCCTCAAAGTGAATGTGACCAGAACTCAGGAGGACCAAAAAGCACAAGTAATCCATCCCACTCCAGTGGTTGAATCCATATCTTCAAAAGCGATATGATAGGTGTGGGTGAGAAACAGATCAATATTTAAGTCCTTTTTTGTGTTATAAATCTCTACCTTTGATCAGCCTGACCAGTAGGTGGCTGAATGTCACTTCCACACCAAAATGTGGAAGTGAAAGTGTAGATTTATAGTAAAAAAAGGACTTAAATATTGATCTGTTTCTCACCCACACCTACAGTATCATATAATTTCTGAAGATATGGATTTAACCACTGGAGTGGTATGGATTACTTTTATGCTGCCTTTGTCCTTTTTGGACCTTTGGAGTTCTGGTCATCATTCACTTGCATTGTGAGAACCAACAGAGCTGAAATATTCTTTTAAAAATCTTCATTTGTGTTCTGCAGAAGAAAAAAATTCATACACATCTGGGATGGCACGAGGGTGCGTAAACGATGGGAGAATTTCCATTTTGTGTGACCTATTCCTAAGGCAGTTTACATTTCCAAAATGGTGCTCATTAAAGTGTATATGGCAAATGAGTCATCACATCTGACTAAGGACTTGTTCAGAACTTGCTGCAGTTTAAATATCAGCTGTAGGGATGTGAAAATCTCAAGTAATTTCCGATTTAATATGAGGATTTGTGGGTCTGATTCACAAAGCATTCAAGAATAAAATTCTTCTTTACTAATATTTTCTTCTTATTTTCTAACAACAAAAAAGTTACTAATATTTTGTGTTCCTGAAAAGACTTAAGAATATTCGTACATTTTTTCTTAAAATTGTTACCTACAGTAAATTACTGTCACTTTCAAACGTCCTTATGAACTTCTTATAATTAGAACTTCAATAAGATTATTAAAACTTAAATAAGAACTTTTTTTCTCTTATAAATTATCCAAGACATTTCTTAAGATTTGTGTATATCAATCCCTTGGATTCCATTCTTGTAGAAATTTTGAGAAAGAATGAATGGAAAGTGTTGATGAGAATGTCATACAAACACATCAACAGTACAGTACTAAGAAATTAGAAATAATTCGTTATTACCTCATTCACATTTATTGCATTTAGCAACTTCGCTACCTCACTGTCTTTATTATCTCTTTCTAAACCCTTACATTGGATTTAGTTGGTCTAAGAGGAATGTTATTTTTTCTTCCCTTTTTTCTCCCCAATTTGGAATGCCCAGTTCCCAATGCACCCTAAGTCCTCGTGATGGCGTAGTGACTCGCCTCAAACCGGGTGGCGGAGGATGAATCTCAGTTGCCTCCACGTCGGAGACTGTCAATCCGTGCATCTTATCACGTGGCTTGTCGAGCGCATTACCGTGGGGACGTAGCGCGTGTGGAGGCTTCATGCTATTCTCCGCGGCACCCACGCACAACTCACCACGTGCCCCACTGAGAGCGAGAACCACACATTATAGTGACCACGAGGAGGTTACCCCATGTGACTCTACCCTCCCTAGCATCCGGGCAAATCTGGTTGCTTAGGAGACCTGGATGGAGTCACTCAGCACGCCCTGGATTCGAACTCACGACTCCAGGGGTGGTAGTCAGCGTCTTTACTCGCTGAGCTACCCAGGCCCCCCGGTCTAAGAGGAATGTTATGTGAACCACATCGACAAAACGGCAAATATACCATGAAAAGACACATTTACATACACTTTTAAATTGTGAAAATTCTATTCTTCTCTAAAAAAAAAATGTATTCTTGTGCACAGTGGACAGAAAATATAATGCGAATTAATGATAGCGATAACAGAACCAAAATTTTAAGTTGGCTCCGATGCGTTTTTTTTTTTTTTTACACATTATGGCAGGACATCACCAACCACGACACAATACGTATCGAGATGCATACATCATGATTCAATATATTGCGATACATAATATCATAATTGCGTCACACCTGAAATGGCACCTAACGAATGAGAGACACAGCATGCCCACAAGAGAGAGGCTTCTTCATAACTGAACTGATGGACATGATATGAATATTCAAAGTATCGATACCATTTGTGAGAAAAAAATGACACAATACATGATTGTATCAGCACAGCTCTATTGCATATTTTATTACAGTGTTACTAATGCATCGATGAAAGAATGCAAACGATTTTAGATCCATTACCATTTTTTTTTTTTTATGGAATCAGTTCTGCGTAAGAACTCTAATCAGCCGTCTTCTTTACTGAAAAATAATCATTATTGAACAAAACACTCAGGTTTCATTCTCCCAGCACCTGTCTGTACGTACCTGTGATGGGGATACCTCCGAGCCCCGTACTGTGATGTTGCTGTTGTTGTGCTGCCAAATTCAAGTCCAAAAAGCTGCTGTGTTGTGTAGCAGAGGAAGGGGCGGCGCCGTGACCAGCGGTGTGATTCAAGTGCGGTAGGTTATTGCGCATGGGCATGCCCATCCAACTGTGCCGGGAGCTCTGCGTCTGTCCGGGAAAGCTAAAGGAATTGTAGATGGCACGGTGTGGGAGCTGGGAAAAGCCCCGCGAGGGTAGGCTGGAGTTCAGGGGGAAATGTGAGGATGTTGGAGGCTGAAGTGGGCTTTTCACGGAGGGGCCACTGTGGAGTGAGCCCAGTAACGGCCCACGGGGGAAACCTGGCGCTGATGTAACAGTGGATGTGGGAAAGGAGGCTTTGTCTTCTACAGAGAGCTCTTTCTCTATGAGGTCAGCCAGCGCCTTTCGGGTGATGTCAAAGGGGTCAAATCCAAGGTCATCATCCTGTTGCTTTGTCGATGAGCCAAAGCCAAAGGCCGCTTGCCAGTCCGTGGAGGACGACACTGGTATGGTATCTGTTGGAATGAGGACAAATTGTAGTGCATTTCACATTTTTGTCACTCATTCAACTGGGTAAAACAAACGATTTTAGGTTTAAATGTATATGAAAATTTTTACATTTTTGGTGCTGTGACTGGTCACCATTTCTTTAACATTTTTTTAAATTATTTTTCATCACATTTTGGCCTTTGATTTTTTCATTTTAAGCAGTCCTGCAGTATGACAAATTGACTTTTTAAAAATTCAAATATTCTATGTCGACTCGTTTCTCAATTAAAAGTCATTAAAACTGCATGCATGACAATTATAAATAAAAAATTGCTATTTCAAATAGTTTATATATGGAATATAGCATGTAGGACATGTCAACTACCCAAGTATTTCATGTTTGCCACAAAGAAACAGCAAATCAATTGTAAACTTCTTTGCATTTTAAATATGGACCAATCACCATCAGCACCAAATCTACAACAGCGAAACAGTTTTGCTATTAACTGGAGCTATTTTTAATGGGAAAAAAGATACCAATCTTAAACCACATCAAAATGTGGACCCTCAGTTGTCAAGTCGAAGCCTAGCAGGTTACCTGAGGTGAAGAGGCTCTGTGGTTCTGGGGCTGTGGGCCAGTCTGAGTTGCTGTGAAGGGAACTAGGAAAACCGGGCAGGCCGCTAGGGATGGGGTTAGGGTGTCTGAAGTTGCTGTTGTCTGAAAAGAGAGACTGTGACTCGGCTGCTGCTCCCTCGAAAGGAGACTGTGCTGTCAGTCCTGCTACACAGATAGGCACCACTAGAGGTGGCTTGGTCAGGCCAGGAGGTGGCGATGGAGAGTCGTTGCAGGAAATCTGAGGGGTTTAGCATGGAAAGAATGATGATCTAAATAAGATGGCCCTATGTGGAGACAACATTGACTGTTCTAATAAGGAAAAGTGATTTTTAGTTCACATTTTTGGTGTACAGTTTGTTATTAAAAGGTGAGGTGTGTAATTTCTACACCACTAGCGTCAGCAAAAATAATGTTAATGAAGTGTAAGGAACATTCAATAATGTGATCATGAACTTACTTGTTGTGATGTTTCCCCATTACCTATGCTGATGCCGTCTGAAGGTTTGTTACAAGGGCTGCAAGAAAAGAGTCAAAATGTGAGAATCACGCCAAAATATCTGAAGTGTAACAGCTTAGAGAAGGACTGTTCTGAACATTCTCTCCTTCTGGAGTATTCAGCGTTTATATTGTTACCATGCAACTATTCATCACACTTCATAGTGAAAGGGGAAATTTCTTGCAATGCCTTGAAGAACACTGCAACCTTGATACTCATAAATCTTTATGGATAAAGTGTTTCAGTTAAATTGGCAGAGGAAAAAAGTAAATCTGTAGTGGGTCTGATGATTTGCTTATGTACACAAACTTGTTAAAATGCTCTGATACCAAAAACCAATCATACAGCATACATATAATGAATGTTCGTTGAAAAACACTTGATAAATTCTAATGAATTGGTTTGTACAGAAAATAAAAAGAACACATACACATCCCAAAGCCACATTGAGAATTAGGACACATAGGTGAGTTCAGACAGTAAGCTTGCTTGTTCCTCCTCTAATCATTAGTACCACTTTACTTGACAATTACAGCATTACTGTAATACTGATATCTGTATCGGCAAGTGCGAAAAAGTAAGTATCAGTACTCCTGCTTATTGCATCCCTCGGTATAAGTACAGTAGTTGACAGGTTGGCTACCTAACAGGGTCACAGTTTGACATGAAGGGGGGCAGGCCCAACTCTGTGTCCGGTCCATCTGAAGTCATGTTTTCAGAGTCTGAGCTGCCATCTGGGGGCGGGGTCTTATGGTGTTCTGGAAGCCCATTGGGTGTCTTCCCTGTGGTTTGTAACGAAGGCCACGCTTCTTTGTTGTTATAGTTGGAACTGTGGATATGTGAGACGTGGATGGTACAACAGAAACAAGAGAGACATGACAAAAACATACTTTAATTGATAGAAGATCAACAGTGATATATCATTTCCATCCATAATGAGAAGATAAATGACTAGACTGCATGAGCAATCTATTGACCTGAAAAGCTGTGTAATGTAAAATAATGTCATTTGCTATTAAAAGCCTCTGACTGGCTGAAAGCTTAAGATAATGCATGTTGAATCCAAACATTCAAACAATAATAAAAACATTTTTAGGACTGAAATGAATGATGTTTAACCATTTTGCAGGTATTTGTTCAGGGACATGTCACAGGCATTGCTCGGCCATTTGCACGTTGAAAAAAAAATCTATGTCATCAGCTAATGTGAAAGGTGATTTTTAACTACAAACCTCTGTGATGTGCCTGATTTGCTCTTTGACTTCTCCCCTGTGCCCGCTGAGTTCTGCAGGAAGTTGGGGTTTGTTTTGTAGAGTTCCTGTAAGAGTTTCTGCTCATATTCCTGGTGTTTCCCTGCCTGCAATGCCAGATGAAGAGTTCAGATTCAAGTTTGTAGATGTAACAATAAATAGGATAAAAAGCTGGAGGCTGCAATGTTACCTGCATTTCTTCTTTTGTGAAACTAGCCGCTTCGTCTCCCAGCTCATGAAGATACATGCAGTCTGGTTTGGGGCACTGCATGCTTTTTAGAAAATAGCTGCAGTATTTTGTTGTACCTAAAGAAGCCTAGAGGACAAAACACATTAGGCCAATTTTTTAAGCAAATAAACTGGATACTGGATAATACACAAACAAACCTTTAGATTACGTGCACAACAATGTTCTTTTTTGGTCAGTTTACCTTGAGTGTTCTGCTGTCTACAACAACATTGTTAACACACTGTATTGCTCTGAGGGCATCTTCTGATCGAACGTAAGTGACATAGGCACTGGCGCTTGGACCCTGGAACCAAAAAGATGAATGGATTTTTAGTTATGCAACACATGAAAAAGAGCAATTTAAAGAAGCTTGGCAAGACAACCAGGAGACAGAGAGAAAACGAAATCAGCAAAACAAACCAGAAATTAGGGTATTTTTACTGTAGTAAGGAAAACATTTCTTGTCGCACTGAGAGCAAAATAAACCTTGAGGAATTTGTTCTTAATGAAGGTTAACTGGTTTTATATTGGCTTGTTCCAGTGTGATATAGGAAGAGATAAATTGAGCACAAAGTGAAGCTCACCTGTGAGCCAGCATATGAAGTGCTGTTATTGATGACCACCTTATGGATCTTCCCAAACTTCCCAAAGTATTCTGGCCTTTTTAAGACCTGCAATCAGAAACCAATTATATATTTAAAAAGATGTTGATGGTACCACCAGATCTGGTTCCATCAGACACATAGTCAGAAGGATGAGACTCAATCAGAATTTACAGAGAGAACCATATCAAACCAAGGTATGGTTAGAAAATCAAACTGCAGGAAATAATCTCAAACTATTTCAACTACATTTTAGCACTGATTCCCATGTAATGTTTGTTGAAGGAGCTGGTTATTTATATGATAAATAAAACCCTTAGGCAATTAAATCATTTTACACCCATTAGAAAATGAGGCTTTGGAAAAAGTGATTAAAGAACAGGATTTGTGCAAATAACCAACTGTATTGAGAACTGATGACCTATACAACACCATCTAAAGAATTTTCATAATGTTCAGCCAAATCATCACTATGAAATTAATGAAATTAAGTGTAGCACACAAGTAGTTCTCTGGTGGGTGATTGGCAGTTCACTGACAGAGGGAGTTTGCCTTAACAGCATGGTGCTTTTTAGATTCTGGTCACCCTTGAACTGTAAAAGCAGCCCGGATATGTGAAGGCTCAGCAGAGGTTGTACTTCCTTCACCAGCTGAGGAAGTTCAACCTGCCACAGGAGCTGCTGACACAGTTCTACTCGGCCATCACGGAGTCTGTCCTGTGTACATCTGTAATTGTCTGGTTTGGTTCAGCCACCAAATCAGACAGATGGAAACTACAACGGACAGTCAGGACTTGCTGAGAGGATTATCGGTGGCCCCCTGCCCACCCTCCAAGACCTGTACATCTCCAGAGTGAAGAAATGTGCAGGTAGAATCACTCTGGACCCCATACACCTGCCCACTCCCTCTTTGAACTGTTGCCCTCTGGCCGGCGCTACAGAGCACTGAGTGCCAGGACATCCAGGCACAAGAACAGTTTTTACCCTCAGGCCATTTTCCTCATGAACAATTAAACTGCTTTAGGACTCCCCCATAGGGCAATAATGTAAATACATATCTCATGTACATATGTAAATTCACATATTTAATTCAATAACTGTACATACCCCTACCTTGCACATACATTACGACTTGCACATATGCCATTCTGTTATATGTCCTATTATTTGTATGTCTACTTATACTCTTACCTTGTTTTATATTCTGTGTCTCACTGTAATGTTCTGTGTGCACTCGTTTCTCCTATCACCAAAAAAAAACAAACAAAAAAAAAACAATCCTTGTGTACGCGAGAACACTTGGCAATAAAGCTCATTCTGATATTACTTTGTGGTCTTTGAGTGAAGCAGCTTCGTTCAGCTCTTTTTTTCCTTCTATTGCACACCTTCATTGAATGTCAGAAACAAAGGCTCAAAAACAACATAAGATGTGGGACTAGACAATACAGCTAAACATACTGTGGCATTTTTCAGGCTTTTGCCTTTATTCAATATAGGCCTCTTTCCTAAATTTCTTTATTTGCTCAGTAATGGCTTGAAAGAGTTTTTTTTTATTTTATTTTTTTTATAACTTCCACCGAACAGACATTGCTGGCAATAAAATTCAAACTGTTTAGAAGTAAAATGCAGCAAAAGTCTAGTTAAAAAAATAATCATTGCATGTTTTCCACAATGTATTTCTCTAAATGAACATACAGTTGTGCTCAAAAGTTTGCATACCCTTGGAGAAATGGCAATATATGTACCATTTTTAAAGAAAACATGAGTGAGCAGGCAAAACACATTTCTTTTATTTCTTAAGGGATTCATATTCAACTGTAGGTTATAACAGAATGGCACAATCATAAAACAAAACATGGCAACAAAGAAAAAAATTAAAATGACCCCTGTTCAAAAGTCTGCATACCATTAGTTCTTAATACAGTGTATTGCACCCTTTAGCATCAATGACAGCATGCAGTCTTTTGTAATAGTTGTCTATGAGGCCCCAAATTCTTGCAGGTGGTATAGCTGCCCATTCATCTTGGCAAAATGCCTCCAGGTCATGCAAAGTCTTTGGTCATCTTGCATGAACCGCACGTTTGAGATCTCCCCAGAGTAGCTCGATGGTATTAAGGTCAGGAGACTGATGGCCACTCCAGAACCTTCACCTTTTTCTACTGTAACCACTGGAGGGTCAACTTGGCCTTGTGCTTAGGGTCATTGTCGTGCTAGAAAGTCCAAGAGCGCCCCATGCGCAGCTTTCATGCAGAAGAATGCAAATTGTCTGCCAGTATTTTCTGATAACATGCTGCATTCATCTTGCCATCAATTTTCACAAGATTCCCCGTGCCTTTAGAGCTCACACACCCCCAAAACATCAGTGAGCCACCTCCATGCTTCACAGTGGGGATAGTATTCTTTTCACTATAGGCATAGCGCTTATGGTTGTGACCATAAAGCTCTATTTTGGTCTCGTCACTCCAAATTACAGTGTGCCAGAAGCTGTGCGGCATGTCAAGGTGTTGTCAGGCATATTGTAACCAGGCTTTTTTGTGGCATTGGCACAGTAAAGGCTTCTTTCTGGCAACTCGACCATGCAGCTCATTTTTGTTCAAGGATCATCGTATTGTGCTCCTTGAAACAACCAAACCGTCTTTTTCCAGAGCAGCCTGTATTTCTCCTGAGGTTACCTGTGGGTTTTTCTTTGTATCCCGAACAATTCTTCTGGCAGTTGGCAAATCTTTCTTGGTCTACCTGACCTTGGCTTGGTATCAAGAGATCCCCGAATTTTCCACTTCTTAATAAGTGATTGAACAGTACTGACTGGCATTTTCAAGGCTTTGGATATATTTTTATATCCTTTTCCATCTTTATAAAGTTCCATTACCTTGTTATGCAGGTCTTTTGACAGTTCTTTTCTGCTCCCCATGGCTCAGTATCTAGCCTGCTCAGTGTATCCACGTGAGAGCTAACAAACCCATTGACTATTTATACACAGACACTAACTGCAATTTAAAAAGCCACAGGTGTGGGAAATTAACCTTTAATTGCCATTTAAACCTGTGTGTGTCACCAACAAGGCCAAACATTCAAGGGTATGTAAACTTTTGATCAGGGCCATTTGGGTGATTTCTGTTATCATTATGATTTAAAAAGAAGCCAAACAACTATGTGATGATAAATGGCTTCATATGATCACTATCCTTAAATAAAAGACAGTTTTTTTGCATAAGTCATATTTTCAAAATCAATGCCAAAATTTCACAATTTCTGCCAGGGTATGCAAACTTTTGAGCACAACTATACATATTATACATATATTATTACCAAAATATTTTAATGATGCCACATGGAGACTTCTGTGAATATTGCAAACAAACTGTTGAATCACAGAGTTTTTAATTAAATCACTGAAACAGAAGAAACCGATTCACAAAAATGAATCAAACTTACCAACTCTTATTTTGTTTGCATGACTGAAGTTTAAATAAGATATGCTTTGAAAACACCTTCACGTTGTGTCTTAACGTTCTCATACTCGAGTCGCAAGACACAGAGGAACTGCAGTATAAAGAAACATTCTTTAAGAAGCTTAAGGTATAGTTTACCAAAAAATAAAATTCTCTCATCATTTACTCACCCTCATGCCATTCTTCTGCAGAACACAAAAGGAAGATTTTTTTAAAAGAATATATCTGATCTGTAGATCCATACAATGCAAGTGAATGGTGACCAAACTTTGAAGCTTGAAAAAGCACATGAAGTCAGCATAAATAGTAATCCATAAGACTCCAGTGGTCTAATCCATGTCCTCTGAAGAGCTCTAATCAGTTTTGGGTAAGAACAGACGAAAATACAACGCTTTTCACTGAACACCTTGCCATTGAAGTCTCTAGGTACGATCATGATTCCAAGCTCGATTACACTTCCTAGGGCTTGATGCATGGACAGAGTGCTAGATGGTGCTAGGAAGTGTAATCAAGCTTGAAATCATGATCGCCAAGGAGACTGCTGATGTCAAGATTTATAGAAAAAAGGAGTTATATTTTGGTCAGTTCTCACCCAAAACCGATTGAATCGCTTACAATGATATGGATTAAACCACTGGAGTCGTATGGATTACCTTTATGCTGCCTTTATGTACTTTTTGGAGCTTCAAAAGTTTTAGACACTATTCACTTTCATTGTTCTGACCTACAGAGACGAAATATTGTTCTAAATATCTTCATTTGTGTTCTGCAGAAGAAAGAAAGTCTTACACATCTGGGATGGCATGAGAGTGAGTAAATGATGAGAGAATTTTTATTGATATATTCCTTTAATGGCCAAATAAAAAAAATCATCATGACATTCACAATATTGCTTTATATTATAAACCAACGAAATCATTGTGAATATAGCATGAATATTCGATATATCGCCCAGCCCAAGATGGAGACAGAATAAATGAAGAGACTGAAATCTGAAAGGACAGTCAGTACAACAAAAGAAATTCAGACAGACAAATCCCATCAAGCAAAGTCTCTCCCCTGCGAGCACTGACTTAGACCCCCTGAAAAACACCTCTGTCAATTTTTCTCAAAGCACAAGGTTAAGCTGTGTTGTTTGTGAAAAAGCATTTCACGTGCCTCTGGGCGAAGTGTTTTTTTTTTTTTTTTTTTTTCAGCTTTGTGTTCCTAATCTCATTCGAACTGACTTGGAATGAGAAGGCGTGCTTTTATTCTTTCTGTTTTTCACACTGAATAAGTTGTTCTCTGCTGTGAGCTATTCAGGGTACAAGATTTCAGCCATGATGGCAAATAGAGGGAGAGAAAGGACGTCAGGATGAGGGGGAGAGAAAGGAAGAGCTGTTTTTGTGGGTTGCTACTGCAGGCTTAAGTGGAGCTGGTGGACTGGCAGCTTTCTCCCATTTCCCAAGAAACCATTTAATCTCAATTTTAAATATCCTTTTCATGATGCATGACATAAAAATAAAATCTACACATTCAATAATAGTGCTGGGTATTGATACAGATTTCCAGATTCAATTCGATTCTGATTCACAAGCTCTCGATTCGATTCCGATTTAAATTCAATTAGATTAATATCGATTAATTTGGGTTTACTTCAGTTATAATGTCCCTTTTGCTTGCATATAAAATAAATTATTACTATTATTACCTTCCACCTTCAATTATTACTTAAATTATTAGGAAATTATTATTATAACTTTTACTCTCAACGCTGTGAACGGATCTCGCTGCTAAACACTTCACGAATAAACTACACGATTGCTGGTAAGTGAAATGTAATCATTTACCAGCCAGTTGCCAGATATTAACTTTAGTCGCATAGCGCAAAATTTGGTCGCAAAAGCAAGTAATTTCCTCTTATTGTAGTAGAGGGTTGCGCATTGAATGAAAGATCGATCGATATAGAGATTGTTCAAATGAAGATCGCAATTAATTGGAAAAACAATATTTTTAACCACCCCTATTAAATAATGTCTTTAAGCTGTTTCATGCAAATACATCTATGTCAGATGGAAGTAAGCCTCTAAACCATGCCTTATAGTCATATAATAATAATAATTATTATTATTATTGGTAATTCTAGATTATTACACTTTCTAAAGAAAATATGAGTAGTGCCAGCAAAACTCGCTGCCACAATGCCAGGGTATTGCAGTGGTGATCTGAATGGTTTTAAGCATGTTGCTATGCATTTGATAGGGTGTTGTGGCTGGTTGTTTTCTGGCCCAAGTCAAAACAGCCCATCCAAAAATGTATATGATATTCTGGCCCCAAGATATGGCTTAGGATCCTCCTTCAATGCCATAACATTTTTTTCACCAATTTTATCATCCAGCAGGTAAAAAAAAAAAAAAATCATAAGTTCTACAGCTTTAAAAAATAATATCACAGGTCACCTCAATTAAGGTATCATTCAAATCTGTAACACAAATGTGCGAGACGAGATATGCACCACAGTTCAATATGTAGGGTTAAGGGTTTGTTCAAATCCCTAATCCCCAGTATAAGCAATAGCGATTAGAGACGGCTCAGCAAGAATCACTAATTAAATATTTTCTAATTAATTTCTAATTCAATATTTCATATCAGATACTAAATATAAAGTTAGAGTGAGTTGCCAGAATGTACGCATTCACATGTTCAAACCAGTAACCAGTCAGAGACAGACGGGCGTTCTTAGAAAACATTTGAACTCAAACAGTCTCTTATGTTCTTTTCACTCGCTCATATTTCAACAGTTAACAAATAGATAAGACCTTTATGACGCACAACTATGAATCAAACAGAATTCTTGTCATACCCTCTTTGGAGAGAAACATCTATACAGCATGCTCCTGAAACAATATGTACAGTGTTTCATTTATGGTCTACTGCTAAAGACAAACAAGATGAATATCAAGCCTTTACTGGAAATGATCGGAACTGCATTAAATAGAGTGTGCACACATAAGGGATGCTCTAGAGAAAGCGTGATTGAACATCGGTTAGAAATGGCTCCAGCTAACAGTTTTGGAATGCATGTGACTTTTGTTTGCAAGCTTGTTCAATCACCTCCGTGTCGGCGAGTCTCTGAGAAAGGCCCACCACAAACACCAGGTTTCTCTGGACGACACGCACACTAGAAAGGTGTTTGCGATTCTCTGTGACCTTCTGCTTCCGCTCGTTCTGCTTCTGCTTCTTCTCGTTCTTTATCTTCTGAAGCTCCTCTTGAGAGAGAGGTTTGTAGACTGCAGGGTCTTCTGGATAGGGCTGCAACCAATACAATCATACAATTTTAGTAGTTACATTGAATGTTTCAGAAATAACCTTAAAAGGTCATACTGCAGAATTACACTCACTGAGCACTTTATTAGGAACACCTGTACACCTACTTATTCATGCGATTATCTAATCAGCCAATCGTGTGGCAGTAGTGCAATGCATAAAATCATGCAGATATGGGTCATGAGCTTCAGTTAATGTTCATATCAACCATCAGAATGGGAAAAAAATTTGATCTGTGATTGAACTTTGCATGATTGTTGGTGCCAGATGGGCTAGTTTGAGTATTTCTGTAACTGCTGATTTCCTGGAATTTTCACTCACAACAGTCTCTAGAGTTTACTCAGAATAGTTCTAAAAACAAAAAAATATCCAGAGAGTGGCAGTTCTGCAGATGGGATGAGATGATCATTGTTGATGAGAGAGGTCAACGAAGAATGGACAGATTGGTTCGAGCTAACAGAAAGGCTAGGGTAACTCAGATAACCACTCTGTACAATTGTAGCGAGCAGAATAGCATCTCAGAATGCACATCATGTCGAACCTTGAGGTGGATGGGAACAGTAGAAGACCACGTCGGGTTCCACTTCTATCAGCCAAGAACAGAAATCTGAGGCTGCAGTGGGCACAGGCTCACCAAACCTGGACAAATGAAGACTGGAAAAACGTAGCCTGGTCTGATGAATCTCGATTTCTGCTGAGGCACACAGATGGTAGGGTCAGAATTTATTATTCAAGTATTGTTGCTGACCATGTGCATCCCTTCATGGCCACAATTTACCCATCTTCTAATGGATACTTCCAGCATGTCTCAAACTGGTTTCATCTTCAGTGGCCTTCCCAGTCACCGCATCTGAATCCAATAGAACAACACCTTTGGGATGTGGTACAACGGGAGATTTGCAGCATTAATATGTTGACAAATCTGCAGAAATTGCATGATGAAATCATGTCAACATGAGCCAGAATCTCAAAGGAATTTTTCCAACATCTTGTGGAATCCATGCCACAAAGAATTTCTGAAGTTTTGAGAGCAAAGAGAGGCACTACCCAATATTAATATAGTGTTCCTAATAAAGTGCTCAGTGAGGGTATATGTTACTGTTCTAGAGCCAGGACTAAGGTTGGGTGACAATAAAATTTATAATCATAATATATTCAAGGTTTTCATCAATATATACCACAAATTGATTTTTAATGGGAAAATAATTTATAAAATACTTTTATATAAAAAAAAAAAAAAAAAAAAAGATTCTTTTTTTTTTTTTAAGTATGTGTTTTACTTTTCATTTAAAAAGTCATGTAAATTGCAAAATCATGCAAAAAATAAATTTATAAAAAAATATATTTTATTTGCATGCCACCATATTTTTTTTAATAGCTTCTATTATTTACTAATTCAATCAATTATTATTAATTCACTCAATCCAAACGCTTCTCTAACCATATTTGCCTGTGGCAGAACAAGCACTAGTTGGAAAGCATGACAGCATTGGCAACAGTAACCATGGGCAGATTAGCAGAGGGTCACTTCCACACCACAGACAATGCATAAAAGCTGAATGTTAAGTGACTGGAACACCTATACCCTACCATGCATAAGAGTTTTAGACAAAATATAAACAATACTTTCAACTGGTTTATCATTTTAACTGTTTATCGCCCACCCCTAGCCAAGACGTATTATTTATGTGATGATGCGCACACACATATTTGATCACAAAAACATAATTTCTTAAATCATCTACAGGAATTATGAGCATAATGAAGTCCGACCCATAAAATATATGATGCTGTATACCAGCGCCTTTAATATGAAAAACAATAACAGCATCATAATGGTTTGCAAATTAATGCTAAGGAGCTGTAGTAAACTGAAAACTAGAGGGACTAATAGAAGTGATTAGCTGGGAGTGTTTATAAAAAAAATACAAGCACTGAAGGCCTGTTGTGCTTGCACATGTTCCTCCTAGACAGCTGTACAGCAGCAATGAAATCAAAGGCCCGGAGGTAAAAAAAGGAGAGCAAATTATTCCAAAGCTCCCGGAGATGCTGAATGCTACAGTAGCTATTAAAAACGCACTTCTCCTAAAGCCCAGCCACATAAAAGTAATGCCTCACAAGTTCTTCAGCTCTCGGGTTAAGTTGACAATGTACGAGTGAACCCCAGTGGTTTATGTACCCTGTCAAGTTTCAACTTAGTGAGATCATAGGCCCTGTCCCAAATGACAACCTCAGCTCTTATGGTTGGTCTCAGAAGTCTCACTTCTGAGACTATGAACATATTGTTTCTGTTGTACAGGCTCACTAATTACCTTTCTGCAGGCAGGGCAGAGGCCGTTCTCATCTGTGCGTATACGATGCCAGCAGAAGCGGCAGATCTGGTAGCCGCAGGTGCAGGGGAAGAAGTTGACGTCATCAATCTCCAATGATTCCATGCACAGTGGGCATTCCATGGGGTCTTCCTTCACCTCAGGGCTGTGAGACATCCTATGGCCCGAAGCGGAGAGAAGAGGGGGGCTTTCTCACAGGTCAGAGGGAGAGCTGATGAGGAAGGGAAAAGATCTTTAACAACAGTGCTTTAGGTCACATGCATTAGTAGTAGCTATGTATTACATGGCTCTCTGGAATACTTGATTCTGATTGATCAATAGCTGCATTCTGCGGTCAAATACTTGTGTACAATGATGCTAAACTGTATAATTGACCATTGTCCCAGACAACCTGTACCCCACATAGCTGGGCTAGTTCAGGTCTCTCGTATCATTCTGCAACCTCTTCCTTAATAAAGCAGTAATAAATCAATTTATGCATTTGGTAAAAGCAGTCATGCAAAGGATAATGCAAAGGATGGTACAAGGGTGGTACAAGTCCTGACGATCACCCTGCTGAGGTTTATTTTGCAACAATGACAGGATGACTGTACAATCCCAATAATACCTAAAAAGGTAAACTGTTGAAGATTCATGCCACTTAAAATCAACATTACATTGTCAATGTGTTTCAAAACTTAGTAACATGCCTATCTAGACAGCTTTTTTGGCCATCATAGACCAAAAATGTAAGCCAGTATTAGAATGCTAGTAATAGGAGTATGTGTGTACGGGGGTTGTTTGAAAGTGAGGTTAAGAGATACTGACGGCATAATTGGAATCAACAAGAACAACCACCCACACAAGCAGTCGTAACTGGTTCAATAACAGGTAGACCTATTCTCAAGGGATCATCCAGTGAACTTGTTGCCTAAGTGTGTAGGTGCAAATCAGTTACTGAAAATGAGGTTTTGGAGTCTCGTATAGAACACAGAAGATCAGAGGGCTCATAGCAAGATTTGCTGCTCGAACACAGGATGCACCGATTGAGAAGCAATCTAAAATCATTTGGGTTTCAATGAGGAAATGTGAGTCTGCTACCACCTACAATTAAGAGCCTAATGAAAAGTAACATTTGTATCCTTTGTAAAAATGTAACAGAAGAAAAGGTGTAATATTTATTCATTTTAATCAAGAGATTAATAAGGCCTAATTTACTTGAGGACTAGAACAAGCATCAGGAAACCCACAAAAGAAATAATTTTCTTTTAGCCCATATTTGTTCTTGTGATCTGGTTAAGAGGGTTCATTTTGAGTTAATACAGCTTAGTTATTAGTTTGTCTCTGCAAATACACAACAAGCACAAACATAATAGTTTGTCCGAGATAGTTTCGTTTCCTTGCATCAATTCCCCGTGAGGTTAATTTATCAAACAATGGTCTGAACAAAGTTCCTGAATGGGAACAAATACAGGACAAACAAACCTAAATAAGAAGCTTCCATAGAGCTAACACATTGGGGTTAAAAAGTCTAAGTCCATATTAAAATTCTGGGATTCAAAATATTTAACCCTTGAAGTAAAAGTTTTAGGATTTGAAAAATGTAAAAAGAGATGTGATGTAGGAAAATGAAAAATTTAAGATTCTTTACTATTCCCAAGTTCATGTTGGCTCAAGTGCATGCTGACATAAAGCAAAGGGAAACATACGAAATTCACAATGTTCATTTTTTAAATAAACTTCTCTCTCAAATTGTTAGACTGAAAAAAAAAAAAAATGGAAATTGTAAATGGAAAAAAAAATATTACAACATAGAAGCATTTTCACAGGGACTTCTGAACCCTACTGTATGTCACACATTGCTCTCAAAGCCTCTACAGAACAGCCAATGACATGCCCAAGATATGGTGGGCATGACTGGGCATTATGCTGGCAATTATATTGTCACTTAAAATAGTTCTTCCTAAAGTGTATTCAGTTCAAGCAGGTGGGGTGGATTAATGGTCACTCTGTCAGTAGGGGAAGCACCAGGATGGTGAAGAGGGGAGAGCATGTGGGAATGAGGAAAAGGAATCCGTCTAAAAATATCCCATCCTGGGCAGGCAGAGTGCAACAGGAGGAGCCCTGAATCTCCCTTTAAAAGGGAAATAGCGATTGCATGCATGGGGCAGTCTGTACATGTATGGTAACTGTGCTTCCTCGAATCAGCAAGGTCTGACCCCGACTAGAGGAGAGTGGTGGGATGGTGGGGTGGGGCAAAACGCACTGTACAGTCTCCTTAGCATGCCAAAATGAAATTAGACACAGGGTGTGAGGTTTTTTTTGCAGTCTCCAGTCACATCTGTTTGAAATAGAAATTCCCAGTGTCACAGAGGATGGGATTCCTTTCCAGCAGAGGCAGATATCAGTATTTCTGGGTAATAAAAACTTTGCGCTGGCCCCTGCTGAAGATGCTGCATAACAAACCTTTAAACATCACTCTTGGAAAAGGAATTTGATTCAAATATAATGATCATAATCCCATAACACATCAAGCTGTGTGGGGCTTGATTCTTCTGGCTTCCAATATAACAAAAGTGTGATGCATAATATGGAAAGGAACAGGGAAATAAAGTCACAGGATGACCTTTGAACTCAAGAGCTATGTGTTAAGCTTTAAAGACAGAACATACCACCAGAATTAGGACATTTCAGTCTCTTGTCTCAGATTATTATAGTTGTTATTAGAACTACTACAACTGTCAAGGCATGCTGATTCTAACTTCCAGTGTAAATCTAATTCAGACTGGATTAAACTGCAACCAGAACGCTGAATAAAATTTTATTTCCAGTGTAAATCTAAATCAAACTGGAACCAGAAGGCTGATTCTAATTTGAATTCCAGTGTAAATACAAATAAAACTGGATTCAACTAAACTGAAATGAGGACTGATTGCAACTGCATTGTCCACCAAGGTTGGATTTTATCCACAGATATTTTCTGATCAGACACACAAACACCAATACAAGTTTGCAAGAGGCTGAACTCAGAGATGAATGCCGAGAGTAGCGGTGGGCGATATGACCAAAATCCTATATCATGATATGAGTACGTTTATTTCTGAATTTTTGCCAATACATTTTTTAACAATTCACTGAACATATTTGGACTAAAAGATATCCCCCTTCCCCCACCCATAGTAACATTCAGAGGGTATACAACTTAGACTAGAGAGACAAATATACAAATTATATAAAATAGTAATAAATATAGATGGAAATATGTAATAAATCAAAAAAAATAAAAAAAATTAAAAAAAAATAAATAAAAAAGGAAGTTGACAAGAGGTTATTAGGGGTCTTTCCATTACCTCCATTCGGACACTCCTAGTTTCATCAAAGACTTTACACAGCCATAAAGTTATCAGAGCCTAAAGCTTCAACATGTCTAAGGAAAGGTTGCCATATCAATGTAAACTTGTCAGCTGACCCTCAAACAGTATCTCTAATCTTCTCCAAATTTAACAAAATACAACATATCCCTAATCCATTGTGCAAATGTTGGAGGATTGCAATGGCTACCAGCATGGCAAAAGACAAAAGACTTAGTTTATCATTATTCAAAGTAAGATTTAGTGTCACCACACCAAATAAAGCAAGGGAGGCCGATAGTTCCAAGGTTTTGTCAATAGTTTTAGAAAGCATATCAAATATTAATTGCTAAAAATTGGATAACTTGGTACACTCCCAAAACATGAATTTAAGTGGCTTGGATCTGCTTGCGACGATCGCACATGGGGTCTATATTGGTTGTGAATTGGGATCATTTAACTTTGGTCCAGTTCAGTTGGAGGAAAATGTTAAACTGCACAACAGTATTTTTCATAAATATTGAAGATCAATATATTGCCCCCATCATCTTTGACCAAATGGGTTCTGAAATGTCAATGCCCAGATCCCCCTCATATTGGCTTTTAAGGGAATTAAGACTTATCGTGTTTTCTCTCATTAATAAAGAATATGTGTCACCTATCCTACCCTTTCTGGATGATGTGATGTCATTGATTGAGTCTAGGAGTGTGTCTGGGGGCTGTGAAAGGAATTGAGTGATATTTGATGATATGAAGCTGAAAATGTGTAGATATCTAAAGAAGCATGACCAGGGGTTATTGAATTTTTGAACAATCTGCTCAAAAGAGGCAAATAAGCCATTTATAAACATGCCTTTAAATGAATAGACCCCATGACTAAGCCAGGCTCTGAAGGAAGCATCTGTCAAAGATGGCAGGAATGCGTGTTTCTTAAAAATGGGAGCAGGTATTGAAAATTTAAAGATCTCAAAGGATTGTCTGAATTATTTCCATATTTTTAAAGAATGAATAACAACTGGATTGGAAGTATATTTGGTAATAGGCTCTAGATATGACAGGCTAGATCATAATAAGGTGGATAATGAAGTGATCTTACAAGGTGTGGCTGTTACTGCATCTCTTTCCATCCAATAGGAAATCATTTTGATATTTGCTGCCCAATAGTAGAGCTGAAAGTTTGGCAGTCCAAGCCCTCCCTGCTGGTGCAGTCTCTGTAGTATCCCTTTTTATAAGTGGGCTCTGTTTATTCCAAATGAAGGGAAGAAGCTTCCTATCCATCCTAACCTGGTTGAACCTTCTCTCCAATGTAACAATATCCGCACAATGTGCTTATAATAGGGAAACAACTAGTTAAAAGCTAAACTCAACAGAACATGAGAATTTTAGGCGTAGATATCAATATATAAAATAACCCTTTTCAATAGAGTTTTAACTAACTCACTCTAACCTTCCACTGTTTATATTTGAACTCACATCAAGAGTTACTGCAAATGTCTCAAAATGGTATAAAATAATGTAGAATGTGACTAATGTGCATACATTTCAACAGGCTGACGTTGACATTAACTTGACATTAGTTTGGCACTATATAGATAGGGGAACAGACTGGTGCAATTGCCATCTAAATAATGTATAGTAATGAATGTAAATGGTGTACATTAACAGGCTCATACTGACAGCAAATTGACATCAGCACAAGACTTACCCAGACGGGCTAGTTTAAGATTGTCAAACCAGCTTGGATAAATACAGTCAGAGGTAACCTCCTTCCATGAAAGACAGTCAGTAGGTTGTAGTCACTGGCTTTGTAATGTATTGTGTGATGTGTTTCTGGGCTTCATCAGGCGAGGTAAAAATCTTCTCCACTCCACTGTAGGTGATACGTAGCCGTGCTGGATGAAGTATGCCAAAGTGAAGTCCTTCAATGCCACGCAGCTGCTGTCTGATGCCGTTGTATGCTGCTCGTGCCAGGGCGAGTCTTACTGTATAGTCCGGGTAGACAGAGATGGTTAGATCATTCACCTTCACTCACCTCTGTTTTCTGGCAAGGCGCAGGATGTGTGAGCAGTCATGGAAGTGATGAAGATGGGCCACTATGGCTTTAGGGGGGGGTCACCAAGTTCTCACATTTGTCCTCTAAGGCAACCACCTGAGTTGAAAGTTGTTGCACTGTGCGCTGTAAAACCGTGACATCATCTGAACACCCAGAGTGTCCTTTCTCCATCTCTTTCATAGTGTTTTCCATCACCGCCACTTCGGTTTTTATAGCGGCTTTGAAGTTAGAAAGTTCTGTTCTGGCAGCTTGTATCTCTCATTTAATAGCAGACATTTCACTTTCAAGCACTCCCCAAATCTCATCCTTGAAGACCATGATTTCAGTCGGACTTACCGCCGTAGCAGGTGCTGGGTCACCTTAGTCACTCAAGGCCCCAGGGGGAGACAGTGTGCTGGTCTTGACAGGCCCAGTCGTTGCAGTGTTAATATTATGGCCTTTGGTGTTCTTACCGGTGATGGTTTGTTTTTCCATTTGGTTAATGAGCAAGTTTGAAGAAAGAATGTGGGGTTTTTTTGTTTATATTTTGCCAAAGTAATACTTAAATGACAAAATGTTCTGAAGAGCTCTGCAAAACGCCACCTACACCATTGCTTGCTCACTAGCGCCCCCCCATGATATGAGTAATTTTATATCACGATAACGATATATACAATGATAGTTAAATTTTTCTGAAAAATCAATAAAATTTTATTATATATTAAGCCATATCGCAATGTGTAATTTTGAGTAATCCAGTCAGTGAATTAAATATTTTATAAATGAAAACTTCATCTTTATTTTGAACTTGACATAGTCAAAGTAAAAAAATACAAAATAAATGCCGCATTTCAGTCTGATGATGTGCACCAATTTTCATTTTCTTTTTATTATTATTATTATCATTACTATTGTTGTTATTATGATTATTGTTATAACCTTCCTCAAGAAACTTATCTTCTCAAAGCAATGCAAAAAGTAAAATAGCATATAAATACAAAAATTCTTTACAACAGGCCTACAAGCCCAGTCCAGCCTCTCTCAGCCTATTGTGGACAGTCTGAGCACTGATGGAGGGATTGTGCTTTCCTGATGTAACTCAGGCAGTTGTTGTTGCCATCCTGTACCTGTCCCACAGGTGTGATATTCGGATGTTCCGATCCTGTGCAGGTGTTGTTACACGTGGTCTGCCACTGCGAGGACAATCAGCTGTCCTACCTGTCTCCCTGTAGCGCTGTCTTAGGCATCTCACAGTACAGACACTGCAATTTATTGCCCTGGCCACATCTGTAGTCCTCATGCCTCAGGCACGTTCACGCAGATGAGCAGGGACCATGACCATTTTTCTTTTGGTGTTTTTCAGAGTCAGTAGAAAGGTCTCTTTAGTGTTCTAAGTTTTTATAACTGTGACCATAATTGCCTACCATCTGTAAACTGTTAGTGTCTTAACCACCGTTCCACAGGTGCATGTTCATTAATTGTTTATGGTTCATTGAACAAGCATGGAAAACATTGTTTAAACCCTATACAATAAAGATCTGTAAAGTTATTTGGATTTTTACAAAATTATCTTTAAAATACAGTGTCCTGAAAAAGGGAAGTTTCTTTTTTTGCTGAGTTGCTGATAAATGAGATCCAGCTTTTGACACTTAGGACAACTGAGGGACTTGTACACAGCTATTACACATGGTGCAAACATTCACTGATGCTCAAGAAGTCAACACACCACTATATGCATACTATTTGTAATTATCTGTAATGTAGATTCTGAAGAGCAGTACTAAATGAAAATAATCTTATCTCTTATATTTGTATAAATTATGAAAGGGGTGTGAATATTTATGAGACAAAAGGGAATGTTATCTTATTTTTTTAACTATGTGTACTGAATCTAAATTGAGCAACTCTGTGATTTGGTCAATAAAATCAGCCATTTGTCTCCTTAATGTTTCAGTTTAGGAGCCAATGGCTCGTAAGTAATTTTTTTTAGTCTGGAGCCCTGCTGTTTACACCTGTATTTAATGCTGACATTTAACACTTTTGCTCAAAAGCGGTGCGTGCCCTAGATTGGAGCGTCTCTTATTATAAACTTCCTATTTATTTTTTGTGTATATATCAGTTTTCTTATTGTAGGGCTGCCCTTAGCGTCCACATATCCTCCAGAAACACATCCACTAAGACGTTCAATTGTGATATGATATGCATTTTTTGCAACAGTGCTTCGCATAAGAACATTTGCAAATAACTGTAAAAGCAGTTAACCGTGTTTTTTTTCTCAGACGGTAATCTAATCTAACGCACACCGCGGGATACCTAATTTCAATTAAACATCCTTACATGCAACAATGGTCGATTCACTCCAATTACACATAGAAACAACAAAGAAACAGCTCCGATAAATTAAACTCGAAAGGTTTGTAAAAACAGACTGAGCTTCAATTTCTAATAAATCAGGACTGTAATAATGAATTGCAAAAACAGTTCCCAAACATTTAGCCAGTGTGTGTGCAGCATGCCAACATGTTTAGCTAATATATAATATTGACAGTTTTAAAATTCTCATCATGCCATCCCAGATGTGTCTGTCTGACTTTCTTCTGCAGAACACAAACAAATATTTTTAGAAGAATATCTCAGCTCTGTAGGTAATTTCAGTGCAAGTGAATGGTGGCCAGACCTCTGAAGCTCCAAAAAGCAGATAAAGGCATCATAAAGGTAATCCATACGACTCCAGTAGTTTAATCAATGTCTTCTGAAGCAATTCAGTCAGTTTTAGGTGAGAACAACCAAAATACAACACCTTTTCACTGTACATCTTGCCATTGCAGTCTCTAGGCACGTTCATGATTTCTAGCTCGATTACACTTCCTAGTGCTTGACACCTGCGCAGAGCGGTAGATGGCACTATAGAAAGTGCAAACATGCTTTAAATCACAATCACCAAGGAGACTGCGGTCAAGATTTAGTGTGAAAAAGGAGTTATATTTTGGTCCGTTCTCACCCAAAACCAACTGGACTGCTTCAGAGGATCTTGATTAAACCACTGGAGTCTTTTGGATTACTTTAATGCAGCCTTTATCTGCTGTTTTCACCATTCATTAGTATTGGATGGACCAACAGAGCTGACATATTATTTTAAAAATCTTTGTTTGTGCTCTGCAGAAGAAAGACAAACATACATCTGGGATGGCATGAGGGCAAGTAAATTATGAGAGAATTATAATTTTTCAGTGAACTAGGCTAACCCTTTAATCAAGAGATTCAAATCACCGATTAAAAGCAGTCCTAACAATAGCCGAAAGTGTCACCATGTAGGAATGTTATCTTTTCAGAACTGAATTTGAATAAATTAAAAGAAAATAAGTTTTTATTTCCACACTGGCCGGATTGTGGCTGATGTACAGAAGCGATTTAACTTTTCAAGCCAAATACATTTATCCAACAAGTCTGCAGACAAAAGAGTCATTTCTATGCAACTTAACACCAAAGCAAATGCCTCTTTGCAATAGGATCATATAGCAGCGGTGACCTTTGCCAGAAAACTGTCTCACAAACATTGTGTCTGGCACATACAAAACAATGCCTGACAGTGCACTGGAACCAGGCCTAGAAATCCCGGTCTATTTACTCTCCCCAGCTCTCTCCCCTTCAGTCTGGACCGCTTAAACGTTTTCCTGCCAAGCGCTTGATATCGCTCCCAAACAACAATGACAATCCAAGCAGATTTTCCTAAACTCTCCTTGTGTTCCCCTTTAGAAGAATATTTAATACACGACTGTATATATATGGCCCTTTTATGGCCGTTACAACACTGATATCACTTTAATCTATCAACAAACGGGGTAAGCTGTCAAATCATGCCATGCAACATAACAGCATAACTAATACAGTAAATATTATGCTCACATTTGATGGGGGGCAAAAAAGCAGATGGTAAGCGCAAAAGGATGCTGACAAATCAGTATTAAAATTGCACACTCAACACAGTGACAACAGCAACTGCACAGTTCAGGAACACAATACTGCAACCAAACACAAAAATACTCTTTGGAGATACAGAATTTTAACAAATGAAGGATGTTAATCTGCTACATCACAACCTGTGCCAAGCACCTAATAACAGAGCTATGCATTCTGAAGCATACATCACACATTGTTTTAAAGGGTTTGGCCCAAGTTAAGGAACTGAACTGCAATGATAGTGCCTGTAACTGTGCTTTAGTAAAGGGAATACAAAGCTTCTTTGTCATCTGAGAGTGATGACGCTCAGAGAGCAAACTAATAGCACTTCCTACTCAAATGAGAAGGAAATTCCCTCTTGAGTCAAAGCACGATCAGCATGAACGCTTGTGCAGAAATGAGATGTTTCCTTGTTATTGCCTTTAAGAATACCTGCTAAGCTAACGCATATGGAAGTTTTTACCCCAGTCAGAATATACACTTACAACAGTGTACATGTCCTAAAACCTGTCCTAAAGTGTCAATAACAACAACAAAAAAGAAGTCAGCGTTTGGCAATCTGGTGATTAATATTCACGTATTTTACCAAAAGCCGGTCAAACAGAGCGTCTAGCTGCTAGTCGGCTAACTGGAAGGCGTCTGTCAGACTGACATAAGAGACACAAAACCTGGACAAAACAGATATGTTCACATGAAATTGATGTGTAAGGTAGAAACAGAGATGAGCTATGTTATAAAGAGGTGACTTAATGATTAAAGGCAACTGAATGTGGAGGCGGTGGAGAGAAGAGGCCTTTAGTGGGATACTCACCTTGTCTATCTGTAAAGACTGATTCACTCCAATAAAATCTATCTGAACGGCCCAGATCTAGCAAAACTGGTGCTTTGAATTGTTTCCCGGGTGGTTTGTCCCTGTTCCTGTTCCTGTGTGATTTGATGCGAAAACACCAAACCTTTTTTTTTTTCTTATTGCCTCTCTGGAGAGCGGTAGTGCCTCCTAAACCACCATCTTACATAGAAATAGGGAGGGGGCGCGTCAACTAGTGACTTTTCAGCGCAGGCGCAGATGATTATTGGGATTTTGTTTGTTGGTATTGTAGGGATTTTTTATTTTTTTATTTTTTTATTTTTTTTTTTCACTATAATTCAATTCTCATGTCACTTCGTTAGGTTTTAAGAACTTAGAGGATTTTTTTTTTATATCTTTATATAGACACTATTATAAGTAGCGCCATATTAATTTTTGACGGGAATAAGATGCTTTTTCAAAAACAATTTAAACAACAGTACCATCTCATGGAAACGACTGTAAGCCTACCTCTATCCCCCAGAGCCTTGTGTATCAATAATAATAATAATAATAATAATTTGGCGTTACAATGAATAAGGTCAATAGAGATTTTCAACCGTGACGTCAATTTGTAAGCGAATCTGCGTTTTGTCCTAGAGCATAAATTAGACAGTCATACAACAAACGTGGATTTTTAAGATGTCGTATTTAAAAAAAAAAAAAAAAAAAAAAAAAAAAATATATATATATATATATATATATATATATATATATATATATATATATATATATATATATATATATGTTGCTAACAAGTTGCTGTAGAAGGACTACAACTACCACAAGCATGGACGTGCCTGACGAAAAATGAAAACCATTGTAGTCCTTATTAAGCAACATACTTTCTTAAAACACACGACGGCTTCAAAATTCACGTTTGGGGTATGTTAGTATATAATTTATGTTGTAGAACAAAACGTCGAAGTATCTTTAAGTAATGTTTACCAGAGACTTTTTTTACTTAGTCATCCAAAACTACCATAAACCCCCATTGGGAAATCCAGAGGGTACCCATGGTTCTGTGTTTTTGGACTAATCTGAACAGCTCCATTGCTTGGTATTGAAACTGTTGCATTTCATCAGACTGAGAATTTTATAACTGACTCTATAACTGGGAGAGTGCCTTGAAGGTACCTTTTTGATCATTCAGTTAGGCCTAACCAAAATCACACAAATGTAAAATGCAAAAGTGTAAAGTAAAATGTATTATCTGGTCTAAAACATCTGATTTTCAAAAATTATTCTACTACAAATATATCAGCCATAGGATGTAAGGAGGTTGTACTTGAAGGTCTACTACTGGTAAATTCCACTTTTCAGTTTAAAATTGTAACTTTGATTGTGCACTGGACTAAATGCTCAGCTGATTTCCTGAGCATCCATGCAGTAAATAACTCTACAATGTTATTATTATATTTACACATTACAGGCCAATAAGATTAAGATGCATTCCCAAACCCACTGAAATTATCATAAAATTTTCATTCAAGCTTAAAAAACCTTAATAGTTAGTGCATGTGCCCTTGCCACTCCTGTCGTTTGACAGTAGATGGAGACATAGGCCAAGGTTTTCAAAAATAATAAATCTCATATACACATCAGCAAGGGTGTCTTTTCCAGGCTAAACTGAATACAAATTAATATTTAAAAAAAAAAAAAAAAAAAAAAATTTGAAGTCAAAATATCCAAGCACTAAATAGAGTAATAGAAATGCAGCTAATGCTATCTAATTTGTTCTGTATCTATTATGGGTTCAAGAAACAGTAAATGAAGATTATGTTTTAAATCATATTTTTATTTACATGGTTATGATTAAATCAATCTTCCAATGTGATAAGCAGATCCTCATTTCTTAACAGACAATAGAGGACATATTTCAGCAATGTCTGTGGCCACATCCTTTAGAATCTTGCTCTGGTCCACCATCTGCAGAATAGCTCTAAGGTTACACCAGAATATTTGCTTCTTGCGCTCATCTGTGGGCCACTCCAGGTACGTTTTCTGCCTCAGCAATGTTCTTAACTTTAGGAACTTCTTGGAAAGAGAGTCTGTTGGTATGGGCTCCAACAAAATGAAGACCATAGAGTCATCATTCACACTGATAGCCCTGTGCTGGGCAAAGAAGAGTTCATAGTTGCACCATTCACTTTGAACAAAGTTTTTGGATAGGACAAAGAGGCTCTTGTAGCTACCCTCCACGCAGTTGATTATATTGTCCACAATCCACTTTCCAGGTTCAAAGTCTCGCTCGTGGATGCAAAGGGACAGACCTGACCCTTCTAATTTTGGTACCAGCTGTGATTCCACCCAAGCAGAATCATGCTGACTGTAGGAAATGAAGGCATGATAGCGGAATTCGGCATTCATCAATCTATCAGCCCTTTTGTAGCCTCTCTTTTTTACTCTTATCCACACCCAAAGCATTTTAGTGTACCACATACCATCACAAGCATAGAAGGTGATGACCAGAGCAGCTACAACAGTTAATAATACTGGCAGAGCCACAGCAGCCTGCAGGCCTGGTTGACAAGACAGCCAGCCAAGCTCATATCTCTCCAAGAGCTTCCCGGAAAATGGTGGCGGTGTACTGCAAGTGTAACCCTGGGGCCAATCAGGGAGAAGTGACTTATTTAACGCTGTCATGAACCAAAATGAATCACAGTCACAGCTAAATGGATTGCGTCCTGCTTTTAAAGTCTTCAGGTTGGGGAGACCTTTCATTGCACTCTGGCTAATGTAAGTAATTGCATTCTGGTCAGTGTACAGGCTTACTAATGTAGGTGCATGGAGATCTGCTGGGATGGCCTGTATGCTATTGAAGCTTAGATAGAGGTGTGTTAGTCTAGGAAACTGTGATGTAATATCTTGGGGAATAATACTTATGCCTGTTTTTGAGAGGTCAATTTTCTTGAAGTGAGGCGACAAGTAGCTGAACACAGTATTTCCTAAACTGTTGTGGCTAAGACTCAACTCAGTCAAGTGAGAAGGCCAAAAACATGGCTTGTCTATGAAAATGGAGTTGAAACTCAAGTCAAGAGACTCTAAGAACTTCATGTCATTAACATTTTTCGCAATGAAGGCAAGGTCACTAAATCGATTATGGCTTAGTGAAAGATGCCTCAAGGCTGGAAACACTTTTTGTGATGAACAAAAACTCCACCAGAAACCGGTATCATCCAAGAGATTGTTTGACAGATCCAAGATTTGTAACGATTTTATGGCTGAAATGAGATTACATGGTAGGATATTCATCCCTGTGCCAGAAAACTTCAGATAAGTTAGCTGATTGATTAATTCCATGCTTGCATTAATAGTGGGGTACCGGTACTGGTAGTGGTGCACACCATCAAGTATAAATGTTCGTAGATTTGTTGTGTGGTTCTGCATTGGTAACTGGAAGCCATCAGGGGTGTCTTCATTATATGTGATATTTAAAAAAGCAATTTCTTCCACTGATGACTTCCAAACATTTTTGAAAAGTTTTACTACCACCGAGCTGTTTATCCAGGTATCTACAATGCTTAGATTACTGAGGACATGCAAATCTGTAAAGGTCTCAAATGGGTCACTTGTGATAGAACACTGATCTGGAAATAATTTAATGAGCTGAATTTTTTTTGTTTGGATTTCGTCAAAGTCCATAATCATGTTTTTGAAAATGTCAAAACGTTCACAAAAAGTCACTTTCAGAACCACTTCCTGTAATGATTTTAGTTGCGAAAAGGAGCCATTTTCATAGTTTTGCAATTCAGTGCCATCTCCAAATACGATTTTCTTCAAATGGACATTTTGAAGAGGAACAAAGTCTTTCACATTAACAGATGTAGCATTTTGACTGCCAATTGCAAGGGCAGAAAGGTAACTTAAGTTACCAAAAAAATCGGGGAGAGCATAACTAGGATACAGATTGCTCGAAAGGTCCAGGATCCTAAGCTGGGGCAATGGTAAATTAGGAATGGTTGTTAGGTGGTTGTAAGAGATGTTCAGAACTTTGATTTCAGAGTTGCCGCTGAAGGCATCAGAAGAGATGTATTGAAGTCCACAATGTGTAACTTTCAGGAAGCAGAGATGGGTTAGACCAGTCAAGTCACTACGAACAATGCTGGAGATATTGTTGTGTGAAACATCTAAGTATACTGTGCCATCTGGTAAATCTGATGGTATCCTTCTTAGGTTACTATAGGAAAGATCTTTTGTGTTCTCTGTCAGCATGGAACAAAATCCAAATTTTCCATCTTCACCATGTACTTTAAACAGAAACACTAAGAGATATGAAATTGCAATAGGCCAGGTAGTGGTTGACATCCTGTGAAAATGAAAATGTTAAGAATCAACCAAATGTATATGTGCTGAATTTCAGCTGGCATTTCAGAAATAGCTGGCATTTGTATTTTGCCTAAACAGCTAAATAGATAAATAAATGTTATGTTGCTTGTATCTTACAATTTTTTTTTTCAGAATGTACTGTATTTATTTTTACAGTTACCATCATATAACACTATTGAAATCACTAAATTTTCATTGTACAGTACTTCTGCTTTGACAAGAAAATGGTAATTTACCTTCAGTTTCACTCGTCTGCCTTAGATATGAAAATAAAACATGAAAATGGGTTGATGCTCAATAAAGAATTCACTGAATCTCCATCTGTGCATTTAAGCAGCTTGATATCCGCAGTGCGCATGATTATATAGCCTTATTAAGACAGCCCTTCACATGGTATTAACCATTAAAAAAATTACACAATGGCCTAGTTATGTTTTTCTGAGCACCTGAACTTCTCTAAATGTGCAATTCTGAACTTTAATGCCCAGAGGGGAATTCCTAATATAGAGAATAGAGTTCACTACTATAAGTCTCTTTAATAAGAACTAATGTAATATATTTTGTATATGTAAAATATTGTATTCATCATTTACTTTTGCAGTAAGCTCTTTTAGTTTAAACAGTTTATTATTTAATCTTTTTGACAGCACTGCATTTGATGCTTTTAATGACGGGAATAAGAAATAATACATTTTAATGAAAAATTACGTTTATCAAGCAATAGTTTATGGTCAAGTTAGGTTAGCTCTGTTAGTTCTCTAATAGTTAGAATGCTACATTCAAATATGACAATTATTCATTATAAAGATAAACATAGAACAAAACAAAACTTTTTTACTGAAAATTCTAATACACAAATGAGTCAAGTCTCAATATCGCTGCAAAAAAAAAAACATAACTGGGAATGTCAGGGATGTGTTTGATAGTAAGATTTAAGGAAGTCACAATGTCAATGGTTTTAGGAGAGAGGAATACCCAGTCTTTCACTTTGAGATGCTGTGGGCAATGACAAATGTTTTAAGGTCAGGGCAGAGGGACTTTCCTCCCCACAGCCTTACAAGAAAAGCTGTTAACATTTGCATGTGATTAAGCACTTTAATATATATATATATATATATATATATATATATATATATATATATATATATGATATTGACTGAATAGCAAAAGAAGAAGTTAAAGTCCTTTTTTTTAATTGTGAAAAGAAAATATATATATATATAAAAAAGCTTCTTTTTTTGTACTATCAGGCATCTTTAAGACTCCAGTGGAATCCACATGCAATGATAAAATATATTGTTGTACTGTCTAGTAGTACTATGATGTAGGAGCAGCATATCATAAACAGTATATTATAAAACTGCTCATTCACTGCTCAACTGTAATGTAAATAAAACCTCAGCAATCAACAGAATTAGACATTCAGTAGAATGTAATTTTTTATTGTGACTATAGCTTTAAATAATTTAAATATAATTCAACAAATTTATGTATCCGTCTCTGAACATTTAGCGTAAGCTGTTGACCCACATGGTTTCTTTGACAGTCCTTTCAACTGGCACTTGCCAAGGGAAACATTGCAGGAATACAATCCCAGACACCCTGTGAAGTGCACCTGGTTACTACATTTCCTTGCCTCAATAGCACAGCAAACAGACTGTAGACCAAATAAGAATTCAGCGAAAAGTTCTATACACAATTATTTTTAAATGAATAACAGAATGAAATATTAACACAGGGTTTTTGTTAAGATTATTAAGACAATCACACACATTGATCAAATTTCTTACCGCATCAGAGTTGAACTGGCCATATTGATGCTCATAAACATCATTAAGCCCTGAGCTGAAATCTCCAAAAAAATCAGGGACAATTACTCCACTACTCTCAAATTCATTGTTATTCAGATAATTCAAGTTGTGTGGCACATGTTTTCCTTTGCATTACCAATACCCCAGAGGAAAAAGTATCCATTTCATAATTGACTATTTTATGCTCCTAAAACCCCTGCAAGAGCACAGAGACCTTCTCAACCAGCTGCTTATAAGGGATAACCACTGTCTAGCATTCATCATATTGGTTTTGCTCTTTGATTAATTTTAAATGGCTATACCTCTGTGTTCTAAAAACACAAAACAGTGCAGGATTATTAGTTGCCAGGAATGACACTATAATTGAGTAAATATTGATGAGTATGGTCCACCTTAGTAACAGTCATTAAAAATAATAAAGACTAGGAATATTTCTTAAAAAGATGAATTCCACACACGACAGTGTTTCTGTTTGTTTTGGAATTAAAGTCTCTCAGTTCTTTTCAAGAAATCCCAGCAAAACATTACAGTGTCTGTCTACTTTAACCCTCCCCTTGTCTTTGCTCTTTCTGTTTGAAGTGTGTTATATTTGGTAACCAAGCACTAGGTTTTTGCCTTTAATATTTCCATTCGGTTTTAAGGGGAAGTGGTGGCAGAGAGGATTGGCTGATAAACATGAAACAAGGAAAGGCAGCATCTCACTCTTTTTAGAGCAACTGAAACATCAATAAGTGGCTTACGTATGGAACAGATGATATCACTTACTGTATATAAACTTGAGACAGGAAATAACAAATTACTCATTTTAAGGGCACCGATTAAACCTAGTTCTAACTAAACTTGTTTTAATCTACCAATCTGTGTTCATCTTTCATGTTTAGCTAAAGTAGTGGGTCTGAATATTCTAAAAGCTGACAGTAATTTGTGTATGATCTTATAAACTGTTTAATTTAGTGATATCTAAGAGTAATGCATTTTAGAATGGAGATTCAACATTTCTGAATAGTTTTTTGAGTAGCTGCCATTCAGAAAATAAAGAAGAAAAAAAATGTATAAAATGTAATCACATTAAAAGCCAAAACAGCAGACATTAATGTTTTATTTTAGTTAGGTTGACAATCAGTTACCAAGGGTACAACCAGCACCAACATTTGAAAAGGTATCCAAAAACAATACAGTGCATGGCATGACACTTTTCAGTGACAACACACCCATTTTAATGTGTTCTTTTTATTTATCCATTTGTCAATTTAGTCATCCAATGATTAAAACCTTTCCATAAGGTATATCAAACAAACTAATGGAGATAACAACTTTCTTGTAACAACTTTAAGATATCTGTACTCACACTAAATATAAAGCAATATAAAGCATTATTTTGTGCACAAATTGCAAGTACCCCATTAGGCAGCATGATATACATTTTGGATGACTATAGAGCACATTTTCAGCTGTGGCATTCAATTTTATTTATTTATTTATGTAAGTAACAGTCTAAATCTTGTTTGAAATGTTGTAGTAGTTGTAGATAAGTGAGATAGCACACGCCTGTCCTCTGGCAGTGAGTTTTTACATTTTTTTTAGTACAACTACTTCGGTTTTCCGAAAACACCCGATTACGACCCGAGTGCGAAACGGCCGCTTTCCGGAAGATCCGGGTGCTGGGGCTTCAACATAAACAGCAATGGCGGAGGCAGCGGCAGCGTCAACAGCGGCTCCAGCAGTTATCGGAGGCTGGACGAAGCACGTAACCTGCAGGTTAGTGAAAATTAATAGAAGAACATTTTCCCCCAATATCAAGTGGCCATATATTTAAAGCTTAAACGCCTGTCGGTTCGTCGACCGAGAGACACTGAGCACAGCTGCTGTCTTTTTGTTTGTTGTTGTAATATACTGACCAGCGATCAGCAAGACTGTGGCTGCTATTTGCGATCTTTTGTTTTTTCTCTCAATGTTTGTGTCACTGCAACATCTGTGTTTATAAAAAGCAATAAGGCACCACATCTGACATTCAGTTTGACAGAAGGAAATGCTCAAGGTAGCGAGTTTATCAGTCTGGGTACCAGCCAATTTTTCCATTTGATTATTTGTGTATCTAGGAATTAATTTAACAGGCTTTATTGTTGGTCTAGTCATGATTTAAAAACAACAACAACAGAAAAAACATTCTGGCTTAAATTGTTAAAAGCAGAGATTTGGGGGGAATTTCAGACGCATATAGTATGCACAGTTGACATTTAATTTTGACAACAATGCAACATGCTGTTACGTGCTTCGTTCAGAATCTGCTTAAAAAAAAAAAAAAAAAAAAAAAAACTCTAGTATTTCTGTGTCTACCATGAAATGCATATCAATTATTTTTGTTTAGGATTGACTGCATATTAGGATGTTATTACCTACCTTTGTTCAAGCTATATATGGATAACCAAAGCTTCTGGGTGTTTAGTTCATGCATAAAAGCCTACAGTGGAATCTGTCTGGGTGTTGTCAAATTGCAAACAACTGTTTTGATAAGCGCAAAACAAGTTGGTTGACCTGTTTACTTCATTTGTAGGTATTTCATGCATGGCCTTTGCAAAGAGGGCGACAACTGTCGATATTTACACGACCTCAGCAGCTGCAAGCCAACCATGACCTGCAAGTTCTTCCAAAAAGGATGCTGTGCTTTTGGGGACCGTTGCAGGTAAAAAAAAATACTGTAACTATATAATGAAGAAACATTATGTGACAACTGCTATTGGAATAGGACTAGGCCTTTGTCCTCAGAATATACTTAACAACCACTGACTCTCTTGACTAGATCTATACAGATATAATAATGTCAATTGTAACATAATCTGTATTTTCCGTGTTTGGAACTGTAACATGTGAGTTTCTTTAAATGTAGTAGCAGCAGGGCTTCTGAGAACTGTTGTGTTGTGAGTTGCTTCATCATCCGTGACATCTGAGACACTGAATTTTCTGTAAACAAGTTGTTGAGTTTGACGCTTTTTCAAGAGAGGTGTCGAAATTATTGTATAAATTATTTTTTTATATTAGCAGTTATTTTCATTTTGTTATTCTTTATTTTCAAGGAAATACAATTTCCTTTGAATTTGCTGATTGTACATTCATCCAAAGAAACCTACAGTGCATTTTATCAGTACATGCCATGCTATGACAGTTGAGCTAGGAACACTTTTGTTTTTTTTAATCTAGTTCATGGTGTTATTTCCTGGAAAGTATGGCCATACCTATAGATACAACAAATGCAATCTAAACAAAATGGGCTACAAGGGCTACCTTTAGACGACATCGCAAAAGCCATTGTAGTGAAGTTCTTGAAGCAGTGTAAAAATCAGCCTGTGAGCCAGACAGTGCAGACAATGTTTGTCTCATGTCTGTCTGCGGTCAAGTGTATCCCCGTAGTAACTACTGCCCCCAGCTCAGCAGTTTGGGAATGTCTTTGTTTGTGAAGCCTGTTCTATGACAGCATTACATCTCACTAAGAGCTCCCTCTTGCTCGGATTGAGAAGACTGTTCCTGGGGTTTCACCAGCTTGAGATTAAATATCTGACGTCTGGAATCTGCATTGATGGCTGACAGAGCTGTATTGTTAGTGTAGAGATTGTTGCGCCTGTCTGAGGGGCTTTTGTCCCCATATTGGGGCTTTATGGCATTATTGTTGCTGTGGTTGTGGGAGGGGAGGGGTTATCCAGCTTTCATTAAGTGTCCATAGAAAGGGCCTCAATGTATGCTTCATTATGTATGGATTCCTCATTGCTGCTTTGTGTCTGTCTTCTCACTTTCTACTATGTACCCCCCCCCAACTCTGGGGGCCAAACAGAGCACACTGCAGCCTGCATGGCAATTACATAACCCCAGTGTGTTAACTTGCATTCTCTCTCTCTCTCTCTCTCTCTCTCTCTCTCTCTCTCTCCCTCTTTCCCCCCTCTCTGTTGCTGCTGTTGCTACTGCCGTCAGGTTCATTCGGTTCACGCTGCCATTCTGCAGTATGTTCACTTGTGCTTCCACCACTGTGTCATTTATTTATGCGACCCCCCACCCCCACATATAGACCGACAAACACGCACTAGGCTGGAACATGACGGAGCGACTCAAGGGCTTTGAGGATGGAGGGGTCTCTGGATGCTAAAGGAAAGCATTGAGGCATAATTTTACAAGCGTGTTGGGGTATAATGGAAAGGATTAGCTTAAAAATACAAAAATATACACTAAGGCAATGCAATCAGGCTTGTTAGTGATAAATAATGTGTAAAGTGGGGGTGGAGGTCTTGTAATATTTTTATCTGTAATTGGCATTAATTCCATGTGTGTTGTTAGCTTTAAATTGGATGGATGGATATACAGCCAGACAGACAGACAGACCGATCAGCCACAACATTAAAACCACCTGCCTAATATTGTGCAGGTCCCTCGTGCTGCCAAAACAGCACCAACCCGCATCTCAGAAAAGCATTCTGAGATTATATTCTTCTCACCACAGTTGTACAGAGCGGTTATCTGAGTTACTGTACACTTTGTCAGTTCGAACCAGTTTGGCCATTCTCTGCTGACCTCTCTCATCAACAAGGCATTTCCATCCACAGAACTGCCCCACACTGGAAGTTTTTTGTTTTTGGAACCATTCTGAGTAAATTCTAGAGACTGTTGTATGTGAAAATCCCAGGAGAAACTTCCAGTGAGTGGCAGTTCTGTGGATGGAAATGCCTTGTTGATGAGAGAGGTCAGCAGAGAATGGCCAGACTGGTTCAAACTGATAAAGTCTACGGTAACTCAGACAACCGCTCTCTACAATTGTGATGAGAAGAATAGCATCTCTGAATACTATTTTGAGATGGGGGTTGGCGCTGTTTTGGTGGCATGAGGGGGACTTAATATTAGCCAGGTGGTTTTAATGTTGTGGCTGATCGGTGTAGATGGATAGTATATTGTCTGACAATCAGTGAAGTTAAGATCTATCAATTGATTACTGATTGATTACCTCAAAAATTAATTTCCACTTGTCCCTCCTTTTCTTTAAAAAAAAAAAAAAAGAAAAAAAAAGAAGCAAAAATCTGGGTTACAGTGAAGCAGTTACAATGGAAGTAAATGTGGCCAATCCATAAACATAAAAATACTCGGTTTCAAAACTATAGCCACAAAACTAACAATATGTGTGTTAACATGATTTTACTGTGATAAAATTGCTCATTAACCTTATCTGTGTAAAGTTATAGCCAATTTTATTACTTTGTCGCAATGGTGGTGTAATGCTGTAAACCTTAAAATGACAAATGCTGTTGTTTGATCTTAACTTGTATTGAACCCATAATACTCTAACATTTTCAATCAAATTAATTACATGATTTGTTGATTAGTTGAATAAATAGCAATAAATCGCTTATCAATATTTGCCGAAATAGGCCCCCAAATTGAATTGAATATATTCTCAATATATTTATATTAATTAATTATTCAGATAATTCAAATGACATTACATTTATTTTGTCATACAAGTAAAGTGTATGATTGATTAGACCAGTGTCTCAATCCTTTCCTGGAGTACCACTAACACTACACATTCTGGATGTCTTCCTTATTTGAAACACTCAATTCAGATTATGGAGCACTGTAAGAATTAGCTAATCAGTAGAACCAGGTGTATTAGATAAAGGAGGCATGCAAAATGTGTAGTGTTTCTGTTACTAGTATTAATTTTGTCAGCTATTTTTTAATTTAGTCTTAGTCCTGTGTCAAATGTCCTTGTTAGTTTTTATCATATTTAGTCAACCTTTTCCTGCTGTTCTTTTTTTTTTTTTTTTTTTTTGTCAAGTTTTAGTTGACAAAGTCTGGGCATTTTAGTCTTATCTTAGTCAAAGAAAACCCTCAGTATTTTAGTCTAGTTTTAGTCAATTAAAACTGTTGACATTTTAGTCACATTTAGACAGATGCAACATCAAGAAATCCACTATAAGTAAATCATTGCTATGATTTTAACTTAATATCACAAACCCTGAGTATCCAAAAAAAGAAAATTCTACACAATCAAAACTAGTTGGTGTTATACTCCCAAAGTAAGTACTTTATGTAGGTTATGCAGGCATATTACTGCAGACACCTTTTTTGAGGTATGTTTTTGTAGGTGATTAGTTTTATAACCTATTCAAATTAATTTTGATGCCAAATCAAATTAACTTTGGTAATGTGAAGGACAAATAAACAGCATTGTCACCAAATACATGCCAAATACATAAGTCATTGGTCTGTACTCAATCCTATGTTACCTTTACTGCTCATTTTCAGCTCCTTCACAACAATTTGCTAGCATATTAGCTTAATGAGTTCGGTTTAGCTATAAAACACAGCCTACATAATGTACCACCACCGCCTTGTCTTAATGTAGCTTATTAAGTTGTCTAATATAGTTGTCACTAGTTGTCTTAATATAGCTTAAAAAAACAACCTAACGTTACCACCAAGACGTTAACCTACCTCAGTTTCTTTGTAGTTAGCCTTCATATCATCTCTTTCTCCCAAGTCCAACTGTTGCTGTCATTATTTAACGAATGCTAGCTTTCTGTTAACTGCTTGAAAGGTACTCCTCACTGTGCTTGCTTAGTCCTGATATGCCGCGCGCAACACAGGAAAGGAAACTGCTGCTCATGCCATCCAATGAACAGAATATTTGCATTGTAATTTAGAAAAAAAAAGAGACTAATTTTCTCTTTTTTTCGACAAAAATAGAGAGATTTTGGTAAAGATTTTATTTTTTAAACTACATTTTAGTCTCGTCTTTTTTCGTCAACAATATTGCATGTTGATATAGTCACAGTTAGTGTTTAATGATGTCAGTGCTTTCTCGTCATCGTCTCGTGTCATGGAAAAAAAAAGGTCGTCGACGAACATTTTTCGTCATAGTTTTCATTAACGAAATTAACACTGTGTTACTCCAGAAAAGGACTGAGAAACACTGGATTAGACAACACAAAAAGTGGCTTTAGAAGTCAATATATTGTTATTTCCATATCATTGATCATAAGCCTATCACTGGCCTAGAGTCCTCACTTGGGCTTTTCTCACAGGATGCATACTTATGTTCCATCTGTACTTGTGTCAGAGTGTCTCACTGTGGGGGGGGCGGCTTGTTTTTCTTGTACTTGCTTGTTTTGATTATTGAGGGGTTACCCCCCCCCCCCCGGAATCTACGCCCCTGTTCACAGGGGCACATTAAATATCAGTAATGTAATGTGTGTTTCACTAGTTTTCAGCATCTTTAGTCATAAACGCCACGTTTTTCTGATGCTTTGTCAAATTAATTGTTGTTTTGACACCTGCACTCTGCTCTGTCCAGCTGTTTTTGAACAGCTTTTGATTTGTCGCCTGTACAGCTGTGCGTTATCTGCACAACTGGAGTTGCGCTGACAGCCCCCTGCTGATCATCTCTGTTTACATACAGATCAGGGGGGAATGATTAATTGCATTATTTAAATTTTTTGTTTTTTTTAATTTTTTTATTTGTATTTAACCACACTTAATTAATGCTTTACATAGTCAGCCTTTATATATTATATAATATTAACAGTCAGACCAAAATAGATAAATATTGATGTCTCGTATTGCACTACACAGACTTTTGACTGATCAAATGTTTTCTAAAATGATAATAAGAATAACCTGAGAACTAACCTGTTCCTTAGTAACAGATTAAACAAAGCAACTTCTGTGTCCTATGGAATAACACCCTGAGACACAAACAACCTGACTCCACATTAAAACCCGTTCTTGTACAGCTAGTAGCCTGGTCTCTATTGTAAGCGAATGGAATCTCTTCTGTAAGCAGATAATTGCTGCATTACTGTGAACAAGACATACTCACCATGGTAACAATAAACTGGAAGTTTGTGACTATCAGCTGTTGAAAAATATCACCAGTGGGAGACACTCAAACACCTAAGACAGAGAAGAAACACTTATCAGTGTAACTATTATGTGCTAAAGTCTCTAATCTGAGGCCTTTTTCTAAAATACTTTGACTGTGTATTCATATAATCAATTACTGATCAATTTGAGGTTTAATCTCAACCTCAGCCGTTTGACTTGTTGTGTCTGGGTATTGGTGTTTGTAGTATGAACTTTCAAAACTGTATCACATTATATCAAATATAACGCAGAGATCCAAACCAAGCAGTACTCTTTCCCTCGTAAAGTATTTTTACTCATAATTGAGTTTTGCAACAGGCTAGTTGACAAGTAACTCATTAATAACCCAAATAAACCATTAACTTTTTTTTCAACATCATTTACTAAAGTTTTTTTTTTTTTCTCAGTTTTTCACCTTTTAGATTTTTGTAGCTCACTTTAATGGCCATGTGGTGTGACAAATGAAAAGTACAAATAGTCTATGTAGTTGCTCCTTAAACGATAAAAACTGCATGTATAAGACGATGTAAATGAGTTTTTGATCAAGAATAGCATAAAAAAAAAACTGCAGGACACTGTAGGTAAGCATAGAATTTCTAGAAGTGACAGCAGTGTACGTTTTATTAAACTGTAAAAAAATGTGCATTGTGCGCCAGGTATGAACATACTAAACCTGCCAAGCAAGACGAAGTCCCCAGTTCAAAGCCGTCGGTGCCGCTGACCGCTGCTCCCCTTGCTAGCACTCCTGACCCTGTGTCTGATGGGCCAGGTGGCACGATCGGCACCCAGGAGAAGCCCCAAAGCTCGGGGGCAGTGGACTGGGTGAATGCTGCCGAGTTCGTGCCAGGGCAGCCCTACTGTGGGAGGGGTGAGTGTGGCAGACAAAGATGTGCAGTTCTCATTGCAAAGATAATCTGTGAATTTAAGCACATGTTGCCAGTGCCTGAGCCAAGCAATCAATGTTTAAAATGGGCATGAAGACTGTTTTACAGTTAAGCTTTTAATTTGACTCCCATTTTATAATTCATTTGTCTGACCAATCACACATTGTAATTTAGACATTCAGATTTGTTGTTGGTGCTTTTTAAGGCAAGCAATCTTTGCATGCACCATTCACATTTTCTTAAGAAAACCTAAAAATAAATTGAATTGTGCTTGTAGTCAGCATTTTGGTTTCTTATTATAATGCTATTCTTTTTTTGTGGCATGCTTTTTATTTGCTGTACACAAGAGCCAAAGGGGCTTACTGTATTCTCACTTCTTGAAAAATTAATTACAAAATATCTGTTTGGATTCTCTTGACTAATCAGATTGTGTCTTTTTAACTTGAATTAAAGTGGTGAAATAGTCACCTTTTTCCTTGATATTTGGATTAACACACTTTAATGGTTTCCATCCTAAAATTAGACTGACCCTGCACACATAGCAAATCACAAAGGCTGTGCTCTACTAGTGTATTCTCTTGTTCTTGCTGGCCCAGACCCACTTAAATTCATCTTAAGTGGTGACTTAATCAGCGAAGAGCTGAAGGAATACTGTTGTTTTTTTTTTATAGTCTTTGGGTGGCAGCCAAAAGCTTCTACATTAGCAGGCAAGCAGGTGCTTTTCTTTCAGCTTTACTGCAGTAAACAAGAGTGTATTCAGAAACCGACTCTAACTGCAGCCAAATACATCAATAAATCTTACCATTTATTTCAGTTCACTTTCAGGTAATTGATGCCTTTAAAAAATGAGAGACTGAATTGCAGAAGTCACAACCATGTCTAAATTGTGACCTTAATGCTCTTTGGATTCATATCCTGTGATTTGGTGCTATCGTCTCAGAGAATAGCACCATATCACAGGATATGTATAAAAAGTATATGAATCTATGCTTAAAGGCACTTAAACAATAAATATGATATGCCTCAACCCATACATCTTTAAACGGTTGTTTCCTATTTATATGCCTTACACCATATCTTAACTAAATGCAACATAAACAATATATAAAACAAGCAATACAAGCTACAGTACTGTGCAAAAGTCTTAGGAACATAAGATGCTTCACAAAAACATTTGTCTTAAGATGGTTAATTATATTTTCAGCTTTAGTTTGTCAATAGGAAATACACATTTTAGACTCTCAAACATTTCTTTTGCAAATAGAATAGAAGAACAGGGAGCCCTGCAACAGATGGCATGGTCCCCACAGAGCCTCCCACTGAATATTGAATCAGTCTGGGATTACAAGAAGAGACAGAAGCAATTGAGACAGCCGAAATAGAAGAACTATGGCAAATTCTCCAAGAAGCTTGGAACATCCTATCTGCCAACAACCAAGAAAAACTGTATCCAAGTGTACCTAGGAGAATTGGTGCTGTTTTGAAGGCAAAGGTGGTCACACCAAATATTGATTTAGCTTTTTTTATGTTTACTGGACTTTGTATGATGTTAATTGATAAATGAAAGCTATTTATGGCATTACTTTTGAAGACATCCTCACTACGCAACATTTTTCCCAAGTGCCTAAAACTTTTGCACAGTACTGTATGTCTTCTGTGTTAATGAGTTGTTGCCCTTCCCAGCCACGACCATGGCAACCAATGGTAGCCTTGCCCATTTTGAAAACTCATTGGTCCAAAATCCTCCTGCTCATAACTATACATTAAACAACATCAAATATCTTCCAATTAGGTGGAATTGAGTCATGTCGCACAGAAGTTTTAGGTTTAGTGTGGACAAACAAATTGCTTGCCGCTAGAGTTTTGTGTTGCACATGGTTTAAAACGTGGTCACAAAACCCTAACTTTGTTCCTTTTGGTTCCCCCTTAGCTGACCCAGTGCTGTTCGAGGGGCCTGGTCCCCTCATCGAAGAAGAGTATGAGAAAGAACTAGCTAACAAAGAACTAAAGAAACAGCTTTGCCCATATGCCGCCGTCGGCGAATGTCGCTATGGCCTTAACTGTGCCTATCTCCACGGTGACGTTTGTGACATGTGCGGCCTACAGGTGCTCCACCCTACCGACACCTCTCAGCGCTCGCAACACATCAGGGTGAGTGGTGGATTAAATTCCCATTTGGTGATTTTTATTTTTATTTTTATTTATTTATTTATTTATTTTAATTCTGCCGAGCATTTAAGAGTAAAAACGTGCCGTACTATTTATCAATGACAGGCCTGCATTGAGGCTCACGAGAAGGACATGGAGATCTCGTTTGCCATCCAGCGCAGTAAGGACATGATGTGTGGTGTGTGCATGGAGGTGGTGTTCGAGAAAACCAATCCCAGCGAACGCCGTTTCGGCATTCTCTCCAACTGCAGCCACTGTTACTGCCTCAAGTGCATCAGGAAATGGCGGAGCGCCAAGCAGTTTGAGAGCAAGATCATAAAGTAAGACTATCCTTAGGACAATTAAACATGTTTTAAGCTGAAAGGGACTCTGGGGAGTAAATTCATTTTAACAGGCCAAAGCCTACGATTATTATACTAAGTTTATTTTATTAAACTTAGATTGAGTTTAATTTGTATTGAACCTGGAAAATTCCTTTTGAAGAGACTACATTTGAGTGTTCACTTCATTTGTTTCTTTGTCAGGTCCTGCCCAGAGTGTCGAATCACATCCAACTTTGTCATACCAAGCGAATACTGGGTGGAAGACAAGGAGGAGAAGAAGCAACTTATTCAGAAGTACAAGGACGGCATGGGGTACGTGCTTGAGAATTCATTTTTAACCCAAATAATTAAATTTGACTGTCAAATGACAAAAAAAGCAACAAATGTATCATAAAAATGGTCCATATGACTATTTGTAGCTGTGTGTGATGCACCAACAGAAATGTTAGTTATTGTTAATCTTTAGTTTTAAAATCAAATATGGCACTATTAAACGAAGTGCATCAGGCTTGACATCAATGACGTTTGGTCAAGAGACTTGCAAGAACCAATGATGTTTGCCATCAAATAGTGTCAACACACCATTTTTGTAGTCCATTTCAGTGCTTTGATGGAGGACAACATTAGTGAGAGACTGAGAGTATATAATGACTATTGCCTTAAGGTTGAAGCACTGTTGTGAGAGTGGCCAAAACGTGCATGTTTATGTAGTGATCAGTTAGTTAAGTCTAATTTTATCTGTGTCCTCCTTACCCAGGACTAAACCATGCCGATATTTTGATGAAGGCCGTGGGACATGTCCATTTGGGGCCAACTGCTTTTATAAGCATGCGTTTCCTGATGGACGTCTGGAGGAACCTCAACCCCAGCGGAGAAAGACTGGCTCCAATGGAAGAAACCGGGTAAAGCTTCTACTGAAGTCTAACAGTCTTTTCTTTTGACATTAGTGCCAAATTCAGTCTTGGCGTATGTGAAAGCATATCATTTTACTAAAATGTGCAATGACGTAAAACGAATTTGATCACGGGTACTCTGTTGAGCCATTAACAAAATCTGTCCTTGTATGCATTGCAGAACTCAAGAAGGACGCCACTCTGGGATCTTTTGGACGGGCGGGAGCACAGTGACTCCTTCGACAACGAAGATGAGGAGATGGTGACATTTGAGCTTAGCGAGATGCTTCTCATGCTTCTGGCTGCCGGTACCGACGATGATGTCACCGACTCCGAAGATGAGTGGGACTTGTTCCACGAAGAGCTGGATGATTACTACGAGCTTTACCTATAGCACCCCTTTCTCTAAATTTCCCTGACTGTCTCCTAGACTAACCCTTTCCCTGTTTACTCTATTTCTATCCCTAATAGAAACTAGACAGGACTGTCTTGTGTGACTGATGGGCAGTAGCGTCTTTTTCCCCTGTGTTGTGGCAGTGCCTTTCAACAGGCCATTAAAAACAATGAATTCATTTCAAAATCAGTGAATGGATATAAAACCGAAGTCAAAAGACATAAAGGTATGTGCTAAACTCTTTTCTAGAACGCCGCCTCAATTCTGTGAGTCTGTCCATGTCTGGTTAATGTACTAGAAATAACGTATAAAGAGCAAAAACAAAAGTATGTAATTTAAAAATTGCAAGAAAGGACACTAAGTTATATATAAAATCGAAAAGATATAGCTAATGAACCTCACTGAGTTTATTCTCGTGTGGGTTTGAAATGTTTATCATTGACTGTGAGGATACAGCAACTGTATATGAGCTCATTAACTGGTGGCTGTTGATGCTTGTGATATTTCAGAAATATCCCTTATTCTCATGCACTGATTCTTACTGGGTGGGACGTGGTGGTTAGCTTCCTTGATGTCACAAATGCACTCGTTAATGTACACAGGGGCAACTCCACATCCTTAATGTAATATCCTTTTATTCCTTTTTATTAAATTATCCACCAAGTTGTTTTGTACTTGTTTAACTGTACCTGATTAGCTGTGGTATCCAATGGAAAGTCCCACCTAGGAACTTGAGTGCACCGATAGTTTTGTGAATCTGGACTCCCAAAAGCAGACTTAAATGCATTTGAATATGAAGCTGAATGTTTCATCAGTTTAACTGTCTATTAATTGTAAATCTGTTTTGCTTCAGTAAGTATTGCATATTAAGCTCAGCTGGCTGTAGTCAAACCACAAACACCCAAATGTTATTCGGTTCTTGTCGAACTTGGTTGATATGCATATGTTTATACAGATGTGCTCATTTTCTATGGTTTAGAACCATCCAATGTAACTTGAAATTAAAGTTTATTATCAAAGTATTCAGTTTGTGTGGCTTTTAATCTGAACTGTATCACTTACATATTCATAATTAGCAGGGTTGGGAGGGTTACTTTTGAAATGTATTTCACTACAGATTAGCAATACATGCTGTAAAATGTCATTTGTAATGTAGTCCACAAGATTACTCAAGGTCAGTAACGTATTCTAAATACTTTGGATTACTTCTTCAGCACTGGTAGATTTTTTTTTTTCACTTGTTTTGACTATAAAAACTCTGCCAGTACAGTAAGACAAAATACACATGTTAAAGATACATTCTCTGAAAAACCTAAATATCTTATGCAGTGATGTTTCTAAAACAAGATAAATCAAATTGATCTTGTTTAAAGGATTTTTAGATATTTTTACAAAAATTATCAAGAATATGATTTTTGCCCTAATATCAAAAGTTTTACAAGAAAAGAAGAAATTATGATCCAATGTGAATTTTCTTGATAAAAAAAAATATGATCGTGCATGTAAAATGGCTAGAAATAGCATTTTAGCTTAGCGTAAAGCTGACAATTTACACAAGGTTTATTTCTATTTCTTCTGCTCCAAACTTACTTCAAACTTACTTCTCTGTCTGCTCGTATGAATGTAACACATCATAAGTGTTTCACTACTGTTCAAATGCACTTTGGATCGACCCCTATTGTGTTTGTTAGTGTTAGTGCCATGGAAGTCTATGGTAGCCCATAAACCGTTTGTTTTTCACACAGATAGAGGACAGTCTAAACTGATAACACAGCAAATTTGGAGTGTCTAGCTCAAACCCTTTAGCGCCACCAACAGGTCAAAATTTCACTCATGTTTATGCAATTAACTTTTGAACCATAAATCCTGGAGACAAAATTATTTTTTCCTCCAATTCCTGAGCTCATGCCAAGTAGAAAACGTAGCATGGTTTTGATTTCTGCCCAACTAGATTTTCGGCCATTTTGAATTTTCAGAAAAGCATACTTTTTCGAACTTGTCCTAAGCCGTTCATCCGATTTTCACAAAATTTTGCACAGATGCTCAGTAGATTGTGCTTACAAAAATTTATGGAATTTAAGTTAATAGTCCAAACTGTTTTCGAATGGTGCTCCAACGAATTCGACAAAGAACACGCAAAATTGGACATGAGGCTGTATCTCCACAACGCTTTGATGGATGTTGACGAAAGTTGGTACGTGTCATGGCCATCATGCCCTGAGGTGACAAAAAGCGTTTCGGCGCAGTGCCCCCTACTGGTCAAAAGATAGAAAAACGGCTATTAACTAATTAACACTTTGGCCAAAAATCACGAACCTGGTCTCTTTAGATTCAGTGCGACATACTGAGACGAACGATACCCAATTTTCCCATGTCGGCCATTTTTGGCATCAGCCATTTTGAATTTTGTTTGTCTTTTATTAACGCATTGGCGTATCGTTATGAAACTTTGTATGTGTTATCAGCATCATGCCCTGAAGGTGCCTGAGAAGTTTGGGTCCGGCGCCTCCTAGCGTCCAAAAAATGTAATTATATAAATTTGTGAGCTTTTTACTTTTGATGGCGTTGGTCTATTTTCACGAGACTGGTCTCGCTATGTTTGTGAGGACTTGCCGAGCACAACGATACCACATTTGCAATGGTTCACCTTATGGCCTGTTGCCATTTTGAAAAAAGTTCAGAAAATACTTTAGCGAATTGCTTCTAGGCCATTTATCTGCTCTGAACGAAACCACCACCAGTAAAATTGCTCTAAGCATGTTCTTTGAGGTAACAAGGAACATGGCAAAATTTCGATTGTAAGTAACAATAAGTTGTCTTCGCTTTTACTTAAATGGATATAACTATTAAACGGAATGAGATATTTTCACCAAATTTGACACTTATATAAGGGCTCAACCTGAGAACACACAGAAAAAGTTGCGGGCTTGGCCACTTAGTGGTGCTATAACAGGAAACAACATGAAAGTGGCTCTAACTACAGAGCCATTGGTCCAGTTGATTTCAAAATTTGCATGCAGTGTCTTTGTCAGACTTGCCATCACTGACCATGAGCACAGTCACGTATCTTGAGATACATAGCCACCATTGGCCAATAAACAGTGAATTTCATTGTGAGCAAGCCAAACAGGTCTCAAGGCTCTATCATGGCAACGCTTTGGCCTATTAAAACAAAACTTGTTACATGTGATAGCCATCATGCCCTGATGGTACCTGAGCAGTTTCAGAACAGTGTGACCAACTGGTAAGAAAATATGAAAAATAGCTTTTATTGCTTATAGTATGGCCTAAAATCATGAATTATTTGGCCTATTATCAAATAAGTTAGCCTATGTTCATGAGACTGGTCTTGTCTGGTTTGCTGGGTTATGGTAATGATAGTGATGCCATAGTTTCCATGGTCTTCCCTTTTGCCTGTCCACCATTTTGAATTTCATTGAAAGCATACTCTAACTACTCCTACTGCACTCATCGGATCTTGACTTGAAAGTTATCATGCTTCTTTGTTCTGTATTACATGAATCATTTTTGGAAACTGTTTACACTCATTTAGGACAAAATCGACCGTGTTTATATGAATACTTACATTTCATAAATACATCTGACCTCTCAGGGTGCACCCAAGATACTGCAAATGCTCATCACATAGCAAGCGCTCAAAGAAATCGCACGTCTTCCTTCGATCAGACAGCACGCAAGACTAAACTGATCTCTCATTTGCAGCTTGCTTTCTTAATAACTCTTCAATATCAACCACATCTTGCACTGTATTTCCATAGTTTTCTTCGTCGCTCTCAGATGTTACTAACTTCAGGCGGTCTTGCCCACTGAAAGGGGCACTGATATGTCTGCAAATTTTTACATATCGTAATCATTTATAACATTGGCATATATCATCATATCACCCAGCCCTAAAACTGTTCAATGTAAATTATAAGGCATCAAAATGCGTCATGATGCTTCTTTGGCTGCTCATGTTGCTGATAATGGGCTTGACTGGGTATTGCTGCTTGCAGCTATATTTGTAATTATAATTATAATGGATGTTACAATATCATATACAACTTGTATATAATACTGCAAACTATTTTTTGTAAAATAAAAGTACATTACAAAAGAGCTCTCATCTCCAGGCCCATTATAAATATTAATGATACTCATCATGTTGAAACTAGGCATCTGATGTCCTACATTAGGCTTCTGTAAGTAATCATGCGTGAATGTACAGAATCTTAAGAACAAATGTGTAGTTGGACAGACTACATACAGATTGCTAACAATAGAAACATTTTTGACAATGCATTTTCAGATTTTGTTTAATTTATGGATGACATTTTGTTCAAATGCATTGCATATATTTGTATTATTATATAGGCTGTATAATTTTTTATATATACAGTTTTATTTCATTGATGGCAAATTACATTAAATAAATAATCACTCTTAAGTCTATGAATGACCAAAGTACTCCAAATAAAATAATGCAATAAACACATAAATCAATAATTAAATGTCCCAGTTTGTAATATTTCATGAAAACATTTAATACTATGAAAAAATAATGATAATAATAATTCAGCATAATATTTGGAAACCTGTAAAATATTTGTCTATTATTTTAAAAATGGCAAATGAAAATACTATTTTTTTAATTCTAAAAATCTATTTCAATGAAACTATCTACATTTGTAAAAGGGGGTGTGAGATGTTTAAAATAATAATTGTGTTTTCAAGCAATATCAGCTATAAAATATATTGTTACATTTTAACTAGCTTTTTAAATCTTTATTTTTATATTTATTTTTATTTTTCATTTTGACTGCTTTCAACATCCCTCCATAAGTGCACATTCCATTCCAATGTAACTCCATAACGGGATTTCTTCTCCCCGCCCCCCATTACACTAGCAAAGCAGAAACAATTCGGGTGGAGAAGGCATGAATACAATGACTGCTGAAATCATAAAAGACATCTCCGTGTCCAGCTTTCCCCAACCCGACTCACCTGTCTCGTCAGCACCAGAAAACGGACAGCTGTTATTCATCCGAAACGTCGCGGCCAGGAGGGACACACAGACCACAAGCGGCAGTGCCAACCTCGAGGAGGGCAGCTCCCAGCCCTTGGTATCTTATTCAGCCACAGCTGAACCCCAGTCGTACACCATGACATCGGGCGAATTCATGCAATCCACGCCTCTGTTCGTGCAGAGGTCCAAGAAGAACCTATTTTATAAGATCCTGTGTTTCCTCGTGCTCGTCCTCCAAGGCGGCATGCTGGATTTCTACCTCATCGTCTTTACAGATCTCTACTGGTGCTCGTGGATAGCCACGGATTTGGTGGTTATATCGGGATGGGGGATCTTCTTCGTGAAAAACGCCAGGAGCAAACGAGAACGAGCCTGTGGCTTCCACCAGAAGAGCTCCATCTTCGGTTGCAACCTCGGGGAGTTCACCTTCGCCTACCTGGCATGGCTCATCTACGTGATCGCCTCCACCCCGAAAGTGGTGCTCGTTTTGGAAACGTCCATCCTGGACCTCATCGCAATGAAGGTGCCGTTCGGCATCACCGGTTTCAAAACAACCATGCTACTCTGCGCGCCTTTGCTTTTCTGTCTCATCAACTCCATCATTGAAGATCCCAACGGTGCCACGCGCTTCCACTCCCAAGGTTGCTTCATGAGCACCTGCATAGACCTCCTAGACAGCTTCACCTTGGTGGAACTGCTCCTTAAGAACGAGATTCCCAACCTTTACCTCAAGTACACGGTGATATCTGTGTATTTCATCGCACTGGGCGTTCCTGTTGTATGGCTTTACGAGTTGACGGCCTCGGAGATGAACTGTCGCTGGATCTGGGCGAGGTTCTTCACCGGTGTGCTGGTCAACGCACCGTTGCTGGTGGTCAGATGTTTCCTGGTCTTCGTTTACAAAATGCCCATATCGGTTTTCATGTTCAAAAACATGTTCTTTTTGGGGTGCAAGTGCCTGGAGCTAATTGAGCAGTGCCTGTCCTTAAAAGGTGTCCGGAGGTTCGCACGTGGACGGGGGGGCAACCCAGCCCAGTTCTCCCACTGCGTTTCGGAAAACGACATGTGTCCTCACGGCTATGTGAACACGCTGGCAGTAAATACTCAGTCGTAGATGCGCACATGAGGACAGGCGTTTACCGGAGGCCACTTACATCAGTGCATCGGTCCTTTTAAGGGGAGGTACTACAGGTGAAAAAGTTAAACATGTTCCTTTTTATAAAAAATAAATAAACTTGACCAAAATCAAAATGCACAAAGCAGCTATAAAAATAGTAATCCTATACAGACATCTGAAATAATAGACATGAAAACACATATAGGCCTGTAATATATATGTTCATGTATGGTTTTCATACAAAAAATGTCACATCGCACACGCATGCATAGGCCTATATGCAACATATATTTCCAAATACTACAAAAAAATACTGTTTTATATACATCATTTTTACTCGATTACACACATATATAGACATTCTGTAAATTCCTACATGTTACGTGTTTGGAAAAATATTAGATAGATAGATAGATTGATGTTCATACACACTCAGCATTTTTGTTGTTATTTTAAAATGTGAACATTATTATTTAAAATGAAAGAAAACTAAATATTTCAAGTTTAATGGCTGCATAATCATATTTCTGTAAGGATTGTGTGGCTACCTGTTTTAGTTTTTAAATTATGAAAAGTAGGCATCACCTAAATATGCACTAATTGGCATATTATGACAAAAGTGATACAGACTCCACAGAAATTTTCACACATTTTTTTAAATGATCAACTCAGTGGCTGGTAATCGTCAGACTCGTTTGTTCAAAAGGTTGTTTAACAAAGTGTGTAGGATTTTCAAAAACAGCAATATTATTTAGGCAACAAAATCAAATCAATCAATCATTTTGGGGTCTCTACATATTAAGAAACATGAGATTTTGTATTTGTTACTGTATGCAAAATGTCACCTAAAGATGGCAGCTGAAAGATGCCAACTGATGCAAATTAAATATTGTGTTTACTTGGCTTAGGTGATGTGATATTACCTTTAAAATGAAAAGTTTCAAAAAGTTGTTGGATATTTTTTTTGTTAGTTAGTATTCTAAAAGTTTTAATTTGCCAAATATAGCCTATTTCATCATTTTTTTTTTTTTTTTAAAGTCGAAATTATTAAATTCAAGCAAAATTTATGCCTGTTGTACCTTCCCTAAAGGACGATATGTCGTTCTCCTCCACTCTTAACAGGTGCTACAACAAAACCACTCACCGTGCCAATGAAAAACATTCCCGCCGTTGACCTCTGTGGTATATACTTAATGTACTGGGTGTAACTGTAAACTAGTGCTTATATGATGATACAAGAATCTTTGATTTGCACTTGTTTTGTGAGGCACTTTAATTACAGTATGTGAGAACTGTTCAACTGAGGAAATGTTATAAGTGCAATGTTGTACAGTATATATTTTTTTTTTCTATGTAAGAAATGTACTTTCTGGTATAAATTTAATGTATAGGATGATGTAGATTGGTGTATTTGGTGTTTTCAGACACCTTGTCAAAAGATGTTCCTAAATGCACTTGTCAAAAGTGTAAATATGCCTTGTACTTGTTAAGCTTGGTGTACACTTCAAATCGTGAACGTGATGTGATCCTTTCCTATTTTAAATACTTGTCAATGGCAGTGGTACTTAGGAATGGAAACTGTCACAATGTGTATCATATGGATTGATGAGGTTGGGAAATGTTAATACTTTAGGTATAGAACTACTTTAAGTATAGAATCTATGAACTGTTATCCATCTTTAAAAAACAAACTCCTACATGCATGGCCTCAACCAGGCCACAGTGGAGTCTCATCAGTTTGTACAAGACTACCTCTCACCTTACAGATCATTTCTGAACCAATCCAGATGCTTTATCATTAATGCCAGTGTGGTTGAGAAAAGATATTATCACAGTTCATAACATTATGACTGGCTGACACAATTTTGCTAGCATTGCTAGAATGCAAGAGGACATTATCCATTAATTCACCTCTACATGCAGTGCAGCTGTCTAAATGAGAATCCAGATATGTATATAGCAGGGTCAAAATTGATTAGTTACACTAGGAATTACAGCAAGAATTCTAACATATCATATGTCAGCTTAGCCATTTGCTTTCTCTTCATATCTGGCTCCAATTCTCCTGCTTATCTGTGAGGCAAACTTGTCTTATCACTTTTAGTCATCAAGGATAGAAATACAGTTTCAGTATTGTTGTAAGAGCAGAGTATTATATATTCTAGAGTAACTTAAAAATAACAATGTACTAACAAATGTGCATCCTTAGGCTAACATATTATTATGCTTTGAGGATGAGGTACAGGGTGAGCTAAATGTGTTAAATATGCAGGCCGAAAGTGCATTATGGGATTTTTGTGCCTCATTGCAAAATGTATAACCCAACAAATATATATATAACACTGCTACATGTTTTTTAAAAGAGGTTTTAGTGTATGTACATAACCTTTTGATAAGGTAAGGTATTTCCAACCTCACATCTCTCTATTTATCCACATTAATGTTTTACAGAGAATTTTATTACAAGGGCTTTAATTTGCAAGTTGTGTCACTGTTATGTTTACATAAGACTTGCACTGTAACAGTCTCAATGTATCCTGCTATAATTTGTGTGTATACTGTATACACAAACACACGCGCGCGCACTATATATACAGTATAGTTAAAGGTCCAAAGCTGGATGAAATTAAGTACAAATGAAGTAATTCTTATTGACAAAGATTTACAAAAATTGTTGAGTAAAAGCACATAACAGATAATTACCAAAGAAAAATGCTGCTTTATGAATTCTGAAATGTAGGCCAACTCAACTAACATTATATACAAGGCCCCATATAGTAGAGGGTTATGATAGATGATAAACATTAATAAACTACAAATACAAAAACAATTCTAGTGCAGTATGATACAACACATAACAAATGTAACATTACAGGCCCAATCAATTTACTTTTAATTGTGTTCAGGAGGTAAACATCAGCTTAAAAATTGTGTGCTGTGCTGTGCTGTTCTACATCAAGCTTATTAACAAGGCACTTGTTCTTCTCCACAGTAAAAGTGAACTTATTACACCCTTGTGCTAATGTGTAATTACTGGTGATAAATATCTACATTGGCTTGGCAAAAATTGTTGTTTGAAGCAAGTACTGGCACACTAATTCCTGTTCCTGAGGTTGTGATAAAGCTGCAAGCTTGCAAATCAGATGGATAAATTGGTTAGCATTGTTCCTTGACCTCATTTATAAAACAGTTGATCATTTACCTCATAATCATGTCTGGAATATTATTCATTTGGTCTGTTTCCTGTTGCTAATTGTCATGACAAATGCCTGATGATATTCTCCAGTGACACTGACATACAAATAGTTTATGTCTTTAGGCGTAGTCGCATTTACCTCTGCACAGTGAAATTTAGCGGGTGAAGAAGGTGTGGGCGGATGCTGAGTGCGTCAAAACCAGCAAAAACCGAACAGCCTCTTTTTAATGCTGCACTTTTTACTCTGGGAGAGTGAAGCTTAAAAAGATGCTCACCGCTAAAATGATATCCTTATCTATTGTGAATATTCAGTGTAGCCATGTAGGAAGCACTGCCCACACAGAGGCCACTGCCAAACCAAGCAACTTTATATTGGTCAATGTGGCAAAGTCATCTGTCAAAGTTCACCAAACATGAACTTAACGCAAAATAGCAAGGGGAAATTATTTGCCACTGGATGTCCATCTCAAGAAATTCACTTTTGCGTGGAATCCCATTGAGATGACTGTATTTCGCCCGCAGAAATTTCACAGTGTGAATGTAAATGTGACTTCGCATTTAGCAGGGATGACTTCAACAAACCATGGATTGTACAAGAATATTCTTCCAAGCTTTGAATAATATGGCACATGGCAAATCAGACAATGGCCTGCTGAAAAAGACTATCTTGGAAAATCATGGATTTCCATGAAGGTCCAGGCTGGTTTGGTAATGGTCTACCTGGTGGACCAGCATAGCCATGCTGTTGACAAGCAAAAAATGCTGGTCACCCATGGTCTTTCTGGTGAAGCTGATTAACACAGTCAAAATCCGTTCTCTATCGTTTGAGTGCAAAAACCCGAAGAGACTGGGCTGTTCAGGTAGAGATCCATTTGCAACTTGGCTAGAGAAGACAGTTCTTCCTTCTTGGGCACCGTGGAGACTTGGGGCTCTCCCCTTACAATGGAATACCTGGAACTGTATCCCTGATCTGACCCTCGTGATGGTCTTGTCTCAGAGGCTCCCTCCATTTCAGTTTCGTCCATCTCAACTGGCTGAGACATGTCCATCTCCTGGTCAAGAAGGAAGTTATCTTCCACCGAGGGAGGAGGTGCTATGATCTCAAAAGGAGTCAAAAAACGCTGCAGGGCCACCAGTTGTTGGACAGCATTTTCAGAAGGCATGGAAAAGGATGCTTGAGTCTGGTCTTCATTGCTTGCTGTCAGACAATTATCTGAAGGTTCTCCCATTGGAAACACTTCATTCCATCTTGACTCAGTTGAAGGATGTGTGAGTTGCACTGGTATAGGTTCTACAAGCAGATAAGGGTAGCTTTCTGGGCCAACTGGTATCATACCAACTGTGGATGTTTTAAGAGGGGGTACCACTGTTGGGTGAAGAGAAAGTACTGAGCTGTGCTCTGGTTGGACCCTGGGTTTAACAATCATCACAGAAGACTCCTCGGGCTTGTCGTGAATTTGGGGTATTACGGCACAAACACTCTGAGACTCTTGATGGATTTCCACCTCGTTCACAAAGATTTGGAGTCCGTCATTACACAACGGTTGTAACTCATAGATTGGTGGCATGGGAACCTCAAGAAGTGTGCTGGTTTCTCCTCTCACCTCCTCTTCGCTGTTTACGCACTCTTTATCAAACCAGTCTGGATTCTCTATTTGATAGGCCTGGAAGGTTTCTATTGCATCCCTCAAGGCCTTGCCTGAGGGGCAACAAAAGTACTCATCCTTGCCGATACCTTCAATACAATGCACCATCCCCTGTTGATATTTCTCCATATCAAGGATTCGGAAGTAGAGCTCTTCGAAATGCTTCATCAGCTTGTACTTGACTGCAATGTCAAACATGGATGGCACATCACCTTCGCTGCTTATGTCATCAAAGTATGCCACCAAATACTTCCCGTAGGAAGCCGGACGCTGCATATCAGGTGTAATCAGCTGAAGGGCGAGGGTTAGCATGTCACCCTCTGGAGAGCGCACATCTTCCCTTAAAAGAATTGGAGGCTCGCCACAGATGGCCCCCCACTTGGCCTGCACTCCTCGGGAGCAGAGGACCAGGATCTTGTCTGAAGACTGCTCAATACGTCGCTTTTGTTGTTCAATCCATGGTAGCTGGCCAATAGTGCCTAGCCAAGCAGTGTCAAGTAGGTCCAGCACAACCTCAGTACCACATTTGGCCCGCAGAAAGGCACAGAGCTTCAGCACTATGTCTGTGTATAGGGGATGATCTCTGGAGTAGATGATCAGTACAGATCGTGAGCCACTTAGTACATGCTGCTCAACATGGTCTTTTGCTGGCATTTCTGGACCTAAACAAAATGATAAAAAAAAAAAATCAGGAACAGGATTACACCTTGAAAACAGGAAGTTTTCCTAAAAAAAGGTAAGTACAGGTACCAGTGTTGTGTAAAATATTATAAAGATTGCAGTCTTTAAAGATAAAAATTATCCATCTTAAATATCATCGCTCACCTTTCTTTGGTTTCCTGCAGCACAAATAAATGGCACAAAAGCTGATGCCACAAATAAGGAGGCATAAACCAACACAAATGATCCAAAATATTGTGTTTTTCTCAGAAAGAGGTGGCGATTCTACAGAACAATTAGGGGGGAAATTTGGAAATGAGCATTATGCATTTTACTGTAGGTGGTCAAAAGCTGTATGAAATTGTTTCCATACACACCAGTTGAGCATATGTTAAAATTCTCATTCTTTCGAAGACAGTCATTGGCACACCTTAGGAAAAATGGCTGGATCTAAATTAGAAGAGGTTAAAAAAGCATTATTTAAATCAAGATCCCTTGTGTAAGTGAAATATAAAATACTAAACCTTTACAACAATATTACTGCATTAACAGTGTAGCTCATGATTACTTTTAGAAGTAATTATTATGATACACACCTGAACATCAAAACGGCAGCATGTAACTGGCCAGTGCTCCAGGTCATATGTCAAATTTAGTATTGTCTTGCCCTTCTAAATCCAAAGAAAACACATTTTGCCCACTGAAGACAGTTCTTTAGAGTTTGATGTGAAAAGTCTGCTTTAACTTTTCCATTATATCTATTTGAGGGACTAATAATTTAGCACAGCTTTATCAGAAATATTTCACAAATTATTCAGCCATATTAATTTGGATATGATTACGTTCAAACAGACATGTAAAAAAATGTCTTACGTTATAAACAGTCTGCATTTGGTTGTCCCTTTTGCACTTCACAAACACGTTGTATTTTTGTGCGTTCTCTCCTGGTTTAAATGCAACAAGCAGAACATCCTTGTCATCTAAACCTTTGGATTTCTCCAACGTAATATCGGGATGCCATGTCTCCCCTAGGATTCAAGTCAAGCCAAATGAATCTCAAAGGTTCAGTGCATACAACAACAAAAGATGCTAACACACTATTCAATTCTTAACCAGGCTGGTTCCTTATTTCTATGTGAATATACTTATCTCTTACATAACCTATTCTCTCACCTCTCTCCAAACAGATTTTAGTTTGTCGCATCAAAGGATCTTCACAACCTGTGGTTTCACACATAAAGTGAGATATCAATCTGTATATAAATTGTCATGTAGCATCACTTGAGCTGTTTCAGTGTGCATTTGACACAAACCTCGAACAACAACACTTCTGTTTATGTTGTAACTGGTGTGCTGTAAATTCGGCTTGGGAAGGTTGGAGACTGTCACTAGATATGTGCTGCCTGGATCTACCACAACTTTATCCAGAGAAAAAGACCACTAAAATAAAATAGATCATATATCAATTTGTATTTGTGAAATAAATAAAAATACCCATTTGGGTATATATTATTATAATAATATTATTAATAATAATGAATCTTACCTTTTCACCATCAGTTTTTCTCATGGTCTTAAATTTTTGGAGGAACATGTAATGCACACACAGGTGTTCATTGGTAGATGACTTCATCACACTAAACTCTGTTCCATTCAAAAAAATGATGCTCCCTGTAACAAGTGGACAGTTCAACTCTGATGACTGCTGGACATTTGTATGTGTATCTTTCAAGTTCACATACTATAACATACATATCTAATGCTAATCTAAATTCTATAATTCTACATAAAAACAGGATACACATGACACTGCTTATACATTCACACTGCAGCTGAATGTGGCCCAAAACAGATTTTCTGCTCAAATCGGATTTTTTTGTAAGGCTGTTCACACAACACTTTAAATGTAGTGCATATCAGACACTGGTCTGAACAGCCGATGCTCGTTAACTGACCCGCATTCGTATAACACTCCCTGAGCATGCATATAACAAACCCCATGTTCATTATTTTAATACATGTATAATTAATTAATGTATTAACATTGTAATTAGCAGTTATTTTTTTATTTTTAACCCAAATAGAACACTTCATGACTCTCTAATGAAATATCAGCAAGTAATGGAAGACCAGATGGATAAAGTCATTTTAAATAAAGTCATTTGCAGTCGTATGATGCAATTTATTTACCATTGAAGCTCAAGAATATAATATTACGAGCGAGACCTCATAAAATCAAATAACAGAAGGAAAAATGACAATATGTCATCGGAGTTGTTATCTGTAATTATTTCAGATTAGCCTACCATTGACTTGCTTGCATTCACGTTTTGATACAGTTTGAGAAATATAGAAAAGTTTTTTTGCACGAGTGCCATGAGCAAAGAACCATGTTACATAGGCTAAATCCACGTGAAATTAAAACGAACTGCTGAACCCAGCTGTTAAAGCCTATAATTTTCTTTCTTTTCTTAAAAAGGAACTGAATGCATTAACTAGAGAAGATATGATTTGAAATGAAAGGTTTTAATCCATAACAGGCATATCATGTAGTTTTTTAATGGCCGAAGCCAATATCCAGCGAGCAGGGTGGCTGATAGGCAGATACAATGCCGATATATCACACCATTTAATATAGTAAATAACAAACATAAAATTACTAAAAATATTAAATAATAAACTCTTATTTATCACTATATTTACTCAATTTCACACAAAACAAAAAAATAATATTGTATTTTAAATGGTAGATAGCAGTTTCTTCAGATTTCTGTTTAGTCATCACATTTTAGTAATTTATTTGCACATGAAGAAATTGTTCATATTTTAGGAAGAAGGAAATAACAGTACACACAGTAGTCCAGCAACCATGGATGGCATGTCCATGTTAGCAATCGCATTTACTCAATAAATACAGAATCAAACCAACTGTACATACAGTGCATAGTCCTGAAGTTATTGATTCTGACTGATAGAATACGTGCTTCAGAGGAAGATATTAGATGAGCGCTCGATGGAAAGAAAACACTGGATTTTCGTGAGGTTTGTGAATGGTATATAATAGAAGTTTTATTGATATTTGCCTTCTATCATTAGAAAAGTTACAGGGAACTGTTGAGGAGAGACTGTTAGGATACATGCTTCAGAGGAAGATATATGAGCTATCCACAGGATGCTGGATCTGCTGAAGTTGTGTGAGGTTGGTTTATTACATCTGTTTAAACGAGATATGCGCATATTTGCAGATGGTATATGATATTAGTTTTATTGATATTTGCCTTTGTATCATTAGACAAGACAGATAAAAGTTACAGGGAACTGTTGAGGAAAGAGAGGGAGAATGAAACAGGTGAGCACTTTAACATTATGAGCTCAAACGCTTCTGCTGCAGCTCTGATATGCGGACTGTTTAAATGAAACTGTGTTGCACACTGGTCAATTATTGTAGTATGGCACGATGGCATGTAACAACAAAATGAACCATGACTGGTCGTTTACATGTCTCAGATGCTTCACACGCAAGCAGGAGATGTTTGGCACCCTCAAGAAAAAAATCGTCCAAACGGGAAAATTTATCAGCTGATGCGATAATTAAAAAAGTCTGAATATCGGCCGATTTATCGGCCTCAGTGATATATCGGTTGATAACTAAAATTAAGCACGCAAGCGAGGATTGTTCAGGTAGAATTGTGTAAAAAATGACCACTTTCATATGTGGAAAAAAATAAGATACGTATCCAATTTATTTCCACATATGAAAGTTGCACAAATCTGACTTAAAAATGTCAGATTCAAAGCACTTTTGCTGTTCACACAGTCATTCAATTAACAGGTCTGTGTCACATGTGAGTGAAAAAAATCAGAATTGGGCCACATTCAGCTGCGGTGTGATCGTAGCCGTACCCACCGTCATCCTTTGCTTTCCATTCCGCCACAATCACTGGCTCCAAATCACCTTTCGTATTATTTCTTACATCAATACCAACTGTTAAATCATCTGGCCCACTAGGAGTGAAATCTGAAGGCTTGAGCCATCCATCATACATGCAGTTATCTTTGGGGAAAACAATCAAACAATCAGTTAAAAATATAACCCACAATTTTAATAACAACAAAGTAAAAAAATAATAACAATAATTACAACTGGTTGAAAAATTACACATACTGTATATCAATTTTAATCATATATATTTCATCAAATATATAAAATACATTAAATAAAAATGCAAATCAATAATACACAAAGCACTTACTAATGTTTGCTTGACACTGTACTTCCTGGAGACAAAGAAAGAGTGAAAAACAACAATGAATCACTTTGATTTAAAGTTTCAAACCCCCAAAGGTGACAAATATAAGTTATATAAAAACACACAGAGCCTATATATCATTAAACACTTGTGTGGGTATCTAATGATGTTTAATATTTACGACAACAGTATTTTACCTCTTGTGTACAGTTTAGAGAAAGACCATCATCCAGAACGCGCAGATTCAGCACTACAGGTACTAAGGTGAAAAACAAAGCACCTCTCAGGTACAAGAAACTCATGATCCGCGTTTAATCCTACATAAACCTCAATACAGGTGGATAAATATTTGTTTTAAGCCAAGTTTTTAATGAAAAAGTAAGATCGACGGCAACAATGTAAGGTAAGCAAGGTGGCGTAGGTACAGGAAACAGCGAACTTAAAAAAAACTTCCTGGAATGATGGCAATATGTAAAGCAGCCTGACTCACACCTCCTCTACACTGGAAACGCGCGACGCGTTCAAAACTACAACACAACGCTGGCATTATAATCAGCCGTCTGGTTTTGTTGCGTTTTGTTTGTTAAACATTAGTAGGGGCCGTTCACACGGAACGCGTTTTTGCGCTAGACGCAGCGCCACGAAAAGAGGCGCGTTTTTTTTACGGTTGAAGTTCTTTTAACCTGACACAGCGTCTTAAAAACGCGGCTCTAAAACCCGCGAGACGCAGCGCAACGGTCAAACGATAAGTTCCTGAAATGAGGGAATGAATGCTGTTTAGCAAGTGGACGGACGCAAGATTCTGTGTGTGAACGATTCACTAATGTGAATTAAGTAGTGCTGTCAATTTCGAGTGGGTGCTCAAAGTTGTGTTAAGAGATCTGGGAAGTTTTTAGGCGTCAAAACAAAACACGAAAGTGGCTCTTGGGTTTAGTTATAGTTAGTTGCAGTACTTGCAAGGTGACTGTTTTGACTGTCTCAGCAATTAATTTAGTTGCAGCGAGAAAATATTTGAGTTAATGTTTGAACATCTTCCACTAACTGACACTGAATGTCATGCACTTTAAACCGATAGCATCTAAGCCATCCGATGACGTCATAAACATTTGCATACTTTCGTCACAAGGGATTTTTGCACCGTCCTCATTTCCCAGAAACCTGCTTTTCCTTGTTTTCCACATGAGGGCGCTGCTTCAACTCTTTAAGCAGCAATCTAATGCGTCCATTTATTTAAAATGTATGTTTATTTGTATAGCGCTTTTCACAACACACAGCAGCTTTACAGGAAATTATGCATGAACAGAAAATGAAACTGTAAATCTATAAAGTCTTAGAGTGTTCATTGTGTAGTTTGATTAAATCTGATTGTACATTGTGTATAAAAATAAATAATTAAATAACAACTGTATTCAGAACCCCTGTGAGCATGATAAAGGTGACTGTGGCAAGGAACACAAAACTCCATAAGATGTTGGTTAATGGAGAAAAAAAAAAAACCTTGGGAGAAACCAGGCTCACTGTGGGGGCCAGTTCCCCTCTGGCTAACATCATGAATATAATGCCAATATTAGTTGTTTGTGTGCAGTGCAGGTCATGGTTTAAAAGTGGTAAACTAAGAAAGTGTTAAGGGTCAGTGTTTAAATAAAGATTTTGTATGAACTGTAAGATTAATGACTAATGTCTTTGAAGTTCATCCTGGATTAACTGCAGAAGTTCACATAGATGCATTGTCCTTTGTTAGTTGGCTGATGAAGGCTTTTGTTGGCAATTAAATGATATTCCAATGTATTCCATTTCAAGAGTGCAGTCCATCAACAGACAAAGATGATGCAGGCAGAGATTAATGAGGTGCATCGCAGTTCAACCGGCAGGTCATTTCGGTGAGGTTCGGTGGGGTCCATCCTAAGTCCAAGGTTCAGGCAGTGGCATATGAAGTATCCGATGCACCGTCAGATATATCCTGTAAATCCTGACAAATTATGGAGGGCCAAATTACTCAAATTGAAATAATAAAATAAATATTTCAATAATATTTCAAAACATAATGATACTGTTAAAAAAATCTATAAAATCATTAAATGAATCATTCAAAGCAAATCACTAGGCCTAAATAAATTAATACATGTCCCTTGTATTTAATATTAGCACTAGTTTGCATCCGTTTTTTTATTTTTTATTTTTTAGCATTATCTTTGTTTATTTATTTTATTTAAGCATGAGCTTTGTGTCTTTTCATTTTCAGGGTAAGGGTTATGTGCACATCAATCGACATCATGTCGTGCTTTTTCCAGTAACAATTACGTAACCCTGAAAATGAAAATGAAAATACACAAAGTTTGTGCTTAAATGAAAAATCAACTCAAGTATAATACTAAAATGAAAATACACAAAGTTTGTGCTTAAATGAAAAATCAACTCAAGTATAATACTAAAATGAAAATGGACACAAAATAGCGCTAAAATTAAATAGAAACATTAATTGATTTATTCTGCGATTTAATGATTCATTTAATGATTTTTATGTGTTTTATTATGTAAAATCACATAAAATGTAATGTTTATTCATTAACCATTATGTATTTGTTGATCATTAAATACATAATGATACATGAATCATTATGTATTTAATGATTTGAATATATATATATATATTTATTCAAATCATTAAATACATAATGATTAATATATGATATATGATATATATATATTTCTTTCATTATTTAATTTTGAGTAATTTGGCTCTCCATAATAAATGAGTATTCCTTCCTAGGAAACGTATGCATGAAAATAATATTACATAGAACTGCTGTGCAACTCTTTGGTCAAGTAGTATAGTGTCAAAATACTGCAGTGAAAATGTTTTAATCCTTTTCATGTTTTAGCATTCTTTCTGTTTCCACATGGTGGCAGTATTTTTTAGTTTTATTCCCCCCTTCCAACCTGCACACTACAGGTCCTTCACCTTCCCTTATGTGCATTACATGTCTATCAATATTTATGTATCAATATGAGTATCTATATAAGTGTTTTTATGTGTAGGTTTTTGGCAGACTTTAAATCGATACACATACTTTTTGAAAAAAGTCTTATAGATTCCCTGTTGAAACAAAGACAGACACAATCTGAAAGTGCAACACTATTATCAAACCAGCATGTCAACTAAGTCTATAAGGCACCTGATTATGAAATATTGTTGGCTATTTAAAGCAAGTACACTTAGGCATGCAAATGTTAGACATAGATGGATAGAAGGTATTTCAAGTTCCCTAATTTGATGAAGAGAATCAAATGAACTGAAATGAGAAAGAAAAAGCATCTGCTCAGGTGATCTATAATAGTCAGAGTGGCAGTTCTCTGTACTGCATACTAAGCTAATGATGCAGACCCACAGTACAGATCTTTCAGTCTATGAGGGTCAGACAACACATGGTCCCAGTATCAAAATCCTCACATGAACAGTTGCATAACAAAATGAGGGCTACCCACACCTAGCCCAGGTGTGCACTCTCTTGTTTTCACATCCTGGACAGAGATTAGAGGAATCTAGGGTGCTAACATGTGCATCAGTGGATTTAAAGTGAATTGTTTGGACACTTCCATGCAGGGTTTAAAGATGGACAAAGATGTTGACTTTTATAATAAATGAAAGAAGAATATACTGTCTCATCCATCACCAGCTCAGAGGTTCTAATCAAACTTTGCGGTAACCACAAAAAGCACCTAACCACCTATACAATCTCATTATAGCTACACTGAAGGAAACGGATTCACAATTAAATAATTGTGGCTGAAGTTGAGCTGTTACACAAGGGCTCCACATTGATAATCTGGGATTCAAAATTTAATCTGAACAACTAAAAATACAATTTTAGTACTTAAAACAAAGAAAAATAACATTTATTTAGAAATGTATAGAGCACAATGTTAGATTCTGCACTATTTCTAGGTCACCAAGTGACCAAGCTTAACACAGCTGCATCAGAGATAAAAAATATTTTCCAAACATCAACAAATAATCTTAGACTTTGCTAAGGTCCAGTTCTTTACAGTCTCTTGAGTGTTTATTATAACAGCTATGGATGCAATGATTACTGTATCTACTTTGTTAAATATTGCACCTCTTAAAAACATCTGGTTAAAGCAGGTCAAGTATATCACTTGTCAGTAATGAGATAACCTGTTTTGATAAATATATATATAGAGAGAGAACAGTGGAGAGATTGAGGCAGAATTCTGAGGAAACACTAAAAGTCATTAGGACTGACAAGTCTAACACAACGAGACTTTGCTAGCACATATCCAACAGCATGGCATATATACCAAACCTGTCTGAAAACGGAGCAAAGACATGTCAAACACTGGCAAAACCATTTCATGCTTATCATTCTGAAATAAGTGTTTTTTGAATTTCTAATGACTGTAGCTGGGTTCAAAGACATTTTGGAAAATGACACAACCAACACACCACCAGAAAACTGAATCTGACCAATGACTCACTTTATTCCAGTGGTATGTGTCAACAGGGTCTTAACCTTAACCATAAGATTAATGGTTAAGGTTACACTTATGGTTAAGGTTAAGGGCAAGGGCATCTTGTAGGAGTAACAAGGGCATGTAAACAGTAAACTAGGACTTAAAAGCCAAAAAGAAGTTCAAGAAAATCCCACAATAATTGCAAATACAGTTCTAGCTCAGGGCGCTACTAAATTACACTAATTAATTGCGATGTTGTTAAAATACAGAACCTTACATAGTGGAGCTGATGAGTTTTTAAAACTCTTCACGGATGTACCATATTTTAATATTACAGTAGGCAAATCACACAAATGAGATTTGATAGCTACATTGTAGATTACGATTTTTAGTGAATATTTCAACATGGTCTCATAGAATTAACGTCACTCTAACATATTTGCAAACTGACTTTTACATGCCACTTTCTATGTTTCGCTGCAATTTCCTGGTGAAATGAACCCTAGAGGCGCTACTACAACTTAGGTTTAGGATAAAGTTTTAGGTTAGGGAGGTACGTTTTAAAACCTCCATCTAAAATTCACCTTAAAAACCTTGTCTGATTACAACCTCATTTTGCTCGGTTTTGGTGCCCCCTGCTGGACATTTAACTGGGGAAACGGCATCCAAACGTGTAATGAAGCACGTAATTTCAGTTTTACAAAAACGTTGTAATGCTCACGTAAATTTCATGAGACCAGGCTGAAATATTTACCTAAATTTCGAGCATTTCCACAAACAATGCTATCGTGTGTCTTCAGAAGACTTTGAATATATGCTTAACTGCGTTTATGGTGCTTTTATGTTGTTTTTTCCAACCTCATCTCATAAAATCACGTTACTATAACATAATTTTGGCAAAATTATTTTTACTTGGCTTGTTCTTAGTATCCTGGCAGTTCCCTGGTAAAATAATCACCAGAGGCACTAAAACAACAACTTTTATTCCTTTTCACATAAATCACGAGTAAAATGGCAGATTATCAGTTCACTTAATGTCCTGTTCCTCTCACAATGCTATTTTATGTCATCAAAAAATGTTTACTACAGCGCATGCCTTGAAACATTTGATTGATTTCATTTCATAAACATCCACAAGCTTTTTACAAGTTTCAATTATGATCAAGCTGCACTGTAGCTCAACTGATCGAGTGTTTTATGAGCCCAGCAGAGCATGCAAGTCGATACGTGAACCAAAAGTTTCATAGAAGCATCACAAAATAATGAGGGTGCTTCAGCAATTGCATTTTTCACCACGCATTTGCTTTTTATGACACTATAAATTAGTTTAGGTTTAAGGTTTAGAGTAGGGATTTTGGTTTTGTTTATTTAAAACTCAGTATTGCATTTACCTTTAAAAACGCATCTGTTTTGGAGAACATTTAACTCGCTTTTAACGCCACACAGTAGATATTTTACCTCGGAACTGCCGTAATACGTGTAATGAACCACGTAATTTCCTTTTGCAAATATTTTGCCACAGCCACCTAATTTTAAGAAGAATAAGCTTGTTTTGTTGTTTTTAAGCCTCTTGTCAGGGGCGTGGATTCCAGGAGGGATAGGGGGGAGGTAACCCCCCCCCCCCACACACACACACACACACACACATTATTTATACCATGATCAATGGAAATATGTAAATGCTTCAGGCTTCACGTCTTCTTGTTTTGTTCGTGCACTGGAAGCTTCTGTCACCAAGACAAATTCCTTGTATGTGTAAACATACTTGGCAATAAAGCTGATTCAGATTGTGTTCATTTTTGGGTGAACAATATTTTCATCTGTCAAATGAGTTGACCACAGATTTGTAAACTTCTGCTCCAGCTCAGCATTGTACAGACGAGATGTGGAAAATGTCAGAATCACAGATGCTGTGATTGTTCAGTAATGCCAGAAGTGCACTTAGGGTGTCACTGGCACTCAGACAAAATGGAAGCTTTCCATTTTCTTTCTAAGTACCCTCAAGTGTTCAAAACAGTGCCAACAGTGATTTTACTGCTGAAAGGTGTAGATGAAGTATGAAAAATGTAGCTGTGATTATTTTCTAGATGCATATGCTATGACTTCATGTATCAAAGATAAGGTTAATTGTTATATTGTGTGATAAGTATGAATAATGCTATAGGAGCAGTGGATTTATCACAAAACCTTATTAGGTTGAATCTGTGCCTGCACACCACAGAAAACAAAATACTTGGTTCAAAATCTGTTTAATTTCAAAAGAATGAACTCTAATTTCAATGAATGACAGAACTGAGTGTAAAAATAGCAAATGACTCATTCTAACACATTCACACATATACTGTACACATAAACTGACCCCAAAAGTATTTGGACACTTAAGCCACAATTTACAAAATGGCATTTTTATATATATTACAAGTTTACATTTCAAGTAATTATTTAAAGTTATGATTAAACGAAATGATAAAAATAATAAAAAAAAAAAATAATAAAAAATAAAAATGGATAAACTATTCAAAATAAAGAAGAACATTTAGTATCTGGACACTTTCTGGTTGCCATAGTGGAACATATCTGTAACTTTTATCTCACAATAACATTTATATTCAGAGTAAAGAGCACACGAGAGAGAGAGAGAGAGACAGAGAGAGAGAGAGAGAGAGAGAGAGAATGAAGATATAATTTATGTTAATTATGTTATATAAATTGTTTATAATTCTGTTCTTTTACTAGGAAGGACAAGAAATTAGAACAAAACAAGGGGTTGAGGAGCCAAAGCTAGTTTCCTGATTTCCATCAGTACACTCTGTTACGCAACCAGAAATATTTCAGATAATTGTTTAATCAAAAACAAGTCACAAATATTCTAATTATCTGATTAATGTGCTACAATCAAATAAAATACACAACATGCATTTTTCATTTATGTGAAATAGCACTAAATTCCAGGACAAAGACTCAATACTGTCAGGTACATCACTGCTATTTCCTCTGTTCAGTTGTTTGCATGCTCATTTTTGTCTGGAACAGAACTGAATATTTTCTTGATGGGTAAGAGTGGACTGCTGTAATCTCTGTACTGTTGCCTCCCCCTGACTCTGCTCAGGGGCCAGAGAAGAATGGAGACCCACAAGGTCTTCTGAAAGTAAACCTTGTCTCCTGAAGGAGACTTGGCAGTGATGGCAGAATCGGATAGGACAGCTCACACAGCTCCAATAAACTCTATAGCCCTTCAGCACACACACAAGCTTACATAATTCCTTCACTAATTTAGGGGGCAAAGTAGTAGACAAAAATCAAAATGAGGACACAATTTTTTCAACAAAAAAAAGGTCAGTTTTATGCCATCACACCTGAGGCTCTATCAGATGATGATTTATATACAGTACTTTCTCCTATACCAGCTTAATATGCAGTGACATTTACAAGTAAGTCATTCTAAGGTTGATTTCTCCAAATAGTCTTAACACTGTGGCACTTTCAAAACATTGCTGTTTGTTTGAAACAACTCATTCGTTACAATAGTTCATTAGTTCAGACAATTGCGAGAGTTTGGGATAGTACTACTTGTTTGTCAAACCAATGAAATACTGGAGGAGTTGTGAGGAAACATCTTCAGAAATTACTTTTGAACTTTTAGGCCCTTTGACATGATTTAAGTCAATGTTTCCCAATTTATTGAACAATTCTGAGCAAAGTGTCGAGCTATAACGTTACCCCTGGCACCGTATTGTGCGCAAGTGTTTTCAAACAACTTCATCTTGACCCAATTTGCAGCTGAGACCTTTCGGCATATTTAGTGATTAGCAGACTGTTTTTATGATGTACTGTATCATTTTGTGGGCAATGCTGGCATAAAAAAAAATTGACTGTACTCGAACAACACAACGTTGAAAGCATGTTGCGACATTCGGAGGAAAAAAAGCAAATTTGATGTGTCCTTTTTCTTCTTTCTGACATAAATCAAAGCAACCAGTAGGATGTTTGTCTGTTGTAAACTCAAATACATGTTAACTTTCCCATTTGCTTTCACTATTTTCACTATGTACACTTCCCGTTTTCTTGCTACCAAGCAACCTCATAAAATCTCTTTTCCGTGATTTCTGCATTGTTTTTCAGGGAAGTCAAAGTGGTCCATGATGACACTTGTGTTAAGAGATGCGCTGAAGCCCTTACGCAAGTTCAAATCAACCACACTGCAAATTCATTCTCTGCACAGCATTTTTTCACCCCAAAATATTTCTTTGACCAGCAACTAACCAGCATCTCCACCTCTACAAAGGCTATCCCGCTTCCACAATACAGAAAGTTTCTCGATCAAAGGCCACCAATAACTGGAAAAATCAAGTTGTCTTAATTAAACATTACTTGAAATATCTAAGTTCCTTGAAATTTTTTCTGCTTAAAAATCCATAGACTTTAGATTTTAAGTGTTAATAACTCAAATGATTGAGAACAAAACTGAGGCTATGGGGAATACCCACAATGCTTTACTCTTGAATTATTTCATTGTTTCCTTGGTCGAAGAGAACATATCGGGGCATTTAAATAGTTGTTATTAAGAATTCATAGACGTTTTAGCTCTTTTATATGTTGTAATATATGTAAATGCATTGTTTGGTTTAAATAAATCTCTACAATCAACACGTTTTGTTGGATTTACTTTCCTTACATGTGTTTTTGCCATTCCCTTGCACCTTGTCTGTTAGTGAAGTTGCACCCACTAACTACTTAAAGGAACTCTCTGGTTTATTTCCAACATACCTGAGCTGGGTTAAACCCTCGACAGTACTGCTGGAATGGCAGGGCCAATAGCGCTGGGACGAAAGCAACTGCTCCTTATCACTGCTCAGATATCTGCAGTCTGAATGTGTGGCTCTGCCAGTATGCTCCACTTTCGACTGGGCCTGAATGGCAGTGGGCTATCTGTGCCATCTCTGTGCTCAGTTCCCATCAGTGAGGTAGCTTAAACACAGCCAGGTGCCAAGTCTTTGTTCCCTTTAAACCAGAGTGGCATAAGATGGGGCTGAGATTCTTCCAGCTGGGGTTCATGGTCTCTTTGCATTTGTAAGACCAGAACTATTAAAGATCCCATGAAATCACTGGCAAAATTGTTGACATATTTTCTATTGAAACATGAAGCTTGGATGGGACATTTCGAAGGACTTAAGATAGCTAATAGGCCTTAGATTAGTTACAGCTATGAACAATGATTTGCTACTTGCTAGTCAGTTGTAGGTGGTATTTTTCTCAGAAGAGGAAACATTTTACATTTAAATGCATGTAAATTTAAATGTATTATCTGCTAAAAGTGAATTTTGTTCACATTTAGGAGTACCCATGCATATAGATGGCCTTTTTTGACACATGGACTAATAGCCACAAAACTCTAATTTCACAAGGGTCTTCAGCATTATAAGTGATACAGTATACAGTATGTCAAAATGGGGATAAATTGTAGAACTATGTCCTCCTAATATACCAAAGAATAACTAGAAACAAGGTTTTTGGAGGTGCCTTTTATAGCAGGGTATTCAAACCTCCCTTTTAAGTACAATAGAGCAGATACAGTATAAATATGTTGTGTAATCAGTCTGATTTAACAGGAATGGTATGTTCAAGAGACAAACTACTAGACCATCACACCACAAGTTTGTGTTTATAACGAACACTTCTGTTGGTGTCATTTTGCCTAAAGAAATCCATGCATCCAAGTAACTCAATTTGTTCTGCCCACTGAACATTATGAAGCAGAATTAATGATGAATTTAAAAATGAAATTGCAAAATTGATGAAAGTTTTCATCCTGTTTTCAAACAATCTCCCTGTTTTCCATTGGTTGGACAAACAGATAGTCCTATCCCAAACTTACGACATTGGTTGTGCCAAAATTGGTGTGTCTGACTAGTTGGTAAATTCTGAGCAATGTTAATTTTTGAGTGTAGCATATTTTGGGAAAATATGCTTTTTGTGAAGCATATTTCATTTTGTGAAGCATATTAGTGTCATTAGGCTATAAATTAAACAGTGCTATGAAGTGAGAGAATTTGTAATCTCCTCGGGTATCCCACACCAACCTCTATATCTTCTTCTTGACATGCGAGCATGCACAAATGCACATATCCTTGTCTCCTCTGTGCGTTCCATACATGTGTGCTAATGTGATAATGTGTCTTAAACAAATCACCCTCCCACTAAACTTAACATATATCAACTACACTGTAATATTCGTAAATGTCATATATTAATGCCTAATACTTGTGGGTCAAAAGAAGTTTACACCAAAGTCCAATCTTTTTGAAGTGGAGGCCAAAATTTGTCACCTCCTTTAGCGTAATGCTGGTTACACACTATGCGATTTTGACCACAATTTTGCCATATGGGGCAAATTTCAAGAATTGGGAAGATTTAATTTGTCATAGTCAGTGTGACATGGTCACTGACAGTCAACTAATTGCCTTTGTATTCAATCTTAGTCTCAGATGAAGTTGTGACAGTGTCACACAAATCATGATCATCATGATCATACTATTAAAATGGACTCAAGTCCGCTCTGAGCAACAATAAGACTTTTTACACTCCAACTTTTATTTCCTTTTCCAGGCAGCAACATTGCCAACATTAACGAAAGGGTTTGTTTGGGTTTGTGCAGTACCATTTTTTCATGTGTCAATGAGGATGTCAGAATGTGACAGTTTTTGCCAATGCTGTCAAGTCCAATTGACAATTGATGTCATACTGTACATTCTGCCTTGACTTTTACCCAAGATCTCACTGGGTCATACAATGTCAGAAGCAACAATCGTAAAGGATGGAAAAAATCACACAGTGTGCACCAAGGTTTAGTTGATAGTCTGATTGGGATTAAACACATAATGCAAAGATTAAGACTATGTATAACATTAGGATCACAACCTACAGCATTCAGACACTGGTCTCTTTTACAGAAATTAATCAAAGAAATTTTTTTGCTCTGCTAATCAGATCCATATGTTAGGCCTTTTGCTCTTTCCTGGCCTCATCAAAGAGATTCCAGTGTGCTGCCACAAGACAATCCCTTGGCCTAGATATGGGTTAGCTTTCGGTTATTATGGTTTATGGAGTGCATGCCACTTTCCCTGGATCTCCTTCTCAGGCAATGCGTTATTTTTGTAAAAACAACTGTGGAAACAATAATACAATTTCATGTCTCTCCTTGCAATAAATCTCTAGCAGTATATGATTTCCCATGGCAACCAACTCACCTCTGTCTGAATTTCAGTGGATATACTATATTCAGTATATATGGCTAGACAGCCCTTATATTGATTACATGTCTGAGCATAGAGATGATTCATTATCATGTGAAAATGTCTTTTCCTGCATGACCAAACTAAATTAGATTCATTCTAGTGGAAAATGAAACTACTGCTTCGAAAAAAAATACAAAACTCTAAAAGAAGGGGGTAATTCAGAATTACAAAATTAGCCAGGCTGACACTTTTGCTTTTGCATCCAATTTAGAATGTGCATCACAAATATATGTTTATACATTTGCATTCTGTAAATGCCATTGTGGAATAAGTCAACATACATACAGTACATAGATACTCAAACATAGATACCTGAATCTATCTGTTAGCTAATCTGCAACTAACTATCCCATGGGCTACCAGTTGTGGGTAGTGGGTGGTAAATGGAAGACTAAATGCAACAGATGAACTAAAGTGTTCATGCTAACATGACAACACAAGAAACTTTGTCTGAAAATGGCGGCAGAATATATGGCACTGGTACAAAGAGTGGTTTTCAACTGGTGGATCGCAAAAATGGTTCACAAGTCTGTCTGGGAAAAAAATAAAAAAATGTAGGATGCAAATAATAAAATGAAACTGACCATACAATCATGCATTTATAATAGAAAAATAAATAGACTGTTTGCAACATCAAGGGCTGAGCGTCCAGTAAAACTCTTCTGTATGTTGCTGCAATTTCCTCTGTTACTTGGTAGAGGCTAGCCAGATTAGACAGATGCCAACATGGACAGGTTGAAAAGAAAGTACGATCCAGGCTACATTAAATTTGGGGTATGGGTTTTGTATTATGTTGGGTCACCACTTTATTTCCGATGTAAAATCTGGGTCTTGAAGCAAAACCAGTTGAGAACCATTGGTATATATCATACCATAAAAAAGCTAGAAAGCTTTGTAAAAACACTTAAGCATTAATGTATTCAACAATTCTTTGATCAGATGCACATGTCATTCATTCATTTGGAAGCACTAAATGAAAATATGAGAATCAGTCTTATATCAGTCTCCTGCTCACATGGGACATCAACGCACCTGTTATGCCAGAAATGACAGCACTTCCACCACTGATGTGTATACGGTCTGCTGCAGTTAGGTAATTTTGCATGCCGGACCGGACCATACTTTGCTTTGGTCAGGTGTTGTGATTGCTGAAGATACATCGTTTGCCAAGAAAACCTGAAGACAGGTCACATGTGCGTTCATATCTGACACATGGAAGCCAACTCTCACAGCCAGTCTTTTGCTCTCCAGCAACACCTTTGTCTATGGATTTTTCTTCCGCTTGTTTGCACATGTAAACACACATGCATATCCACCCACCCACCCATCCACTGCTTTCAGATGTTTTCAGTGCCTTTTTTCTGGGTGAATGATGATACAAGAACATAGTGTGGTAAACAATATTATTCATTCTGTTTCATGGGCCAATTTAGCAAGAGCTTAAGGTGGGACGTGTAAGTTGGAAAAGGTTTAACAGAAAGGTTTGTTTACTTTTTACCTCATTCATTTTACAACAAAGCAAAAATAGAGTATTGAGATGGCTAGCCATGTAGTTTTAATCCCATAGCTAAGACTGTCTGACATGACATGCTGTGATTAACAAAGAAAAATGGGTTGATGGCACTCTTATCAAATGTTTCTGTTAAGCTGCTCTCCAGGTAACAATTTAAACTAAAGAAATAAAAAATACAGAGCTAGGTCACAGTGGACTAACTTGCCATGAGAAAAAAGTTTCCATCTGGAACTTTATGAAGATTACTGAAACCAGTGCAAAAATCAACAAAATCTAAAATGAGTGCTGGCGGACACATACGGTGACCGTGATTTTGCCAAGTAGGACATGTGTTCCTAGATTTTTTTTTTTTTTTTTTTGGTACTTGAACAACATTCCTGTCAAACAAACAAAGTGATTTTCCATCATCGGGGCGAATGGTTGCTGTACTGATCTGGAATCTTTTACTTGTCACACTTTCTTTTTTCACTGTGGTTCTGCGAAATTTGGATTAGAATGGACTGACTAGGTCAGTTACCAATCAGGAGTCAGCGTGTCACTACAGGCATTCCACCAACATGGTTCACTGTCTCTAGTATGTTAGCTAACTGTGATGAGAAATCCAGGTCAGGAATGGTTTGTAACCATACCATACTGAACCGTGTTCAAGTGGAAATGCCACTGGAACCATGCTCCGAACTGTTCGGCCCAATGGTGGAAAAGTGCTTATAGTCCTACATCTATAGCCAACACTTACACTAAACATTAAGATTGAGGTAATTTGTGTAATTAAAGTGCCACTAGCAGCAAAAAATAAATAAAAATAAAACGAAAATAACAACATAATAATGTTATCAAACTATTTTCAAACACTCCCCTCATCTTCCATTGTACACCAAACAGGTAGTCCCACCCCAAAGTCACGCCATTGGTTGCACCTATGTTGTTGTGTGACCAGTTGAGCCACTCAAACAAACCAATTTCAATTCTGTTTGGTGCCGTTAGTGGCACAGTAATTACACACATTATCTTGGATGTTTATCAGTAGACTAAAGGTAATGGGCAGCTTGAGAAAAACCTTTTTAAGCCCCAACCCAAAATCCCAACCCTAAGCCTTACCCAAACTCTAATATCTGTTTGGTTGATAGGAATACGTATTGTTCCAGTACCAAGGATGCTGATCTAGGAACATACACTACTTGGTGAAATCATGTTAAGCAGAAAGGTACATGCATACATAGTGACCGATTTTGCAGAGAAGCACATGTTCCTAAATCAACATCCTTGTTGGTCCTGGAGCAACATTACTATCAACCAATTTTAGGATTTTAGGGGTAGATTTAGGGTTAATGTTAGGTGAAGGTAAAAGAGTTTTTTGTCTTTTTTATTTTTAGGGTTAAAACTTAACTTCAGTAAAGTATTCCGAATACATCAAATAAAAAGTTACATATTCAGAATACAAGAATACTTTTAGAATATATATTTATAAAGGCAAGGCACGATTGGAGAAATTAAGCATGATATGTCATTATTATCTTATCTGAAGTGCTACACCTCCACTTGTAACTAATCTAAGTGAATCTAAATAGCTAGTTTCTTTATATTAGAGGTGGAGTTGGATACTAATATTTTTCTTTATGGAAGGAAGAAGACAAACAGAAGGCTGTTTGGGGTCAACTGCAATATTTTAATATTTTAACAACATGTTAATATTTTTCTTAACCCATTATTTGATAGGACTGACAAAAAATAATAAATTTTGACACAAAATCAGACAAAGTGATTTTCCATCATCGGGGCGAATGGTTGCTGTACTGATTTGGACTAGTTTACTTGTCACAGTTTCTTTTTCCACTGTGGTTCTGTGAAATTTGGATTAGAATGGATTGACAAGGTCAGTTACCAATCAGGAGTCAGCATGTCACTACAGGCATTCCACCAGCATTGTTCACTTTCTCTGGTATTTTAGCTAACCGTGATGAGAAATCCGGGCCAGGAATGGTTTGGAACCATACCATACTGAACCGTGCTCAAATGCTACTGGAACCCTGCTCCGAACTTTTCGGCCTGATGGTGGAAAAGTGCTTATAGTCCTATATCTATAGCCAACACTTACGCTAAACATTAAGCCTGAGGTAATTTGTGTAATTACTGTGCCACTATCGGCACAAAAAAAACAACAATTTTTTTTTAAATAACGTAATTGTTACAATGAGGGAGGTCACAGGAGCAGGATCTAAGTGCAGCAACTTTAATGATGAATAAATAAAACAAAATACAAGACTGGATAAATGCGGAACAGGGCAAAACTAGGAACCAGGAAACAAGAACAAAACATAAACAAACAGGCTAGAACTCGGAGCACAAACTGGATAAACACACATAAAAACTCACAAGGACTAAGCAAACAACAGGGCATTAAATACACACTAACTAATGAGGGAATGGAACACAGGTGAGAACAACTGGGAACAGCTGGAAGTGATCAGAGCAGGGGATTATGGGAAGTGTAGTCCGGGGGGAACAGATGACAGAGGCAGAACACAGGGCAGACAACAGTGAATCGTAACAGTAATAATGTTAGCAAACTATTTTCAAACACTCCCCTCATCTTCCATTGTTTGCCAAACAGGTAGTTCCACACCAAACTCACGCCACTGGTTGTGCCTATGTTGTTGTGTGACCAGTTGAGCCACTCAAAAAAACCAATTTCAATTCTGTTTGCTGCCGTTAGTGGCACAGTAATTACACACATTATCTTAGATGTTTATCAGTAGACTAAAGGTAAAGGGTAGATTGAGAAAAACCTTTTTAAGCCCCAACCCAAAATCCCAACCCTAAGCCTAACCCAAACTCTAATATCTGTTTGGTTGATAGGAATACGTATTGTTCCAGTACCAAGGATGCTGATCTAGGAACATACACTACTTGGTGAAATCATGTTAAGCAGAAAGGTACATGTATACATGGTGACCGATTCTGCAGAGAAGCACATGTTCCTGGATCAACATCCTTGTTTTGCCTGGAGCAACATTACTATCAACCAATTTTAGAATTTTTTATTTTTAGGGTTCAGCTTAGAGTTAGGCTGTATACCTTTCTTATCAACCTATCTTTCCCTCTTATTTAAGGAAAAGGTAAGGTCAAGTTTAGGGTTAAGGATAGGGTTAGGTCCACATTTCTTTGACAGGAATGTTATTCCAGAACCAACAAAAGATGCTGATCCAGGAATATGTCTTCCTTGTATACATACTGACTAGAAGAAGGTATCGAAGTACTTCTCAGAAGAATGGGGAGTTCCCAAGACGACTTTAAAGTGAAATTCCCAGCAAACGTTTTGTTGTCAAAGACGTGAGTCTGTGTTAATCCTGTATTCAATGTGTTGACAACAGGTTTGGGTGGATTACTTTAAGAAAGTATTCTGGGCTGATTACTGAATACTCTCTCTTAAATGCATTCAGTAAAGTATTCTGAATACATCAAATAAAAAGTTACGTATTCAGAATACAAGAATACTTTTAGAATATATATTTATAAAATTAAGCATGATACAGTATGTCATTATTATCTTATCTGAAGTGCTACTCCTTTTAACTAATCTAAGTGAATATAATAGCCAGTTTCTTTAATTTAGAGGTGGAGTTGGACACTAAGGTTTTTCTTTATGGAAGGAGGAAGACAAACAGAAGGCAATTTGGGGTCAACTACAATATTTTAATATTTTAAAAACATATTTTTCTTAACCCATTATTTGATAGGACTGGCACAAAAGAATAAATTTTGACACAAAATTAGATAAGAAATGCAAATAAACTGTATTTATTTTTTAGTTGATTATTGGATGCCATAAAGTCGTGAGATCAGGTAACAACAATGTAATATATTTTAACTAGGCTTGCTTGCATATATCCATATTTTGACCAATTTATTAATTTAGTTTTCTATCTCTTTTATTACCAACACTTTTATTTTGTGAGCTTTTGATTCTTTTATTCATCCTTTGTTTTTTATTGTTGCTTTTTATATATATATATTTGTGTGTGTGTGTGTGTGTGTGTGTGTGTGAGTGTGAATCTCTTCTTATGAGATGTTTTTTTTTTTTAAAAGTGAGAAATAATACTGATATGCTTGCATGTTACAATATGTGTCACACTGAACTAGCCCCGTACGTCTAAAAGCCACAAATTTTACAGTAGTTATTTACATGAGGTTTTTCTGTCGTCTTTGGACTCTGATCTACTTCAAGTCCTTTACCCTTTTTCAGTCTTTGCAGTAGGCTACCTTCTCTATTCATATTATTGATATTATATAAGTTTCTGATGTGGACTTGACTCACCAAATGCTTATCATGAGCCGTCCGTCTTTACCCCACCTTTACACAGAAGGATAAATGTATTTACACAGCAACAATCACAGGAAACAATGTAACATGCGTGCAAATGTTATATTTGTGGAAATAACATTGCCGACTCTATTGATAGGCTACTGCTGCACAGCTGACAGCACGCTGATGTGTCGGTGAAATCCGGGAATCATTATACATGAATAAGACATTGCATTTCTATTCTTTATTGCCTACCATAAGACCTTTTGGTGACAGCGGTCCATTTTTAAAGTATCCAACACAACCCGTGATTCTTTGATTTTAACCCACGAAACCCTGGCAACACTTCAGTCACATGCTGCTGCTGCTCTGGGCAACAGAGAGCGAGAAGACGCATTTGCAGCATGCATCTGTGCTGTTCAGAAAAACTGTTCCGAAAAACAATCAAGTTTCTCACTTCTCACTTATACCTTATTTTGTGGTCATTATGAGAGAAGTAGTCCTATTCTAAAAGTATCCTAACAAAATTTTATAAAGTAATGTATTCTGAATACAGGTGCTTGAAAACATAACAGGGGCTGAATACAGTAACGCCGTTACATGTATTCCGTTACAGCCTAACCCTGGTTGACAAGACCCTCATAAGCATCTACTATGTTATTTTTCTCTCCTCTTTAATCAATGCCACGTAAACAGCCATCCACTCCTCTCCCCTATGTTGATGGATTTATCTTCTTTGCTAGTACTTCTGCAGGTATGAGAGCTCAAGGCGCTTAATCCACACTACACCTGTGTCTCGAGCGTTACACAGCTTGTTGATGTTGGGAACTATCATGCTCATTGCTGGCCAGATGTCCAAAGGGTCAACAAAAATGTGATACCTTGTCTTTGGCCTTGTTGCTTGCCAACAGTTGGTTGTTAATGTGCATCTAAAACTAGATTTTTACATTTTCTGGAGAATTTGTGAGTAGTGCCTGGCTTTACAAAACTCTCCACCACAATGTTATGTCACAATGTTGTGAGTGGTTAAAAGGGCATTACTATGTGGCTGTTAAAGTGTTCCAAACAGTTTTAGCTCATTACTCTGCGATTACAAGGGTGATCGGGAGGAATGTTAGAGTGTCGCTGGGTGGTTGCATACTGGCCCAACTCGAAAGAGCCCGATATTCTGGTCCCTAGATATGTCTTGATTCTCTTCAATGTCAATTTATGGGATTTTTTCAACCATTTTTTACATCTGCCAGAAACAATGTGCAAGTTTGGTTGCATAGAAAAGTACACAGCACACCTCTCCACAACAAGCAGGGCTGCGTTTCCCAAAAGCTTCACAAGCTTAAGTTGATCGTTAAGACAATTGGTGCCAATGGTTTCTACGACCTACTTAAGCTTACGATGCTTTTGGAAAACGGAGCACTGCACAATTTGAGGAATCATTCTGAGATGATCAGTAGACATGACTCGCTAAATTGAAAATCCAGCATTATGAGGTTTGCCTAAAAGGTTTATCACTGCATATTGAATACTATTTCACACTATTTATTTTTTAAGTACTTGGCAGTTTACAGTACACACTGGGAAAAATGCAGTAAGCATTATGCTAGAATTCCATTCCGAACATAGTTTAGCAAAAAAAAAAAAAAATATTTTATACAATATTGCATGCCCTGTGCATTTGGTAATGTATAGCACAAATTATAACCATATGTGACTCATCAGTAATTGTTGCCATCTTTTCTGAATCCAAATCTGTTCAAAATTATCTCCTGAATTTACTTACTTCCTAAAACTCTTGCACAACATTAACGGTAATACCATTTCTGGCCAGAGTTACAGATAAAGTGTTCAATACTACATACTGATCACATTTTCCCGGACATAGGTCAGTCGTTGCCTAATTTTGAGGAAACAAACCCCTTTACAGATGTAAATTCCAAGAAGATAAAAAGATGCTTGATCAACATTCTTGCATCATTTTAATGCACAGATTTTTATTTTTTTATTTTACATTAATTTGAAGTTCTCTGACAGATTTTAAATACCAAAACCCCTAATGACACCATTAGCCAGTCATTGTTTGCATCATATATGTTGAAAGTGATTAAATTACATGAAACAGTGAGTGAATAATTTCTTACAAAAATTGTAAGTGAACCACATGAAAGAGTTTATCTATGATTACATAGTAAGCTAATCCATATTTCACAAGTTCAGAGTTGACTTTGGCTTTAAGCCTTTTCGTCATTCCTCAAACTGAAGTGGTGTCCTCAGCTTTAACATTAGCTGTTTTTGAAACATCCAAAGAAGTGATCAAAGAAACATTTAAGGCAAATAGAAGAGATGTACAGGAACAGTAAGCTCAGTTGCACACAGTCCTCCAGTACAAATGCATGGTAAAGACTCTAAGGTCAAGACAAGGCATTAGCAAAAATGCTAAGCAGTGAAGAACTATTTTTGTGAATTTCATGAAAACATGTCCCATATCAAAAGAAAATATATTTTGCAAGAAGAAACTGAAGCTTATTTTGGGACCATGAAGATTTTTTTTTTTTTTTTAATAAAAAAAATAAAAATAAAATACATTAATACAATGATTTTAAATTTTCTTTTTAGATTAAAGGCAGTTCAACAAATACTACCATTATGTATACATATTTTACAATTTAAATACAATTCACATTACATTAATGCAAATAATATTTTATTTTGCATTATGGTTGTAATAATAATTGTTGGGGTGCTGTACTGAAAATAATTCCACAATGCAAAAGATATTAATGGTCCCAAATATAGGCTTCATTTTCTTTAAGCAAAATATATATTTTTATTTTGTTCCTTCGATTTTGGGGTGTAATATGACTAGGAAATGTTCTTCACAGGTATTGTGAGATTCACCCATTTAAACATGTTTGACGTGCTGCCACCTGCCATCTCATATGTATCCTGTTACCACTGTCCATTTTCAGGTTTGTCTCAAACGGATTTCCGCCGTTTTCCAAAGACATTGTTGATGAGCTTGGCCATGGACTTGGAGCCACTGGGGCGCCGGCGACGCTCCTTGACCTTGCCTCCCAGACTGGCATTGCGCACAATCTTGGAAAACATGAGCACAACCTCCTGGTAATGCTCTGCTGCAGACAACTCGTAAAACTGGCATCGGCACTCAGATGCCAGCCTCTGGCCTTCCTCCCTATCGACCTCCCTCATGTGGCACAAGTCTTGCTTATTGCCCACCAAGAAAATCAAAGAGTCTGTGTCCCTGCAGTCACAGGGGTAAAAACATCAAAACAACATTCAACAGGATTTAGTTTTTCAAATAGGCTTTAGTTACATCACAGCCATGAATTATGATTTGCTACTTGCTAGTGACTGTCAGGTGGAATTAGGGAGAGGGACATTCTCATTCTTGAGAGTATTTGATTGGACAAAAATCTGTGTAGTGCAAGATGAGTCAAAACATTTTTGGTCCATTTTCCACTTTCAAATTTAAAGTGTACACAAGCATATAGATGGCTTCAATGCTAATAGACATGGACTACTAGCCACAAAACTCAAATTTTGATTATTAAATGGGGTCTTTAAGTGGATATCTAAATTTCCTCTAAAGAGCCACCAAATTCAGAGCGCAGTGGAATGTTTCTGTTGATCAGATTAAAAGATGTTTAATTTGATTGGGTGATATTTCTCCTTGTGTTTGGCTCAGTCTGGCAACGCTTGGATTGATTTACTATGACCAAAGTAAACAGTTTTGAAAAAGGACCAGCAAGAAAAGTCTGCAAGCCCAATCCATTTAGATGATGAATAAAAAACGTCTTAACTGAAAACAGAGGGCCACACAATATTCCACTTATTTCTGCTATAAAGCAGATTTATTTTCAGTGCATCTACTTAATCACCACAAAATCCCTCAAATAGGATTTCTCAATATTCAAGGCTAAACTACAGACTGAAAAATTTAAGATAGTTTCCAATGGAAAATAAATAAATAAATAAAGAGCTTAGTCCTTAAGCCACCAGCTCATCCACCCATCATCCTCAATGTGAACTGAAGCTGGTCAATTATGGACAGCCACATAAGAGAAACACTTGTATGTGGACAGAAATAGCCATTTCCTCTCCACTTCCTTTCATGTTTTTGTGAACAGCATGTACAGAGAAAGACGGTACCTTTTAGCCGCTCCCAGGTGAAGCTCTCGGATCAGGTGCACGATAGCTGTGGCCGTAAGGAAGGAGGAACGATCGCTGATGTCATAAATGACCACAAAGCCATCGGCCCAGTGGATCTGCTCCTTAAGATTGGACTTCCCCTCACATGGCTGCACAAAGAAATCAGACATCCAAACATTCTTGATGGTCCTTAACTACAGTAAACATCACTGATTAGACAATATGGGATTGTGAGGAAAAACAAGTTTTTCAACTGGACCCCCAAGAGACTAATGCACAGATGGTATCCAATCACATAATGGCCAACAGATTTGATGAAATAATTGGATTCTATCCAAAATGAAATCATGGTGATCCTCTTAGACCAGGGGTTCCCAAACATTTTAGTCAGCCCATCCCCTATGACATAAATGATTTACTTGAATTCTTTAAGTTATATACATTTATGTTGTAAATATTATACATTTAATTTACAGTCTCAAGAATTCCATGCAGTTCCATCACAATCCCCTTGGGTTTTGCCAATGACCAGTTGGGAAAACCTGTCTAACTGTTGACAGTATTTACCTGGTTTTGAAATACATTTATACAAGGATACATTTCATATATATGTTTTATAAACATAATAAATGTGCATTTAAAGTCAAAACAACACACAAACTCACTCTTGTGCATTTTTAGTACGGTTTTGTAAGAGGTGTATCTTAAGAATAATAGAAGTGCACAGACAAAATAATATAGTCTTATAGGGCAGATGGGATACTGAGCAGTGCTGATTGGTGAATTAAACACTGCTGGCTGTGTCTGGGAGCTTGTGGGATGATTATATATAAGACATGCAGGTCTGCAATACTTATTAAGGCCAGCAAGACACGCATGATACTGGCTTTCTCCTGGGCATGCATTAATCGATTAATGGTTAGTAGGTCAACCCTTTTGCTTTTGATTAGGCCAGGCTCTCTAAAAAACATCTAAATCAGCAATATGAAAAGGAGGCTGCATACAGTAAAAACCACTGCACAATTATGCAACTCCTTAAGCATAATGTAACCTGATGAGATCAGATAAGATATATGTATACACATACAACGGATTCAACTCAAATCCATGTGTTTGCAATAAAATTTGATCTTCCTGTGCAAACAGGCGAATGTTGAAAGTACTCATGAGGAAAGATACGTGATGTAACAAATTAACACTGGAATACAACTACAATAAGCAGGGAACTGCACTGGCACACTAAACAAGCCACATTGTAGGGATTTCATTTTATAAAACCATATTCTGAGTTTTTACATGCTCAAACACCTACCTGTGAACAGGGATCGTAAAGTTCAAGATTAAGCTGCCTTCCATCAATAGACATGCGCTTTCTGTAAATGCACTCTGTAAAGGCAAAAACAGATCACATGTAAGATTCACACATGTAAATTAAGATTCATTAGCACAATGGGTGTACAGTAGCCTACTTGGCATAGCACCCATTAGTGCCATAGTTCTGTACTGTGAAGGACTGCTGGGTGGTCTCACAGATAAAAGACATGCGGATATAAAAACATTGCATCAAATTTTAAAAAAGGTAGTCATACTTGCTATACAGATTTAATAACTGAAAACATTACACATCAAATGTTCCTGAATATCTCTTCAACCCCTAACAAAACTCTTCAAAAGAATAAGTAATCTAATATTAATCTTGGTTAATGTTCATTTCTGCATATACTAATACATTTTTATATTATATTTTATATACATTAACATTAGCTAGTTAATGCACTATGAACTAACATGAACAATAGCATTTTGATAAATTAACATTAGATAAGAATAATCATAAATGCTATAAAAATGTTAGTTTATGATGCCCATTGCATGAACTATTATTAACGAATAGAACCTTCCAATGAAGTGTTACCCAATTAATGCAATATGAATGGAAGTTAAAAACATTACAAATACCCGATGATGATGCATATTCTCCAATAAATCGTCTGGTTAGAAATCGAACAATAAGTGCTGTGGATGTAAAGCGTAAAAGTGGACAATGTTGAATTAAAACACATTTTTGTAAGTTGCATTGCTCAACGAATAAAAGGAATGAAAAGTAAAACAAAACATGCCTGATTTTCCGACACCCTCTGATCCCAGAACAGCAACTTTTATATCATTCATTATCTTTCGTTGAAACGCGTCTTGGTAAATATCGCAAAGGAATTAAACTCAAATACGTCTTCTCAGTTCAATGCATGCTCCACATTTAGCGTCTCTGTCGGGCACGCTTTTAATAACAGTGCGGATGGAAAGTCAGAATGGACTGACGCGTTTCGCTTGTTGATCTCGTGCAGGTGTTTGTCCGACTCACCACTGCTCGGCTCGGCGCGAGCCCAACACAGTTCGAGCATCCTCGGCAATGACGACAGCCACAGGTGGAGCAAAAATATGAATGACTGAGTGGTCTATTTATGCGGATGTTTGAAAGGTCTTGATCTTTGTTTCTATTCTTTCCTCAATCTGCTCTTGCATAGGACTGGACTGGACGTTTAAACTGGGTTATATGACAAGGTTTACCAAGACTTTGCTCCTCAATGAGATTTGAGAGAAACACAACGCACAATCCTTAAAAAAGTCTTTAATTCCCTACAAAACACAAATGTAATAATATGTATGTTCACTTATTGCCTTCACTGATATAAATAATGCAAATACTTGTACATATGCAAAATATACTGTATTTCAAAATACTATAAATCTTGCAGTTTTCATATAGCTACTGTATATAACATATTTTCCCAAATAATAGCCTAGTACAGTTTGAAATATGTACAAACATGCTTAAATATGTGAACTATAATTATGCATACAGTACATGTTTAATATATGGCCATATACTGTATCAGATTTCTGTATGGGGTGTCACTTTACCTACAACAAAGCAGTTTTTGTTAAAATTGACTTTTAGCAGCTTTACAAAAGTACAATTTAAAGGCCCAAAAATATTGATAACTCATTTTTTTTACTCAGGGGTGTATCCAATTTTTGTCCAATCAAATTCTCTAGAATAAGAATACCAATTCCTCCTGATACAACCTGCCTCTGACTAGCAATAGCAAGTAGCAAATCATGGTCCTGACAATTTAAAACAAAGGGAAGTGCCCTTTGATATGTCCTGTTCAATTTGATGTTTCAGTAAGAAATGCACAGCAAAGAAAACTGCACTAAAGTCATCCATGGGACCTTTAAGAAATTATGAATAATCAATGAATACCTATGAGATCAGTGCATGGTAATGTGATGTCATGCTGTACAATTAATTTGCATTTGCTCTAGACATAAAAAAAAAAAGAAAAAAAAAAAAGGTATTTGTTTTCTCTGCCAAATGGTGCAAGCACAGGAAAAGAGCGGATGCAAAATATATACTCCTCATATATTCTGTAGCAGTATTGTCTGCTAAATCATTCATATTTCAAGTATATCACATTTTAATATTTCACCCAAGAAGAACCCCATACAGCTAACAGCAAATGTTCATGCAGTTACTGTATTATTAGTTCAGAAATGCTCTGTGCACAGTCTGTGGGTGTTGTTTTTACACCATTAATGGAGTGTATTTGAATCAGTTGCATAAGCATATCCCCCACATTATGAGTCACACACATAATAATCAACATTTACCAGCTGAATGCAGCTCAAAGCATAGCTGTGGCACAATCTCATACAAATGTTCTCGTATCAGCAAATTGATAGATTTCTGATAGATTTTGAGAGAAATATGCAAGTGTACTTCTGCAACATGTAAAGGTCAGTTTATTTATAAAGCATAATTAAAAACATCATCAGTTGACCAATATGCTGTTCAACAATTTCAAGTAAAAAATATAAAAACATACACAAAATAGCAAATTTACAACATAACATAAAACATAAGACAACAAAGTGTATCAGCATTGATTATAAGATAAGGAAAAGAGATACGTTTTTAACTTAGATTTAAAATCATGTACTGTTGTGGAGGTTCTAATAAGAACAAGTACACTATTCCAGAGCTTTGGGTGAAGCAACAGCAAAAGCACAGTCACTTCTTAGTTTCAATCTAGATTTTAGGACAATAGGTAATCTCTGGTTGGAGGACCTAAGGGATCTCACTGGATGGTGTTCAGACAATAAATCAGAGAGGTAAGAATGTGCTAATCCATTTAAGGATTTAAAAACAAGGAGTAACACTTTAAAATAAATTCTGTAACGGATCGGCAACCAGTGCAGACAAATTAAAACAGGTGTGATGTGTTCACATTTTCGAACACCAGTCAAAAGCCTTGCAGCAGCATTTTTAACCATTCATGTGTGGTTCAGAACATGTGCACATTAATTAAAGGAAATAGAGAATAATGAAGTTCTATCAGAAAGACTCGAGATTATTGGAATAATATGAATGAAAAGATATTTCTATCATTTGGCGTAAGCCCCGTCCTACGCTTCAGCATTCCGATGCTGCTTGAACTGTCAGATCCTGCCCGGAGGCGATGGACGGAACCTAATCTGGTGGACATGTGGTGGTGGGGGGTGAAAACACGGAAGTATGTGAACACTGAGAGGCACCTGGCAGGCTTATAAAGCAGAGGCTGTATTGTGATTGGATGTGATGCCTGATGAATGAATCCAGAGATCTTCTTGCTAGAACTATGCTTACACTTACATTTCCACAACTGCTGTTTACTGTATGTTAGAAAGAGCCACAAAAAGGCCAAGTGGCCCAAATGGTACTTATAAAGTGCCATGCAAATTTTTTCTGAACGCAGAAGTGTTCCACGATTCTTAACAGACACCTGTTTTCAATTTCCGGTCTCCAGTGTTTTCACTGGCATCGGCATATGTTCTTAGCAGAAAATGTGAGGTTTAGCATAATAAATGTGTAAAAAATTGTCAAAAAAGCATTTGACTCCATAGTGCCTTGCCTGTCAAAGTTTAAAGAATGGTTGGATGACGTGAAGCTATGAACCCACAACTGCACAAGTTGGGCCTGTTTTTATTTTTACTCCAACTAACACTTCAAATGGTTGTTGTTCTCTGTCTGGAACGCTCATATTGACAGTTGACAGCTGTTCAAAATGTTACTGTTCATGATCCAAAGTCATACAAGTTTGGAATAACACGAGGCTGAGAAAATTATGACAGAATTTTCATATTTAGCTGAACTATCCCTTTAACTAGTACATTTTCTTTCTTCTTTCTAACCATACATTTCACCGAGCAATCTTTTTTTTTTTTTTTTTTTTTGGCGGTGGGTTGGGGGTAGTTTTGGTTGCCAAAGACTGTATTTTTTGCTGGTGTTCCATCCCTGGAGCATTAATCAAATTGGATTAACTGACTGTGGTACACTTGATTCCTCTCAGAACTAAATATGTGAAAATGACTTACGGCTAATCAACTGTGGTGAACTTGGAAATCTTTCAAAGCAAAGATTTGCAGTACATCTTCAGGAGAGCATATAGGGCACATAAATTTGTTTTATAAAGCCAGATAGTCTAAAAGCCCTAATCTTAAAATAGGATGACCCATTTCTTGCTTATAAAGCTTTGTTTGCTATCTGAGCAGAGTTACTTTTTGAGCTATGGCCTTATTGAGACAAGTTATGAGTTATTTTTGGCACTACAGCATTGCAAAGCATTTGTAAATTAACCACTTAAGCATTTTACTTTGAGGGGTCATAGTAGAACGAGATGGCAAAATCGTGTTGGGGAAGTCATCTAACTATGATTTTAATAGAAAATCACTGTTTTGTACCACAGAAGAGAAACACTGGGGTTTTGATTTTTTTTTTCTAAGTTTAACCCCTAATCCAAACCTAACCATAAAGTCTAACCCCTTAACCAAACCCAAAACCTAATCCATGATTTTAATAAGAAAATAACTTTTGTGTACCACAGAAGAAGGGAAACTTCAGGATTTGGGAATGTAAAAAGGGAAGTGTATTACAGGTTACTGACATACATCAGCCAATCGTATTGCTTAAATAAATATAGAATGATTAACCACATTGTTCCAACAAGCAAAAATCTATTTGGGTAATAAGAATATTTAGTGCGTCTGTCATCATTACTGTACATGTACTCCAAATGGAATTAGAAAATAATTATTGTTTTCATTCAGGTTTCTCAAAAACTCCGCACATCATCCATTGGGCAGATAATACTGCCCAAATCTCACGCCATTGGTTAAGTCAATGATGATGTGTTGAACTGGTCAGGATGCTCAAACAAACGGAGCAAAATTTTGTTAGCGCCACAAAGCCACTTTTTTTTTAATATTAAGCATAGACAGGAGAAACATATATATATATATATATATATATATATATATATATATATATATATATATATATATATATATTACCCACTACAGCTAGGTTTAACATGTGTAGTTGACTTGATGTGGCCTTCTTGATAACATTAGCAACAAATTAGCTTAAACTATGGCAAAAGTACAGGGTCAATGGGTGATACAGAAATAAAGGTTAATGTACTAAACATACATATGAATCCGGTAAGCATCGGAATGCAGAAGGAATCTACAGTGTTTCTAGGTGAGGAAGTTCTCTGAGGTGAATGTCTGAGGAATTAGTTTGGTTTGGCCAAACCTTTAAAGCACAAGGGGAGAGAAAAAAAAACAAAAAAAAAAAAACAGCAATTCATATTAGCAGAGGGATTTTAGCTGCAGATATTTTTCAAACTAATCCATGTAGATAGAAAAGCCTACAAAAGCTAGAGTAGAGGGAGGATGAGAAATGGAGCACTTTATTTTCTATTTCTATTATCTTTATTGGCTTTTCATCAATCTCATTACTTTTGAGAGATTATTTTCACCCAAAGCTAAAGTTAAAAAGCCTAAGTTCAGCTAAATGTTTAATACATTAAAATGGTATTAAATACAAGTTGGTGTTATGGTATTACATACAGTATCTACAGCATTTGTGAACAATGTTGCATAGTGAGAATGTCTTCAAACATAATGCCATAAATAATTTTCATTTTTCAATTAACGTCATACAAAGTCCAGTAAACATAAAAAAATAAAAAAATAAAAAATAAATAAATATTTGGTGACTTCCTTTGCCTTCAAAACAGCACCAATTCTCCTAGGTACACATGGACACAGTATTTCTTGGCTGTTGGCAGATAGGATGTTCCAAGCTTCTTGAAGAATTTGCCACAGTTCTTCTATCTATTTAGGCTGTCTCCGTTGCTTCTGTCTCTTCATGTAATCCCAGACTGACTCAATGATGTTGAGATCCGGGCTCTGCGGGGGTCATACCATCTGTTGTAGGGCTCCTTGTTCTTTTCTACTCAGTTTTATTTGCAAAGGGAATGTTGAAATCTAAAATTGATATTTCTTACTGATACATATAGTACATAAATATACACTATATATACGTATACACTGGCGACCAAAAGTTTGGAATAATATACTTATTTTGCTGTTTGTTTGCTGTATATATATATATATATATATATATATATATATATATATATATATATATATATATATATATACACACAAGGTGTTGGAGTGATGGCTGCTGGAAATGGGGCCTGTCCAGATTTCATCAAATATGACTTTTTTCAAATAGTGATGGTGCTGTTTTTTTTTCATCAATAATGTCCTGACTATACTTTGTGATCAGCTGAATGCCACTTTGGTGAATTAAAGTACCAATTTCCTTCCGAAACAGCAAAATCAAAAAACTTTTATATATATATATATATATATATATATATATATATATATATATATATATATACAGTACATATACAGTATATACAGTACGTACACACACACACACACACACACACACACACACACACACACATATATATATATATATATATATATATATATATATATATATATATATATATATATATTTATTAATTGTTTTTATCTTTTTTCTTTTTCTTATTGTTTCTTAATGGGAACCAAGAGATCCTCTCACTGCTTAGGGGAATTAATATGTGGAGAATTTGAATGCATATGTTGTGCTTTCCTTCTGGAATTTGCAGGGATCAGATCTGATCAGGAAAGGGAAGGCTGCTATCACCTTTAATTAAAAACAAGCCAAAATAATCGGAGCGGGAGAGAGAATGATCAAAATGTTCAAACCAGATGAGTCAAACTGATGCCAGTCAACAATGAACATGATACACTGCAATTAAAAATCAATTATCTACTGGAAATGAAATATAAACATGTAGGCTGTGTGAAGAGGGAAGAAAGAAGGGAGATAATTGGTGTGGGTGAAAAATAGATCAATAGATCAGTATTACTTTTTTTTTATATATACTAAAAATCTCCACTTTCAGGTACACTTCCATATTCTTCTTCTTCTTCTTCTTCTTCTTCTTTTTTTTTTTTTTGGCAATTCACATTCTTCTTGCATATTGACACCTACTGGACGGGTCTGGTCAAAAGTGGAGATTTATAGTAAAAAAAGACTTAAATATTGATTTGTTTCACACCCACACCTATCATATCACTTCTAAAGACATGGATTTAACCACTGGAGTTTATGTTGCCTTTTTGGAGCTTCAAAGTTCTGGCCACCATTCACTTACATTGTATAGACCTAAAGATCTGAGATATTCTTCTAAAAATCTTAATTTGTGTTCTGCAGAAGAAAGAAAGTCATACACATCTGGGATGGCATGAGGTTGAGCAAAAGATGAGAACTTTCAGTTTCACTGTTTCTTTAATATCATTTACATATTGTAAATTAAAAAGCCTTCAATTAAAATGCCTGTCAAAAACACAACCCCTGCTTTACAACACTGGTTGCTTTTCAAATGATTACTTGCTTAAAGTGTCAATAGCAATACAGTGCCTTTTAATTGTCCAAATAAGACCAAAGATGGTCTGATATAGTAAAAGTTAGTGGATAACCAGTTTCACAAGTTCATAAAAAACCTGGACATTTTGCCATCAGAAACTATTTTTTTGAGCACAAATAATTAAACTTGTCTCCAAAAAGAACTCCCTACAGAATACAGCCGAAAGTTATCCTCCCTATACCTCCCTCAAGAACCCAGTGATATGTGGAATTTACTGTACATGAAGGCAGTGTGCTGGCATTATACATTACATTTTAAAGATAAAAGAAATATACTTTGAAAAGTAACTTTTTAAAATTTCTCTGAAAAAGAATGCAATGTTTCCACAGTAATAAAAATAAAAATAGACTACTGCTCATACAATATTGTAAAACAATTGTAGGAATTAGATTGATTGAACTTGTTACATAACTAAAATGATGTTACTAAGCTACAATGATGTAAATTTAGGTTCTTAAACTAAAAAGTCTACATGCAAATGTAAATGTTACTATAACTGATTTTTTTTTTTTTTTTTTTTTTGTTTTAGTTACCAAGTGGGTCATGGCCCACATAAACTTATATTCACAGATGTTTAAACAATCAACTGAGATATTTTTAACATCATGAAGTGCTGCTTTGAAGTGTAATGTAACAATTATGCAACTTGGTTTTGCCATTATGAATAAATTAAAATTGGAAGCAGGACCAGAAATCTATTTAAAGCACTACAAAATGCCAAATTTGGTTGCAAATCAAGTTTTGGGACATTTTAAATAGCTAAAACTTTGTTTTATACCTTTAAAGATGTGACCTTAATACACACATGCTTGCACTCGAAAAATCAATTTTGTTGATGTGAAACCTACCTTTGACCTACCTCTTGACTCTTTGATGCTCCAGCGATGCACTGGGTACTTGCGCAGTAATAGCACACATCAACCATAAGCTTTGTTATAAAGGTCAACAGCTGTGATAATCTGCAAAGCAGCTAGACAGTGCAAACTGATAGGTGAACTAAGGTTATGATCTCAGTATGGCCACACAAGGATATGACTGTATGTGAATATGCACTTATGGGAAAGTGTTCTATGCAATACATTTCGAGGTAAGTAAAATGGTCAAATTAATCAAAAATATTGAAATTGTAAGAGGTGAAAGAAAAAGTAAGAGGTGCTTGCCTGTGCAAAATTGACTGCCATGATGTTGTTATATGGTCAGTAAGGTGTTCTGGGAGGTTTCTAGGTGGTTGATTACTGGCCAAAGTCAAAAGAGCTCACACCTACAGTATGTCTATTTGATATTCTGATCCCTAGATATGGCTCGGGTCCCTCCTTCAATGAAAGCATATGGGACGTTTTATCACCCGCCAGGCAAAAACCATAAGTCAAATCACTTAGTAAAGCAATAGCATTAATATCCTCAATAAAAATCATGTTATTGAGTTCAAAAAGGGTGCAGGACAAGTTAAGCACCAAATTTTAATAGTCGTAGTAACAAGCACCTTCATTAATATAAATTGCAAGCTACTACTGATATTTATAATGTTATGCGAGCTACCTATGTTGTGCAACAAAACAAATTTCTATTTCTCCAAACCATGTATAACATTATAGTACAACCCCAAATCCCAAAAAGTTGGGACAGTATGAAAAATGCTAATAAAAACAAAAAGGACTGATTTGTAAATTATATTCACCCTTTGTTATATTGAAAGCACTACAACTACACATTATATTATGTTTTTCCTTGTGAATTTCATTGCTTGTTGAAAATGTACAGTAATTTCAAATCAGATGATTGCAACACGCTCCAAAAAAGTTGAGACGGGCAATTTAAGACAATTTGACAAGTTGAAATAACAAGGCGAGGCAATCGTGTCATAGTATATAGGGAGCCTCCAAAAACAGCCAAGACCTTCAAGAGCAAGGATCATTAGAGACTTGTCAATTTGCCAACAGATGTTTCAGCAAATAATCCAGCACTTTGAGAACAATGTTCCCCAAAGACAAATTGGAAGGATTTTGGGCATTTCACCCTCTACAGTGCACAATATAGTTAAAAGATTCAAGAAATATGATCAAATCTCTGCGCGTAAAGGGCAAGATGAAAACCACTTCTGAATGCACGTGATTTCTGATCCCTCAGACGTCACTGTCTTAAAAAAATGGCATTCATCTGTAATGGATATCATGAGCATGGGCTTGGGATAACTTTAGTAAACCTTTGTTAGTCAACACCTTTCACTGATGCATCCACAGATGCATTAAGACTTTACTATGCAAAGCAGAAGCCATACATCAACACTGTCCAGAAGCACTGCCGACTTCTCTGGGCTCGGTCTCATCTTAGATGGAAATTAGAACAGTGGAACTGTGTTTTTTGGTCTGAAGAGTTCATATTTCAAAAAGTTTTTGAAAAACAAAGCCGTTGTGTTATCAGGGCCAAAGAGGAAAAGGGCCATCCAAGCTGTTATTAGCATCAGGTCCAAAAGCCAGTGTATGTATGGGCCAGGGGTGTGTCAGTGCCCATGGCATGGGTAACTCGCTCATCTGTGAGAACACCATGAATGCAAACAGATATGTAACATTTTTGGAGCAACATATATTGCCATCCAGCACAGTCTTTTCCAGGGACGTCCCTGCATTTTCCAGCAGGACAACTTCAAACCACATACTGCCTGGATTACAAGTGCATTGCTGTGTAAGCAGAGAGTGCAGGTGCTAAATTGGCCTGCCTGCAGTCCTGACCTGTCTCCAAATGAAAATGTATGGCGCATTATGAAGCACACCATACAGCAACGAAGACCCCGTACAATTGTGCAGCTAAAGACCTACATAATGGATGAATGGGGGAAAATTCCACTTTCTAAACTTGTGTCTTCAGTGCCCAAATGCTTAATAAGTGTTATTAGAAGAAATGGTGATGTTTCACAGTGGTAAACACTTGACTGTCCCAACTTTTTTGGAGCGTGTTGCAATCATCTGATTTGAAATTACTGTACATTTTCAAAAAACAATGAAATTCACAAGGAAAAACATCATATAATGTGTAGTTGTAGTACTTTCAATATAGCGAAAGGTGAATATAATTTACAAATCACTCCTTTTTGTTTTTATTAGCATTTTACATACTGTCCCAACTTTTTCAGAATTGGGGTTGTACATGCTGTCTTTTCCCCAGGGAGTCTTATGCATAAAATAACTTTGAACCAAATTTGACCAGCTGGGGTCAAATCTGAAATCATTAGATTTGGGTATCCATAATAAATTTTGTCTCACTGCTGCATGACAACAGATGTGCAGTTTTGATGGTGTAACTACAACACAGTATCCACAGATAATTTAAAAGAGGGGCAAAATGAAGGGGAGCACAGTTGAGTCTAAGATGAATGGTATTGCCATAGGCTGCAGATGTGGATCAGCACTGATTGATGGTTGCTTGGTTAGGACAGGGTTTTATTAATATAGATGCATTATGACAGAAACAAAACATTCCTTTGACATGAGTAAATAAGGTTAAGGGAGCAGCCAGTGGCGGGGCAAGAAAGGGGCCAGTTCAAGTGGATTATGCAACAACCCAGATATACTCTGTGATAAAGAGGCGAAAATTTACTCCAGAAAAATATAACACATCTGGATTTGGGGAGAGTTATCATGCAAGCTGTAAAACTAGGACAACGGCAAATGGGAGAAAGGGTTGTTGATCATGTAGTACAGGTCTATTCATCTGGCAGTCTGCAGGCCAAATCTTGACCGTTATAATTTTTAGTGACCAATGTAAGGGTGCCAAACCAGTTAATAATCGCAACCTTAAACATAATGTATAAATAAGATTACATACATATCTCATTCTGCTTTCCTTATGGTAAAAACAGCCATTTTTATTTATGCTCGATAAAGTGTATTTCAATACTATTTTCTATACTAAGTTTTAAAATCAGCCTGACACCTGTACAGTGTTATTATATCATCCTCAAAGCATAAACAATTTAAAAGAGCTACATGATGATGATACCTAAAGTTGTAAACTAGTAGCAAGTTCTTCTGTGAGTCCATCAACTGTATTGTACTAGATTAAAAAGTATTTTAGTTTAATTGGCCTTTCAGACTGAACACATTCTTGTGCTTAAAAAACTAGAGCAATGATTACAACAGAACGCAGTTGTCTCAAGATGTGTTTTTAATTTTTTAACAGTTTCTTTGAACCTGTCAAAGACATCTGTGTAGCACATTTTTACACACACACACACACACAAAAAAATTATAATTGAAAAACAGCGCAGACAGAGGCAAGAACACATTTCTGTGTGAACAGCCCCCTAACTCTATATAGTTTAACTGTATTTTGTCTAAATTTCATTGTAGGTAGAAAGGTTTTTCATGATAAATAAAAAAGAAAACTATAAACACTGATAATTTATGTAGTGAACAAATATTAGCCTATACTATATTGTTGAATGGTTACTTGCATATAGTAGCTTTCAGTAGCAAAATATTGTCTCTGACTGAATGGCCAAATAATGTTTTTTACATTTGGCCAACTAGTTGGTGAAGTTGAATAGCTCTGACAAGGTTCCCACTCTTTTCAAGGCACAATTTCCCAGGACATTTCCAGGAACATTTAGATGCCCAACAAGTGAAATATTTAAGAAAAAAATGCATGCGTCCTTTTAAATCGAGCTTTTATTTTGCCATTTTGTGTGCTTTTGATGGTAGTTTCTCACCTCCAGATAAGCAGTTCACTACATGGCCCAGTATGGTTATTAATCCCCGTAAAGCTGTGATTTAATTAAATAAATACATAGTCTGTATGTGCTGCGCACTTCAGGGTGTTCTGCTCTCTGTCATCTCACACACACGCAAGTGCGCGAGTGATAATCATGATGAGGAGTTTTCAGCGTATGAGCGCCTGGCTTCACACATTCATTTTGAAACACGCATCACTTGCAGATTATAGATTTATTTAAATAAATCACAGACTTATGCCATTTAATTATCACACTAGGACATATCGCAATTTTAATTTGATTAATTGTGCATTCAACATTCATTTTCATCCAGATATGTCATATTCCATGACTTTCTGCATTTTATAGCTAATGCCATTTTTATGACTAGATTCCATTATTCCATCTATGTTTTCCGCATACTACATGTGGTACCTGTGGTATAAACTGACTCCGATTGTTGAATTATTGAAAATTCATTCATATCTGCTTTGAAATTTCTAGGTTTTCCAGGACATGTGGGAACCCTGTCTAATGTAGTGCATGAAGATACAAAGATGGTCTGTACCATTTAAAAATTACTTTTTTGTAGCTTTGCACAATATAAATTGACTGTAATGTACAAACGTCCTTGCCCTGTTTTGCACTAAAGACACCAAAGAACCCAAAGTTTTGAGCATGTACAAGGAACAAGTTTCAAGTCAAGAATGACCTCGTCTGTATGCAGAGTAAACAGTGCCAGACAGTCTGAGTTGCTGTCACTTGTTTCTTTACAAGCACTCCAACACTGTAACTTAAGATCTTTCTGAAAAGCCAAACTCTAAGTTGAAACTAAATGTCTTAAAATCACCACTGAACTCTTCAGATGCATTTTAACAAGAAAAGAATTGTAGGCACGCTAGTGTTTAATGCATCTGTCCTTGCGCTTGAAATGCTCCAAAAGAAGAGGGATTGTATAGGTCAACAGCATGTGTTGTTCTGAATGGAACCTGTGCTTTAGTGCATTAATGAACTATGTGGATCCATTTCAAAGCAGAAACAAGAGAATGTAGACTATGTTTGACAATGAGGCGTGTCATAATGAGCATTTAAATCCTTCATCCACTCTTTTGATTGGTGTTAATTTAAGGAGAGCCATTAACCAAAGGATGCATGTTCCAGCCATACATCCTCCAATGCCATGCACTTTACAAACTTCTTGCTGTAAGTGATCTAATGTGTCAGAACATTTGGGCTCAAATCTCCCCCTCAAATACATAAATTCAAACCCATATTCTGGAAACATTTGAGCACAGTAGTTTACAAAGCCATAAGCCTCAATGTTATGAAACTTATATATTTTTGAGGCATATTTGATTAGAATAATAGACTTCAACTGTCTTTTTAAAACCTTGTAATATTTACCCCATCTAATACGGACAGGCACAGACTCAAAGAGATGTGGCAGCGACAAATAAGGTCAGTTCTCAGATTTTGTCAACAAGTGATTGTGACAGGACCTGAGCACTGAGGTTAGTAAGCCCTGGTTTTCACTCACCAGCCACCCCTTCCCCTTTCACTACAGTTACGGAGCAATTAAGCAGGGCAACCCTACAAAGGCAGCATGCCATTGATTTAGATAATGGACTATTTACTGCCCAGTTGTTGGAAAAGGTAAACCAGGGGATGGGGAAATGCTATTTATTTGATTTATCATACAGATTTTAGTTTCTACTGACTCTGTTCTTAAATGAAACAAGATTGTTTTTCCATGGGCATGTTTTTAACTGCTTTGAAAATCTGGCATGTTGAGGAAGAACATCATGTAAATCAAAAAGACATTAAAAGGGATTCAAGTTTGAAATAAGCAGAATGACAAAATGCCACAAAAATAACGCAGTACAGTATAGAAGTGACACTGTTCAGTACCAGCAAAGATGAAGACATACTGTACATTTGGGTCCAAAATACTGAGATCACTCATAAAAATAGGTCCATTTTACAGTACGTTTCTAATATGAATGACTAATGTGATGAATGACTAACTTAATGCATTTCATGCAACCAAAATGAAGGTTAGTCATTAGGTTATTCATTCATGATCCATGTACTCACAGCATGATTTGAGAATGTTCCAAAGAGAATCTTGTGTGCTTCAGTGGAAGCAAGGAAATCTGATCTTTAAGTTAACATGTTCAATGTCACAAATTTTCTTATTTGATTGGTGTCCTGTATTATTATTATTATTATTATTTTATTTTTATTTACCTCATCACATTTCTTTTCTCAAACAGTTAAAAATCCTAAAACGTTGTTAATTTGCAGGTTTCCATTTACATTGGATTTGAATAGCAGATTTCCAATATGTTCTCAGACTTTTGGCCTCCACTGTTTTCTGAAACACAGTGACCATGAATGGTATTCTGAATCCTAAAGCACCTGCCAAGAGAATGTGAGGCATGAGGGAAAACAATCAGAAGAGTATTTGGCATCAGCAAGCAAACGTGAATGGGAGAGGTGCAAATTGCATAAACTGAGCCAAGTATTTAACTGGGTAATTGGAAGTTTCTTTACCAAGTGATCCAGATACCTGTTTTGAAAACCGTAAATCGAATCTTCCTCACCACCCTTTTCATGTGTTGTGTACCCAAAATGAAGGAGAAAACAACAATGCGTGAATTTCTTATTAACTATTAGCAAAATCATATCAGTGTAAACATAGAGGGGGTCCTGTATTACATGGCCCACGTTTGAGGAAAAAAAAAAGAAGTGGTATGCTCCCACCATGTGGACAACTAAGATACACACTGCAATGAAGTAAACAACAAATGCATGTGAAACTAACTTACCTTTATTACAAGAGAGAAACAAAAAATATTATCTCTTCCCTGTATGTGGCCTCAGCTCAGAAGAGAAAAATGACAGTAAAATGCAGCTGGATGGTTTAGATGAGAACAAATCTATCCTGGGCAGTTCAATTCTGCCCACAGATAAACAACCACACCTAAATCAGAAAATAAAGGTCTTAATTGTTCAGAGTTCACTTTAAAATTACAGGCATGTGTGCTGGACTAAAGTTAAAGATCTACACTTCTTCTATATGAATGCGAAGGGAGAGAGAGAAAGCAGTTGAGATTCAAGGGAATCTCAGTGTTTGTTAATAAGACAAAATATGCCTGGAAATCAACCTTACATGCACAAGGTTCCGGTATAATAAATGTGTTTAAGAATGATCCAGTAAGAATTCAAGTAACATGACTCTTGATATACAACAACCCAACCATGCTGTTAAAATCTGGTAAATCACAGTATCCTAAAATAATTACAAATCAACAAACAATTATATATATATACAGGGTTTGGGAATAACGGAATACATGTAACGGGATTACGTATTTAAAATACAAAATATAAGTAACTGTATTCCACTACAGTTACAATTTAAATCATTGGTAATTAGAATACAGTTACATTCAAAAAGTATTTTGATTACTGAAGAGATTACTTTGCATTTTATTGTCATTTGTTTCATTTAATATTTAATCCTTTCAGATGGAAAAATGTATACAAATAAATGATGTGATCCAAAGTGCATTTGAACAGCAGTGAAACACTTTCTTATGATGTGTTACATTCATACGAGCAGACAGAGAAGTAAGTTTGAAGTAAGTTTGGAGCAGAAGAAATAGAAATAAAGCTTGTGTATATTGTCAGATTTACGCTAAGCTAAAATACTATTTCTAGCCATTTTACATGCACGTTACCAGGCACGATCATATTTTTTTATCAAGAAAATTCACGTTAGATCATAATTTCTTTTTTTTCTAGTAAGACCTTTGATATTAGGGCAAAAATCATATTCTTGATAATAATTTTTGTATTGTTTTCCTGTAAAAATATCTAAAAATCCTTAAAACAAGATCAATTTGATTTATCTTGTTTTAGAAACAACACTGCATAAGATATTTAGGTTTTTCAGAGAATGTATTTTTAACATGTGTATTTTGTCTTACTGTACTGGCAGAGTTTTTATAGTCAAAACAAGAGAAAAAATCTACCAGTGCTGAAGAAGTAATCCAAAGTATTTAGAATATGTTACTGACCTTGAGTAATCTAACGGAATATGTTACAAATTACATTTTACAGCATGTATTCTGTAATCTGTAGTGGAATACATTTCAAAAGTAACCCTCCCAACCCTGTATATATATATATATATATATATATATATAGTATGTAATGTAAACAGAAATGCCAAAATGAAACTGTTCACTTAATCAGATTGTAAAAATGATTGCACAAATATTTAGTTACCTGTTCTACTAATGTTATGATTTAAATAGTTTGTTGACTGACATTATATTACAGCATTCAGGAACAAGCAGACTCATTCTCACACGACTCAGTTTCGATTACATTTCTTCACGATGATGCATGACAAAATTGATATGGATGATTATAGGACTTCAGCTATCAGTAATGCACCAAAAGAGGGCAGTGTTGTATCTGGATCAGAAACCTGATCGATTTCAGTCGACAGTGAGTTGCATCATTAAAGTTCTTGTCATATTGAAATTTTGCATCCTAAAATTTCCTCCTTACGACCAGTGATGAAGACTCCTGTTGCTCATCTGTAAACGGATGTGTCACCTAATAACAGTTCAGTAAAGACAACAGTGATGGCTACTGTTATTTTCATGTTAGTCTACTTCACATCATTACACTTGTTAAAATGTAATTTTACAAGCATTATCACATAAAAATATTTAAATTTCAAGGAAATTACATTATCAGGTGATCAACACCTCACATTATAATAAAAATGTATTTGTTCTGCGCTATCAATAGCGATATAATTGAAAGTCTTTTTAACATGTATATTTTGTCTTACTGTACTGGCAGAGTTATTATAGGCAAAACAAGTGAAAAAATCTAAAAGTAATCCAAAGTATTTAGAATACGTTACAAATTACATTTTACAGCATGTATTCTGTAATCTGTAGTGGAATACATTTCAAATGTAACCCTCCCAACCCTGTCTGTATATGTGTGTTCAATTACGAATGAGTTAAGTGGCAATGAGTTAAAATCAGACACATTATGCACAGCCTTACACCCAAATTAGACATCACAGTCTAAAAATATTTTACCTTTATAAAAGGTGTACTGTAAATGTGCTTAAAAACAACTGATAAACCCTGCATTGTGTTTTATTCTTTGGTGTTTGAGCAAAAAGTACAGAGAATAAAAGCATCCTTCAAATACTATGACTAAATGTACATTGCATTCATTCTGCCCTAAATCACTTTTGGGACATCCTCTCCATCTGTGCAGACCTTTCAGCTCTCTCAGACGCTGAACCTACTCACAAAATGACACAGTTCGATCCAGACGATTCCTGTGGTCTGTATTAACAATGTGAGAGTGGTAAGCTGTAATGTTATTGAAATCTCATAAAATATACATACTACAGATATGCACACAAAATAGAAAGATAAAATTAATATTCCAGGTTCAATACAAGTTTAGCTCAATCGACAATAAATAAATAAATAAATAAATAAGTACCTGAAAAAATTTCACATCACTTGTTTATTAATAAAAATCATGCTAACGGTGAGGCACTTACAATGAAAGTGAATGGAGCCAATCCATAAACATTATAATACACACGTTTTCAAAAGAATAGCCATAAGACATAAACATTGTACATGTCAACATGATTTTAGTGAGATAAAATCAGGGATTTACCAGCATAAACCTGATTACAGGATTTAAAGTGTTTTGTCATCATGACAACAAAGATGTAATATTTGATTTAACTTTACATAGTTATAAAGCGATTACATCATACTGAAATAATGTTAGCACTTATGATGTTTATGTCTTGTGGCTATTCTTTTAAAACAATGTGTATTTTAATGCTAATGGTCTGGCCCCATTCGCATCCATTGTAAGTGCCTTACTGTAACAACAGTTTTTGAATGAGAACTTTTTCTAATGGACATCACAGAAATTCACAGAAGCTCTATATGACTCTGTGTTATAACTAAGGTAAATAACTGCAGAGTTCTGGTTATGTGCATAGAGATGGTACATGTCTGAAAACAGGCAATGATGCATCATAACCTTGAAGTTGGAGCTTCGTTTAGCTTCAACCTCTTGGTGGTGCTGTTGCTGTTCTCCCCTACTGAAGGCATGGAACTGCTGCTGGGATGCTCATTGTGCTCCCTAAACACTGCATCCAACATCTGCATGAAAGAAACCACAAATAAAATGACATTAAATATTAACTAATAATATTGGTTATAAACTTTTTAGTTACAACTCTAATTAACCATCAAACAACAACTGACCATGGTCCTTTTAATTCCACGGGTTTGCTGGAGTTCTGGAATGTTCTGACTATCTGGATCTGATTTGACCAGCCTCCTGCACAGTTCTTCTCTCCTGTGCACCACTGTATTCTTTGTCTTCTTCAGCTCTCTGACACCGAAAACAAGACTTTCTGTCATCGACTGAACCAGAGAAGACACTAAGGTCACTCAGTTAGACAGGAATCAGAAACTTGGGAGTATGAAGTTTCATCATTAGCTCCTCTTTCAGGTCTGTGGCTTAGTACAGCTCCTGTCTACTTGAGTGGGGAAAGACCAAAATCTCCAAAACAGTTGGTCAAGATTGTGATGAAAGAACATATTTTAAATCAGCAGTAAAATCTGACAACACTGGAATGATAAATTGTGCTTCTTGACCTCAGATTATGAAAAAAAAATAAAATAAAATAATTAATGTATTGCTAATACGCATGTGCGTCCCAATTTGACTGACAGAAGATGTCTGTATCTAAAAGGTGAATGGCTCTAAGATGGGACTTCCTTTCTACATCCGTTGACCATTGTGCATTCCAATTTCTCCCATTCAATTGAATAGAAGTGGCATGTTTCTTCTTAATCATAGAGAGGAGACATATCATATCTGATGCTAATACTAACATTTTAATACAGATAACAAACTAAGACCACTTGTTCCACTGTACCACACTTTATGTTGTACAACTTGTACCTTATAAAAAACTAAATGTTCCAGCTGAGGTTGTGATGAAAATGGTTAATTATGACTTTTTAAAGACCCCATGATATAAAAAACAAAGTTTAGTGGCTCACAGGTGAAGCGAATAACATTGATCATCTCCTAACAAGGGAACATATCAAGGTCTGGTTAGATTAGATAGTGAGCGAACAATCAGATCACATGCAAATGCAATAAACTAAAAAGCAGATATACACAACTAAAATTATATGTCTTCTAGAAAAAAGGCTCAAATCTGGTTTTCAGGGGCATTTTACCCAATAAAATGCTCTCTATAATGGGAATGTCGCCTTTCCCTAACACCATCTGCAACTGACTATCAATAGCAAGTAGTAAATCATGGTTTTGCCAGATCATGACATGAACTAAGGGCAGTGGTGGCTCAGCGGTTAAGGCTCTGGGTTACTGATCAGAAGGGGTTCAAGCCCCAGCACTGCCAAGATGCCACTATTGGGCCCTTGAGCAAGGCCCTTGACCCTATCTGCTCCAGGGGTGCTGTATCATGGCTGACCCTGCACTCTGACCCCAGCTTGGCTGGGATATGTGAAAAAAAGAATTTCACTGTATATGTGCAAATGTATAATGTGTGATAAATAATTAATTATAATTAATTAATTACTATTGGCTGATTAAAAAAAAGGACAAGCCCTTCAATATGCCTCATGCAACTTTCCAATACAGGAAAACATAAAATCATGCTCGTCGAACCAGAAAATATGTGAAACTGCGAAGATGAACTGCTTTTATAAAGTTTAAAAATGTTCTATATTGCAGCCATCTAAAACACATTGTGATCAGTCATTTTTGTCTGATATAGGAGATGCTGTATCAATAGAGCACAGGATGTGTTTTCTGGTGAAGGGAATTATTTGGTTTGTATAGGAGATATGTATCTGACCATAAAGTTTCTCTCTGCGGATGATCTGCCTCGAGACGCTCAGTTTTGTCATAAGGCTCCAGCTTCCTCCACCTCATGTCATTGAGACTATCAACTGGCAAACTTATTGAGCTCCTTAACCAACAAATAGTAGTACTGTGTGTGCATTTGAGTGTGTAGCTTATTCATTTCCCCTAGTAAACCACTGTCACAGATTTTTATGAACCTACTCTGATGGAAGATGCATTATACTCTACCTGATGTATTTGTATTGCTGAATTAGTGGTTAATTTCGCTGCATAGTGTAAAAGAAAATTGGAAGGAACAGTGTGCTCTTAAGTTTCAAATTGGTTTTAGGGGCAAGATACTTCTGTGGTCTTGCTTTGAGTCAATAATCCGTGACATTAAGATTACTGGTATGCAACAGCTGAAAATAAGCACAGGGATTGTATTTCCCAACCACAAGCAATAGTAAAAACATAATGCCGTATCATTAACAGGAATCTGATAGTGCTTCATGAAAGAAAACGATTACATTTGCTTTACAGATAATCATGGAGAGTAGAGGAGTACGGAACAATGCAATAGTAAGTCACGTGACACGGATCGGTGACATGGATTATGTCAAATATAAAGGTAATTAAAAAGGAAAATGGAAGAGTAATGCATTCCTTAATCTTTAAAGAAGTCATATAATAAGAAATCAAATTTCCCTTGATCTTTATAAATAAAGGACTTCAATGTAAAGGAAAGGTACTATGTAAACAATGTGGCTTTCAGAATTCAAAACTTTCCTCACAGTCAGAAAAGAACATCTATTGAAACTAAGATGCAAAAATGTCTCGTTCCAAATGTCCGCAACTAACTGACATGAGAGAGATGAATTCATTAACATATTAAAAGGATTGTTCACCCAAAAATGAAATTCTCTCATTATTTACTCACCCTCATGCCATTGCAAATCTGTATGACTTTCTTTCTCCTACTGAACACAAAAAGATTTTTAGAAGAATATCTCAGCTCTGTTGGTCCTCACCATGCAAGTGGATGGTGGCCAGAACTTTGAAGTTCCAAAATGCATATAAAAGCATCATAAAATTAATCCATAAGACTCCAGTGGTTAAATCCATAACTTCAGAAGCGATATAATAGGTGTGGGTGAGAAACAGATACATTTTTAAGTCCTTTTTTTAACAAAATATTCTCCTCCCTGCCCAGTAGGTGGCGATATACAGAAAGAATGTGATTCGCCAAAAAACAAACAAATGTGAAAGTGAAGCTTTATAGTAAAAAAAAGACTTAAATATTGATCTGTTTCTCACCCTCACCTATAGCGCTTCTGAAGATATAGATCTAGCCACTGGAGACATATGGATAACTTTTATGCTGTCTTTATGTGCTTTTTGGACCTTTAAATTTGAGTAGGGCCACCATTTACTTGCATTGTGTAGACCTACAGAGCTGAAATATTCTTCTAAACATCTTCATTTGTGTTATGCAGAAAAAAGAAAGCAATTCACATCTGGGATGGCATGAGGGTGAGTAAATGATGAGAGAATTGTCATTTCTGGGTGAACTAACACTTTAACAATGGCAATTCTGTCAGGGTTCTGCCCTTAGTTTTGGGTTTTTTCCCCTTTGTGGCAGAGCCCTGACATGTACATGCGTACTATGTCTGTTTTATGTTTTATGTCTGGATTCAGCCACTTCGGTTGTTTTAATTTATTTACTCTGTGGCTGAATCCAGGCACTTGTGTTTTGTCTCTTGCTGTGTGAATGCACTTGGGTTTGTGTTTTCTCATTTCCTTGTGCATTTGTGTCTGTCTTCAGTGATAACCCCACCCTCTCGTTTGCCTTGTTATCTGTATGATTTTTAGTTGTTTGTTTTGACTTGCCCTCCTCATTATCTCCTTGTTTCCTTCCCTATTTAACCCCATTGTGTTTTTTGTCTTGTGCCAGTTTGTTGTGGATGTTCCTGTGAATGTTTCCCTGCCAGATGTCTGGTAGTAAGTTCCTGTCTGTCCCAGCCCTGTGTCTCCAACCCAACCAGTCTTCCCTTCACCTGCCCTGGACTGTTGAGTTTTCCCCTACGGGATAGTTTTTGTTTGTTTTGTTATATTTGTTTGTATTAATAAAAGCCCATATCGTTACTCTGCGTTTGAGTCCTGCCATTTCCTCCACAAACCTGACAGAACGAACTGGCCTTATTTGGACCCAGCAGAGACAATATGGGCATCTTCCTCTTCCCATCTACCAGCCAGCAAAGTTCCAGCAACCAGCGGTTGGTCCAGCTCTATTCCCTCTGAGAAGGGGAGGGTGATGTTTGAGATTTCGCCTGCAAATTCCTCATTGCGGTGGATGAGCTGGACCTCAGTGAGGCTGAGCTTAAGAACATTTTTAACATCTGCCTTAAGGACCCTCTCGGTTCCTGGGAGATGGGAGTCTTTCTTTTTGGGAGTTTGTGGGTTATGTTCACCACCGTAAGGAGTGGATAACCCCTGAATATGGGCGTCCTCCCTCCTTTAATACCCACACTCTCTCAGTTAGTCAGAGCCCCAGTCATCCGATGACCCCTAAACGGAGGAGGAGGAAGAACGGCACGGCCCTGGACTGCCCAGCTGACTGCCAGGAGGCGGAACCCACTGCTGACCGTTAGTGGGCAGAGGGACATGCTGCTGACCACCAGGGTGTGGAGGGACACGCTGCTGACTGCCAGAGGGCTGAGGGGCACGCTGATGACTGCCAGGAAGTGGAGGAGCCCGCTGCTGACTGCCAGGAGGTGGTGGAGCCCTCAGCTGACCCCCAGGAGGCAGAGGGGCCCACTGCTGACCGCCAGGAGTTGGAGGAGCCCTATGCTGAGCGGCAGGAGGTGGAGGGTCCCACTGCTGACCGCCAGAAGGTGGTGTAGCCCGCTTCTGACCACCAGGAGGTGGTGTAGCCCGCTGCTGACCGCCAGGAGGTGGAGGAGCCTGCTGCTGACTGCCAGGAGGTGGTGGCCGTTACTGCAGCAGTTCTTCTCACCGCCCAGAAGAGGAGGAGAGGGGCACCTACTCCTCTGCCAATGCCAGAGCTCATGGCCATGGAGGCCATTCCCCTGCCTCTGCCAGCTTCCATGGAAGCCGTTCCCCTGCCACTGACAGCGCCCATGGAGGCCGTTCCCCTGCCACTGCCAGCGCCCACAGAGGCTGCTCTCCTGCCGCTGCCAGTGCTCATGGCCACGGAGGCTGTTCCCTTGCCTCTGTCAGTGCTCAAGGCCATAGAGGCCATTCCCAAGGGTGCTGCCAGCATTACCAACCACTGCGGCCTTCGATGAGCCTTTCCTGTTCCCTATGTTCATCGAGTCTGTTCAGTTCCCTGTGGCCATCGATGAGCCTGCCCAGTTCCCTGAGATCGTTGACGAGCCTGCCCAGTTCCCTGCGGTCACCCAGTCTGTCCAGTCCCCAGTCCTGTCCAGTCGCTGCCCTGCCTAAACTCTGCCCGGTGTCCATCGCCCTGCCTGACCTCATCCCTGTCCTCAATCCTCCTCCCTGGCTGCTGGACCCCGCCCCTTTCCTGGAGCCTCTTCTCAGGCTGCCTGACCCCGCCCCCTACCTTGAGCCGCCTGACCCCACCCCCTACCTGAAGCCCCCTCCCTCCCCGCTTGGTCTGTTTCACTGGCTCCACCCTGGTCTGTTCCGATGGCACCACACTGGACTTTTCTTGTTTTTGTTATATTTTTTGTTTTAAACAAAGCTCATTGAATTGTCTCCTGCGTGTGGGTCCTTCCTTCACCTCAAACTTGACATATTCTGTGTTTAGAAACTTGGCCTGCCCAGTCACAGTGTCATTCACACATTAAAATTTTGGCACCCATTCACTAGCATTGTATGGACCTACAGAGCTGAAATATTCATCTAAAAATCTTAATTTCTGTTCTGCAGAAGAAAGTCATAAACATCTGGGATGCCAAGAGGGTGAGTAATTCATGAGAAAATGTTCAATTTTGGTGGAACTATCCCTTTAAGTGACTGCAGCAAAAAATGGCCTGTTAAATTCTAAGGGTCAGAGAGAGGGTAAAAACATTTTGAGCAAAAAACCTTGACTAATATTTTATGTAGAAAATATTTAAGTGTAAATGTATGATATAACCCCCTTAATCAGAGTATAAGGTTTATGTACATTTTCTTAGCTTGTAAAAATACACCTGATAATTTCAAATTTGATATTATATTATAAAAAAACAAACAAACACAAACATATATTTGACCTTACTTAATTGTAACAGTAGGACAGTGACTGGACTGTGTCTTTCTTTTCCTTGAACAGTCTAATACACACACAGTCCCTCCCTAACCAATCACCTCTGACCTCAGTCACCACAACATGTCCAGCTCGCTCTCTAATTGTGCTCCCCAGGGCCTGAAGGCTGGGCAGGAGGCCAGGCGCAAGGAGCTTCCTGCTATGAAGATGGTGTGAGGTGACAGTTTATCCTCCCCATCACTATGAAAGAGTGATAAACTAATTAGCCTAGCTTTGAGAGGCCTGTCCCCTGTGAAGAAGTCACCCATACAGGTTCACTCTCACTCTGCTCTCTCGCCCTAGGAGACTAAAGTGTACTGATGTTTTGTTAACACTGTTCACAGTGTAAAAGGCTGATAATTACGAAATGCCATCCAAACCTACAGTAGGTAGAGTGGTATAGTAAATAAATATAAATATCTAGGCTGGTGACCAGAAGTTTTAGGTTCTAGCCCCAAAAGGGACGATACTAAATGACTATTTATTTACTATCCAAGTAAACCATGAACCCTAGTATTGAGTTAATGTGAACATTGAAAACAGGGCAGCTCTAATGTGCAGTACTTCATTAATTTTGTTGGCAAAAGGTTGGGTATGAAAAAGAGGTCTGCACAGTCATGAAGTTGAAGAACCTAGAACCAAGCCCGACCGGACTTGTCCAATTTTAAAAACCCGACTCGGACCAGAGCTAATAGACCCAGGTGCATGGATTCTCACAGCTCACTAAGCTGACTCAAAGATGAAAGACTGTGCATATGTTTGGGCACAAAATAAGTTGTGATAAAATTAAAATACAAAATATTTCTAATAATAATATATTTGATTATTACTTGCCAAGCTGAACCCAACGCAAACCCAAAGTTATATATGCAAAACAGACCTCAAATCGGGGTCGAAATCTGTCAGTTTTTCAGGTCCCATCAGGCTCAGGACGGTAACAGACGTTTAAAGTTTGGATTGATACAGATGAACTCACACAATGGCCATGCAGAGGCTACGGTACCAATCACTGATGTCCTCCTGATCATCGGACATCAGAAGCAGTTTGGCCCTGGAAAAGGTCAACTAGAAGGGACAAAATAGAGGAAACATTCTGAGTTAAGAGTAATGTGTGAAAGGTGAGAGACTAAGAGTTAATGTTCGGGGGGCAACTAGGAAGACGAAAACTGCAGATTTTGGAGGAATAATTTTACGATGCTTACAGAACGAACATAATCTGCAAGGCATATGGGCCATATTATAAGTTTGTCAAAATATCAGAGATCTCAATCTAAATACCTCACACCATTTCTCACTTGCCTGGAACTTTTGATAACTGTGCACATAATTCCACTGAATCACTAGAGGGCGTCCATGAATCAGTTTTTTTGGCATCGCCACCAGTGTTTATTGTGTTGACAGTGCATCTCCTTTTGTAATCTTAAGATATACAGTATTAATTGCATTGTTCTTGAGGAATATAGTCAACAGAAGTAGAGGAGGTTGCAGCAACAGCCTCAATTTGACATGTTAAAAGATGCAAAATTACATCAACTTAGCAAAGAGCACTGGTCAAACTACTATGGCCATGAGGGTATCACAACTACCAGCATTGTGTGTGACAACTTACTCAACATCTAAGGGCATTATGGAATAGTATCAGTCTTGTTTTCAGGAGTTTTCAGTATCGGTCAGTCAAGAGTTGTCATCCCAAAAAGGATAATTCTGTTATTTACTCACCCTTATGCTGTTGAAAACCAGTATGACTTTCTTTCTTATTCAAAGCAAAACATTAATGAATATCTCTCTTTTCAAAACAATAGTGCCCAACATTAAAGCTTCAAAAAGGAACAAAAAGTATCATAAAATTAGTCCATGTGGTCCGTGCATCAAATTCGATAGGTTAAAATTCGAAGGCATTCGATAGGTTTTGGTAAGAAACAACCCAAAGTTGAAGACAATTTTCAGCAAAATCTTTACACGCGTTGCGTGATTATGAGCGCTATGAGGGAAACTTGTTAACAGTGGCACACTTTCATGCAAGAACTTGCATTGTTTTTAGTGCTAAATGTGAGAACCAGGTTCTCTCATAGCGCTCATGAATGTGCAATATCACAAGCAGGACAATACAGAATTCACAGACTTTTTTTTTTTTTTTTTGCATTTTACACGCAGATTTTGAGGGAAAATACGCTGGATTCTGCAGAAGGTATTTAAACATAGCTAAATGTTTTAAATATAGCTGAGAGTATTACACATTTACTGTACTGATAGCTTAATGCAGCATGAATTTAGTAGGGCTGTTGATTTAACTCATTTATTCAGTGCGACTAATTATTTAAAAAAATAGTGCGCAATATTATTTTGCGCAATTAATAAAGTCACCTGACTCTTAGGAATAATCTTACCATTGAGCAATTCAAGCTTGAAGTAGTACCTGTTTTCAGCAGGGGGCAGTGAGCGAAACTCCAGCTGTAGGCAATGCGTAGTTGTGCAGACAACAAACCGCACTCAGGCGATAGCACAAAATGACAATGTGTACTTGAATTCAAAAAGAGTTGGGCAGAGCGCAATTCTGAATGCAGGGATCTCGAGACATGTTTTTCTACGTTTCAAACTATGTTTAACTTGACACAGCAACCTAAAAATGCTGTGTTTGTGACGCAATGCAACTGTGGTGAGATATAACAAATCTATCTCAGCGAGATTGATGAATTCGATAATCATTATTATTACAATAAAATTATTTTATTCTCTGCAGATATTTATAACTGCCATTAATTGCAATTAATTATCGACACGTCATCTAATTAATTCGATAAAAAATGTAAAGTGATTGACAGCCCTAGAAATTTGCCAAAATATTGAATAAACCAACAAGCAAGGGGTGGGGATTACATAGACATTTTATGAATGACAGATGTCACAATTTTGCTGAAAAAGTTCTGCAAGTGCAGATTCCTTCTGGGCCTGGTCATAAATCATAGAGGTTTTGAACCACATGAGGGCGAGTAAATTAAAACAAATTCTAAAATTTTCATTTTTGGTTTTACTATCCCTTTAACTAAATGAAAACTGACTGCATATCAACTTGCTGAAAAATAGGTCATTACGCAAGAAAAGGAGAACTGAGCAGAAGATGCAGAGGAAGCAACATGTTCTGCATTTTAGACCAAAGACGCACAGATGTGCCAGTTGATGCTCTCGGCTGTTCATTTGGCAATGATCTGCACTTTGAGAACAACTTTTCGAGCTCTACCCACATTCTCCTCCTCCTATCAGATGGCTCATCCTTGAGTCAACAGCGATTACCATCAGTCATCCACACTGAGGAGACTTTACTGCTAGATTATATATGTCAAACAAGACAACAGGAGCCATCCAGCCCCAAACAAAGGCTCCACAGAATAATTACAACAGAGACCCATTAGAGTGGATTATAATTGGGGCCCTGCAAATATTAAATGACCTTTCACATTTACCTGAGGCCACGAGAGAAGGAAACAGCACCAGTTACCGACAGCAATTCAATAATCAGTCCTAATCTTTATTACAACTGGGGACAGAATCGTAATAACGAGCGGAGGGAGGTCTTTAATGGACACCTGGTAAAAGTAATGACTCTCCAGTTATATTTTAAGGCAGGGTGCTGGCGCAGGTTGTTTCTCATTATGTATTAAATAGATTAAGATTTCAAATGTACCATCGTCAAAAGCATGATCTAATTACCGAGTTCAGTGAGCGAAGTAAAGCGGTATATTAGAGGTCCACCACATGAGGGGTGGGGTGGGGGTGGCCTGATTTATGAAGAAATAGATTCCACTTCTATTGCGATGCAGTAATTAGGGATTTGTCATGAAATCTGACCCTCTTAAGTAGAAATTACTTTGTATAATATGAACAGCAGAGCATGGAGGCTCTTCAACGCATATAATTTCACTTGATTATTTATACATCAAAGGGAATCGGTCATGGATGCAGAATAATATTCAAGGAGGTGGAGAAAGATAGAACTGCAAGAGGAAGACGGAGAGACGAAAAGGGAGGGGGATGCAAAGATGGAGAGAAAGAGAAAATGGGGAAAATTATCCAAATACAAACACTCACTCATCCAGACAAATGGAGGTGAGAGAAAGAGAGAGAGAGAGAGCAATAATTTTCATAGCACATTTTCATCCCTTTTCCTCTACTACTACTACTACTACTTTCAAACTTTGCATATAGATTGCCATGGCATTTCCAGCTGTCAAATTAAATTTTGCTTTAATTCTTCACGGCCTGGCTGGGGAGGGGCCTGAGAGTGCTGACAGCCTCTTTCCCCTTCAATCCAGGTGGGAGGCGGGTAGAACCGGGATCAATAATGTGTCCTTATGAGAAATTACACCTAATACTATTAAGTATGCATTTGAGGCCTCTGTGGGATAACAGGCTAATGAATTGCCATTTCTAGCCATTAGATAATATGCAGCCGAGACCACAGCACAGGCAGAAAAGAAGAGAGGAGAGTCGACTGGTGACAGGGTTTCAGGAAGATGCATTCAATGGTGGAAAGGAAGAGATGGATCTCTGATTTAATCTGAATGATTGATTCAAGCACTTTTCTAGAGTTGCTTCATAGCAGGTGGAGAGGTTATGTCTACAGGTTATGTCTATTCTATGCGCCAAAAATAGTTTAGAAGATCAGGGAGCACTAGTGTGACCATCAGTGCAATGGACTTTGATCTTACAGAGTACAATGACTGTAGTGGGATCATTCTGTTTAGGTGACAAGTCACAATGTGGTAGATTTTAAGCATGAGTCCACAATAAATATGGGCAACAGGGTATTTAACGCAATTAATGTAGTATCCATTATTTTCTTCTTCCTGGGCCTTCACGCGATAGGAGAAAGGTGTCCCGAGTTGTTCCTGGCAGGCTGCTCAGTCTTACAGGCTCCGATTAGGGTTGGGACAGGGTTAGGGCATCTGCTGCCTGCCAGGAACAAACCTAGGCATTTTAAACACAGTTTCCTGTATTGTTTTTTAGCCAAGAGGTTTATCTGATGTTTGGTGAAATGTTGCTATGTGCAGGTCAGATTGTACCAAACTTGAACTTCAGTACAAATACACTTGCTTTCCAGCTCTTGTAAATTCAGTTGAAGTGAATGGAACATATTTAGTGACCATCACTTAAATATTCCAATATTATTGCTAACTGCCAAGTCAAACACACTAATAAACAATAAACTATTATATTTATAGTTCAGTTATACTTTCTATTTATGCAGTTAATGAGCAGATGTGTCATAAATGTCTTTCCCCTTAAAGGGAATGTTTATACAAAAATGACAATTCTGCCATTATTTACTCATCCTCATGTATTTCCAAACCTTTATGACATTTATTTCTTCTATGGAACACATAAGGACATCTTAGGCAGAGCGACAGCCTCCTTCACTTTTACTGTATGAACAAAGATGCAATGAAAGTAAATGGTGACTGCGGCTGTCATTATGCTTGAAAGAAAGTTATATGGGTATGGAACAAAATGAGGGGGAGTAAAAGATGACAGAATTCTTGACAGTAATATGGTGAAATATCCTTTTAAGTAAAAAAAAAAAAAGACATAATAAAATGCATAACTATAATACAAAGAATTTGCTGATTGGTTGCTTATTCACTGAATAAACAGTGTTTCATGAGCGTGTGAGATCGTTTAGACATAATTTGTCACAAAGCGGCAGTGCGGAGACCTGGAAAGAGATCAAACCGTGTGGAGACATTAAAACTTGAAGCCTTATGAGGAATTCGAGTAATTAGTGCAAGCAAAAAAAAAAAAAAAAAAAGAACAAAAAAAAAAAAAAAAGATAAATTGATAATTTTTGCAAACTTGCAGATCAAGTCGTTCTGAGAATAATAAATCTCTTAACCCCGTGTAGGCAGGAACATATGGTTAAATTATATTTGATGGATTTGATGAGTGCCTATGAGGAATGTAAACTTATAAAAATAGGTTATAAAAATGACAATTTTCCCACAAGAAAATAAACAAATTCTAGTACTGTAAAATGAACTCATGCATAGATATGACAATGAAAATGTAATGCATTCAAAAATAGAATTTAAAATTAGATTATAATTACTATAATAAAACCAAATGTATTGCACATTAATTTCTTATTCAAAGTGCAATTCTTGACCTATTTTCAGTTCAGATATGTATACTTTTTTCAATGTTAAAAACTTTGTTGCAATACAACACTGGCTCAACCAATGGCTTGAGTTTGTGGCGGGCTATCTGTTTGAAAACATTGTTGAAAACATTAATATTTTAGCAATTCTGTTAAGTGCCTCTAGTGGTGCAGAAATTACACACTTTATTTTAGAAAATAATTTGAAATCTTACCAAAATAATTGAAAAATGAACTTTATTTCAAAATAACTGAAAAGGACATTAATAAAGGATCATAAATTAATCCTTTACTAAATCAAATTGACATAGCAACTATTTACTTTCTTAATAAATACTGCAATTGTCAGCAGGGGGTGCTTTATTTGGTCCGTACTGAAGTCACACAGTTTTAACTTACACTGATAAGAACTCCTTGGCTCTTGGTGTGGCCAAAGACTTTGTCCACTGTTCACTCTTTCAGTGGGTAGACTCTCTGGCATGCAAACTTGTCCCCATTGTCCAGGTATATGGGACTGCATGGCTTGGCCTGTAGCAGAATGTCAGAGAACAGGAAGAACATCTTGGGCTTGGCCTCCGTGCCTTTAGGGGGCACTGTCTTCAGCCAACCTTCCTACAAGAGATAAAAGGCAACTTAAAGGATTGGCTAAAGGACTTACCTATTGTCACTGCATCCACCTTTTACCATCATATTAAGGAAAAGTCAATTTCACCCCGAGAATTTCACCCCGAGAACAAAAAAGCGTAAGGTTTACAAGATTTGAGATGGGAAGAGACAATCTCCTCTCTATGATTGGCAGTTGCATGATGGAAAGTAAATTAGATGCTGACATTTGGATAGATAAGATGAAATTTCATTCCTGCTATGATTCCTTAATTGCCCCGGTGAACCTTGTGATTGCAGCTCTGGCGATAGCGAGAGCGCGGGGCTCAAAATGATGCTCTGAGCGACATACAAGCACTCTATGATTAGCAGAGGGGTCAAGGAGGGGTCAAACTGCTTTTTTAAAATGCCACAGGTTTAATATGAGGCAACAATGAGGACACATCTTGCAATACTCCCAAACGGCATGTGCAGATTGGCTTTAATGGTTTCTTTGGCTTTTTTTTAAATTGGTTACACGCTTTTACACGTTCTGGTTTACAGGGGATAGTCATGCTTGCACAATGAATAACCACATAATCTATACAAGTATATGGACGCAAAGGTTTCAATCTATGCAAGCTCGATTTCATGTCTCGTTGCATTCCAAAATGCGCCAGACAGCAATTCATAACGCAATGCAAGAATGCGTTGCATTCTCAGTATTGCCACAACTATTGTGAGCACTGATATTTTCTACGGTCAGTTTTCAATTTATGTCAAGTTCTGTCATGGTGAAGCAACAGTTTGAAGAGAATTTTGTTGAGCTTTTGGCTTGTTTTTTCATGAAGTTGCTTTTAAATTAATGGTAGTCGCAGGCAGCCTATTTTGGACTTACCGTATGTCCACAATACAGTCACATTTTTTGGGCTTGTTTTTCCAGACCAGGTCATGAACGGGTAAAAAATGTATGTCGCTTATTTTGGTAAGGCAAGTTGCATATTTTGAGATTGTTTTTCCAGACCAAATCGCCTGTTTATCTTGCAAGATCTGGCAACACTGATAGCAAGCTGAGTGAATAATAACATTAGGTTTAATGGAACAGACATTTAAAGCAATCACGTCTGCACCTGCATAGAGTATATTTCTGGCCTAACAATATAAATGTAGTAACTCAATTATGAGATACACAATTGCTGTAGCCATAATGGGTGCAAAAATATAAACTTTTCCAATGGTAAAACTGTAAAAGACTGTACCTTCTGTTTAATGCAAAAAAACAAGCGATATCCACTGAATTTGTACAGCTCACATTCTCGTTCCCAGTTTGGACTGACATATCCAAGGAGGACTTCATTGGCTCAGTACAAAGAGCAGGAACTTGGATATCCCCTCTTCATGTCAAACACTTTCAACTTCTCCTGTCAAAGAGCACCTCTGCCCAGCTACAAAGAGCCTAGTGGTTTGCAGGGTGCTAAAGGTTGCACTACAAAGTGGCTGGGTCCTCCTGATGCGACCAAGCCAAAGATCCGGAGACACATGAAAGCTTGTCTCCATTTGAAAGTGATGGAATGGCAAGTCAGATCATTGTTAATTTCAAGAAGGCTTTGTTGGAAAGGTTACGCTTTCATGTCAGTTAAAAAAGGGCTTTAATGTTAATCTACAATATTTGAAGCACAGGTGCACTCTTTAAAGTTTTATTCTGATTCCAGTACTTGAATTGTATGACTAATTTTGACTTTAAGGCCTGAAACATACACTGCCCAAGTACATGAATTCAAGTGCTTCAACATGTGTACAGTAAGCTTGATTTCATGTGTTGCTGCACACCAAAAATCAGACAGCAATTCAAAAGGCTATGTAAGTGTACCTTACATTCTCACTCAGTATGCTTATATACAGTATTTTAAAAGTTCGATTTCATCTGGACTAAAACAAAATCGTCTTTTTAAAATGTCATGTAAACACTTTAGTCTGACTGAAGTCATACCAGTCAGATTTTTGCAAAGTTGGACAAAGAGATCTAGATAATGCACACTTTAAAAGTTCTATTGCAGTCGGACTAAAGCAATAATTCACACAATAATGCTTTAGTCCAACTAAAAATTGCTAAGTTTGACTAACAGACCTAGATAATGCTTGGCTAATCAGACCACAACCGGTCTTGCCTTGTTGTGCGCATGCATGCTCTGAAAGACAGATGTGTTGTGCAACATGTATTTTACCCAGCCAGACCTGGCATATTTGACATTCTTTTGATTATAACTGGGCATGAAAACGTACTGAGTGTTGCTGCAAGTGCCACACGAACAACGGTTTGAAGACAATCTTGGTGAGCAATTTGAAGTCGAAATGTTTATAGCAAGCTAACAGAACAATAATATGCAGATAATAAAAAAGGCTTTAAATACTCTTTCCTAGAACTATATGTTATTAAGGCCTAATAGTTTCACCTTGGCACATAGACAGCTGTGTTGGCAGCTACGTTCCAGCAAGGACTCCAAGGAAACAGACTGAATGTCTGACATATCAATGTCCCATTGATTCAAGCTTTGTATCGCAGAATTATACCACCCTTATCTCCATGCCAGCCACTTAATAATGTTCCAGGGCTCCAAAGCCTCTCATCTGTCATTGCTTTTGTTAAGGCACATTGAAGAAAATGGAGGGGATGGACTGGGATAAGCTGGGATGGCCGGACTCGGTTCAACCTTCTGAAGCCAGAAAAAGTGAGAGTGGAAGAAAAATAAATCTTATTGGACAAGAGGAAGGACCTCGGTAGAATTCTAGAATCCTGAAAAAACAGGATGAGCGAGCTTTTTCTACACTTCCTACATCCGGCTCTGTGTGAAATAAGCCCAGCGCTCGTTGGGTATTCATCGCTAGTCTCCCAACCACCTTTGTTCACACATGCTCCCTCCCTTTCTCCCAGCATCCTTTTTATCTGCCGGCCAACAAGATGAGGAGAGGCGCTAATTGGTCCTGGGGGAGATTGGCAGGCCAAAGCATTCACGACAAGGCCCTCTCTATCTTTTTTCTCTCTCTCTGCTTCCTTCTCCATCTCCTTGTCTTTTGTTTCACATGTGGGCATTATCCCTTGGGATAAATAAGGAGGAAGAAAGGACCTCCACTCCACAAGTAGCACCAGAGAAGATATAAAGAACTGACTATGAGAGCCCACTTCCCCCTCCATTTACCAATTAGTGCAGAAAACTTGTCGATAAATTCAGTTAATTCTCTTATCTGAGACTACAATTGTGCCTTGCGTAAACAAAACCATGCACAATCGCCTCTATTGATTATGGGCAAACAGCTAGGTCTCTTTTAAACAAGACTACTTTTCCACACTCTTCCATCTGACCTCCTTCATCCGCTCAACTCTCTGTCTCTCCGCGGTGCTCTCTAAGATAAAAAGAATGGCAGATCACAGACTCTAACCTGGAGCCAGGATTTTGGTCTTTCGGTCCTTCAGCTGTTTCTAGACTCTGCGCAGCTGCAGGTGGTTCTCATGGCTGCGAGCTTTGTCCTGGATCCAATGGGTGACCTCTGAGATGGCCTTCACTGCCTCTGCGGCGAGAGGAGACCAAATAGATATATAACCAAACTCAGAAAGCAAAACATACTGCATACCTCACAATACACAAAATGTTTCCATACAGAGTATATAATAAACATGTTTAACATGTTTACTTGAATTGTGTCCTTGTTTAAGAATACCAATGTTTCCACACCTTTATGGCCAATTATTTTCTGTGACTTTTCTAAATCCATGAATATTGGGATAGGATTTTTAAAAATCATTTTTTAGAAAAGACACTCACAAAGAGCAATCTCTAGCCAATAAAATATCTTAGAGCTGAGAATAATGGAAGTTTATATTGACTAGTAATTTCCATAACTTTATTAATTTCATGTATTGTTTGATTGAATTAAATAAATTTTTGTTCCATGACTTACTTAATTTCCATTAAAATAATATATATATGAGAGCGAGAGAGAGAGTATATATATATATATATATATATATATATATATATATATATATATATATATATATATATATATATATATATATATATATATATATATATATATATATATATATATATACACTCTCTCTCTCTCTCTCTCTCTCTCTCTCTCTCTCTCTCTCTATATATATATATATATATAAAACTATATAATTCATGGACATTTCCAGGTTCTCCATGACCTACTGTATGTCAATATTAATCATATTTGATATCATATTTCTTCATCTTGTCTGCATTTTAAAGCCTATTTTAGATGGACTGTATTTTGTACTAGGTCAAAATACAATTAAATCTATAAAGAAAGGTAATCAGATGTTTTTGTGTCTTCCTTGGTTTTGAAAGCTTGCAAAAGAATGTGAATATAATGCAAAAGTATATAATGCAAATGTAATATGATTTATTGTATACACAAACAATCTTGTGTACAACAGTAATTTGTTTCACAGTGTCTGTGTTAAACATATTAGATGCTGCTATAATTAACATAATAATAATAATAATAATAATAGAAGTAATAACCATAATTATGTGCAATGTCAGTTGGTTCCACATAATTACAAAGTACATGTAATTGAACAGTATTACTCTATAGTATTACTTACCTACATAATAACACTATCACATTAACTAATATAAAGTGTGACCTATTTATGCAATTCTGAACATAATATTAGTGTCAAAGGAGTAATACAACAGCATGACACACAAATAAGTGCACACCCAAAGGCATTCATGTTTTATGCAGACTATGTTGTTGCATATGGTAATAACAAGTTTGTTTTTGGCCTCCAAACAATATTTGATTTCACCATCAACCCCCTGGAGTAAGATGATGAGGGTGCATTAACACATTCAAACATCACTGATTGGGTAAAATGTATGTGCAGACCTTGCCATAGGATATTGTGCTATCCATCAAAAGCACAAGGCCAATGAATCAGTATAATTGGTTAAGTAAATATGAAGTGTTATTGAAAATGTACAATAAATATAGTGATTACATTTTTTATTACATTCTCTAAATACTTCATTTAAAAAAAATATATATATATATATATTTTTTGTGTGCCTTGTAAACAAGGTATCTGAACAGAACAGGTTTCTGTAGTTCCTTGGGTTGTTCAAAGCATTAAACACGTAAAAACGTGATCTAAATAGATTGAACTAATTTTCGGAGTTTCAGAACGTACTTTTGTGGTTAGCAAAATAACTTTTAGAGAAAACATTTTTGGCAATTACTGTGCACAGAATTCATTAACTAATGTAGACATCAACTCATTAACTAGAAAAAAACAAAAACAAAAAAAAAACAGGCAGATGGATAATAATTTTGAATCCAGCTTTGGTCTTGTTGACTCTAACAATTCAGAAAATGAACATAGTGCTCGGGGCGTTTGCCTCAGTACAATAATCACTGTCTAATTGAGTCGCTTATCTTTAGAACAATTACTAGCAAAAGCAAACAAAGTGACTGTTTAGAGATGACTGGGCCGCAGTCTATACATCTTTCAGTCCATCCATTTTAAGAAAACCCTCTCCATAATTGTGTTTCAACAGAGCCATGGCTGATGCATTATTAATACAATCTCATTCCATATTCTGCTAACACTTTCTCTCTGTCTTTTTTATTTTAGCCATCCAGTGTGTTTAAACAGAACATGGTGCGAGGAGTTCTTGAGTGTTAACTTTTTTAATTAACCTTTGACAGTGTTGGAGGAGGGAGAGTTTTGAAGAGACTTGGTTGTAGGGTTTGTCAGTAGAGCTAAAAACAGTTTATACAGTAGTTATAGTCCTATTGTGTCCTGTATACAATGTTCATATTTGTTTGATTGATCTGATATACACAGAAAGGGGTTGAAAGAGTAAAAGAAGAGAAAAAGTAGATGAACAAATAAATAAACAAACACAAAAAAGGTGTATACAAGACATGAGCTTGAAAGATGTAATTAAAAGAGGAACAGGGAAGAGAACAATAAGGATATTTTTTTCTTAATTTATATATAAAAGAGATTGTTATCAATATTATTATTATTATCATCATACTGTATATACACCGATTAGCCACAACATTAAAACCGCCTGCCTAATATTGTGTAGGTCCCCCTCGTGCCACCAAAACAGCGCCAACCCGCATCTCAGAAAAGCATTCTGAGATTATATTCTTCTCACCACAATTGTACAGAGAGGTTATCTGAGTTACCGTAGACTTTGTCAGTTCGAACCAGTCTGGCCATTCTCTGTTGACCTCTCTCATCAACAAGGCATTTCCGTCCACAGAACTGCCGCTCACTGGATATTTTTTGTTTTTGGCACCATTCTGAGTAAATTCTAGAGACTGTTGTGTGTGAAAATCCCAGGAGATCAGCAGTTACAGAAATACTTAAACCATCCCATCTGGCACCAACTATCATCCATGCAATTATCTAATCAGCCAATTGTATGGCAGCAGTGCAATGCATAAAATCAAGTAGATACGGGTCAGGAGCTTCAGTTAATGTTCACATCAACCATCAGAATGGGGGAAAATGTGATCTCAGTGATCTGGAGCGTGGCATGATTGTTGGTGCCAGACGGGCTAGTTTGAGTATTTCTGTAACTGCTGATCTCCTGGGATTTTCACACACAACACTCTCTAGAATTTACTCAGAATGGTGCCAAAAACAAAAAACATCCAGTGAGCGGCAGTTCTGTGGACGGAAATGCCTTGTTGATGAGAGAGGTCAACAGAGAATGGCCAGACTGGTTCGAACTGACAAAGTCTACGGTAACTCAGATAACCGCTCTGTACAATTGTGGTGAGAAGAATGTCATCTCAGAACGCTTTTCTGAGAAGCGGATTGGCGCTGTTTTGGCGGCACAAGGGGGACCTACACAATATTAGGCAGGCGGTTTTAATGTTGTGGTTGATCGGTGTATATATGATGATAGTAATAATAATATTGATAACAATCTCTTTTTTATATATAAATTAAGAAAATATATCCTTATTGTTCTCCTCCATGTTCCTCTTTTAATTACATCTTTCAAGCTCATGTTTTGTATGCACCTTTTTTGTGTTTGTTTATTTATTTGTTTATCTACTTTTTCTCTTTTACTCTTTCAACCCCTTTCTGTGTATATCAGATCAATCAAACAAATATGAACGTTGTACACAGGACACAATAGGACTATAACTACTATATTTAGGCATAATAGTTTGTTAGACCTATCAAGAGGCTGTGAATTAGTATTATATATATATAAATTTTGTTTTTTGTTGTTGTTAATTTTTGGTTTGTTGTTGTTTTTGTTTTTTTCTTGAATGATTTCTCCTCTCTCTTCTGTAATGTCTGTTAAAAAAATGTATTATTGTTATTTGTTGCAATAAAAAAAATGGAATACATAAATAAATACATTAATTAATTCATGAATAGTAATAATAATAATCAAGGCATGTTTTTCATTTTTTCACTAAATGAACAAGTTATTTAATCATTTTTATTTATATGCACTGATAACAATACACATAAAAAGAAAATTTAAAAAAAATATTCACCAACATACATTTTTACTTGTTAAATATTTTGGTTACACTTTATAATAAGGTTGAATTATTATTAGTTAATGTATTAGGTATCATGAACAAATAATGTACAATATATCTTCACAGCATTTGTTAATCTTGGTTAATGCTGATTTTTATTTTTATTTTATTTTTTTAAAGAATACATTTCTAGTTAATGTAAGTTCATAATACATTAATATTAACAAATACACCTTTTATTGTAAAAAAAAAAAAAATGCATTAGTATATGTTAAAATGAACATTATCCAATATTAAAAAGTGCTGAAAAAAGGATGGTTCATTGTTAGTTTATGTTAACAAATGTTAACAAATACAATCTCTTTGTAAAATGTTACTAATGTTTTCATATACAGTATGAAGAATGTTATATGGATATCTGAATGAACATTTCTGAGTGACGAATCGCTGAATCAGAGTTTTAAATCAATTCACTGAAACAGACAGTTTGAACTGATTCATGAAAAAGAATTGAACTTACCAACTCTAACACAGTTTTTGCATAAATCAGAAAGATTAAATCAGAGACACTATTAAAACATTTCTGTCTTACCACTCTAACACACTTGTGAGTTGTGAAAAGAAGGAAAGATCGCAAAACTAGTCTAATGACAATTTCGAGGAAAGTTAAGAGCGAAATAAAAAGACCATTACAATAATTGCGATATTCACAATGTTGCTTAATTTTTTATCTTCAAAAAAATCAGTGCGAATACGTAGTGAATATTCAATATTCGCTCTGCCCTACTTGTCCACGAGGTTCGCAGAAATAAGCAGCCAGAAAAACATGGTTTAATACATGACTGACAAACTCTGCAAAGAATGCCAGTTACTACAATTAAAACCATGTTGTTCCACATGAACACAGCATGAGAGAGTACATGTGGTGAGGAAAGGAGAAAAGGAAACAAAAACAACAACACAAAAATGGAAACTAAAGAACAACAAAGCCTCTAGTGATTTTCACTGCTAGCTTGCTTAATCAGATACAATATGATTTGTCTGGGGTTGTTTTTAAGTAATTCCCTTTACAATAAGCCCATGCCGAATGAGAAAACTTTTTTACTCTCTCTCTCTCTAAAAAAAATAAAAAAAAATAAATAAAAAAAATAGGGAGTTTAAAAAGCAGCTCTAATGAGAAGAGGAAGAGGCAATGGAATGGCAAATCTGGATATGTACCTTCATCTTAGAATCAGGGGCTGTTTCAATTTGTAAGCAAAAGCAGCAAGCAACCAATGAGATTTTAATTGATACACATAAATAATTCCTTGTGTACACTGGCTCTTAAGTCAGATTTGCTGTTTATTTGACGATAGAAATGATTCATTATCAGGGCTTATGTTGATGCAGGAGATTTTATTTATTTATATTTTGCATGGTTGATATCCTTAGATCTGGTCCCTATTAATTATGTCAAAAACCACATTGAGAATTTAGACTCACTTTAAGCTTTCACTGTACTTTCATCCTCAGCAAGCACAGCCACCCGGAGACAATAACGACGAGTGAACACTACAACAGGAGCCCAAACTTGTTCTTTGTCACCTTAACAAAGACAAGGGAGGCTGTCTTTTTGGCTGCCAGCTTAAAACCTTTTTTCCTTTAAAACGCAGGTTTGTTTTGGCACCATATGAAATGATTTCAGCGTTTGCACCTTCTTCAACAGGCCAAGGTATCCTCCGCTCTGCTTATCTCCGCAAAGCACCTCATGATCACAAACAAAACTGAGTGATCTCTTTTTAGGTTACTCTGTAAGTGACAAACTAGAGTAGAAAGTAAATTTGACAAGCATAACAAGTGTGACTTTGGGTGAATGTGATTCTGCAGCTTGATGCAGATCTTGACAATAAAGAGATCATAAAAAAATGCAGACAGGCTAAACCCATCAAAATTTTTGTCACAGATCACTAACAGGATAAGAGAGTGTTTGTCGAGTTGCGAGACAGCAGAGCCTCTTACTTGAAAGCTGCTGAAACTCCGGGTTGTCTGGACTGGTGTTCCCTGTCAAGTGCCTCAAGAGATGATTGTACCTAAAAAAGCAACAAATAAACAAAACACGGCACAGGCTTATTGCAACATTTCTATAAATACACCCTTAACGTACGAGAGAAAACAGATCTTGGCATGTCAGGGTAAGGAGGTTGGACAAGCGCTGTCACCGTAAGATGACATTACTCACATTAAGACTTTTTTAAAGAAAAAAATGCAGTTTTGCTTTTTGAAAAGGAATAAAGAGCCATTCAGCATACAAAATTACACTAATGTGCCATCTTTCTGCTTTCTCCTATAATGTGGCGGAACTGATTTGTGCTATTTAAACAGTGAGAAGAGGATGAGAGTAAAAGAGAGGGATTTGAAGGAGGGTTTAAAAATAGGGACAGAAAAACAGAAGAATGAGAGCAAATACAGCAGGGTTCAAAAGTCCACTTGTGAAAATGCTTCCATTTTGCATATTTTTTCTAATTTAATGCAATTTGTTAATATTAGAAATGATATTATCAGCATAGCAACTTGAGTGAAAAGAAAAGTGAAAGACATGCATTTCTTAGTATCTGGAATGCAACTATGGAAGCAAGGAAATCTGACCTTTTGTACTTAACAGGACTTAACATGGTCACAAATTTGCTATTCTCATTAATGACCTAGAAATAGAGCAAAATCTTAAATATTTCAAACATTTCTTTGTTTTATATTTTTCAAAATCATAAAACTCATATCCAGGTTTAAATTAAACTTCGAAAACTACATTTTCAATGTTGTCTTTTGAACCCCACTATATACAGTATTTCTTTCCATCTGGCTCACACAAACAAGTGCATAGATATGACGGGGTCAAACTTCACGTTCATCTCTGCCCACTGTGGACAGACCACCATTAAAAAAAAATGTATATTGATTATTGTGCTATCATCCTCTGTCCACAATAAAAGGTAATAAATGGCTGGGCAAATCAAGGGCCCCATTAAGGAAATGACCCCTATCACAAGGTGAGGGCCAAATTTAGAGGGGATGAAAATTTGGTGGTAATTCATTTCACTGTTTCAGGAACAGAGATAAAGACAGAGTGAGTCTTAATGCCTGAGATTACAGTTCACTTAAGCAGAACTCTAGCGACTACAGACATCAAAGGCCTCTTTCAAATGAGAAAGCTCTCAGAATAGACTCTGTGGTATCGTCACAATTGGGAATAAGACTCTCTACAGTTTTTTATACTTTGATTTGAGAAACTTGAACAATTTGGAGAAAAGAGTATTAGCATTACACAGGTGTACACATGCAATTAATGTAGCAATCGAATATGCATTCAACTAAACACCATAAAAAATAAATTTGATATGCATTCTTTAAATGAAAATAGAACGTATGAATTCTTATATAATGCTAGAAACTTAATCAGTTGTTTTAAAAGAAAAAAATATGGCTGCTATTAAAACCATCATGAAACCCTATTCTTAAACCCATTTTATTTGTATTGTATTAACCAGAATACTCCCACAATGCAAACCTGATATACTCACCATAAAAGACAACCCAAAAAAATTCCCAGAATCCCGGACGAGCCCCCAATTTATTTTATGACCAGTTCAAATTATAACATAAAGTTTTTTTTTTTCAGTTAGTTATTAATTAGTTAACAATATCCAATAGCTTGCATGGCCTAGGTAACATCAGCAGAAAATAAAGTCATTTTAGAGGAAGTTACTATTCTCATTAAAGATTACGAAGACACAAAGTTTTTTATTTGGAATTATGCAAACCGAGGAATCGTTCACAATTAGACCAGGAGCATGCATTAAGTAGATAGGGTAAATTTTGATTTCATGTTGACTTTATAATACATTTCAACGTTTCTGACAAAACATTATAAACATTTCTGGCACTAAATTCCACTTCATGTACACCATTTTAGATAACGTCAGATAAACTGGGGATCCTTTAAAGTCTTAAATGTCCTCTCAACTCCACAGTGGTGTCTTTCTTTGGTGACTCAGCCTGTCGATCCCCACTGGCTAAAAAGTTAAGCTTGAATATTCCCGTTCCCTGAGAGCCATGCTAAGCGGCAGTACAGGGGCTCCTTTCTAAATGAAGGAGTGTGAAGTGAAGATCGGTGCAGCCTCAGTCTCTTTTTCCCTGCGGCCATGTCGAAATTATGTAAACAGTGGTGGCAGCTGCCAAGACGCCTGTGTCACCCATCACCAGTGACAACCACGGAGGGGGGTAGAGGAGCACATCCTTTAAACTCCACTTCTGATGAGAGATTTTAAGAGGGTTGAGACTACAAGGCTAAGGAGAGAGGAGCAAAGCAAATGTCTGATATGTGGCCTTCAGAATCTGTCTTCTTTTTGGCCCTGCCTCCCTCTCTCAGTGTCTCTAAGTTTAAAGGTGATTTGATAAACAGTTTTAGACAAAACCGTTTTGAGAGTACAGGATGTGTATTTATTCACAACAGTGGTTGTGGGATACCGTTCTAAGCTTTCCAAATTTAAAGTTGCATCTATGTGCAATTCCAGAGTCAATTCAGGATGGACTTCAAAGACTTAATCTTACAGTTCATACAATATCTTTTAGTATAAACATTGGCCACCAACATTTCCTCAGTGTACTAATTTAAACCATGACTTGTATTACATATAGATAACTAGATTGAAAGATAGATGTTAGATGTCATCACAAGTCAAGTCACAGCCGAATTGCTACAGATACAACTGCTCATAAAATCTGGTATTTTTTTCCCCCCACACTCCAGCAACTTACTGTCTCTCTTGACTTTTCTATTTGGGTGAATCTCAACATGTCCAGGTCACATTTTAACCCAAAATCAAAAGGGACAAAAAAAAAAAAAAAAAAAAAAAAAAAGAAAGAAATTAAATGTTGCATTAAGAAAATGAAGCTTACTTTTAGCACCATTTCTTGCATTGCATTGGATTCTTGATAGGTTTCATTAGATTCACCCATATGTTAAAAAGGCAAAAGGCCATTAAAACATACACTACCGTTCAAAAGTTTAGGGTCACTTACTCATTCTTTATTTATTTATTTTTTCACATTTTAGAATAATAGTAAAGTCATCACAACTATGAAATAATAGAAATGGAAATATGGGAATTATGTTGTGACTAGAAAAATCCAAAATATATCAGATCTGTGTTATATTTTAGCATCTTCAAAGTGGCCACACTTTGCCTAGATTTTGCAGACATTTTCTCATCCAACTTCTTGAGGTATCACCCTAGGATGCTTTTTAAACAGTATTGAAGGAGTTCCCATCTATATGATGGGCACTTATTGGCTGCTTTTCTTAATTATTCAGTCATCCATTTCAAAAAATATTTTTTAAATAAAATTTTAGTTTTGTAATTAAATAAATTAATATGTTGGCACAATTATATTTTTGTCTACAAAACAGTTTGAAAAAAATGTCAAACATTTAAGCATACGCCTTCAGACCAAAAGGTTTTTAAGATAATGAGAAACATTTTAGGCAAGTGACCCCAAACGTTTGAACGGTAGTGTGTCAAAAAGAAAAGGTGTAGATCCGTCATTTTCCACAAAACTTTCTCAAAAAATTTTTTGCTTTTTTTTTTTTTTTAGACTAAACTAGTTACAAAGCAGAAGCACAAAAAATACTGCAGGCCTACAAACAGTCTAAATGAAAGCTAACTAAACAGGCTTTCTGACACAAGTGAAACTAGAGCAGCACCGTATTACTTATTAGAAATGAAAGGAGAAAGGAAACCAAACAAGCCCCAATTAAGCCTCCTTCTATTAAAAGGCACTTAAAAAGAGAAATAATCTCACTTCTTTTTCTTCTTGTCTCATCTTGTAGTAACAAATACATTACAGGCATTATCAGCCACGAATACCCTTATTAGGAGATGGGGGGCAAGAAATCTAATTAAAGCAGCAGAGTTACAAAAAAAGGAATGGCCTAATGAGCATTATTAAAGCACATTCCAAATAATGTAAACAGAACTTGCTCGTTTAGCTGCCCTGTAACACTCATTAGCAGCAAAGCAAAGAGAAGATAACGAGACAATAACGTAATCTGAATCGTATTTATAACAGTTCACATATTCTAATGAAGTGTCGCACGCTGCTAGAAAGTATCACTGGCCAAGTTACCGCAAAGGATGCCTTGCCTTGCTAATTCCTTTGTAATATGCAGATAAAATGAGCTTTACATTTTCAATTCCCCCCAAACCACCCCACCACAGCAGATATGTCGGGTCACCCCATAGTTACACACGTCAGTGCGGGAAAAGAGAGGGAGGAAATATCTGTCTAATTATTTTTCTTTAAATACGAGCATTAGGCATTCAAATTCCTAATTAAAAGACAACAGCCACTGTCAAGATCCTGCATGGGTTATTGAGCATGGTACTGGTTGTTGCATAATTACTGCTCCTTAAAAGCTGCAGATGTATAAGCACTGAACAACGTCTTTGAAGCCCCAAAGACATCGCAAGTCTAGCCGCTGCACTCACTGAACTTCTACAATAAAAATGTAACAAACATTAACAAAATGCATATTTTCAGCCTTGACTACACTGATATTGCATTTAAAAATAGCTTTTTCTGGGGCCTGGGTAGCTCAGCGAGTAAAGACGCTGACTACCACCCCTGGAGTCGCGAGTTCGAATCCAGGGCGTGCTGAGTGACTCCAGCCAGGTCTCCTAAGCAACCAAATTGGCCCGGTTGCTAGGGATGGTAGAGTCACTTGGGGTAACCTCCTCGTGGTCGCAATTATGTGGTTTGCTCTCGGTGGGGTGCGCGGTGAGTTGTGGGTGGATGCCGTGGAGAATAGCGTGATGCCACCACACACGCTATGTCTCCGTGGTAACATGCTCAACAAGCCACGTGATAAGATGAACGGATTGATGGTCTCAGATGCAGAGGCAACTGAGATTCATCCTCCATCACCTGGATTGAGGGGAATGTCTACACCACTATGAGGACTTAGAGCACATTGGGAATTGGGCATTCCAAATTGGGGAGAAAAAGGGCTGAAAAAAAAAAAAAAACATTTTTTTCTGCAATAGTAAGTGAGCCCCGTGACATTGGTTATGTTGGCTTAGGGGCTGCTTCCGAAACCAAAGGTAGCTGTCTTGTTGCCTCGCTGCCCTATCAGTCAATGACACAACAGACAGCGTTTGCATACGAAGTTACCTCCAGAAACTGGTTTTGGACAGGCTACTGAGGCAGCATAATGTCATATTGTTGCTAGGATACCAGCAACAGATTATTGCCATCTGGTGTCCACTAAAGGTAATGTGTCTGCTTCATTCATCCAACCGAACCACAATAGTCTAATAATCTAGAACAAAATCAAGAGTTCTGGCAATAACCAAGTGTATATTTCATAACTAAAATATTAATTTCTTGCTATAAATGGAATCAAAAGTTGTAAAAAGTGGGATTTTTAAAAAAATGTTTACACAAATTGGCAATCAACTGCCTCTTCGGCCGCTATTTTTTTTCTTGAACTCAACCATTGTGGAACCACGTGCACAGGATTGTGGGATTTAATAGGCAGCGAAGGATACATCTATCAGAGATCTTATAGTACTGAGAAAACAACCTTTACGGTTCTATCATTGGAGAGAGCATAACGGCTGTAAAGGTCAACAAGCATTTTAGGACAGTTTGCTGATGCTATACAATTGAATGGAGAGAGCCAGTAATATTTGTTTATGTTACATTGGCCAAAAAGGCAGTCGTATTTGGTTTTAGACCGACATCTAGAGGCTTGGATGTCACATTGTGAAAAATCGAAGGCTTTAAGTTACCAATGCCATTGTAGAAATGCACCATTCCTAGTCAGCCAAAATTAATTTTAGATTCCAAAAAACTAAAGTTTCTGATTACAGTGGAGTTACTGAGCAAACAGTATTCGGCTGGTCATGTGATCTTAACGTGCCAGCCCTCAATGTACAATAAAACCGTTTTATTGTGTACACCATTTATTTATTTTTTTCTAAAGTAAAAATAATAGTGTGTAAACTTTTTAATGAGGGAAACATTATGGAGTACACTTTTAAGGGCCTCAATCAATCAAACTTGAATTGTTGAAATAATTACCTAAAACATGCCATCTTAATTGGACCCATAGCGTAATGTAATCATTTAAGAATACTGAAACTGCTAATTGGACTGCTAAAATTCCACCGAATTGACATGTGCTCTTGAAATCTTCCTCATTAGGCATGCAAACCATTGTCTTTAATTAACGAAATAACAAGCCTAAATGTATATAACTGTATGACAGTTTCTATGACAGGCACTTCAAAAAGAGTTACGCGAATAAGAGCTACAACAACTTTCGCCATACTTTGACTGTTCCCAAGCACCCGAAACTAATTAACAAAAAGCAAGACATAAAGTAGATTGTCTGATAGCCTCCGAGAATTTCAATAAGTCTTTTCAACTCAAGAGCTGACCATTGTGGAAGGCAATCACTACCTGGGGTCAGCATATCAAGGACGATGAGATGAGGATAATTTTATATTTAGGGGATCAATACCAGTTCTGAGAGTAAGTATATTAAATAAAAAAGCTTTTTTTTTTTTTTTTTAAAGACTGAAGATTCTAATCGTGTTAGTCCTTCAAGACTTTGGCTGAATTGAAACAAGTGAGCTTTCACATCATCCATTTGGAGAGATCAAAAGAAGAGAGGAGGTGAAGTCCGAGGTCTTGTCTTAACCATAGATACGGAGGATGTGACCTATCAACTTACATGTAAAAGCTACATCTAGACTGCAAAGAAACCATGATTAGGAGGGCACTGCTACACAGCTGCTTTTAAAAGAGTTCAATCAACACCTTTGCAAACAAACACTAACTGAGTGAAAACCTTCTGAACCACCTCTCATTATGTTGTGTTTGAAGCACCGACTGAATTGAACCCATCTGCAATGTAAGCACAAGCCTATATAACAGCCCTGACACTATCAGCTTAATAATGGCTAGGCTCCATTATCACAAGCACTCCTCCACTTTTTGAAGCTCTCTGCATGTAAAAGAGAAATGGCCGTGACCTTCTGACCCACTCAGAGTTAAGAATTTGCCACAAAATGAAGGATTAACCTCTTATATGGTACTTTGTAACATCAATGTTGAAGACATACAAATCCATTATGGATCTGTACAGGTTTAAAGAATAAAGTCACGCCTGTTTTATTACTGTAGGGCTTAAAACAACAAGAACTAATGCTAGACCCAATCAATGTCTTGGTCAAGAAGACCACATGGATGGAAAGGAGGATGGAGAGGAGACTGAGCAGGGGACACAACGAGAAAGACCCCATTTGCACCTGGTATTAACATCCATTTCAAGTGATCCAATCCTAAGTGGACAGCACTAAATGCAAGTGTTAACGGGGTCCAAAATGTGTTATGATCTGATCATTCAGACCAAATTTGGAAGAAGTCAAAACACGTATGTGACCACATCATCTTTGTTGTAAATGCTAAGGGTGCCTACACACTAGAGCAGGGTCCTGCATTACAACTCCTGGAGAGCCACCTTCCAGAGTTTAGTTCCAACACATGTGGCTGTAATTTCCAAGTAAAATAAGACTTTGATTAGTTGGTCCAGGTGTGTTTAATTAGAGTTGGAATCAAACTCTGCAAGAAAATGGTAATTCTGCATCGGAATGCATAATACACCATGTTCCAAATTATTATGCAAGTAACATATCAGTAGGATTTCATTAAAATAAACATTCAGGTTTGAGTTATTCAAAGAAAGTGTTCGTTTGTTTTATTTCTCATATGTTTTAAGATAATCGGTATCAATCTCAGACAGGTTAGTTAATTAGTTTGCCAGGCGATCTTAGTTAAATGGAAACCTACTTAAAGAGGTTGTTCCACATTATTAAGCAAGTCACAGTTCTCATGCAATATGGGGAGGAAGAAAGATCTTTCTGAAGATGAAAAGCGTGAAATAGTGCAATGTCTTACAAAAGGCATGAAAACAATTGATATATCGCGAAAACTGAATAGAGATCATCGAACTGTCAAAAGATTTGTGAGTGATTCACAGCACAAAAGAATTCGGTCAGATAAATGCTTATTAAGAAAGGTTTCTGTCAGACAAATTAATGTTATTAAAAAGGCAGTTATGAAAAAGCCACTGTTGAGCAGCAAACAGGCATTTGAAGCTGCTGGTGTCTCCGGAGTCCCAAGAACCTCTCGATGCAGGATCCTTCAGAGGCTGGCAGTTGTGCATAAAGCTGCATTTCAGCCAACCCCAACCAAAGCTCACAAAGAGAAATGTTTGCAGTGGGCTCAGAATTACATGAAGACTCATTTTCAAACAGTTTTATTCACTGATGAACATGGTTGGGGAGTAACGGAATACATGTAACGGGATTACGTATTTAAAATACAATGGGGGGCGTGGTCATGTGTAAGTCTGCGGTAGAGGGAGAGTGTTAAGGCTCGTCACTTGGCTCATAATTATTTCTAACACCTGTCTCTCATTATAGTGATGGCGGAGGGAGGCTTAAAAGGCATGCCGAAGCATCAGAGGGGGAGAGTGTTCATCAAGCACGACAGCCCGTACTCAAAGAGAGATTGTGTTTATGTTTGGAGTGCTTTCAGTTATTAGATATCCTATTCCTTTGTTATTGACAGTTACTGTCGATTGTGTGTATGGTGCAGAAAGACAATAAAAGGACTGACCTTGAACATACTTTGTTGTCTCCTGACTCCTCCATTGCCCCGAACTAAGAACTTGTTACAGTAAGTTTGAAGTAAGTTTGGAGCAGAAGAAATAGAAATAAACCTTGTGTAAATTTTCAGCTTTACGCTAAGCTAAAATGCTATTTCTAGCCATTTTACATGCACGTTACCAGGCACGATCATATTTTTTTATCAAGAAAATTCACGCTGGATCATAATTTCTTTTTCTAGTAAGACCTTTGATATTAGGGCAAAAATCTTATTCTTGATGATAGTTTTCATTGTTTTCCTATAAAAATATCTAAACATTCTTAAAACAAGATCAATTTGATTTATCTTGTTTTAGAAACAACACTGCAAAAGATATTTAGGTTTTTCAGAGAATGTATTTTTAATGTGTATTTTGTCTTACTGTACTGGCAGAGTTTTATTGGCAAAACAAGTGAAAAAAATCTACCAGTGCTGAAGAAGTAATCCAAAGTATTTAGAATACGTTACTGACCTTGAGTAATCTAATGGAATACGTCACAAATTACATTTTGCAGCATGTAATCTGTAGTGGAATGCATTTCAAAAGTAACCCTCCCGACCCTGCTGACGAATGCCGTGCTACACTGGATGGTCCAGATGGATGGAGTTCTGGATGGTTGGTGAATGGCCACCCTGTTCCAACAAGACTGAGACGTCAGCAAGGAGGTGGTGGAGTGATGATTTGGGCTGGAATATTAGGAAGTGAGATGGTAGGTCCCTTTAGGGTCCCTGACTGTGTCAAAATGACCTCTGTAAGATATGTGGAGTTCCTAAAAGTCCATTTTCTGCTATGGTATAAAAAGAAGAATCGTGCCTTCTGATACAAAATGATTTTCATTCAGGACAAAGCACCATCCCATGCTGCAAAAAACACCATTGACTCATTAATTGCTATGGGCATAAAAAGAGAAAAAATCATGGTGTGGCCACCATCATCCCCTGACCTCAATCCAATCGAGAACCCGTGGAGCATCCTTAAAAGGAAGATCTATGAGGGTGGGCGGCAATATACCTCCAAACAACAGCTCTGGGAGGCAATACTGACATCCTCAGATGAAATACTGGCAGAAACTATACATGGACTTACAAGTTCAATGGATGAGAGAGTTGTTGAAGTCATCTCAAAGAAGGGCTCATATATTAATATTTTACTTGAACTGTAAATAGGTTTTTGTTTTAAATTGTTTATTTTTTGCAAAATGATCTGTCCATGCAGAACATATGACAGATTTCTGTTTCGAGTTCATTATAACCCATTGACTGTTTTCAAAGTGCATTCTGCATAATTATTTGGAACAACATATTTTGTGTTTTTTTTTCCAAATATCAATAAAGCTGTTGACATTATCAGTTCTTTCACATGTAATAACATCCACATTGTAAAATAATTGTTGAGGATAAAATCCTTAATCATACTGACTGTTTTGGAAAAACAAAAATGGCATGTGCATAATAATTTGGAACATGGTGTATTAAATTTGAGGGCGTGGACAATGTCAAGTCTGTATGAAATCAAGCAGAAATGCAGTGAATTGGATTTCCGGAGGAAAAGAATAACCTGGACTTTCTGAGATTTTCAGAAAGTCGCGTGCCGTTATATGTTGGAGTGCTATATTTGTTGAGGGCAATGTGCACGATCTCCGGCGGGCGATCTCTGGATGTCATAGCACTGTCAGGGGTGTTGATCTATCTTTCTTGGTCCCCCCTCAGTGACTGAGCCCCTGAAAGCTGTCCACTTTTTCCCCCTTTATGGGTGGCCCTGGGTTAAGGCCACACCTAGACTAATATATTTTTGCTTGAAAACTCCGAAAAGTTTCTGAACGTCACTGTTTTCCAAAGCATGTGGAATGGAGAATGGGGAAATGAAGAGTGTTTTTGAAATGCTCAGTTTTAATTGAAGGAAGGTGTTAGTGTGGATGAGAAGCGTAAATGTGTAGTGAAATTTATGTGCTTTCCAATGCATTTTCAAGCAGATTTGTGAGCAACATTTTGAATGTGCTGAATTTTCAGTACTTTTACGTTTTACATTTTTGCACTTTATCAACATGCTGCAAAATGCTGATGTAGTAAGTGATGTATGTCATTATGAAATCAGAAACCCTCCCCTCGTCAATATCTGATCACAACTGGTCACAGGAAATGAACATAAATACCAGGTGTAAATGGTGTTCTGTCTCTTCTGACCACTTGTGATCGGATCATCCGAGAGGAATGTTAATACCAGGTGTAAATAGGGAAAAAGAGACTAAGATCTCTTCTCTGCAGTTCCAGTAATAGCTTTTAATAATAGGAGTGAATTTATCCTTCCTCCCAGCAGTCTTGCTCCATGTTTTAAGTAGCCACCATGATCCACACACACTCACCATTGCCATACATCATCTTCCAGCTGGATAAGTGACAACAATTTCCTCTCGAGTCCCTGTTTAGAGGCGGTACTCCTGATTATCTGCACTCTCTGAGAATGGAGCTCTTCTGTCGCGCCACTTAAGATCATCATGCAATTATGCGCCCCCTGTGCGTCCTCACTTTCCAAGAGCGAAGAGGTAGAATCAATGGGGGGGGGGGGGGTTACAATGGAAAACACAGTGATCAGGGCCTGAGAGGATGAGATCAGATCAAGGGTGTCTTTGAACACACTGATTGAGATGTCAGCGCTCGCCAGTTCCAAGGGAAATTAGAGGATATCTCTATGATAAGTTGGTGGAGAAAAATCAGTGTGCGGCACAACTCTCCAAGGCGGTGTTTAGCACGAAATACTGCAGTTTGCTGTATGAAAAAAACAACAAAAAAAACTGAAAGGATCGCCCACACCTTCTAAAGGCTGGCATCTGTAAATAAGTAGGATTTTGACATTTTGCAAATGGCGAAACTAGTGATAGACCAATATGTCGGACAAGCTGATGAATCTGCTGGTTTTTTTTTTTTTATTTTTTTTTTGGTTTTCGCAGTGGGAAAACCTGTATAGTTTGTTAGACTGATTCAAAACACTAACACATGAGTTCATGAATCTTCATTAAAAGAATCAGCTCACGAGAGTTATTCATTCGTGAATCAGACTACACTGGTCATGCTTTGCTTTCGTTTTTTGTGTCCAGCAAACACAGTGCAAAAAAGCTGTGTTGTCTTTCTATTATTTCATGCTTAGACTTTTTAACCTATCACATTAAATTCAGACTGCAAACTCACAACTCTGGTAAAATTGTCTTTTCTTTTGCTGTGACACTGTATATTCAGTGGAGGAAACATCTTATTTGTCATCATTAATTTGTTTTATCCATATATCAGCTATAATAAAACGTATACAGTGCTGTATCTGAGCAGTATCAGTCCTGATTTCTTCTATTTTTGTGTATTTTTCATACTAAATTGTTTTAGATCTTCAAATGAGATATAACATAAAACAAAGGCAACCTGTGTAAACACAAAATACAGTTTCCAAATATATATACTTTTTATTGAATCAAAGTTATCCAACACCTATATCACCCATGTGAAAAACTAACTGCCCCCTTAAACTTAAAAACTGGTTGTGCCACCTTTAGCAGCAACAACTGCAACCAAATCCTTCCGATAACTGAAATCACTGTTTCACAACACTGTGGTGGAATTTTGGCCCACTCTTCTTTGCAGAACTGCTTTAGTTCAGCCACATTGGAGGGTTTTTGAGCATGAACTGCCTGTTTAAGGTCCTGCCACAGCATCTCAATTGAGTCAGGAGTTTGACTAGGCCACTTCAAAAACATTAATTTTGCTTCTTTGAGCCACTCAGAGGTGGACTTACTCCTATGCTTTGGATCATTATCTTGCTGCATAATCCAGTTGCGCCTGAGCTTCAACTCGCGGACTGATGACCGGAAGTTCTCCTTTAGGATTGTCTGGTAGAGAGCAGAATTTATGTTTCCTGCAATTATTGCAAGTCGCCCTGGCCCTGAAGCAGCAAAGCATCCCCCACACCATCACATTACCACCACCATGATTGACCGTAGGTATGATGCTCTTTTTGTGGAATTCTGTGTTTGATTTATGCCAGATGTAACGGGACGCCTATTTTCCAAACAGTTCCACTTTCGACTCATCAGTCCACAGAATATTCTCCCAAAAGGTTTGAGGATCACCAAAGTGTGTTTTGGCAAAATTCAGACAAGCCTTAATGTTCTTCTGAATTAGCAGTGGTTTTTGCCTCACCACTCTTCCATGGATGGCATTTTTGGCCAGGGTCTTTCTGATAGTGGAGTCATGAACATTGACCTGTATTGATGCAAGAGAAGCCTGCAGTTCCTAGGATGTTGTCCTTGGTTTTTTGTGACTTCCTGGATGAATCGTTGCTGTGCTCTGGGAGGAATTTTGGAAGGTTGGCCACTCCTGGAAAGGTTCACTACTGTGCCAAATTTTCTCCATTTGGAGATAATGGCTCTCACTGTTGTTCTTTGGAGACCCAGAGCCTTTAAAATAGCTTTGTAACCCTTCTCAGACTGATGTATTTCAATCACCTATTTTCTCATCATTTCTGGAATTTCTTTCGACCTTGTCATAATGTGTACTGGGTGAGACCTTTTAGCCGACTTCATGCTGCTGAAAAGGTTCTATTTAGTTGTTGATTTGATTGAACAGTGCTGGCAGTAATCAGGCCTGGGCGTGTCTAGTCCAGCTGAACCCAATTATGAATGCAGTTTCATAGATTTTTGGATTTAGTCACTAAGGGGCAAATACTTTTTCACACAGGCCCAGTTTGTATTGGATAACTTTTTTGCTTCAATAAATAACATTATCATTTAAAAACTGTGTTTTGTGTTTACTCAGATTGCCTTTGTTTTATGTTAGATTTTGTTAGAATTTTTTTAACAATTTATTATGAGATATACACAAAAACAAAAGAAATCAGGCAAATACTTTTTCACAGCACTGTATACTGTAATATACTGTATATATACCTGCTCTATAGATGTTGGAATTGGCATCGGCCACTGAAGAACACATATTGGTCAACCACTACATGAACCATATCAGGCGAAAATGATGGCGGACACTTCCATATCACATAACAGGAGTAGAAGAATAGTCTTACAAAGAATGAATATGAAGAGATAATTATCTCCAATGCAAGAAAGACATATTTTTTGTCATCTTCCATGTTAGAAACTACATTTAATAAGTGGGAGTGACATTAAAGCCTAATTAAGATGGACTTAAGCAGCTTGATAAAGGAATGCCATGTAATTTTCTGTGGCTCTTAAGCATGTTCTAGCTCATTTCGCACCTTGTTACACTAATGAACTGCTGAGACTACGACTGCATGAAATTACAGCCAACAAAATCATTAGCTTAACAAAAAGGATTTTGACAGTTCGTGGACCGTCTGAAGGCAGGCATGAGCATGACATCAAAAAATAATTATGTCTGTCTTTGAAAGTCTCGGTATGTGTTGCGCAGTGACTCCTCCAATGCAACGAAATATGGATAGAGAATTCATGCATGAAAATTGTAACCCGTTGGCGACAGCTTTTTGTTATCTTGCTATCAGTTGGTTCCCAAAATTCAGCTTAAAAGAAAATCCACATGGTATGATCAACAAAATGTAATGTCATAAAGGGATTTTGACATCCAAGCAGAAGATTTTTGTAGTAGTCTGGCCTGTGTCAGAAGATAATGATGCACAACCAAAATGCTTTACATTCCCATCAAGAAACGACTGCATCTCAATTCTGTCATCTTGTTGATGCTGTCCATAATCTCTCCAGGAACGCAGATGGTTTAAACACACAGAACATGTCTGTTGACCAATATATTTCATTTCCTTGGAAATTCAATGGCTGAGGTACTCTGACATTTAATGTGATTAAAAGAAAACTTTTCAAGTCAATTGCAATAAGTGCTTGCTGTCCATTAAACAGTATTGTGTATGTGCAAGACATATTTTGAAAATCTCCTTGCCTGAACAACTATTCAGTCTTAAGGAAGCACTGTATACCGTAGACTGGTTTTGGGTTCACCTGACCCCACCTGGATGCATTTCTAAGGGCCGTTTACATAAGATGCATTCTTGGGTTCACAAACAGCTAGACAGATCGCAATGAAATGGAACAGAATGCAGGGATTGTCGAGACATGTTTTGAAGAGTTGGACAGTTTCTAACTTTATCTAACTTAACACTCCTGGAAGGACACTCAAAAAATAATGCAAGACGCAACACAGTGACCAAAAATTGTCCATCTGAATTTGTATGGCTGTAGCAATGGTACTTTAAAGGGGATGAATTCACATTTACATAACACGCAACTTACTGAGGATTTTACCATGCAAACAGCAAACTCAAAGCACTCTGTTAGCATGCTAATTAAAACATTGCTTAAAATATCAAAACCATATATACATTCCACAAAAATGGTAAAATTTTACAATAAGGATGTATTTGTTAACATTAGTTAACTACATTCATTAACATGAACTAAAAATGAACAACTATATAGCACTTATTAATCTTGGTTAATGTTCATTAAAGATTATTAAATAATACATTTTGTTTGTTGTTAATTCATAATATCTAAAACATTTCCTAATGTAAACGAATAGAACCTTATTGGAAAGTGTTAGCGAAAAAAAAATCTAGATAAATTAGATAGATCAAACACTTTCACATGTATATGGCCTTCACAACTTACTGCTGGATGTGTTGAAGGGGGATTGGAAGAAGGTCCTCAAGTTTCTGCTGATGGAACTCAGGCCTCGACTCCTGGAGCTTCTTAAACCACTTGAAGGCTTTGCTTTTCTTCACTTGAACCTAAGAAAGAGATGAGCCATAACTGTGATTCAACTCTACAAAGGTCTGGTTCCATATAAAGACCTTAATGTACCAGCAGGGCAAATCTAATAATGCTAAAGATAACATTCCAGTAGACTCACGTAGCCAGACTTTTGACTTTCAGCATAGAGCCTGGTCCCCACTGTAGCTTTTTCTGGCCAAGAACAACCCACTTAGACAGGAAGAGACCATCTGACTGACATATAATGTGACAAACCACAGTTTTCATTTCGTTTTAATGTGCCATATAGGGATAGGTTAGCTCTGAAAGAGATTATATCACAATAGACTGGTGTGAATTGTATTGTATTGTGTATTCAGTCTTGCGTGAAAGTGAATCTCACTCATGCATGGCAAGACATCTATGTTGTGTCTTATCATTACAAGCTGCCTTCTCAATAGAGTAAACTTAAATTATTATATATACATTTATACTTACCATATCAGGGTAATGCTAGACAGTGTCTACATTAGCATAGCAAAATCACTTTTTTCCATTTAATTTAATTTTGAATTCAATTTCATAAATGTAAATTTTTTCTAAATTGTGCTTCCTAAAGAGAAGTGTGGGTCTGCACTTTGTTTGTGTGCTAAATAAATAATAAATAAACACATCAAGTACACGAAACAATCCATCATTTTCAAATGGTGTACACCATATACAACACCTGCTCAGCTAACATTTATGGCAGAGGCAGCTGGGGTCTCCCTCTGAGAAACACACTCATATTAAATCACAGCATGCTGGACATGCTGTGAGAGGAATCCTTTATTCAGGCAAAGAAATGATGGTAAAGTCTTAAAAAGATAAGAATGCTGGCATTTTTTAAATTGTGAAATGGGGAATTAGATTTTAGACACTGACTTCCATTTAAATTTTAAATATGAAAAAAAAAAAAAAAACTATTGGAGATGGACCAATAATGGTATGACCAATATATATATATATATATATATATATATATATATATATATATATATATATATATATATATATATAAATTATTATTATTATTTTTTTTACAAATATTAATCACTATACTTAATTGGTTATCAGTTCTTCAATATCAAGTCAACCAATAAGCGCTGCCAAGAATAGCACAAAACAAAGCCATTACACTATCGAGTGTTCTAAATGAAACAACTGTATTTACAGGTAAAGTAACTTATTGTATCATTTGCATACCATTTAGTTTCTATAACAGCCATTCATTTGAATGTGAGAAATGTGTAGCATTTTAAGCTTAATATTGAAACATGCCCCCAAAATTGTTCAAACTAAAGTTGAGACAATTTAGATTAAAAAAAAAAAAAAAAAAAAAACTTAGCAGAACAAAATTAATAATAATAACATTATTATTATTAATCATTAATAATAACCATTTTTATTATCATTATTATAAATAATAATTATCAATTAATGATTAATATTTATGATAACAGTTAATAATAATAATAATAATGATAATAATATTAATAATAAATAATGATTATTAATTAAAGGTTCATAACAATGGTTATTATGAGTATTCAAGATATTCTTAATGTGCATTATATTTTTATTACAGTAGTTTAATAATTGTTTATTATTGTGTTAAAAGACAAAAAACAATAATGAAAAATTGGCTTTCCATATTGGTTTTCGGACACTTAAATAAAAATGAAACAAAAATCCTCTGTATCAGTCCTACATTTTTTTGGCAGATATCTTAAATAAATAAAGATAGTAGGGATATTATGTGAAGCAATCTATTTAAAAAAGATGACAGGCAATCTCCTGTAAAACTAAGACACTCTTAAGTCAGGCGGCACACAGGATTGCGGTGACACACTGAGCATCAAGAGGGGCAGATTGCCCATGTTTGAATAATGTGCTATGGCAAACATGCCGCCTTGTGTTCCTGCAATTACAGCCATGTAGGCCTGGCAGGAGAATCAATGCTAACTTAAACAGCTCAGTCTGCAATCAATGGGAATCGGTCAATTTGCCGCAGACATATTCCTTCTCTTAATTAAGACATTAATATCTGTGAGGCTTCAGGCCTTCTCCAGATAAATAAGAGAAGATGTTAGCACTGCCGCAGCTCTGTGACTAGACACCGAGTGGAGGAGCTTTGGTGAGAGGCGAACACTCTAAACGACCTTTCAGCTAATATATATTCAGTGTCAAACACAATTACCGGCATAGAGTGAAACATCTCCAGTTTGAAATTCAGTCTAAAATGCCCCTTCAGTTCACCGTAAGCAGAAGTTAGCATTAGCCTAGCAGGGCGATGATTCGTTAACTGCTAACTGATTTGGTCTAACAAGAAATCAGTCATCTGAGCACTTGGGTACAGGTGCCTTGCTGCTGAGGGAGGAGCTAATTAGCAAAGAGAAAGATCCCCCATTGCACTTTTTTTCTGGCCTACCGATGGAGACTGCCCACTTAAGTCAGGCATAATGAGAAGGTAGTGTTGAACCTAATGGTACCGCTGGGCTTTGCCTGGGAGATCTGTTTGCACTGAGTGTCATCCATAAGCCTTAATCATGTAGGTGACCCAATGTTTTTTTTTTTTTTTTTACTGTTCCACACGTCAATCATTTTGAATGGCGAATTGGCGATCTTCAAGTTACTGACCTGACACTGTGCCTACTCTTCATTTCCCACAGGATTGAGCAAAATAATATGGTACAACGAAATAGAAGTGCTATAGATGAGGAGTTCAACAATGACTTAATGGGTTTAGACTAATTAGAACTGGAGAATGACATACTGTCAATCCTATGCATTACCATAGATCTATAATGAATACATATTCATGATTTCATATTGACAGACATAGCCACTGGCTCTTGTGTAAGGATATGACCTCTATCCAGATTTTTATTCAAAGGCAGCTCACTCACAAAAAGTCAATTCCGAGGCCCATTCAATTTATTAACTAACATAGCAAGTACAAAAATGATCTGTGTATCTTTAATAAGAAACACATAAACAAGAGAGGAGCAGATCAACACAAAATCAGTGAAACATAGTAACATTCAGTGTATTATTACAAAAGTATGGCTACTTTCATGCAGCAGTTGAATATGGTTGTCGATCCTGTTTGGTGCGCCAAATACGGATCTGTTTGAAAAGTTATTTTATTTACGAAAAGGAGTGCAAAGCCCATTCTATAACCATATTTTGAGAGAAAGTGTGTTTGATGTGTGCTGTATGATCGGAAACCACAGTGGAGCACTTGTCTGTAATATCAACACTTAATACTTTTTCATTTAATACTGCTGTGGGTGTCGGACAAGTACAACTTTTGGTTGTTGGATAACATTGAGTCTTGTAAATCCCAACATAAAGACTCTTTGTTTGGAAGTTACTATTTATATTACAATACGTAACAGCCATTATTCAAGGCTATCATGGTTGTCAAACCCAAATACTGAATGTGTGAATGTAGACTTATAGAAGTGCACACTAAGGCCCATTATATCTACACACTGAACTTACCATGAGAACTTTTTTAGCTGTCTGGATGTTGTCAACGTAAGTATTGTACAGCTAGAGGTGAGTGCAGAAATCCTCGAACCCAACACCAAACCTCCCCTCTTCAAGATGGGTGAGTAGTGTCCTGTTTCAAGAAAATATATATTTTATTAGATCCACAGTTTGTGGAAAGTGCAACTGAAGTAGAGGTGTGAATCTTCACGATTCGATTACGATTCAGAGGGAACGATATGATTATAAGTGAGGATTTCTTAAAATAATGACATAAATAGTTCTCATTAATCAATTAATGTCATACAAAGTCCAGTAAACAGAAAAAGAGCTAAATCAATATTTGGTGTGAACACTTTTGCATTCCAAACAGCACCAATTCTCCTACTTACACCTGGACACAGTTTTTCTTGGTTGTTGGCAGATAGGATTTTCCAAGCTTCTTGGAGAATTCACCACAGTTCTTTTATTTATTTAGGCTGTCTCAATTACTTCTGTCTTTTCATGTAATCTCAGACTGACCCCGATGTTCAATGGGGGGCTCTGTGAGGGCCATGCCATCTGTTGCAGGGCTCCCTGTTCTTCTATTCGATTCTATTCTGTTTGCAAAAGGCGAGTATAAAATTTCCTATTGACACACGAAAGTAGCAGATATAAATAACATAATATTAATCTTAAGACAAATGTTTTTGTGAAACATCTTTTGCACAGTACTGTATATTTTGTTAAATGCATTGTTAATCATTTAATAGTATTTAATTATTATTTAAAATTCATCTATGCCATGCCTATTCATTAAAATTTTTAACCACAACTGGTTGCTGGTCCAGGGTGAGAGATATATCTGCTTCTATGAGTTTTTTCTATCAGTTTCTTCCATTACAAAACATAATTGCAAATTTAATGACTGTTATCAAACAGGTTTCCTGAACTCTTGGCCAATCTGCCATTGGTTGGTTACTAAGGTTACATCTGGCTTGTATCAAAACAGATTGCCAGTGTTCACACTTTTTGGATGAATAAACCTTGAATGGCTTAGAGTTGTCTCACCACATTAAAGTGGTATAGGAAAAGTACTGTAACATCGATGTAAAATTAGCTCAATACAGATCAAATAAGTTATGTTTTAATATTGTTTTAATTTAATCAAACCCTGTAGTTTTGCTATTCCAATCAAAACACAATGATAACTCTGGGAACTGTTTTGGAAATGAAGGCATTTGTCATGTCACAAATAATGAGGGGGTTGGTTCAGAGGCAGATGTATTTGCAAACAGAAATGTTTTTAGGCAGATTTGTGTGGTGTCATCCAAGGGCCCCTCCCTGTGGGTGACATACTTATTTGAGACAAGGGTGCCGGGGCTAGTGCCCAAGGGCAAGCGTGTGACACTTTGAAGTGGGAACGTGCTCATTGTGAAACCAGGAACAAAACAAGCCGTTCAAGAGGAATGGAAGAGATGGTGCTCTGGCTGTCAGGCACATTAGGGTGACATAGGTATAATTCAAGGGTGAGGGTGTTGACACTTTGTGAGGGAGCTTATTATCCAAACTAGGTGGGGTAGACCAAACAGAAATACAGGTACAGATACACGCACACACTCTCTCTCTAATGATGTTCCCTGAGACTTAACCTTTTTACATGCTGGAAGAAGGAACATTTGCAGTTGAAGTTGATTTAAATAGATTTTAATGAAGTTGCAAGCCAAGGTAGCCTCTGTTCATAATCAGGAGATGCCAGAGCAGCCGAGAGAGTTCTAACAAGGGCAAAGGGCTGGAAAAACAGTGTTTCCTTTTTCCTTCTCACAGCCAGAGGCTATTATGATAAATATGAAATTACGAGGTACATTTTTTGTGTTCTTTTTTAGGGCAATTAAATTCTCCTGCCGTCAGGAAGATGACAAAGATAACATTAGCATTCCTTCTGCGTCACGTTAATCTACATTAATTCCTAACAGTTGTGACATCTGGGCTGGGCACAGACTCAACCAAACAATAGAAGGCCTATGTGGCTTCATTTGTGGAAAGCGAGAACTGAGGAATACTAATTATTGCTGCTAAATAGTTAGCAGTGACACAAACCCTCATAAAAAAAATCTGAAATCTGTACAGGAAATAAGATGACGTTGTAGAACCCGAAAGCAACATTTAGTTTGAGTGGAGATACACTGCTCCCCTTAATAATGACAGGGAGTCTCTGCCTTCATACTGCATACTATTTGATCTATTTTCACACCACATTTACTGTCATTAAGAAACCCCCAAGTCACGATTGTTCAGAGTATTTATCTCTCAAATATGTTTTTGATTTTGTGCTTACTCAATAAAGTGACAGCCCTTTCAAGTTGGTGATCACTGTGTGTTACAGTGCATTCTGGGATAATTGGGTTATTTGCACTATTGCCTTATCCCCTCATCACATAAACAGCTATAATTCTGATAAATGGCAGAGGTGTGACAATATATTCTGGTTTTGTTTGTTGTTTGTTTTGTTCAGCAGCTTTTAATGAATCCAGAATTAATTTAAGTGTTCACCAACCCAAGAGAACCAACAATGTAAAAACTTGAAACCATGTTATCTTGCATCTTAGTCCTTTCTACTTAAACAAAGATGACAAACTTGTTATATTTCTAAAGAATTAATTGCATTTTAACTTCGCCTTTAAGGTTGCTGTCTTGAAGTTTCATTTTGAGGGTTTTTATTGAAAACTGAGTTGCGCTGTAAGGTTTTAGCAATCACTCCAATATCGTATAGATCCTAACCAGGAACGGTGCAACAAGTTTACCGACAACAAACCATTCGCCTGTTCACACTGAACACAAAAACTGCTGCGTGGTGTGAAACAATCACAGTCAATTAGATAAATAGATATTTATGAAGTGCACAGTCACAGAATTAGAAATCAAGTTATCAAAATATCCTGTCGAGATTGTGGCTTATTATGGAAAAAAATCAAATTTAACAGTTCGCTTTTATCGCTCGGCGATTTATCATATCACACCTGTAAGATTGTACCCTCTCAATTATTAAGCCGTAATTAATGAATCAAGATCAGTTTATAAAATTCGATTGGATCTATAAAATCCATTGCTATATTTATAACACAAAACTATTATTCTAATACAAGGTGCCCAGTCACAAAAATAGAACTATTTAGCACTTTTCAGATCATCTATCACACCTGGTTAGGACACAGTGTAAGATTGTACTCTGTCTCAATTATTAAGCCCTATGTAATGCCTAATTAATGAATCAAGATTGGTTTATAAAATTCAACTGGATCCATAAACTTTTTTTTTACAATATAATACTATTTTTCTAACATGAAGTACAAATTTTGTCGGATAAAACCTACAGCTTCCCCTCCTGTCCTGCTTTCTCTTTGTTTCAACGAATCCAAGATAAAAACAAACATCCTGTCTACACTGGATGCGAGTGGCACGTCAAAAACAATACAACCCATTATAATCAATGATGCTGTCTACACTGGAAGCGTCCATGGCGGTGCGTCCGTGGAGCCGACAGTAAAAGGGTGTTTCATTCCATTTTGTGCTGCATACACTCGTGCTACTACTGCCAACAACACAAATAACGGATTAGAACATTTGTGTCGATGTGTTCAGTGTAGACAGCCTCAAGACGCTGCGTTGCGTCACATCAAAGGATGTGCCCGGTGTTGAAAGAGTGATTTCAGCTAAGCATTAAAATAACCTTAAACACCCAGCACAGACATCAACATGCATCTGAAGAAGCATCCTGATAACGATGTGGTTTTAGAGTACATGAGCACTTAATTCATTTTAATCAGTCAGCCACCACTGTCTGTTCACAGATCTAAATTGAGAGACTGCCGTTACGCCTCACCCGGCACTTCAATAACCAATTCTAATGATGATATATGGTAACTGAGCACCAATTTATCCAATACACCGGGCTCTGAAATTCAGCCCTCCATCTTCATTCAGCCACTGTTTGTAGAGCGGCCAGTCAGTCAGGCATTGATGGGAGCCTCTGGGACCCACAGTGATTCATTATTCAGACAATTGTAAGATTCTCAATCAACAGGGCCTGGATGAAACCCCTAAAGTTGTTCCCCTTTCAGTTGTTTGGTAATTCTAAATATGTACACAACAAAACCACACAGCATCAAGTCACACACAGCAAAAATATCATACACTGCCCCACTGCATTGAGTAGGGATGGTTTCTCTTATGCAAGCTTAAAGCTCTTAATAAAGGGCTGGAAGCATGTTTGCTCTCAGGCTATTGGACATTAGGAGAATGTTTCTGCTTGTTGCTTTCAGATGTGTTAAACCACCGATACATCAAAACACAAAATTCTTCATGAGAGATCTGTGCCAATGATAGCCTCATATAAAATTAACAAGAACAGGTTTCTTTACACCTGCGAGTCAATTTGTTGTTAGTCTGCCCTGCCCGCACAAGCAGATCAATGTTAACTGTTCTTCAGGCCAGTTTTTCTGATGTATTATTTAATCTTCTCGTTTCTAGCGGCTTTGCCATTTTATTTGAGCAAGTTGTCGTGAAGCAAAGCCCCCTTAGGCAGAGGGCCTATATGAGACAGAGTCACAACTGGGTTTGAATTATTAATTAGAATTAGGACTTAGTTCTCTACCACTGTAAAAAAATAAATAAAAAAAATAAACTTAACTCCAAAATGTACTTTCATAACCTCCGTTCCCTGATGGAGGGAATGAGACGTTGTGTCGATGTAGTGACACTAGGGGTCACTCCTGGGAGTCCCAAACACCTCTGCCTTTTTGAAAAAAGGCCATTGAGAATTTGCATGCCACTCTCCCGGACATACAGGTATAAAAGGAGCTGGTATGCAACCACTTATTCAGGTTTTGTGCTGAGGAGCCGAGACCAGGTCCCGGCCATTTCAGCAGGTAGTTCAGCGTTGTGGCAAGAGGGACAAAACGTCTCGTTCCCTCCATCAGGGAACGGAGGTTACGAAATTAACCAGGACATTCCCTATCTGTCACTCACTCGACGTTGTGTCGATGTAGTGACACTAGGGGTCCCTATACAAAATGCCACAACTATCTGAACTATGTTACATGAACTGGTGGTGTGTGACGGGCAGACTGCTGTGTGCCTCGTAGCCAGCACACCAGGCTGTCATGTAACCTCCCCCAACGCTCTTATAAGCGTCAAATGGTCCATCAGGAACAAGTTGACTGCCCAACTATAGGGAAAGTCTAGCACAGCCAAGGCCTCTTTCCCTCTCTTTTCTCCCCAAAAAGAGTGGAATTTGTTAACTGACTGGAAGCCATAAGTGTCTGCAATGGGGGGTGTCCCTCCCAAGGGGAAGACACCGCGGAGACCACACCCCACCCAAAAGGGGGGAGGGTATTTTGAGTGGAATACGTCACATGGTCTTACCGAGTCTTGTCGGAAGTATGTCATGTGGAGAGGTCCCATGGTAGGTCCTACCCGAAGGGGGAGGAGTTTCTACAGAGCATTGGGACCGGGGGCAGAGGACCCTCTGCCCAAGGAAGACGCAGTTTGCCAACTGGGAAACAATTTTGTGGAAAATATCACATGGGGTCGCCTTCGGGGGAACCAGCACATGTGGAGCACCTACCTCAGTACAGGGGCTTATTAGTGCACGTACTGGGCCGGTCAGCGAGTTTCTCTGCAAACCCAACTGCCAGAGGGCTAAGGAGGAAATTCATCCAGGGATCACAGTCTGTGAACACGACTGGGAGTCAAGAGCGCACGGTGCTATGAGCAAGCGGTACACCCAGCCAGCTGTCCCGGAACTTACCTGCTCGTGCCTGCCAATACACGGGACGAGACCGGCTCAACCTGGAGATTGTAGAACCTCGCAAAGGTGTTGGGTGTAGCCCAGCCCACTGCTCTGCAGATGTCTGCCAAAGAGGCGCCACTGGCCAGGGCCCAGGAGGCCGCCACACTCCTGGTAGAGTGGGCTCGTAACCCCGCAGGGGGTGGCACTTCCTGAGCCTGATATGCCATCGCAATGATGTCAATGACCCAGTGGGCGATCCTCTGTTTGGAGACAGCGCTTCCTTTCTGCTGGCCACCAAAGCAGACAAAGAGCTGCTCGGAGCTTCTAAGGCTCTGCGTGTGATCCAAATAGATGCATAAATCTTGTACCAGACACAGCAATGCCAAGGCTTGGTCTGCCTCCTCCTGGGGCAGTGCTTGCAGGTTCACCACCTGATTCCTAAAAGGGGTCATGGGAACCTTGTGCACATAGCCCGGTCGGGGTCTCAGGATCATGTGAGAGTAACCCGGACTGAACTCCAGGCACATTTCACTGACAGAGAATGCCTGCAGGTCCCCTACCCTTTTTATGGAAGTGAGCGCAGTCAGGAGGGCAGACTTCAAAGAGAGTGCCTTAAGCTCAGCTGACTCCAAGGGCTCAAAGGGAGCTCCCTGTAGACCCCGCAGGACTACAGAGAGGTCCCACGAGGGGACGAGGTGCAGTCTGGAGGGATTCAACCTCCTAGCGCCTCTCAGGAACCTGATGATCAAGTCGTGCTTCCCCAAGTACTTACCATCTACTGCATCGTGATGAGCCGAAATAGCAGCTACATACACCTTCAAGGTGGAGGGGGACAGCCGCCTCTACAGCCTCTCCTGCAGGAAGGAAAGCACCGAACCGACTGTGCATCTCTGGGGGTCTTCGTGTCGGGAAGAACACCACTTAGCGAACAG